>NC_140534.1:13665248-14312748 GCF_057382185.1 Mchenga conophoros | reverse complement strand
AGCAAAAAAACAAGCGCAAATTCAAACGCGACTTCAATATGTCACATATTGACAGTGGCTCACTGATGCCAATGACATAATTACCCAGCTACATTTCTGAAAGAATGCAAAAGCATTGACATATATTTTTCCTACAATAGCCCGACGGGCAGGGAAGAGATAGATTTTGGTAGCCCGACTGAAAAAATCGCTAGCTCCAGAACGTCGGGCTAGCTAGAGAAATGTCTCTTTCCAAAATAAAAGCTATACTATCCGCTTCTTCTGGGCTATATTCTCAGCAGCATAAGGAGAATCATGTGCTAACAGCTGTCTAAATGACTCGGCTAAAGTTAGTAGCATGCTTGCTTGTTTTTTTTCTGCTTCCACTTGTCTTTGCACTACGATGATGTCGGCGTAAATGTGCAGTCATATTCGTTGTGTTCCCGCTAGTGCTTTCAGGTTAATCTCGTTGAAATTACCTTAACGCCACAACACGGCAAATCTCCGTTAACGAGCTACCGCCGATCACTCCGTGCATGGGGCTAGACGGCCAACACGTTAACGAGCTAACTGCGCTAACACACTAGTTCACACCAATGTAATTGAGCATTGCATGGCACATTCAACATACTGTTTTACTTTAGTCCATGACTCGCTTACCTTCAGGGTCATACGTCACATGAAAACCAAAATAATTCCAAACGCCAGATCTGAATGACGTTCAATTTGCCTGTTGCAAGGAGAGCTTAACTTCTGTCTCGCTAGCTTGCCCTGCGCTCTTCCTTCTGACTATGCTGTCTGTGTTGAGCGCTCAGTGGATCTGCGCTCGACAGTGCAGCCTAGGCGGAGTAGTCGAACACAGATTCACTGAGCGCTCAACACAGACAGCATCGTCAGAAGGAAAGTTGATACAATAAATTACAAATGTTGTATTGTTCGATACATATGCGTACCGAACCGAAAGCACTGTATCGAACGGTTCAATATCGATACGAATATCGTTGCACCCCTAATATATATATATGTATGTGTGTGTGTGCGTGTGTGTGTGTGTGTGTGTGTGTGTGTGTGTGTGTGTGTGTCGGCCCACTGGGCATTTGATTCTAATAACCTGCCTCAGTCTCTCCTGCTATACTGCTAAATTTTGTATCAGTGCTCAAACCTTTTGTGTTTGTTTCCAATAAGTTGCCCACCTCGGGAAGCAAAAATGTGTTCTTTTAACTTGTCAGATGAACATATGAGACACTTTGACTCTTCAGTGCAGTGTGGAGCCTAACAAAGATCTGCTTTGTGTCCCAGCTGATCAGCAGGAGGAGAAGAGTCTGACGGAGCAGCAGAGGAACATTTTCAGCTACTTGGACTCAGCTCAGCCACTACAGAGAAAACAATGAGCTCAACACAGAAGGTGACAGACAGAGCAGGGCGATATGACCGAAAATATTTATCACGATATACATTTGAAAATGTGCGATAACAATATGACTGACGATACAAGTGACGCGAGACAAAATACTTTACAACTCCACAACTTTATTAAAAAAAACCCATCAATGTATTTTCATTTAAACAAACAGCTGTTTTTTATGTGCATTAAAGTTATATAAAAATTTAACAGTGCAAATGCAAATTCCTTGCTGACAGTTTAACCAAAAGGCATTTCCAGTGGAAATTGGCCGACATTTGCTCCGAGGAATTTGCATTTGCACTGTTAATATTTTTGGTCATATCGCCCTGCTCTACGTTCATGTGTTACTGTTTAGGCTTAAATTGGTTTGATGTTTGGTGCCTTTTTCTTAATGTAAAAAAAACCCTCAGGTTACAATCAGACATTTTTCTTCACTGAACCTGTTGGGTCTAAACTCAGACCCCGCTGTCTCCAGGACTTATTCCCATGAAAGAAAAACAAGGCAACAGCGATCGATCGATTTACTTGCAAGGGAGGCCTCGTCGGTACTTCAGACTAACTGAAGTCTGAAGTCTGCTAAGACAGATATTAACAGACTTCAGTTAGTCCAGAATAAGGCGTCTAGATTAGATGTTCATACTATACTAATTAAAGACGGACTGATCCTCACCTCACAAAACGCGCTACTTCGCTTAACCCAACTTTGCTTGTCAGAGAAGTATGTGTCACTCGATAGAGCAGCTGTTGTCTGCGAGACCTGTCAGGGAACTGGTGGAGCATTTGGAGCCTCACTACATGCTTCCAAACCGCAGCATTTTTAATCTTAATCTCTTCCATACTGAGGTGAAAAGGAAGCGATTTGTCCCGTACTTCAGCTAGAATCGGGGGAAAAGACTCTGGAGTTAGTCTGTGTCCTTAAGCTGCAGCTGCCTCTTCTTCTCTCATGTTTTCTAAGTAGCTGACAGCTGGTAACTGTGCAGGGGCGGCTCTAGCAAAGCTTTGCCAGGGGACAGGTAGGCCATTAACAAGAAAAGGGAGGCACAAAAAATACTTTTCTTTGTTATTTCATTTAAAGGACTAACTTTTAATAAATAATTATCTGAATCTTACAACCAAAGTGGTCATCTGATTAAATGTATAGAAATCCATTACTGTATATGGTAACTATTAAGTCTAATTTACACCCTGGTAAGCTATAGTCCTTCTTCCTTTGGGAAGGTACCATCTGTGCAGTCTGCAATTCTGTTGAAGAAAGATGGTGAATCTATTCAATTATTGTAGAAACATAATTGATTATTTCTGTGCATTTGATTTACACGTGCATTAAATCAAAGTTGATTACATTGATTAAGCATCATGAGGTGGAGGGCGGGGGTGGTTCTGGGAGATTTTTGCTGGGAGTTGGCAACTCTATTAGTTAGCAGAAATATTAAACAACCTAAGTACTCTTTATAATACTAGAATAGGAAGGATGGTGCAGGTTTAAGTTTATTAGATTGATGTGTGTTGCTGAACTATAAAATATTTGAATAGAATAGAATTAAACTTTATTGTCATTGCACATGTCACAGGTACAGGGCAACGAAATGCAGTTTGCTTCCATCCAGAAGTGCTTTAGCCATGATATAGATATATTACAATATATATTAGCAATAATATAGATATGTAAGTATATTACAGAAATGGGTCTATTATGGTATGTTATAATGTACACGGTATAAAGTAAGTTATGAATATGCTATAACTATAAGTATGTACAGGCTGTGGTGAGTACAAGCTATGTACAGGATATAAATATGAAAAACTATACAGAACATGAAAAAAAAAAAACTATACAGAAATGGGAAATATGCAAGTTATAAACAGTTGTAGAATTAAAAATTATCGTATTTTACAGAATGATTATTTATACAGAATTATGCAGTGGTGCAGTTAAGATAAGTGAGATATGTGGATAATTTCTACAGAGGCTATATAAAGTGCTAGTGGTTGTGAGTGGTGGTTCAGTCCATGAGTTTAACGTGGGTCAGCTGTCAGGAGGCAGAGTTCAGGAGTCTGACAGCTGTGGGGAAGAAGCTGTTCCGGTTCCTGGTGGTCTTAGTCCGGAGGCTCCTGTAGCGCCTCCCAGAGGGCAGGAGGGTGAAGAGTCCACGTGATGGTTGACTGGGGTCTTTGATGATTGTCCCAGCCCTTTTCAGACACCGCTTCCTGTAGATGTCCTTTATGGCAGGAAGTGGTGCTCCGGCGATGCGCTGCGCAGTTTTCACGACCCTCTGCAACGCCTTCCGGTCCGAGGCAGAGCAGTTCAGGTCGTCCAGATGAGATCCTCGGAGATGTGGACTCCAAGAAACTTGAAGCTGCTCACACGCTCCACAGCCGTCCCCTTAATGTAGATGGGTGGATGTGGGTCAGCATTCCTCCTGTAGTCCACGATGAGCTCCTTGGTCTTCTCACTGTTAAGCAGCAGGTTGTTTGTGTCGTACCACTCAGCCAGACGATCCACCTCCTCCCTGTAGACGGCCTCATCGTTGTCACTGATGAGGCCAATCACCGTGGTGTCATCTGCAAACTTAATGATGGTGTTAGAACCATCGGCAGGTCTGCAGTCGTGGGTGAAGAGGGAGTAGAGGAAAGGGCTCATTTGGTATAACGGAATAGCTTTAGTGTCTTGTTTTTAAAACTTGAGTATGAACTTTTACAAAATGCAGCAAGATATTTATTTAAAAACAGTTGTATTGATTACAAAAAACGCTATATCGGATTCATATCGGTATCGGCAGATATCCATATGATATCGGAATCAGTATTGGACATTAAAAAGTGGCATCGTGCCATCTCTAATACTAATATCGATAAAATGCATTATCAGCTTTCTTGGCTTCCTGTACAGGCTAAAATATTCTATGGCTTACTTGTAGTTATAAAGAAAGCAATTCTGTTAAACACGCCACATTTATTTCTGCTCAGCTGCAGTATCCAGATGAAATACATAATGATATTACACGATTTTCAACAAACTACAATTTAGCAAATCCTCGAGTTAAAAGTAACTTTTTGTAAAACTGTTATATTTAGAGCAACTTTCAGGTGGAATAAATTGCCTTATAAAATTAGAGAATTAGCAACTATTCAAAACTTCAATGAACATTTAAAGGGGGCAGGGATAGCTCAGTAAAGTGGTCGCCCCATGATCGGAAGGTCGGCGGTTCGAATCCACTTAACGGCTACCCTGAGGTACCCCTGAGCAAGGTACCGTCCCTACACACTGCTCCCCGGGCGCC
Source organism: Mchenga conophoros (assembly GCF_057382185.1). Lineage (NCBI taxonomy): Eukaryota > Metazoa > Chordata > Actinopteri > Cichliformes > Cichlidae > Mchenga > Mchenga conophoros. Next base: position 14,308,083 of record NC_140534.1, on the reverse strand, counting down.
TGCTTAGTGGGCTGCCCACTGCTTCACTGAGTGAATGGGTCAAATGCAGAGAAAAACAAGTAATTTCCCCATGGGGATCAATAAAGTATCCATTATTATTATTATTATTATTATTAAAAGCTGATTTACAGAACTTTTAGTTGTTGTAAATATTGTAAGAGATGATTTGTTTTTGAAATTTGTGTAATGTGCCTCAATGTTATTGATATTGTTATTATTATTATTATTTTTTATTATTGATTGCTTATATTTTAATTGTGAAACGTCACTGTGGATGTAAGAGGCAAATTATGTGGATATCTTGAATCCACTTTATTGTATAATATTTTATGTGATTGTATTTGACGGAAGATGAGCAACATCTGTTGTGGAAGCTAATGGGGTTCCTTTTGAATAAACAAATAAACAAACAGGATTTATTATCACTGAATAATTATGTAGAAATCTATAAAAATCATAGAAATATGCATTAGAAACAACAACTCTGTGTGTGTGTGTGTGTGTGTGTGTGTGTGTGTGTGTGTGTGTGTGTGTGTGTGTGTGTGTGTGTGTGTACAATCAGGAGGGATGGGAATGATTTTAGTGTTTAAACAGTCATGAATTATTTTTAACACCAGGTTGAATGTAATGTGTTAGAACTACCAGTAGGTGGGGATAAAAGACCTTTAAGGTGTTTGGTGCCACACTCCACCTTCAGGTTTAAATAGGGCTGCTCAATTAATCGAATTTTAATCACGATTACGATCTGGGCTTTCAACAATCATTAAAAATGACTGAGCCGATTATTAGCCCCTCCCTCATGCTTTACTCTCGCGCTGCTCCGTGTAGCAAATCCAGTGCAACTCTCTGCATTTCGAACACTCATCACAACAATTAAGAGCAGCGGTCCCCAACCCCCGGGCCTTGGATCGGTACCGGTCCGTGAGTCGTTTGGTACCGGGCCGCGAGAGTTGAGGCTCATGTGTGAAATGTATGGTTTTCAGGGTTTTTATCGGTTTTCAGCGATATTTTGTTATCGTTTTGATCGTTAACTCGGTTTTCCTGGGTCTTTTCACATGTGTTATGAATAAATCTTCTGTTTTTCGGTACCGGTACTAGTTTTATTTTGTTGTATTTATCCGCGTAACCTTAATGGCCGGTCCGTGAAAATATTGTCGGGCATAAACCGGTCCGTGGCGCAAAAAAGGTTGGAGACCGCTGATTAAGAGTCATTATTCAATACATTGTTATTGTTAACCCTTTAAAGCCGGTCAGAGCAGCACGCTCTGTTTTGTGTAACTATTTTTAAATCCCTGTAGAACCTGAACCGTGTAAGCTAGCGCAATATATATATATTTTTTGCATATGAAACCAGAGGAGTTGTACTTACATCTTATGCCATCAGCTTGTCCTCGGTCACGGTTTCCTCCCGCATAAAGCTTTGCAAAAATTGCATAAAAAGCGCTTGAAGGAACAAAAACATAATATTTCAGAAACACGCTTTGCCGATCGGATCAGCTGTTCGTAACACTTCCCACAGTGAAACAGATGTCAGCGCGAACTATCGCATGTCCGCCATTTCCTGGCCGAAACCGGAAGTGACGTCATTTTCGCGGAAAATGTAGTTTTTTACTTGTAGGCCTTAAAAGCCTATACTGGTGTTTTTATAAGTCATGTTTGACTTTTCTGAATAGTTTCTGGGATTCTTAGAACTCGAATTGCACTGCTGGAAATAGTTTATTTTATTTTTTATTTTTTGTGCCTGTCCCGTTTGGCTCTTTTGCCATCAGAATTATTGTCTAAAGGCAGAGAAAGATGCCCAACGGATTTACTTTACCAAATTGACCATCCCAGCCTTGCCATAATGGTCCATTTGATTCGCCTTTTATTGTTTATTTTATTTTCACTTGCTGAATACGGGACAGACTTGACTGGAGGAAAGAAGGGGAGAAAGAAAGAGGGAAAGAGAAACAGCTGAGAAGAGGGACGACGGGGGAGAAGGGCAAAAGACAAAAACCAACAGAATGGGCAGAAAAAAAAAAGAAAAAAGAAGAAAAAAATGCATATATCAATCACCTGGATCACCTGTTGAGAAAGAAAAAAGAAAACAAGCAGAAGAGAACAAGAGTAATAGAATAAACAACATCACAATGATATATGGGAATATGACAGTAAATACTAAATGTTAAACATTATTGTGCAGCACATAAGATCAACAGAACACAGTGTGCTTTGAGGTAGGAGCCAAAAAGGGTGTAGTTTGTGGGTGTGATCACCCGTGTGTACACCTGTGAGCATGGACGCGCTAGTTTTTTTGGTTTTTTTAAAGGTTCCGTCATGTAATGATCTGCTAGAGGGTGTGGGGGGGCCACAGCCCCGTCCTCCAGGGCATGAAGCAGGTATGGAGGAGATCAAAACTCCAGACATCCAGAGGCCCCCAGAACACAAGAGACCAAGGAAGACCAACAGAGGGGCAGCCGCGCCACTGTCCCAGAAAGAGCTGAGGAGAGTCCCAGATGAGGGCTCACTCAGCAGCCGCGGAGCAGAAGCCAGGGGGAGTTGCAGTGACGCGCCCGTGAGCTCCGCCGGCAGCCAGCCGCGCCTGAGTGACCGAGCCCCACGATCCAGGCCCGATAAGCGGCCGCCAAGGAGTGAGCCGGTGTGTACCTGGAAGCCCATCCCCAGACACAAAGAACCACCAACACACCGATGTCTGAGGGAGTCCGCCACTGGCAACGGAAGTGGTGGTGGGTGGAGATAGGCCTCCAAACCTTGGAGGGCCTGAGATGTCCCCAGAGAGGTGGCGTCTGATACCCAACCTGACATATAGACACAGACATACAGGCACACACAGATACAAACATCCATTCCCACCCTCATGCTCTCATATGCACTTACTCCACACTCAACCAACGTGGAGACAGACATAAAGAGACGTTGTACACACGATCACACTCCCCAAGCGTACTCTACGAACCGGGTCTAGGTACCCTTGCCCCTGGAGGGGGGAACTGCACCCAGACCCAGGTGGTGTTACCCTTTTGCCTGCGGTGGGGAGAGGCAGACCGCCCGACTCCGCAGCAGCAGGGAGGCCCCACACTCCAGACCGCAGTCGGACGGCCAACTCCTCCTCCTAGCCCCCCCCCCCCGCTCCAGCAGGTCGCAGAGAATGGGGGTGAGAGAAGACTCCAAACCTCCCTCCACCCGCTCATTGTAGTGTTGATGCATGTGTGTTCTAAGGTGCATTTAAAACCCAGGAGGGCATGGAGCTACCTGCCAGAGAGCAGCAGGTAAGCACATAGTCCCTCCTGCTAGCCCTCAATGTCTACGTGTATTTAAAATTGAGAGGTGGGCAACGACGCCAGGGGTGGGGTGTACACCCTGATGGTAATTTGGATTCCGTGTATCGTTCCCACCCCCAAGATCCTATATGTATGTGTAATGAGAGTGTGAGTAATGTGAATGTCTAAGTTGTGGATAAAATTGAGGCAGAGGCAGCCAGAAGGGGACAGAGGGGGGGGTAGCCTCCTCTGCACCCTGGTGACATACCCCTACTCTAAGGCCCTGCATGTGTGGGTGGCTGTGGTGGAGCGGGAAGAGGGGGAGATGGGGAGGGAAGGAAGGGAGGGGCAAGTGACCCCCCCCCTGGGGCCAGCTCCCCCGGTGACCCCAGTAGGCACCCCCATACTCCGCGACCCGCCAGGGAAAGGGGGCCCAGGCCCATCCAGACCGGGGCCCAGTGCAGCAGCGCCGCCCGGCCCCACAGAGCCCGGGACAGTCCACCCAACCCCACCACAGAGAAAACTGCACCCACCCCACCATCCACTCATCTTCCAGACTACACAAGACAATAGTTTGTTTTGATGCACCTGCTGTTTTCTTTGCAAATTTGCATCATAGGATTGTTTTTTCGTTTTTCCTGCAGTATATAAAAATTGCTGTATCTCCAAAATAAAACTATGAAGACACTCAAAATAAATTTCTTGTTGTTGTAAACTATTTTTTGCAACTTTTTTGTATTTAAAGTTTTGAGGGATAAACCTCTTAAATTTCTCCAAGTAGAAATATATGTAAAAAAAACAAAAACGATTTTCAATTTTTTTTGTAGTTTATTGCACTGTTTTGCAATTAATGTAGTTACTATGGACTTAATTCATACATATTATTAAAATATGGGCTATAACAGTTGTATAGCAACTTGAAATTCTCCCACAATTGGCACTACAACATGTAAAAAAATAATATAAGCTCTGGCGGACTTGGTTCTATAGTAGGTCTTAAAGGGTTAAATAAATATCGTCAAATAATCGAGATCTCAATTTCAGTGAAAATAATCGTGATTATCATTTTTGCCATAATCGAGCAGCCCTAGGCTTAAAACTAGTGTTAATGGAGAGAGTTTGAAGGTTGAGTTTGTTCCATGACTGCATTTCACTCACTGCCTCTGTTTGTATCTCTGTCACTGCAGGACCAACATGGAGCCAGAAGTCAGCGCTCTCAGGAGGCCGACAAACCTCACAGAAGAAAGAGAGAGAAAACATACAGCTGTGACGAGTGTGGGAAGGATTTTACTGTGAGGGCTTCACTAAAACAGCATCAGGTCATCCACACTGGAGTTAAAGCGTTCAGCTGTGACTTGTGTGGAAAGTCTTTTTCCTTGAAGAGTTCCCTAAAACACCACCAACTCATCCACAGTGGAGTTAAAGCGTACAGCTGTGATCAGTGTGGCAGAGCTTTTAATTGCAGTAGGAGCTTACAGAGGCATCTAGTTACCCACTCTGGAATTAAGGCATACAGCTGTGACATCTGTGGGAAAACTTTCAGCCAGAGAGGGAGCCGAAATAGACACCTACGCATTCACACCAGACATGATGTGTACTGCTGTGAACAGTGTGGCAAATACTTTGCTACAGACGCACAGTTACAACAACACATGTTTATCCACACTGAGGAGAGACCTTATAAATGTGACTTGTGTGAGAAGACTTTTAAATCTCCACATTACCTGAGAGGACACCAACAGATCCACACCAGAAAGAGACTCTACAAGTGCAGTTACTGTGAGGTATGTATTTATATTGTTATCTTGTCATTTTAGCCTGACTGTTTGGAACAACTCTGCTCATTAAACTGTGTTAGCATGTTAGCAATTCTACTGCATGGAAAAGTAGCTCTGAGTGATTATTCAGATTTTCATGTCAGTTATGATTTTAGTATTACTGTAGTATTATGGTGGTAGTATTGTAGTTATTGCAGCCCAGTAAACTGAGTGTGTTAACTGAAACAGTCAAATGTAATTGGACGTCTGCAGAGATGCTCTTTATTTCAGGCGACGTTCAGGATAAAAATGTTGAAGGACTGACGTACACTGTCTTTGTGTCTTTGTTTAGAAGCAGAGCGACACAGATGGATCCAGTTCTCAACCCTGTCATCACTGTGGTGGTGGGAAAGACTTTCGTTGTGACCTTTGTGGAAAAACTTTCAGTCGACGAGACGCCCTAAAAACACATCAACGTAGACACACTGGAGAAGAACTGAAATACTGCAAAGAATGTGGGAGAAGCTTCACCACATCACATCACTTAAAACGACATGAACTGATTCACAGTGGGGTTAAAAAGCACTTCTGTGATCAGTGTGGGTCATCCTTCACCACTGCATGGGAGCTTAAAAGACACAAACGAGTCCACACAGGAGAGAAACCATACAAGTGCAGACACTGTGACAAAAGCTTCTCAGATTCATCTGGTTGTAACTATCATGAACGTACACACATGGAAGGAAACTACAGCTGTGACCAGTGTGACAAGAGCTTCAGGAATCTCAGTTCATACTCCGAACACAAACGATCCCACGTTACTAATAAACTGTTTCACTGTTACCAATGTGCCCAAACATTCACCTCATTGTCTGCTCTGTGCAAACATCAGCGTGATCACTCAGGGCTGAAATCACTCCCATCACTGGATCACAGTGAATCTGAAGAGACAGAAAGATCCTCTGGTTTCAGTGTCAGACTCAAAAAGCTTGAGATCAGGCTCCACAGAGTTCAGATAGAATCATTTAAACTTGTGTTGAACTGAACTGGTTGCTGGGCTGAACTTCTACATAATACAGATTTACATGGGATCTTATTTTCTGTTGTTTTACTGAGTCAGTTTTGTCCTTTTTTCTCCGTCCTGGTTTTGCTCGTCTGTAAATAATTGAAACTCAGTCAAATAGTTCATTGTTCTCCAGCAAAACAGCTCTCCTGTGGATAAATCCTTACTCTTAGCCTCAGGACCTCACACAGTCCCAGCAGATTCGGTCAGAAGATTTATACCTCTTTCATTTCTATATGATTCTTCTTGCATCTAAACAAAGATGATTATGATGATGATGAGTCATTTATGAAAAAAGAAGCAAAAAACAATATTGTTGTGTGAGGATTTTTATGGCAGATTTTGTGCATCAACATTTTTGTACATGAAAATGTTGAAAAGATGCAAAGGAGGAGGAGGGCACAAGAGCTCAGCACGTGATACTGACTGGAAGCAACACAGCTGCTGTTGACAAAGCAGCAGAGTCAGATATGAATGTGTATTGAATTCATCCTGTAAATATACCAGATTTATCCACATACGTCAGTTTTCACACTTTTTTTTACTTTCAGTAAGTTTACTTTTAGTTTATTTTTTACTTTCTTAAGACGCGGGAGAATCTGATTCATCATGATTGAGCATTTCATTAAAGTAATGTTTAAAAGACATTTCTCGTTTGTTCTTTCAGCTGCAGCCTCGCTGGTGTTTAACTGTCTGACAGTAAAGAAGATAAAAGATACGTGCAAACACAAACACATGAAAAGTATTTGCAGAAAAGCTTAAAGCTCTTATTTTTCTTTTTTTTCGTTCCAGTCATCGCGAACATGGCGAAGATGTGAAGCTGCTTTCCTGCTACAGTATCTCCTTACATACATTTGCTCATATCGTGGGACTTCTTATACAGTGTCTTTCTTTGACCATGTCTCACTGTGTTTTATTCTTGACGTTGCATTTGAGTCTTTCATGACTCTATTTTAACTTATATTAAAATGGATGGATGTCTAGACGGACCCCCTGAATTAATCATCTGAAATCTTTTTATTCCTTTATTCCACTGCTTTCACGCATTTCTGTGAATCCAAATTTATATATAGATATCGAAACACACATATACTCATATCTTTACAGTTTGTTAATATCTTCATAGTCTCCAATAATGTTACACCCCAGTGCTTTCATTTGAACCCCAAGTGTCATTGTCTTTGAAAAAGCACAGAGTATAATGCATCTATTTTGCAAAAATAAATAATACAATAAATGTTAAAAGACTTTCAAAAGGGTACCCTGTATTTCCCTTCGTCGTATCGTACAAATAGAGATAATATAATTATCTGAGGAACAATTGTCAATAAGCAGAGAAGTTATTTAAATATTAATGCAAGACATGGAAGCAGGTGTTGTTGTTCCTAAATTAGGAACAATATTTTAAAATTACTTCACAATTCTTCTTGCACTTCAGATTGTTACAAACTATCAGAATATAAAGAAAGTCAGAAAATGGACAACCTCAGCTTATAAAACTGCTTTTTTTTTTTTAACCACAAACCACTGGATCAATTTCAAGTGTTTTCCACTTGATTTTTATTTTATCATAAAACACTGCAGAGATACAAAGAAATAATCATTATAACAGTGTGCAAATACTCCACGTTATACTATGTGTCAGAGCTATAGAAGCAACACTTTAGGAAACTCCTGCATAGCTGCACAGTCCACATTGCACAGTGACAGCACCAAGACCCACAAAGCTGGATTTAGATATTTAACATTCTTTCAGTAAAAATTAAACCCTGCATAAAATCATGAATATCTGGCATTAATCAGATGAAAGCCACTTCTGTAGCACCCTGTCATCCATTCATCCAAGAGATGTAACCAAGATACTGCCTCTATTAGATAATTATTAGATAATCATTTTTGAAAAATAATCTGTAACATCAGATTAATTTCAGATTTTTAATGTCAGATTTTACACGGTCAGGTGTAGCCGAGGTTAACTCAGAAACGTAAACTTTAACTCAAAACGTATTTTAAATAAATTTCAAACAAGCCATCATGATAAAGGGAATGTGTGCAGTTTTGGTGCTCCGTAAGTTCTGTGCTGAACAGCGTGGCTGACTCTTCGTATCTACTATTGCCTCCACAGTCTGAGCCATTATGACCAATTATGGAGTCCACCGCCAGCTCACGTTTTTTTGAGGTTATGTCAAAAGGTTTCTTGGAAATAAACACGGACTATTTGTTTAGGCAGTCTGTGTCAATGGGCTCAGTCAGTAGTCACGTTGTCTTATTACAATGAACACATGCAGTGTAGTTTATTTTGAGTTAATCCAGCCTTCTGCCTGCAAGAAATCTTTAGTGCAGTATGTAATCTGCTTCTGAAAATGGCTCCCAGCAAGAAGAATTTCTTCTTTCAGCTCTAATCCGTGAAAAAAAGACAAAAAATACTTGGTTGGTCTGTTCATTGTCACCGCTCTGATGTCAGGTGTACATGATTGGAGGATTTGGGGTTGGGTTCTCTGCTCATTCATCACTGCAGATTTTAGTTAGATTTGTTTGTCCCTGGGAACTGTGGGAACCGTGAATTACATTTTGGATGTAAACAAAAAGAAGAGCGTGAAGGGGTGTGAAGAAAAACAGATTTTAAACTTAGTTTTTTAACTGGACTCTGGTGCCATCCTGTGGCTGCTATGAAACAAAAGTGAAGTAATGAAAATATTTCAATGAAAATGAAAAATGTTCTCAGTTTTCCTTGTTTGCCAAACTTCTCTCTAAAAACCAAGTCTGTTCCCTGTGTTTTTATTACAGTCTCTACAGTGTGAGATAATAAAAGGAGGATGTTGAAGGCAGCACCGCACTATACACACTATACAATTTTTTCATAACAGATGAGTTTTGGTTTTGTTTGGCTTTTTTGGGAGGGGGTGTTTTTTTTTTTATTCCCACCTATGCTTCTATTTTCTATATTTAAAAAAACAACAGGAGTTATGCAGGTTTACTATGATCAAAACTTCAGACTCACAGTGAAACATCATGCTGTGTAACACTATACACCAGTGTAAAGTTCAGGAAAGTTTTTTCATGGTTCAGAGGCTGCTCGGCAGAGGATGATTTAAAGATGTGTGTGAAATGGGCTGTTATGATGGGTCAGAAAGTGTGATGAGGGTTGCCTTTTTATAAAGAGTAGCCTTTCCTTTTTGCCAGCGGTCGTGGCCGCTAAAGAGCGTTTCCCTGAGCCTTAAAACTGCAAAGACGGCACGGCGCTGTCACGCTGATGGCCCGGGAGATACCGTTGGTGAGTCGAAAACTATTGCCTAATACAAAGCATTAAACCATGTTAAAAACACAGCAGCCTTTATAAATGTAGTTTGGACCCAGAAGCAAGTTTCATCAGGTCATCACTTAAAGACTGGATATCCCACCTGCTGTGGAGTTTTAATGCAGCACAGTTGTTATTATTAAACCCCTGTCACAGTCTGACCGTTAAAATGAACAACATTCATATATGAAATGAAATTGTTTCAGGTAAACTGTATATGGTGATACACCCACCTTGGGGTAGCCATTGGGGCGGGGGAGCTGGGAGGAGATGTTGGCTGTCCAATTGGCCTCCCTGCTGCTGCGGAGCCTGGGACGGTCTGCTTGCCTCCACCCCGGGGGGAAGGGTAACATCTCTTGGGTCTGGGTGCCGTTTCCCCCTCTGGGGGCGAGGGTACCTGGACCCGGGGTATAGAGTATGTTTGGGGAGTGTGATTGTGTGTACATGTCCATTTATGTCAATCCTTACGTTAGGTTAGTGCTGAGTGTTTGTATATGTGCACATGAGGGTGGGAATGCATGTTTGTGTCTGTGTGTGCCTGTTTGTCTGTGTCTATATGTCAGTTTGGGTCTTAGACTCCACCTCTCTGGGAACTCCCAGGCCCTCCAAAGTGTGGAGGCCTATCTCCCCTCACCACACTCCCTGCCGGTGACTGATGCCCTCAGGGGTCGGTGCATTGGTGGTTCTTGGTGTCTGGGGCTGGGCGCTCAGGTACAGTATGTACCAGCTCACTCCCGGTGGCTACTTGGCGGGGCCTGGCGCCTGTTGCTCAGTCAGGCCTCTTCCGGGGCGCGGGGGGCCCTCGGGCCTCCGGCCTCTGGGCCTGCGACTTGGTTCACTCTGGCACAGCTGGCCCCCGGCAGAGCCGGTGGGCACGCCGGTGCAGCCCCCTCTAGCTTCTGCTCGGTGGCTACTGGGTGACCCCTCGTCTGAGGATCCACAGCCCTTCGATGAGGGTGGCACGGATGCCCCTGCGGTGGTCCTACTTGGGCTTCTGGATGTCTGGGGCCTGGATCTCCTCCATGCCTTCATGCCCTGGGGGACAGGGCTATGGCTCTCTACATCCTCTTGCAGACCATTACATGGGGAGACCATTTGAATACAAGCGCGCTGATCCACACAGGTTTGCACACGGGTGTTCACTGCTCGTAGACTTAAATTACACCTTTCTTGGCTGCTACTTCAAAGCACATTCTGCACAACAACATTCAATATCTGGTATTTACTGCTGTTTACACTTAGCTAGATTAATGCGATGGTGTTGTGTTTGGTATGTTGCTTTGTTTTTGTTTTTTTTGCTTGTTTTCTATTCTTTCTCCCTCAACAGGTGATCCAGGAGATTTTTTTCCCCTTTCTCACTGTCCCTCTCCCCTTCTGTTTTTCTTTTCCTTCCTCTTTCTTTCTCCCTTTCCTATCCCTCACTCATGTCTGTCCCGTCTCTAACTGAAAATAAAATAAATAATAAAAACAAAGGTCAATCAAATGGACCAATACGGCAATGCCACGATGATCCATTTGGCAAAATGAATCCATTGGGTATCCTTGTTGATCTTCAGACAACAATGCTGACGGCTAAAGAACCAAATGGGACAGGCAAAAAAAAAAGACTGGATATCCCACCTGCTGTGGAGTTTTAATGCAGTACAGTTGTTATTATTAAACCCCTGTCACATTCTGACCGTTAAAATGAATAACATTCATATATGAAATGAAATTGTTTCAAGTAAACTGTATATGGTGTTAAATAGGCCTAAACTACTGTACTTTAATGTCGGCAATAAGGGCGGTACTTCAAGAGCCATATATTTTATGAGGTGGTACTCATTGTGATATATAGAGGACAGCAGGAGCACAACAGACACACAGCAACAACCAACAACAACCCTGCAAGTGGACCTATTTGGGGGGGACTTGTGTATCATGTCAGCACTGTGCAATGCTCTATGTGACAAATATTAAAAAATAAATTTCATTAGTATAGATGAAATATTTTGTTCTCTATGAATGCCCAGCAGCCCTGAAACCCTCTGAACTCTAATGTTCACAATCCAATAAATCGATAGACTTTGAGGAGCATGAATTAGACTGGATAAGAATTTTTATGGAACTTCTTTTATCCTGGACCTGGAAGAACCCTTGACCCCAAGCAAGCTCATGCCATCCCCCTGTACCCAGCTCCACTTGTTTGTGAAACAAAGCTGTGTCCCACTGGTTCTCCTGTTTGGTCTACCTTAGTAATTTGGACATCCTCCACAAAACGAACAGTAAGTATGGAAAATTCAAGTCCATGTCAAGTCCACATCGCGCAGAGAACTGTGCTACTGGGCTTCCAGGAGATCATCGAGAGGAGTCTTTGCACAGCAAACAACCATAAGGAGTCTTGTGCTTTGCCTCCATGCGTGAGATCAGTATCTGCAGCAGCTTAAGCTGTACAATGTTTCAGGAAATAGTTTATTTCCCCTTTTGACACTGTTAGTTCCACACGAGGTAGATGTCTACTACTGCAGACTAAAATTCAATTTCTGTCAGCTGCAAGACACTTGTCTTTAATGTTACTGTTACTCTTACAACCACACATAACCATAAAATGGTGCACAATTCTGAATCCATCAACTCTTTTGCCAATGAAAGAGGAGGGCACTTCTCATGAGTGTAGAGAGCACGTGGAGTGTAAGCCGAGGGATGACTTAACAGATGTGCCACTTGATGAGGGAATGGTTTGCTTTGTTGATGGTTCGAGCTTTACAACAGCAGAGGGACAGGCTAAAACAGGTTTTACTGAAGTAGATAGTGAGAAAATTATCTGTGCAAGACAACTAGCATGTTTCATATTTGCTTAAGCAGCAGAGATGCTAGCTTTAACGGAAGGGTGTAAAGCTACAGAGAGACAATATACACTGATAGCCAATATGCATTTGCTACATTACATTTCTTTGTAGTGCAGTGGGTGAGACGAGGTGTGACAGCCTCTATAGGAAAGCCTGTACAACACAACAAACTCCTGCAAAATCTGCTGGAAGCAAAAATATTGCCCAGTAGAATTGCCATTTGTAAATGTGCAGATCCAGTTGCATTAGGGAATGCTTTTGCAGATAAGATCGCAAAAGAGGCAGCTTTAGGAGCACATGGTGTTCACATTTTAGCAGTGCAACATCAACAGACATCGCCTATTATACAAGATGCACTGGCGGACATGCAGGCCTATTCACCTACTGCAGGAAAAACGGTTGTGGCTTACAGAAGGAGCGAGCTTGCAGGATGGTGTTATTGTCTGTGCGATAAACCAATACTGCCATAGAATTTGTATAGGACTGCTGCTATTTTGAGCCATGGGCCGTGGGCAGCAGTAGTGCAACATTTTCATACTCTAGGATTTAATACCTTTGAAAAATTTTGCAGGTCATGTATGATATGTTGCAAGCGCAATACTCGAGGTAATTTGAGACCTAAGAGAGGGAAATTCCCCTGACCCAGTCACCCATTTCAAGTTATTCACATGGATTTTATAGAGCTGTCCAACTGTAATAACTATAAGTATTGTCTAGTGATAGTGTGCCCTTTTCAAAGTGGGTAGTGGGTTCTTCCCATTCTGTGCAAGGCCACCTGGGTTGGCTGGAAGACTGTTTACTTAGCCTGGCAGAGCGAAGGACACTGTCTCAGCTGAACTCTGGACATACACACACACGCACACAGACATATACACACATGCAGATATACACTCATCCCCCCTCCCCCTCCAAACGCCTTCGACGCTTATTCCTGTTAAGGTTCACATAATTGAGGAAGGAGAGTACAAACAACCATTGGTCCAGAAGATCTTGGTCAAACAACTGATTTTAATGAATACACGCGTGGGAAGACCACTATGTTCGCAGACAGGGATTGATCTTCGACTTAATCAAAGCATACACAGATTTTTATAGCATCAGGGTTTGAATTAATGACGCCCCTTCTTACGTCACAGACAGAATATATACATACGTCAAATGAAAACCACAATGACTTTTAACACAGTTTAAAAGAACGTTGTCTTCGTCTTCATGGCAGGTACATCCTGTCACTGCCCACACTGGAAGTTCTACACAACGCCCACTGTTTTAAAAAGGCCCAAAACATCATAAAAGACACCTCACATCCTGGCCACTCCCTGTTCGAACTGTTGCCCTCAGGCAGACGGTACAGGGCAATCAGAGCAAGGACTAATAGACTCAAACACAGCTGTTATCCAACTGCAATAACACATCTGAATACTACAAAAAAATGTCCATCACGCCACTCTTGTGTTAATCTATGCACGGTCTGAAGCATGTGTGTGGGAATGTATGTGAATGTTTTACTGTTATATCTTATTAGTATTTTAAGTATTCTATCTATTTTATTTATTGAATTTTATTGTTTTATTTATATTTTGATATTGCTAGGGATGATGCAATGATCGGGGACCATTCTTAATTTCGTTGTTCTCATGACAATGACAATAAAGTTTCTGATTCTGATTCTGATTCTGATGCTCGCTTGTCATCTTGACACCTCAGCAGCAGTTCTGCGACAAACTGCTCTTTTTGCAACCCCAAGCAAAACATGATTAAACTTCCACCTATAAATGATTCTCTCTAACTGAGTGTGTGTGTGTCTATGTCGTCCTCAAATGCTCTCTCATCTCACCCGTTGCACTTCTGACCTTTTACCAGACCAGAGGCTCATCCTTATGTGTAATAACCTAACTGAAACTATATGTACTATGTTGAATAAATGTTTTAATCAAGAACCTCTACTAAAAGCTTAATAAAAGAATATAAAAGTATAACAGACAATTTGAATAACCTAATAATTCAAATAGCCTCGTCTAACCTGCTCCTCAGAATAACTCTGCTTTCACTTCTGCAAACTCTCTGCAACTTCCTGTCAACTCCTGCCTGCAACTTAGTCTTTCTGAAAGACACACACACTGTTTAAACATCTGAATGCAATATCAATACTGTAAATTATATTATTAATGCAATGGTAATGATGATGATTATTTAACAATAGCAGTAAAATAATTTCCCTGATCCACATTCCCTTCCGATGCTGACGTTGAATCAAGGAGACCAGCGCATAGGCTGCAGGCCCGGATGTACCGTCTACACTGTCTGTCTCTCACCCTTTACCCACTCCTGTTGCTTGCCATGTGTTTCTTTGGCGTATTAAGAGTTTTTTCATGTGCTATGTGCAGAGGTGTTTTTTTTCTGTTCTCAAACTGATCTCCCTGTTGGAGCTCAGTCTGGGGGGAGTTATTTTTTTCTCCTTATCTTTCCTCGTGTGGTGCATTTTCCATTGTTATACCTCTCTGACCTGTCTTCACCATGTGATGTTTTTGTGTAATGTATGTATGGTTAGAGGGTAAGATGGCGCCGCCCTTGCGTGCAATAGGTTGGCAGCCTTAACATGAAATTTCCCCTTGTGGGACTAATAAAGGTATATCAATCAATCAATCAATCAATCAATCAATCAACTAGGGAAGCAGATGCCATTTCGGTTGCCAAAGCAATATGTAAGAATATCATCCCAGAACACGGGATTCCGGAGACTATTTATAGTGATGATGGTCCACACTTTGTAAATGAAGTGATTGGATTAATGGCACAGCATCTAGGGATAACACTAAAACATCATTGTTCATATCACCCACAAAGTGCAGGGTTGGTAGAGAGAACTAACGGCACAGTAAAGCTGTGAGCTTTGAGATTATATATGGTAGAGCATTTAGAGTTTTAGTCTTCTGTAGTGATGATAGAAAAGCAGAAGAGAGAGCACATTAGCAGATTGGATGCTCAAAATGTTTAAAAGTAAAGAAGTCATGAGAACAAATGATCTGCCAGATGATTCTGTTTCTCCTCAGGAGCAGAGTCTGAAGTCTGGAGATTGGATGTTGATAAGGCCATGGAGAGGAAGTGCTCCGTTCTTACTGCAGGTTTTCATAGAAAGTATGGAGAATAACACCCTCCCTCCTACTCAGGGTCTCATAACACTTATTCCAAAGCCAAACAAAGACTTACTTCTTATTGATAATTGGAGACCCATCTGTCTGCTCAATAATGACTATGGGATTATGGCTTTAGTACTTGCTAACAGAATTAAAGAGTTCTTGGATACAATTATCGATGAGACACAATCAGGCTTAATGAGAAATAGACACATTTCTAATAACATTAGACTGGTTTTGGATCTACTTGATTACTCTGATTTGGTATTTGACAATAGCTTCATTCTCTTCCTGGATTTTTAAAAGGCTTTTGATACAATTGAACATCAATTTATTTTCCAATCTTTGAAAAAATTTGGCTTTAGATAATTTTTCTGTAAAGCTTCAAAACCTTGTACACGAATGGCAATAGCTCAATTAAAATGATTAAGACTCCACCCTTCCCTTCCCTCCCCATCTCCAGCTGCCTCCCTCTTCCCGCTCCACCACAACCACCCACACATGCAGGACCTTGGAGTAGGGGTATGTCACCAGGGTGCAGAGGAGGCTACCCCCCCTGTTACGCCCCAGTCTAGGGGTATAGGAACGCAACATAAGTTTGAAAAAACTGCCCCGCCCTGGTCCCCAAAACCATACACAGAGGGAAACCAATTCCTTAGTGAATCGTGTTTTATTATCTACACTGCAAAAATGAAGCTCCAGGGTGAACAAAGGCCAAAATAACAAACAAAACAAGCTAAGTCAGGAGGAGGTGCTATCTAAAACCCTATGTGAAATCAAACATCAAACAAAAGACAAGCGCTACACCTAACTCCCTAACTGAAATAAACAGGAGAAAACAGTGCAAGGAAAAACAATACGGCAGCTCACCCCTTCTGTTGCAGTGCTATTTACAATGTGCTATGTACAATGAAAGCTAATATACACACTATATACAAAACTCAGAAAAGCCGCACAAATCACAAGCACAAATGTCTCAGGTTTTGGAGGCCAGGGTCAGGTCTGCTGCAGCTGTCAGTGGCTGCCCCAGGTAGCTCCAAGCCCTCCTGGGTTTTAAATGCACCTTAGAACACACATGCATCAACACTACAATGAGCGGGTGGAGGGAGGTTTGGAGTCTTCTCTCACCCCCATTCTCCGCGGCCTGCTGGAGCGGGGGAGCTAGGAGGAGGAGTTGGCCGTCCGACTGCGGTCTGGAGTGTGGGGCCTCCCTGCTGCTGCAGAGTCGGGGCGGTCTGCCTCTCCCCACCGCAGGGAAAAGGGTAACACCACCTGGGTCTGGGTGCAGTTCCCCTCTCCAGGGGCAAGGGTACCTAGACCCGGTTTGTAGAGTACGCTTGGGGAGTGTGATCGTGTGTACAGCGTCTCTTTATGTCTGTCTCCACGTTGGTTGAGTGTGGAGTAAGTGCATATGAGAGCATGAGGGTGGGAATGGATGTTTGTATCTGTGTGTGCCTGTATGTCTGTGTCTATATGTCAGGTTGGGTGTCAGGCGCCACCTCTCTGGGGACATCTCAGGCCCTCCAAGGTTTGGAGGCCTATCTCCCCCTACCACCACTTCCCCTGCCAGTGGCGGACTCCCTCAGACATCGGTGCGTTGGTGGTTCTTTGTGTCCGGGGATGGGCTTCCAGGTACACACCGGCTCACTCCTTGGTGGCCGCTTATCGGGGCCTGGAGCCTGGGGCTCGCTCGGGCCACTTCGGAGGTGGGGTGCCCCCGGCCTCTCGGCCTGGGGCTCGGTCACTCAGGCACAGCTGGCTGCCGGCGGAGCTCACGGGCACGTCACTGCAACTCCCCCTGGCTTCTGCTCCGCGGCTGCTGAGTGAGCCCTCATCTGGGACTCTCCTCAGCTCTTACTGGGACAGTGGCGCAGCTGCCCCTCTGTTGGTCTTCCTTGGTCTCTTGTGTTCTGGGGGCCTCTGGATGTCTGGAGTTTTGATCTCCTCCACACCTGCTTCACGCCCTGGAGGACGGGGCTGTGGCCCCCCCACACCCTCTAGCAGATCATTAAATGAAGGAACCTTTTAAAAAAAAAACAAGCGCGTCCATGCTCACAGGTGTACACACGGGTGATCACACCCACAAACTACACCCTTTTTGGCTCCTACCTCAAAGCACACTGTGTTCTGTTGATCTTATGTGCTGCACAATAATGTTTAATATTTAGTATTTACTGTCATATTCCCATATATCATTGTGATGTTGTTTATTCTATTACTCTTGTTCTCTTCTGCTTGTTTTCTTTTTTCTTTCTCAGCAGGTGATCCAGGTGATTGATATATGCATTTTTTTTTCTCTGCCCGTTCTGTTGGTTTTTGTCTTTTGCCCTTCTCCCCCGTCCCTCTTCTCAGCTGTTTCTCTTTCCCTCTTTCTTTCTCCCCTTCTTTCCCCCAGTCAAGTCTGTCCCGTATTCAGTAAGTGAAAATAAAATAAACAATAAAAGGTGAATCAAATGGACCATTAAGGCAAGGCTGGGATGGTCAATTTGGTAAAGTAAATCCGTTGGGCAATAAAATGATTAAGACTCCACCCCAAGATTTGACCTGTTTTACAAGGAATCACCATAGCTGATAAGGAGCTCATCATCAGCCAGCTAGCTGATGACACCACTCTTCTTGAAGAATGCAAATCAAATCCGTCCAGCCCTTAGTGTTATTAGTGATTTCTCTGAGGCATCTGGTTTATGTCTAAATCTAAAAAAATGTGAATTGCTAGCAATTAAAGACTGCACTGCAAATGCTCTCTGTAACATTTCTGTTAAACAAGGAGTCACATACCCAGGACTGTTAATATCCAAAGACCAAAAGTCAAGATGCTCGTCAAACTTTTAAAAAAAAAGTACGTTCTAAATGAAGCTTCAGACGTCACTAATCACGTGACTCTGGCCAAACGAATCAAGCCTCGACACGGTGCTTCTGAAGCAGTTAATCTTTCTGACACACGCACCGGAGTGTCAGCTTCAAGCGGACCATCACTACCTCTCACATCTACAGGTTAGTGTCAAGGTAACTTTGAACTGAGTTCAGTCAATCTTGAGTTTTTCGAAGTTTTCCGAATGAAGTTTTCTGTTGCTCTCTGTGAGAGGAGACCGTTAAAGGCGAGGCTCTCCAGAGTGTAGCAAAACAGGAAACCGCAGCTGGGTGTGTGTAAGTGTGCAAACGAATAGATTAGAAGTGCAAGTGAGCCACGAGTATAGAAAAGTTAAGTTTTGTGAGTTGTTTTTCTCACCACTGATCACGCGCTCAACACTCTACACATACTTGCATCACACGCGCTCTCAAGCATCAGTATCCGGTCGTTCAGTGATGATGCGATGAATCCTACTTCCGGGCCTAAACGCTCCCGTGTTCAATATGCCGCAATGCTGTGTTCCTCGTTGTTTTAACCAATCTGGCTCAAAACAACAGTCTAATCTGTCATTTTACTGGTTTCCTTGTGAAAAGAGAGAGAAGAGGAAGTGGCTGAAGTTGATAAGGTATGTTAGTGAGCCACGAGTATAGAAAGGTCAAGTTTCATGAGTTGTTTTTCTCACCACTGATCACGCGCTCAACACTCTACACATACTTGCATCACACGCGCGCTCTCGAGCATCGGTATTGTACAATTCTGGGCGTCACGTGAGTTGCAGGTGTTACCATATAACGGAAATCTCCATTGTTCTGTAGCAGGGGTTCTCAAGCGTTTCACAACGAGTTTCACCCTTATGAGCGACATCACAGCAAAGTAGTATAGGCCTATTTAACACTACATACACATACTTGCCAACATTCAAAAGGGATCTATCTATCTATCTATCTATCTATCTATCTATCTATCTATCTATCTATCTATCTATCTATCTATCTATCTATATATATATATATGTGTGTGTGTGTGTGTGTGTGTGTGTGTGTGTGTGTGTGTGTGTATTGGTGTGTCGGCCCACTGGGCATTTGATTCTAATAACAGGCCTCAGTCTCTCCTGCTATACTGCTAAATTTTGTATCGGTGCTCAAACCTTTTGTGTTTGTTTCCAATAAGTTGCCCACCTCGGGAAGCAAAAATGTGTTCTTTTACTTGTGAGATGAACATATGAGACACTTTGACTCTTCAGTGCAGTGTGGAGCCTAACAAAGATCTGTTTTGTGTCCCAGCTGATCAGCAGGAGGAGAAGAGTCTGACGGAGCAGCAGAGGAACATTTTCAGCTACTTGGACTCAGCTCAGCCACTACAGAGAAAACAATGAGCTCAACACAGAAGGTGACAGACAGAGCAGGGCGATATGACCGAAAATATTTATCACGATATACATTTGAAAATGTGCGATAACAATATAACTGACGATATAATTGAAGACAAAATACTTTACAACTCCACAACTTTATTAAAAAAAACCCATCAATGTATTTTCATTTAAACAAACAGCTGTTTTTTATGTGTATTAAAGTTATATAAAAATTTAACAGTGCAAATGCAAATTCCTTGCTGACAGTTTAACCAAAAGGCATTTCCAGTGGAAATTGGCCGACATTTGCTCAGAGGAATTTGCATTTGCACTGTTAATATTTTTGGTCATATCGCCCTGCTCTACTTTCATGTGTTACTGTTTAGGTTTAAATTAGTTTGATGTTTGGTGCCTTTTTCTTATTGTAAAAAAAACCCTCAGGTTACAATCAGACATTTTTCTTCACTGAACCTGTTGGGTCTAAACTCAGACCCCGCTGTCTCCAGGACTTATTCCCATGAAAGAAAAACAAGGCAACAGCAATCGATCAATTTACTTGCAAGGGAGGCCTCGTCGGTATCTCAGAAACGCACTTTGTTTACTTCAAACTTCAGACTAACTGAAGTCTGAAGTTTGTTAAGACAGATATTAACAGACTTCAGTTAGTCCAGAATAAGGCGTCTAGATTAGATGTTCATACTATACTAATTAAAAACAGACCGATCCTCGCCTCACAAAACGCGCTACTTGGCGTAACCCAGCTTTGCTTATCAGAGAAGTATGTGTCACTCGATAGAGCGGCTGTTGTCTGCGAGACCTGTCGGCGAACTGGTGGAGCATTTGGAGCCTCACTACATGCTTCCAAGCCGCTGCATTTTTAATCTTAATCTCTTCCATACTGAGGTGAAAAGGAAGCGATTTGTCCCGTACTTCAGCTAGAATGGGGGAAAAAAAGACTCTGGAGTTAGTCTGTGTCCTTAAGCTGCAGCTGCCTCTTCTTCTCTCATGTTTTCTAAGTAGTTGACAGCTGGTAACTCTAGCAAAGCTTTTCCAGGGGGCAGGTAGGGCATTAACAAGAAAAGGGAGGCACAAAAAATACTTTTCTTTGTTATTTCATTTAAAGGACTAACTTTTAATAAATAATTATCTGAATCTTACAACCAAAGTGGTCATCTGATTAATTGTATAGAAATCCATTACTGTATATAGTAATTATTAAGTCTAATTTACACCCTGGTAAGTAGTGATGGGTCGGTCGCGAACGAAATGGCTCTTAGAGCCGGATCTTTGACGTGAACGACGCGAGCCGTGGTTTTTTTTTTTCTTTCTCTCACCCTCTCTCGCACTTTTTTACGCTTCACTCCGCACGTGAGCCTTGTGCTTTGCACTGGGCAGAGGGGGGAGGAGCGGTAGTCACACTGGCAATAGCACAGGAACAGAGTGGGAGGGAGAGAGAGAGCCAGGGACAACAACATCACATTAGAAAGGTATAGTGATCATCCACAACTATTTTCAGTTGCAGATGGTAAAGGATTCAGAAAGTTTATTCATGCAGGCCCATATGACAGAGAATATGCATGTTCTTTCTGTTTTCATATTTTAATGTATATTTAATTGTGTTGTGGTTTGCAGTGTTTTGTGTTGTTTCACTTTAAAAAAATTTAAAAGGAAAAACCTGAAAATTTAAATAGTTAAAAGTTGAACTGTGAATAGTTGGTTTTTGTATTATATGATTTATTTATTACATTTTATGTGGAGTGAATAAATAAAAGTATATTTACCATGACCCCTAGAGACAAAGCACACACAAACTTCAAAATACGTACAAACCCTGAAGCGCGTACAAACTCCAAAACACGTAAAAACTCCATAGCACGTACAAACTCAGAAGCACGTACAAAACACAACAGAAGTGCTCCAGGATGCTAGGCACAGTGTTGAGCTTTTGTTACCTAGTGGCTACACAAGCCAGCGACAGGTAACAGGTAAATGAACTTTTTTGTTTTTAATTATTTGTCAGTGCGCCCCAGGGCAGCTGTGGCTACAACGTAGCTTGCCATTGCCAGTGTGTGAATGTGTGTGTGAATGGGTGAATGACTGAATGTAGTGTAAAGCGCTTTGGGGTCCTTAGGGACTGAGTAAAGCGCTATACAAATGCAGGCCATTTACCATATATGAGTGCTTGTGTATAAATACACAAACAATACACATATGCTTTCAATTGTGTCATTTAAGTGATCTAGGTAGCTCTGTTTTGGGAGTTCAGTTAACACTAGAAATGTGTTTTGGAGTTTGTACATGCTTTGTCTCTAGGGGCAACCGTATATATTTATATATAAACATATATAAATAAAACCACTTTTTTTTTTACATTAGTAGTTCCTTTTCTGCATAATTTTATATTATTGTTAATAATTAATTATCCGGTTCGGAGCTGAAAGAGCTGGCTCTTTTTAGTGAGCCGAGCCGAAAGAGCCGGTTCTCTAAAAATAGCCAGAAATCCCATCACTACTGGTAAGCTATAGCCCTTTTTCCTTTGGGAAGGTACCATCTGTGCATTGTGCAATTCTGTTGAAGAAAGATGGTGAATCTATTTAATTATTGTAGAAACATAATTGATTATTTCTGTGCATTTGATTTACACGTGCATTAAATTAAAGTTGATTATGTCGATTAAGCATCATGAGGTGGAGGGCGGGGGTGGTTCTGGGAGATTTTTGCTGGGAGTTGGCAACTCTATTAGTTAGGTTGTTTAATATTTCTGATAAGTACTCTTTAAAATCCCAGAATAGGAAGGATGGTGCAGGTTTAAGTTTATTAGATTGATGAGTGTTGCTGAACTATAAAATATTTGAATAGAATAGAATAGAATAGAATTAAACTTTATTGTCATTGCACATGTCACAGGTACAGGGCAATGAAATGCAGTTTGCATCCATCCAGAAGTGCTTTAGCCATGATATAGATATATTACAATATATATTAGCAATAATATAGATATGTAAGTATATTACAGAAATGGGTCCAGGGCTCGCAAAATTTCAAAATCCCTGGTAGCCCTCTGGGCAGAGACTCTTCAGTTTTTGGTAGCCCAAAATAAATTTAAGTAGGCCAAATAAAAAAGAGCAATTTTTTGATTGATGTTTTGTTTCCTGTTTTGTTTCCGTTACAATACTATACATTAAAGTATAATATTGTAACGGAAACAAAACATTAATCAAAAAATTGTTGAAACACAAATTACAACATTGTATAAAAATTACAACCATCAACTCAAATGCTTGGTTCTAATTGAACAGAAATTTCTATGAACTTGTAAGAACTGTGTAGGACATGAATCAGTCTGTGTCAGATCCTGAATTTGAAATTGAAGTCACGGGTAAGAGGCAAGTGGAACCAAGATCTAGGCCATTTGCTTTTTGAAGTTTGCGAAGACTGCTAAATTTTGCCAGTGGTAGTTCACTCTTTGCAGAACTACCAGCAGGTGGGGATAAGAGACCTTTAAGGTGTTTGGTGCCACACTCCACCTTCAGGTTTAAAACTAGTGTTAATGGAGGGAGTTTGAAGGTTGAGTTTGTTCCACGACTGCATTTCACTCACTGCCTCTGTTTGTATCTCTGTCACTGCAGGACCAACATGGAGCGAGAAGTCAGCGCTCTCAGGAGGCCGACAAACCTCAACCAAGAAAGAGAGAGAAAAAACACACCTGTGACGAGTGTGGGAGGGGTTTTGCTTTGAAGGGTTCACTGAAACAGCATCAGGTCATCCACACTGGAGAGAGACCGTTCAGCTGTGACTTGTGTGGAAAGTCTTTTTCCATGAAGGGTCACCTAAAATCACACCAACTCATCCACAGTGGAGTTAAAGCGTACAGCTGTGATCAGTGTGGCAGAGCTTTTACTCACAGTGGTAGCTTACAGAGTCATCTAGTTAGCCACTCTGGAATTAAGGCATACAGCTGTGACATTTGTGGAAAAACTTTCAGCCAGAGAGGGAACCGAAATATACATCTACGCATTCACACCAGACATGATGTGTACTGCTGTGAACAGTGTGGCAAATACTTTGCTACAGACACACAGTTACAACAACACATGTTTATCCACACTGAGGGACGACCTTATAAATGTGACCTGTGTGAGAAG
The DNA here is from genome assembly GCF_057382185.1 of Mchenga conophoros. Taxonomy (NCBI): domain Eukaryota; kingdom Metazoa; phylum Chordata; class Actinopteri; order Cichliformes; family Cichlidae; genus Mchenga; species Mchenga conophoros. The sequence goes on along the minus strand of NC_140534.1, from coordinate 14,284,390 downwards.
ACTTTTAAATCTCCACATTACCTGAGAGGACACCAACAGATCCACACCAGAAAGAGACTCTCCAAGTGCAGTTACTGTGAGGTATGTATTTGTATTGTTATCTTGTCATTTTAGCCTGACTGTTTGGAACAACTCTGCTCATTAAACTGTGTTAGCATGTTAGCAATTCTACTGCATGGAAAAGCAGCTCTGAGTGATTATTCAGATTTTCATGTCAGTTATGATTTTAGTATTACTGTAGTATTATGGTGGTAGTATTGTAGTTATTGCAGCCCAGTAAACTGAGTGTGTTAACTGAAACAGTCAAATGTAATTGGACGTCTGCAGAGATGCTCTTTATTTTAGGCGACGTTCAGGATAAAAATGTTGAAGGACTGACTTACACTGTCTTTGTGTCTTTGTTTAGAAGCAGAGCGACACAGATGGATCCAGTTCTCAACCCTGTCATCACCGTGGTGGTGGGAAAGACTTTCATTGTGACCTTTGTGGAAAAACTTTCAGTCGACGAGACACCCTAAAAACACATCAACGTAGACACACTGGAGACAAACTGCAATACTGCAAAGAATGTGGGAGAAGCTTCACCACATCACGTAACTTAAAAAAGCATGAACTGATTCACAGTGGGGTTAAAAAGCACCTCTGTGATCAGTGTGGGTCATCCTTCATCACTGCATGTGAGCTTAAAACACACAAACGAGTCCACACAGGAGAGAAACCATACAAGTGCAGACACTGTGACAAAAGCTTCTCACGTTCATATGGTCGTAACTCTCATGAACGTACACACGTGAAAGGAAACTACAGCTGTGACCAGTGTGACAAGAGCTTCAGGAATCTCAGTTCATACTCCGAACACAAACGATCCCACGTTACTAATAAACTGTTTCACTGTTACCAATGTGCCCAAACATTCACCTCATTGTCTGCTCTGTGCAAACATCAGCGTGATCACTCAGGGCTGAAATCACTCCCATCACTGGATCACAGTGAATCTGAAGAGACAGAAAGATCCTCTGGTTTCAGTGTCAGACTCAAAAAGCTTGAGATCAGGCTCCACAGAGTTCAGATAGAATCATTTAAACTTGTGTTGAACTGAACTGGTTGCTGGGCTGAACTTCTACATAATACAGATTTACATGGGATCTTATTTTCTGTCGTTTTACTGAGTCAGTTTTGTCCTTTTTTCTCTGTCCTGGTTTTGCTCGTCTGTAAATAATTGAAACTCAGTCAAATAGTTCATTGTTCTCCAGCAAAACGTTTTGGAAACTCATGTTTAACCTTTAAACTCTGACATGTTTTAGCACACAAGGCTTCATCGGGGAGTTCACTCATGATTGGACCATGAGAATAAAGGTTTTTAGTTCTTTCAAAGAGAGTCTTGGAGGTGTTTGATGTTTCTGTTTTTTCTGAAATCACCTGAAAGAAAAACTATTTTTCTTGCTTTATGTAGTGTGGAAGTTTTTAATGTTTCTTTCATCTGTGATGTTCTTGAATGTGTTCACATGAAGATGGTACAAATAAACTGTCCTTTTAGTTTTAGCTCCTAATTTATTCATTATTTATGGATGTAGCACAGCAGCAGTTTCTTGATTAACACATGGAGGGCTCGGGATCTGATGGTAAATAATGTTTTGTGTCCTTGTACACATCATACAGCTCAGCTGTTCCACAGATGTCAGGTTTACACAGTGGGATGGTTTGTAAGAACGCAGCTCTCCTGTGGATAAATCCTTACTCTTAGCCTCAGGACCTCACACAGTCCCAGCAGGTTCGGTCAGAAGATTTATACCTTTTTCATTTCTATATGATTCTTCTTGCATCTGAACAAAGATGATGATGAGTCATTTATGAAAAAAGAAGCAAAAAATCAGAATCTTCATCAGAATTGTGAACATCACAGCAGATGCCTTTGTGTGAAAGTAACTGAGAATAAAACACAGAAAAACATGAAGGAGATTTTTCTGGCCTGACTTTTTATAGCAGATAACCTTAAAAATATTCTGCAATGCTCTGCATATAAAGTTTAAATTTCTTCACTATTGAACAACAGAAAAAATAGGCTTTCTTGTCCGAGGTCGTTTAAGTGAAAAAAGAAAAAGAAAAGAAAAAGACAGCGCTGTGAACAACAGTAGACTGGTGGGTAATAAGCGAATGAATAATGCAGAAAACAGAGATTTGACACGGAAAGCTGTTCTTGAAGTACAGAGAGAGAGAGAGAGAGAGAGCTAGCTGTGCATGAAGTGTGATTTTAATAGTCGTGGAGGCAAAACAGCAAAACGCATGACGACATTGATCAATGTGAAGCGCAGTTTGCTGCTTCTTTTGCTGCTGGCTCAGTGAATTTTCGTTGGAGAGAGACCAAACCTGCAGCTCAGAATCAGTGCAAAAAGATGTAAATACAGAGCGGACCCGACGCATCAGAATCGCTGATCTCTGACAGCGTTTCGGTCTGCGGGCCGTCGGGTGAGAAAGCGGAGAAAGACAAAGCTGATTCTGATGCGTCCGCTCTGTGTTTATGTCTTTGTGTGGAATCCGTGTACCTGCTCTCATTTACTGTTTGTTGGTTGTTGAAATAGTTTTGTGAGCTTTAATCTGAGAATATGCCATTTCTGGCAAAACACAGTTATATTTAAAAGTCAATTCAGGATGTAATGAATCGATATCGCTTTAGGCAGCACGGTGGTTAGCACTGTTGCTGCACAGCAAGAAGGTCCTGAGTTCAATTCCAACATCACCGGGGTCTTTCTGTGTGGAGTTTGCATGTTCTCCCCGTGTTTATGTGGGTTCCTTCTGGGTACTCCGGCTTCCTCCCACCGTCCAAAGACATGCAGCTTGTGGGGATAGGTTACAGTTTTTTTAAATTGGTTTGGTACTATTTTCACAACTAAAGTGTGCATTTTCAAATCTCTCAGTACAAAACTCACATTTGATCACATTTGTAACACCACTAGTCATTCTTTCAAATCTGATGTCATGAGTTCATTGTATTTGCACATATTTTCATTCCACTTAATCATTGTTGCAGAACATATGGTCATTGTGATATATTCTGAGAACATTTGCTTTACTCACCCAAACAAAACAGTAAGATCTTTTTTCAACGTAGTACTTTTACCAATCATTTCATTCAGGAGCAAATAATACAAGGTAAGCGTTTCAAATTGTCCTTGGTGATGAATGAGTGTAACTGAACTGTAAAACTTTACACAGCAAATATTACACTTATGTTCAGGCATAACCAAAAAAAACAAAAAAACAAAACAAAAAAAAAAAAACATACACATACACACACACGAAAAAGGGAGAAAAAACAACAAGTCATTTACATAAGCACAATATATTTTTTATTTTATTTTTATCACTTTTACACAATTAATCAAGCCGGTCATTAACATTGGGCCATAAATTTTCATCAACATCACAGTGGATGTCTTCGTTGTTCAGGCACCGTGGGAAAAATTTCCTGGCATGACGAATCCAGGCTTGACTTTGCCCAGCAGTTATATCACCACAAGCTTCACACATGGCTTGAAGAAGGGAGACATGCTCATGGGGATGGCGATCATACACCTTCCACCTCCATGTAGAGAAGAATTCCTCAATTGGGTTGAGGAAAGGGGAATATGGTGGAAGATAGAGTGTCATGAAGCGAGGATGTGTTTGAAACCATTCCTGAACCAGCTGTGCATGGTGGAAGCTGACATTGTCCCACACAACAACATAGACAATGTCTTCTCCCTGACAGGCCTGCTCCAGTTCATTTAAAAAAAAACTATCAGGTGTTCAGTGTTGTATGACCCTAGAACTGGTCTACAGCCTACCACACCATCTTCAGATATAGCTGCACCCATTGAGATGTTTCCTCCAGGTTGTCCAGGGACTTGGATGGTAGCCCTTTGTCCAATAAGGTTACGTCCTCTGCGTCTAGTTTTTGCCAGATTGAAACCGGCCTCATCAACAAAAATATACTTGTGATGATTCACAGCAGCGTCCAGCTCCATCACCCTCTAAAATGATAATTTAGTTAGTTTTTTTTTTTTACAACTAATAGTTGTCAGTACTGTTACAGTAATTGCATGCCAGTTTAGTGTTGTACCTGAATATATTCTGAACGCAGTTGTTTCACCCGGACATAGTTCCTCTCAAAAGGAACCAAGTAAATTTGTTTCATGGAAACCTGGTGCTTCTTCAAAAGCCGGGCAATCGTTGGAAGGCTAATTGATGGCACATTGGCAAAGGTGTCATTGTTGTTCTCAATAGCCTGTTTGATTTCCGACAGCCGTATGTCATTCCTTGCCCTGACCATTTCCACCACAGCCAACTCCTGCTGGTCAGTCAAAACACGTGGGCGACCACCACCAGGTTGTCTCCTGTTAATTCTGAGGACAATCATATACTGTGAATATTGAAGTATTACAAATTACATTACTGTAAACTGACAATTACATGTTGTTCATCTATACAATAGAGTACTATATTTTAGAAGTGAAGTTGCTATAGCAAACATACCAGTTTTCTTGGCGAAAAGTTCTGATGATAGAGCTGACAGTTGACCTTTGTAAATTAGGCTGTACCAACCTGGCAGCCTCAGCCATGGTAAAGCCTCTGTTAACCACATGGTCAACAATGATGGCCCGGACTTCATTAGAGATGATGGTGCGTTGTCTTCTGCCTACATTTCTCTGAAGACCACCTCTCTGTTGAGGAGCACCACCACCACCTCTTCAATGAAGGTTTCCTCTCCCTACGAGTCTATCCTGCTCCATATTTGAACAGTGCAAAGTCTCAAACACAGTTCTACTTATATGGTAACTAATTGTGATCATCAGGGGGAAACAATTAGTAATTAGTATTTCTAGATTGAAAGCTCTTGCAGCAATGTGTAACTTACAAATGACCAGACAACAATCAGTCAAGTTGAAAATCCATGGACATAATGAAGGATTCATTGATTAAACATTAAGATCAGTTGAATTAAATGATAGACAAATGTATTAAACTGAATAATAAGAGGTGCAAATCAAAAATTTGATAGTGATAACATTATGAAAGGCAGTAACTGTGAACAAAACATTTATTTAGATGAAACACTTATTTTGTGTAGTGAAAAGGATATTTTGTCATTATGTGTATTGTACTGACACAATTGGAAATATGCTGAAATGTTTGAAAAACGTGCACTTTTGATGATCTGTTGTGATATAATCACTAAGAGTTTTGAAAATGTACCAATTGCTTGTGAAAACTGCGCCAAACCAATAAAAAAAAACTGTAATTGGAAAAATCCAAATTGCCATTAGGTGTGAATGTGAGCGCGAATGATTGTCTGTCCCTGCGTGTTGGCCCTGCGACAGACTGGCGACCTGTCCAGGGTGTACCCCACCTCTCGCCCTATGACAGTTGGGATAGGCTCCAGTGCCCCCCGCGACCCTGAAAAGGAGAAACAGAAGCGAATGGATGGATGGATGGATATTGCTTTATTCAAGCTACTCACCTCTCTCTTCCACCTGTACTTTCAACTGGACCACGGCCAATCAGAGAGGTCCCGCCCCTGACTATCTCTGATTGGCCGTGGTCCACGATAGGGACATAATGTGTGTCTGTTGTTGACCACACGGAAGGTTGCAGTTAATTTTTTTTTTTGTTACCCGAACAGATGTTATTCTGTTAGCAAGTACTAAAGCCATAATCCCATAGTCATTATTGGGCAGACAGATGGGTCTCCAATTATCAATAAGAAGTAAGTCTTTGTTTGGCTTTGGAATTAGTGTTATGAGACCCTGAGTAAGAGTAGGAGGGAGGGTGTTATTCTCTATACTTTCTATGAAAACCTGCAGTAAGAACGGAGCACTTCCTCTCCATGGCCTTATCAACATCCAATCTCTAGAACTCTAAATGCTCTACCATATATAATCTCAAAGAGTCAGACCGTTCTCTGTTGGAGTAATGTACATCTTAACTAGTTCTATACAGTCTAACCATGTCCTGCCTGTCTCTTCCATTGACTTCCTAAGTCTTAGCTTTACTGTGCCGTTAGTTCTCTCTACCAACCCTGCACTTTGTGGCTGATATGAACAATGATGTTTTAGTGTTATCCCTAGATGCTGTGCCATTAATCCAATCACTTCATTTATAAAGTGTGGACCATCATCACTATAAATAGTCTCCGGAATCCCATGTTCTGGGATGATATTCTTACATATTGCTTTGGCAACCGAAATTGCATCTGCTTCCCTAGTTGATTGATTGACTGATTGATATACCTTTATTAGTCCCACAAGGGGAAATTTCATGTTAAGGCTGCCAACCTATTGCACACAAGGACGGCGCCATCTTACCCTCCAACCATACATACATTTTTTTTTTTTTCCGCCTGTCCCATTTGGTTCTTTAGCCATCAGAATTGTTGTCTGAAGACCAACAAGGATACCCAATGGATTTACTTTGCCAAATGGATCATCGTGGCATTGCCGTATTGGTCCATTTGGTCGATCTTTGTTTTTATTATTTATTATATTTTATTTTCAGATGTTACAGACGGGACAGACATGAGTGAGAGATAGGAAAGGGAGAAAGAAAGAGGAAGGAAAGGAAAAACAGAAGGGGAGAGGGACAGTGAGAAAGGGGGGGAGAAAAAAAATAAAAATCTCCTGGATCACCTGTTGAGAGAAGAATAGAAAACAAGCAAAAAAAGACAAACAAAAAACAAAAAACAAAGCAACATACTAAACACAACACCATCGCATTAATCTAGCTAAGTGTAAACAGCAGTAAATACTAAATATTCAATGTTGTTGTGCAGCACGCAGGACAGATGTGCTTCGAAGTAGTAGCCAAGAAAGGTGTAATTTGGGTCTACGAGCAGTGAACACCCGTGTGCATACCTGTGTGGATCAGCGCGCTTGTATTCCAAAGGTTTCTCCATGTAACGATCTGCTAGGGAGTGTGGGGGGGCCACAGCCCCGTCCTCCAGGGTGTGAAGCAGGTATGGAGGAGATCAAAACTCCAGACATCCAGAGGCCCCCAGAACACAAGAAACCATGGAAGACCAACAGAGGGGCAGCCGCGCCACTGTCCCAGTAAGAGCTGAGGAGAGTCCCAGATGAGGGTTCACTCAGCAGCCGCGGAGCAGAAGCCAGGGGGAGTTGCAGTGACGCGCCCGTGAGCTCCGCCGGCCGCCAGCTGTGCCTGAGTGACCGAGCCCCAGGCCGAGAGGCCGGGGGCACCCCACCCCCGAAGGGGCCCGAGCGAGCCCCAGGCTCCAGGCCCCGATAAGCGGCCACCAAGGAGTGAGCCGGTGTGTACCTGGACGCCCACCCCCAGACACAAAGAACCACCAACGCACCGACACCTGAGGGAGTCCGCCACCGGCAGGGGAAGTGGTGGTAGGTGGAGATAGGCCTCCAAACCTTGGAGGGCCTGAGGTGTCCCCAGAGAGGTGGCGTCTGATACCCAGCCTGACATATAGACACAGACATACAGGCACACACAGACACAAACATCCATTCCCCCCCTCATGCTCTCATATGCACTTACTCCACACTCAACCAACGTGGAGACAGACATAAAGAGACGCTGTACACACGATCACACTCCCCAAGCGTACTCTACAAACCGGGTCTAGGTACCCTTGCCCCTGGAGGGGGGAACTGCACCCAGACCCAGGTGGCGTTACCCTTTTCCCTGCGGTGGGGAGAGGCAGACCACCCCGACTCCGCAGCAGCAGGGAGGCCCCACACTCCAGACCGCAGTCGGACAGCCAACTCCACCTAGCCCTCCCGCTCCAGCAGGCCGCAGAGAATGGGGGTGGGAGAAGACTCCAAACCTCCCTCCACCTGCTCATTGTAGTGTTGATGCATGTGTGTTCTAAGGTGCATTTAAAACCCAGGAGGGCATGGAGCTACCTGCCAAGGAGCAGCAGGTAAGCGCATGGTCCCTCCTGCTAGCCCTCAATGTCTACGTGTATTTAAAATTGAGAGGTGGGCAACGACTCCAGGGGTGAGGTGTACACCCTGATGGTAATTTGGACTCCGTGATTGTGCCCACCCCCAAGATCCTATATGTATGTGTAATGAGAGTGTGAATAATGTGAATGTCTAAGTTGTGGGATAAAATTGAGGCAGAGGCAGCCAGAAGGGGACAGAGGGGGGGGGGGGGGGGGGTAGCCTCCTCTGCACCCTGGTGACATACCCCTACTCCAAGGCCCTGCATGTGTGGGTGGTTGTGGTGGAGCGGGAAGAGAGAGGCAGCTGGAGATGGGGAGGGAAGGGAGGGAGGGGCAGGTAACCCCTCCCTGGGGCCAGCTCCCCCGCTCCCCCGCTGACCCCAGTAGGCACTCCCACACTCCGCGACCCGCCAGGGAAAGGGGGCCCAGGCCCATCCAGACCGGGGCCCAGTGCAGCAGCGCCTCCCGGCCCCACAGAGCCCGGGACAGTCCACCCAACCCCACCACAGAGAAAACTGCACCCACCCCACCATCCACTCATCTTCCAGACTACATAAGACAATGGAAAATGCACCACATGAGGAAAGATAAGGAGACACATCAAATTCAGCAGGGAGGACATGAAAAGTGGCAGGTTAGCCTTCTTAGACTGTGAGATTTCCATCAGTAATAGCGGTACATCTAAAAGCTGACGTGTACCGGGAACCTACACATACGGATCAGTATCCAAGGTTTGACTCATCATCCACTGGAGCACAAACTGGGTGTCATCAGGACGCTACAACACAGAGCGAACACCATCCCCACTGACACAGCGGCCAGGGAGGCAGATGAACAGCACATCAAGAAGGCCTTGAGTAAATGTGGTTATCCCAGCTGGACTTTTGTCAAAGCGGGAAAGGCACCTAAAGAAAGCTCCGGTCAATCCAGGAGAGAAGGACAACCACTGCCCAAGCGAAAACCTGTAGTGATCCCATATGTGTCAGGAGTATCGGAGCAGTTGAGACGCGTTTTTTCTAAACACTGGGTCTCTGTGGCTTTTAAACCCCAAAACACGCTGCACCAAAAATTGGTCCACTCTAAGGATCGGGTCCCCCGACACAAACAGAGTAACATAGTGTACACTGTTAAGTGCCAGGAGGATTGCCAGGATTTATACATCGGGGAAACCAAACAACCTCTGGCGAAGCGGATGGCACAACACAGAAGAGCTACCTCGTCAGGCCAGGACTCTGCAGTCTATTCACACCTACAGGCCAGTGGACACTCTTTCAATGATGAGGATGTACACATCCTGGACAGGGAGGAATGCTGGTTTGAGGGCGGAGTCAAGGAGGCCATTTACGTGAAAAGGGAAAGACCATCTCTGAATTGAGGAGGGGCCTAAGATTATTAGACACCACCAGAAGGCAGCAGGTTCTGTAGCAGGAGTAACTGCGTTTAGAGTGTTTTAAATTGTGAAAGTATAGGCAAACTTAACATCTCTAAAACCTTCTCCTTCTCTTATCACAGCCCTCATAGATGTCTGAATAGTCTAAACTCACAAGTAACCACAATAGACCAGAAAAAGAAATCTTATTGATGCAAATCTTCTCTAACACCTTCACGTAGCAGGTATCAAACTGATGAGACACTTTTTCTCTTCCCGTTGACATGAACTTGACATGGACTTGAATTTTCCATACTTACTGTTCGTTTTGTGGAGGATGTCCAAATTACTAAGGTAGACCAAACAGGAGAACCAATGGGACACAGCTTTGTTTCACAAACAAGTGGAGCTGGGTACAGGGGGATGGCATGAGCTTGCTTGGGGTCAAGGGTTCTTCCAGGTCCAGGATAAAAGAAGTTCCATAAAAATTCTTATCCAGTCTAATTCATGCTCCTCAAAGTCTATCGATTTATTGGATTGTGAACATTAGAGTTCAGAGGGTTTCAGGGCTGCTGGGCATTCATAGAGAACAAAATATTTCATCTATACTAATGAAATTTATTTTTTAATATTTGTCACATAGAGCATTGCACAGTGCTGACATGATACACAAGTCCCCCCAAAATAGGTCCACTTGCAGGGTTTTTGTTGGTTGTTGCTGTGTGTCTGTTGTGCTCCTGCTGTCCTCTATATATCACAATGAGTACCACCTCATAAAATATATGGCTCTTGAAGTACCGCCCTTATTGCCGACATTAAAGTACAGTAGTTTAGGCCTATTTAACACCATATACAGTTTACTTGAAACAATTTCATTTCATATATGAATGTTATTCATTTTAACGGTCAGAATGTGACAGGGGTTTAATAATAACAACTGTACTGCATTAAAACTCCACAGCAGGTGGGATATCCAGTCTTTAAGTGATGACCTGATGAAACTTGCTTCCGGGTCCAAACTACATTTATAAAGGCTGCTGTGTTTTTAACATTTTTTAATGCTTTGTATTTTTTTCTATTTTACAGTGGCTTGCAAAAGTATTCGGCCCCCTTGAACTTTCCCACATTTTGTCACATTACAGCCACAAACATGAATCAATTTTATTGGAATTCCACGTGAAAGACCAACACAAAGTGGTGTACACGTGAGACATGGAAGGAAAATCATACATGATTCCAAACATATTTTACAAATAAAACACTGCCAAGTGGTCCAAACTGCATTTATAAAGGCTGTTGTGTTTTTAACATGGTTTAATGCTTTGTATTTTTTTTCTATTTCATATGAACAAACCCCTCCTGGCATTCTCCTGGCTACTGGGAGTTTCGGCATCCAGGCAATAGTTTTCGACTCACCAACGGTATCTCCCGGGCCATCAGCGTGACAGCGCCGTGCCGTCTTTGCAGTTTTAAAGCTCAGGGAAACGCTCTATAGCGGTCATGACCGCTGGCAAAAAGGAAAAGCTACTCTTTATAAAAAGGCAACCCTCATCACATTTTCTGACCCATCATAACAGCCCATTTCACACACGTCTTTAAATCATCCTCTGCCGAGCAGCCTCCGAACCATGAAGAAACTTTCCTGAACTTTACACTGGTGTATAGTGTTACACAGCATGATGTTTCACTGTGAGTCTGAAGTTTTGATCATAGTAAACCTGCATAACTCCTGTTGTTTTTTAATATAGAAAATAGAAGCATAGGTGGGAATAAAAAAAAAAAACACCCCCTCCCAAAAAAGCCAAACAAAACCAAAACTCATCTGTTATGAAAAAATTGTATAGTGTGTATAGTGCGGTGCTGCCTTCAACATCCTCCTTTTATTATCTCACACTGTAGAGACTGTAATAAAAACACAGGGAACAGACTTGGTTTTTAGAGAGAAGTTTGGCAAACAAGGAAAACTGAGAACATTTTTTATTTTCATTACTTCACTTTTGCTTCATAGCAGCCACAGGATGGCACCAGAGTCCAGTTAAAAAACAAAGTTTAAAATCTGTTTTTCTTCACACCCCTTCACGCTCTTCTTTTTGTTTACATCCAAAATGTAATTTACGGTTCCCACAGTTCCCAGGGACAAACAAATCTAACTAAAATCTGCAATGATGAATGAGCAGAGAACCCAACCCCAAATCCTCCAATCATGTACACCTGACACCAGAGCGGTGACAATGAACAGACCAACCAAGTATTTTTTGTCTTTTTTTCACGGATTAGAGCTGAAAGAAGAAATTCTTCTTGCTGGGAGCCATTTTCAGAAGCAGATTACATACTGCACTAAAGATTTCTTGCAGGCAGAAGGCTGGATTAACTCAAAATAAACTACACTGCATGTGTTCATTGTAATAAGACAACGTGACTACTGACTGAGCCCATTGACACAGACTGCCTAAACAAATAGTCCGTGTTTTTTCCAAGAAACCTTTTGACATAACCTCAAAAAAGCGTGAGCTGGCGGTGGACTCCATAATTGGTCATAATGGCTCAGACTGTGGAGGCAATAGTAGATACGAAGAGTCAGCCATGCTGTTCAGCACAGAACTTACGGAGCACCAAAACTGCACACATTCCCTTTATCATGATGGCTTGTTTGAAATTTATTTAAAATACGTTTTGAGTTAAAGTTTAAGTTTCTGAGTTAACCTCGGCTACACCTGACCGTGTAAAATCTGACATTAAAAATCTGAAATTAATCTGATGTTACAGATTATTTTTCAAAAATGATTATCTAATAATTATCTAATAGAGGCAGTGTCTTGGTTACATCTCTTGGATGAATGGATGACAGGGTGCTACAGCAGAGGCTTTCATCTGATTAATGCCAGATATTCATGATTTTATGCAGGGTTTAATTTTTACTGAAAGAATGTTAAATATCTAAATCCAGCTTTGTGGGTCTTTGTGCTGTCACTGTGCAATGTGGACTGTGCAGCTATGCAGGAGTTTCCTAAAGTGTCGCTTCAGAGATGTCTATAGCTTGGACACAGTAAAACATGGAACAGTTGCACACTGTTATAATGATTATTTCTTTGCATCTCTGCAGTGTTTTATGATAAAATAAAAATCAAGTGCAAAACACTTGAAATTGATCCAGTGGTTTGTGGTTAAAAAAAAAAAAAGCAGTTTTATAAGCTGAGGTTGTCCATTTTCTGACTTTCTTTATATTCTGATAGTTTGTAACAATATGAAGTGCAAGAAGAATTGTGAAGTAATTTTAAAATATTGTTCCTAATTTAGGAACAACACCACCTGCTTCCATGTCTTGCATTAATATTTTAATAACTTCTCTGCTTATTGACAATTGTTCCTCAGATAATTATGTAATCAGTAATTAGTTACTGATTACTTTTTTCAAGTAACTTGACCAAAACTGGTCCCAACACTGTAAATGACTCATCATCATCTTTGTTTAGATGCAAGAAGAATCATATAGAAATGAAAAAAAGATAAATCTTCTGACCGAACCTGCTGGGACTGTGTGAGGTCCTGAGGCTAAGAGTAAGGATTTATCCACAGGAGAGCTGCGTTCTTACAAACCATCCCACTGTGTAAACCTGACATCTGTGGAACAGCTGAGCTGTATGATGTGTACAAGGACACAAAACATTATTTACCATCAGATCCCGAGCCCTCCATGTGTTAATCAAGAAACTGCTGCTGTGCTACATCCATAAATAATGAATAAATTAGGAGCTAAAACTAAAAGGACAGTTTATTTGTACCATCTTCATGTGAACACATTCAAGAACATCACAGATGAAAGAAACATTAAAAACTTCCACACTACATAAAGCAAGAAAAATAGTTTTTCTTTCACGTGGTTTCAGAAAAAACTGTCTCTTCAGATTCACTGTGATCCTGTGATGGGAGTGATTTCAGCCCTGAGTGATCACGCTGATGTTTGCACAGAGCAGACAATGAGGTGAATGTTTGGGCACATTGGTAACAGTGAAACAGTTTATTAGTAACGTGGGATCGTTTGTGTTCGGAGTATGAACTGAGATTCCTGAAGCTCTTGTCACACTGGTCACAGCTGTAGTTTCCTTCCATGTGTGTACGTTCGTGCCTGTTACGATGACCTGAATATGAGAAGCTTTTGTCACAGTGTCTGCACTTGTATGGTTTCTCTCCTGTGTGGACTCGTTTGTGTGTTTTAAGCTCACATGCAGTGGTGAAGGATGACCCACACTGATCACAGAGGTGCTTTTTAACCCCACTGTGAATCAGTTCATGTTTTTTTAAGTCACCTGATGTGGTGAAGCTTCTCCCACATTCTTTGCAGTATTTCAGTTTGTCTCCAGTGTGTCTACGTTGATGTGTTTTTAGGTCAGCTTTCCAACTGAAAGTTTTTCCACAGAGGTCACAATGAAAGTCTTTCCCACCACCACAGTGATGACAGGGTTGAGAACTGGATCCATCTGTGTCGCTCTGCTTCTAAACAAAGACACAAAGACAGTGTAAGTCAGTCCTTCAACATTTTTATCCTGAACGTCGCCTGAAATAAAGAGCATCTCTGCAGACGTCCAATTACATTTGACTGTTTCAGTTAACACACTCAGTTTACTGGGCTGCAATAACTACAATACTACCACCATAATACTACAGCAATACTAAAATCATAACTGACATGAAAATCTGAATAATCACTCAGAGCTGCTTTTCCATGCAGTAGAATTGCTAACATGCTAACACAGTTTAATGAGCAGAGTTGTTCCAAACAGTCAGGCTAAAATGACAAGATAACAATATAAATACATACCTCACAGTAACTGCACTTGTAGAGTCTCTTTCTGGTGTGGATCTGTTGGTGTTGTCTCAGGTAACGTGGAGATTTAAAAGTCTTCTCACACAGGTCACATTTATAAGGTCGTCCCTCAGTGTGGATAAACATGTGTTTTCGTAAGTTTGCGTCTGTTGTAAACTGTTTGCCACACTGTTCACAGCAGTACACATCATGTCTGGTGTGAATGCGTAGGTGTATATTTCGGTACCCTCTCTGGCTGAAAGTTTTTCCACAGATGTCACAGCTGTATGCCTTAATTCCAGAGTGGGTAACTAGATGGCTCTGTAAGCTGCTACTGTGAGTAAAAGCTCTGCCACACTGATCACAGCTGTACGCTTTAACTCCACTGTGGATGAGTTGGTGTGTTTTTAGGGAACGCTTCCAGGAAAAAGACTTTCCACACAAGTCACAGCTGAACAGTCTCTCTCCAGTGTGGATGACCTGATGCTGTTTCAGTGAACCCTTCAAAGTAAAACCCATCCCACACTCGTCACAGGTGTGTTTTTTCTCTCTCTTTCTTCTGTGAGGTTTGTCGGCCTCCTGAGAGCGCTGACTTCTCGCTCCATGTTGGTCCTGCAGTGACAGAGATACAAACAGAGGCAGTGAGTGAAATGCAGTCGTGGAAAAAAACTCAACCTTCAAACTCCCTCCATTAACACTAGTTTTAAACCTGAAGGTGGAGTGTGGCACCAAACACCTTAAAGGTCTCTTATCCCCACCTGCTGGTAGTTCTAACACATTACATCCAACTTGGTGTTAAAAATAATTCATGACTGTTCAAACACTAAAATCATGCCCATCCCTCCTGATTGTACACACACACACACACACACACACACACACACACACACACACACACACACACACACACACACACACACGTTGTTTGTAATACATATTTCTATCATTTGTATAGATTTATACATAATTATTCAGTGATAATAAATCCTATGTTTGTTTATTTGTTTATTCAAAAGGAACCCCATTAGCTTCCACAACAGGGCCCTATTTCAGGAAGCCGGTTTCGAAAACTGTGTGAAAAACGATACTCAGGGTTGAGTAACCCCGAACTGTCCAACTCGGAATATTCGGTTTCAGAAAGGCTGATAACAATTAGTTCAGTCAACGCGGAGTTGCTTTAACCTCGAGTTAAGCGCGCGCACGAGGATACATAAAGCCCTGATTAGTGGAGCACAGATTAAGCGAGTCACCATGGAGACGGAGGGAAAGAAGGCGCGGTCAATGTATTTTACAGCGCTTGAGGCCGAAATTCTGATGGCAGCATATGCCGATAACATGCAAAAAAAAGTAACACAGCCTCAGCTGCAAAACAAAGGGAGCATGCATGGCAAAACATAGCCAACAGAGTCAATGCGTGAGTGTTAATTTAAACATTGATCTAGGGATTTCCACCCATTCAACACGTTATTTTATTATTTTATTATTTTTTATTTTATTTTTTATCTCATACATTTTATTTTGTGACGTGATGTGAGCGCAGGTGCAACCCAACAGGCCCCAAACGTGCCTGGCAGCAAGTAAAAATGAAATATAAAAATATAGTCCAAACA
Source organism: Mchenga conophoros (assembly GCF_057382185.1). NCBI lineage: Eukaryota > Metazoa > Chordata > Actinopteri > Cichliformes > Cichlidae > Mchenga > Mchenga conophoros. The sequence continues at coordinate 14,268,659 of NC_140534.1, read as the reverse complement.
GGTAAGGTGTAATTGTATTATGAGCCATAGTCCTTGGTCTGTTTGTCCGATGTAAATCAATTGCAGTTAGAGGCTACATTAATTTCCCCTCTGTAAGCACTTATTGAAATTATCTGAGCACATTACAAGTACATATTTGCTTACTCTGTATGCTCAAATGTGACCCGTTATAGCCAACAGAAAAAAAAGTGGAGGCCCGGAAAACAGGTGGGGGTCCTCCACCACCACCACTCACAGAGGCTGAGCAGTTGGCTTCCACATTTGTGATAATGTTGGCAGCATCACATATGATCTTCACAGTGCAGAGAACATAAATTTGCATCCATTACTATAATGAAATAATTTGTTAGTTTGAAATGCTACAGGGAACTATGTACCTGTGCATTAATGCTGTGGAAAGACTTCCTGTTCACATAGTCCCCTTCATTTACTGAAGGAGCAATGATTGGAATGTGAGTGCCATCTATACAGCCGATCACGCCTGGGAACCGTGAAAATAAATGTAAAATGTAAGTAGTAGTTCAAGTATCACCACATCATGAATTATTTTTTGTTCATCCTGATACTTGCAATTTTGTGGCATCCCTCTTTGATAAATCTTGTGGGTCTATGACCGGGGAACACCACAAACGAGTGCAGGAGACATTTCAGTGCAACTGTAACATTCCTGACTGCCCGACAGACGGTAGCCTTGGAAACGTGCTCAGCGTCACCAATATTATACAGAAAGCTCCCGTTTGCAAAAAACCGAAGTGCAATACAAATAATATGTAATGAACTGAGAGAATGTCCGCGATGTGTCACATGAGCAATATTAAGCCTGAGGATGTTATTCAAATAAATTATAGATTGTGCTGAAAAACGGTAACGTTCACACAGAAGCTCATCAGGAAATGATAAAATGTCCAAACGCGCTCTAATCACTCTCTCCCAGCGGAGAGCTCTGCGGAGAATTTGGGCTTCAACATCTACTGGCTCTTCAAGGAAGGAGCACGCCATGTCTGACACTTCCTACAGTCAGGTTTCCAACAAAGAGGCAGAGAAGGTCAGGGTTAGTTGAAGTAAACCTGCTGGGGGGCAGGTTAGCTTCACGGAGTGAAACAGGGCCCTGGTGTTGCTCGTCTTCCATCAAATACAATCACATAAAATATTATACAATAAAGTGGATTCAAGATATTCACATAATTTGGCTCTTACATCCACAGTGAGGTTTCACAATTAAAATATAAGCAATCAATAATAAAAAATAATAATAATAATAACAATATCAATAACATTGAGGCACATTACACAAATTTCAAAAACAAATCATCTCTTACAATATTTACAACAACTAAAAGTTCTGTAAATCGGCTTTTAAATGTTCATTGAAGTTTTGAATAGTTACTAATTCTCTAATTTTATAAGGTAATTTATTCCACCTGAAAGTTGCTCTAAATATAACAGTTTTACAAAAAGTTACTTTTAACTCGAGGATTTACTAAATTGCAGTTTGTTGAAAATCGTGTAATATCATTATGTATTTCATCTGGATACTGCAGCTGAGCAGAGATAAAAGTGGCGTGTTTAACAGAATTGCTTTCTTTATAACTACAAGCCATAGAATATTTTAGCCTGTACAGGAAGCCAAGAAAGCTGATAATGCATTTTATCAATATTAGTATTAGAGATGGCACGATGCCACTTTTTAATGTCCAATACCGATTCCGATATGATATGGATATCTGCCAATACCGATATGAATCCGATACAGCGTTTTTTGTAATCAATAAAACTGTTTTTTAAATAAATATCTTGCTGCATTTTGTATAAGTTCATACTCAAGTTTTAAAAACAAGACACTAAAGCTATTCCGTTATACCAAATGAGCCCTTTCCTCTACTCCCTCTTCACCCACGACTGCAGACCTGCCGATGGTTCTAACACCATCATTAAGTTTGCGGATGACACCACGGTGATTGGCCTCATCAGTGACAACGATGAGGCCGCCTACAGGGAGGAGGTGGATGGTCTGGCTGAGTGGTGCGACACAAACAACCTGCTGCTTAACACCGAGAAGACCAAGGTACTCATCGTGGACTACAGGAGGAATGCTGACCCACATCCACCCATCTACATTAAGGGGACGGCTGTGGAGCGTGTGAGCAGCTTCAAGTTCCTGGGAGTCCACATCTCCGAGGATCTCATCTGGACAACCTGAACTGCTCTGAACTGCTCCGCCTCGGACCGGAAGGCGTTGCAGAGTGTTGTGAAAACTGCGCAGCGCATCGCCCGAGCACCACTTCCTGCCATAAAGGACATTTATAGGAAGCAGTGTCTGAAAAGGGCTGGGAAAATCATCAAAGACCCCAGTCACCCATCACATGGATTCTTCACCCTCCTGCCCTCTGGGAGGCGCTACAGGAGCCTCCGGACTAAGACCACCAGGAACCGGAACAGCTTCTTCCCCACAGCTGTCAGACTCCTGAACTCTGCCTCCTGACATCTGACCCATGTTAAACTCATGGACTGAACATACACACACACACAACCACCTACACACACACACATACAATGGACAACTGTACCCTCAAACACACAATAATAACATGGACTGAACCACCACTCACAACCACTAGCACTTTATATAGCCTCTGTAGAAATTATCCACATATCTCAGTATCACTTATCTTAACTGCACCACTGCATAAATAATCATTCTGTAAAATACGATAATTTTTAATTCTACAACTGTTTATAACTTGCATATTTCTCATTTCTGTATAGCTGTATATCTCATATTTCTGTATAGTTTTTAATTTCATATTCTGTATAGTTTTTCATATTTATATCCTGTTCATAGCTTGTACTCACCACAGCCTGTACATACTTATAGCATATTCATAACATACTTCATACCATGTACATTATAACATACCATAATAGACCCATTTCTGTAATATACTTACATATCTATATTATTGCTAATATATATTGTAATATATCTATATCATGGCTAAAGCACTTCTGGATGGAAGCAAACTGCATTTCGTTGCCCTGTACCTGTGCATGTGCAATGACAATAAAGTTTAATTCTATTCTATTCAAATATTTTATAATTCAGCAACACACATCAATCTAATAAACTTAAACCTGCACCATCCTTCCTATTCTGGTATTTTAAAGAGTACTTAGCAGAAATATTAAGCAACCTAACTAACAGAGTTGCCAACTCCCAGCAAAAATCTCCCAGAACCACCCCCGCCCTCCACCTCATGATGCTTAATTGACATAATCAACTTTGATTTAATGCACGTGTAAATCAAATGCACAGAAATAATCAATTATGTTTCTACAATAATTAAATAGATTCACCATCTTTCTTCAACAGAATTGCAAACTGCACAGATGGTACCTTCCCAAAGGAAAAAGGACTTTAGCTTACCAGGGTGTAAATTAGACTTAATAGTTACCATATACAGTAATGAATTTCTATACATTTAATCAGATGACCACTTTGGTTGTAAGATTCAGATAATTATTTATTAAAAGTTAGTCCTTTAAATGAAATAACAAAGAAAAGTATTTTTTGTGCCTCCCTTTTCTTGTTAATGCCATACCTGCCCCCTGGCAAAGCTTTGCTAGAGCCGCCCCTGCACAGTTACCAGCTGTCAGCTACTTAGAAAACATGAGAGAAGAAGAGGCAGCTGCAGCTTAAGGACACAGACTAACTCCAGAGTCTTTTTTCCCCCCCCCCATTCTAGTTGAAGTACGGGACAAATCACTTCCTTTTCGCCTCAGTATGGAAGAGATTAAGATTAAAAATGCAGCGGCTTGGAAGCATGTAGTGAGGCTCCAAATGCTCCACCAGTTCCCTGACAGGTCTCGCAGACAACAGCCGCTCTATCGAGTGACACATACTTAAGCAAAGCTGGGTTACGCCAAGTAGGGCACTTTGTGAGGCGAGGATCGGTCCATTTTTAATTAGAATAGTATGAACATCTAATCTGGACGCCTTATTCTGGACTAACTGAAGTCTGTTAAGATCTGTCTTATTAGCTGCTGACAAATGATTGAACAATACTCCACATGAGACATTACTAGTGCATTAATGACATCTTTCAAAATTGAAGATTTGATACAGAAAGAGCATTTCATAGCCATAGCTATGCCTTGTCCCATTTTCTTAAAAACAGAGTCGATGTGCTGAGACCATGAAAGGTGGTGATTTATGGTAACACCGAGTTGCAGATCATTTGTGAAAACTAGAGATGTGAGGCAACTTTTCATCGAGCACAGAGCAGCTGGTGAAAATCAATAACATTTTAGTTTATCAATCAAAAGATCGAAAATTTATCGAAACCTGTTGGGTCTGAGTTTAGACCCAACAGGTTCAGTGAAGAAAAATGTCTGATTGTAACCTGAGGGTTTTTTACATTAAGAAAAAGGCACCAAACATCAAACCAATTTAAGCCTAAACAGTAACACATGAAAGTAGAGCAGGGCGATATGACCAAAAATATTAATAGTGCAAATGCAAATTCCTCTGAGCAAATGTCGGCCAATTTCCACTGGAAATGCCTTTTGGTTAAACTGTCAGCAAGGAATTTGCATTTGCACTGTTAAATTTTTATATAACTTCAATACACATAAAAAAAACAGCTGTTTGTTTAAGTGAAAATACATTGATGGGTTTTTTTTGCACTAATAAAGTTGTGGAGTTGTAAAGTATTTTGTCTCGCGTCAATTATATCGTTATCGCAAATTTTCAAATGTATATCGTGATAAATATTTTTGGTCATATCGCCCTGCTCTGTCTGTCACCTTCTGTGTTGAGCTCATTGTTTTCTCTGTAGTGGCTGAGCTGAGTCCAAGTAGCTGAAAATGTTCCTCTGCTCTCCGTCAGACTCTTCTCCTCCTGCTGATCAGCTGGGACACAAAACAGATCTTTGTTAGGCTCCACACTGCACTGAAGAGTCAAAGTGTCTCATATGTTCACCTGACAAGTAAAAGAACACATTTTTGCTTCCCGAGGTGGGCAACTTATTGGAAACAAACACAAAAGGTTTGAGCACCGATACAAAATTTAGCAGTATATATATTTATTTATTAGGGGTGCAACAATACACAAAATTCACGGTTCGGTTCGGTTCGATACTTTGGTGTCATGGTTCGATATTTTTTCGATACAAAATAAAATGTTCATGCCTTTTTAATTTGTCATTTATTAAAATTATAAATATATATTTTAACTCAAAAGTACAGTTTTTAAGTTTAACCCTAACCCTTGTGCGTGTTTTTTATTTTGACAGCGAATGCGCACCTGCGGACCACTTATGTGCACCCCTGGTTATTTAGCTCGTCATATTGCAGCCACAGAAATTAAAAAAGCAGCAGGATATATGTAAAGTGCATAAAGTGCAGCTTTATGGTCCATGAAACCATAAAGCTGCACTTTCTTTTTGCCTTATAGTCTGATTTGTCATAACTTTTCCGTTTTGTGGTAAGCTTTTCTTTGGCTGTCAGTTCTTCACCCTGACCTGTCTTATTTGGCTCAGCAGAACTAAAATATATATCCTGCTGCTTTTACACACGCACTCACATAAGCTCAGCGATTCTCTGCGCGATCAACCTCTCACATGTTTAAGCTTGCTGCGGGAGATTTCACTTTCACACTTCACATATTTGCATAGTAAGCTAACGATTGATAAGACAATGTCAGAGGAATTGGTGCACTCACTCACAGATCAGTGCTGTCGCTCTCTATACACAGTTCACGCGATTGCAAAGTGAAAGCAAAAAAACAAGCGCAAATTCAAACGCGATTTCAATATGTCACATATTGACAGTGGCTCACCGATGCCAATGACATAATTACCCAGCTACATTTCCGAAAGAATGCAAAAGCATTGACATATATTTTTCCTTCCTACAATAGCCGGACGGGCAGGGCAGAGATAGATTTTGGTAGCCCGACTGGAAAAATCGCTAGCCCCAGGACGTCGGGCTAGCGATTTTGCGAGCCCTGTATCTGATTGAAGAATCACTCATCTTTGGAAAAGAGAGTTTATTACAGAGAAATGGCTCTTTCCAAAATAAAAGCTATACTATCCGCTTCTTCTGGGCTATATTCTCAGCAGCATATTAAACATATCAGGTCCCCATAAGGCGAATCCTGTGCTAACGGCTGTCTAAATGACTCGGGTAAAGTTAGTAGCATGCTTGCTTTTGTCTGCTTCCACTTGTCTTTGCACTAGGATGATGTCGGCGTAAATGTGCAGTCATATTCGTTGTGTTCCCACTAGTGCTTTCAGGTTAACCTCGTTAAAATGACCTTAACGCCACAACACGGCAAATCTCCGTTAACGAGCTACCGCCGATCGCCCCGTGCATGGGGCTAGACGGCCAACACGTTAACGAGCTAACTGCGCTAACACACTAGCTCCCATCCATGTAATTGAGCATTGTGTTAGTGGTGGGAACAGTCATACGGTTATTGTTCATGTGTCCAACAGCAGAGGGGAAGAAACTGTTCTTATGGCGAGAGGTTCTGGTGCGAATGGACCGGAGCCTCCTGCCTGAGGGGAGCAGGTCAAACAGACTGTGTCCAGGGTGAGAAGGGTCAGCTGAGATCCGAGCTGCACGCCGCAATGTCCTGGAGGTGTACAGGTCCTGCAGAGATGGGAGTCTGCAGCCAATCACCTTCTCAGCAGAGCGCACAACACGCTGCAGTCTCTGTTTGTCCCTGATAGTGGCTCCAGCGTACCACACGGTGATGGAGGAGGTGAGGATGGACTCGATGATTGCAGTGTAGAATTGCATCATCGTCCGTGTTGGCAGGTTGAATTTCTTCAGCTGCCTCAGGAAGTACATCCTCTGCTGGGCTTTCTTAATGACGGAGGTGATGGTGGGCTCCCACTTCAGGTCCTGGGTGATGGTGGTACCCACGAAGCGGAATGAGTCCACAGAGGTGATGGGGGTGTCAGTCAGGATGATGGGGGGGAGTGGGGCTGTGTGCTTCCTGAAGTCCACAATAATCTCCACTGTCTTCTGGGCATTCAGCACCAGGTTGTTGTGGCTGCACCAGGACACCAAACGTTCAACCTCCCTCCTGTAGGCAGACTCATCTCCGTCCGAGATGAGTCCAATAACGGTGGTGTCATCTGCAAACTTGATTAGCTTGACAGACTGGTGGGTGGAGGTGCAGCAGTTAGTATACAGGGAGAAGAGCAGGGGAGAAAGAACACAGCCCTGAGGGGAGCCGGTGCTGATGGTCCGGGAGTCCGAGACATTCTTTCCCAGCCTCACATGCTGCTTCCTGTCCGTCAGGAAGTCAGTGATCCACCGGCAGATGAGATCAGGCACATTCATCTGGGAAAGCTTGCCTCGGAGATTGTCTGGAAGGATGGTATTGAAGGCAGAGCTGAAGTCCACAAACAGGATCCTGGCGTAGGTTCCTGGGGAGTCCAGATGCTGCAGGATGAAGTGTAGGGCCATGTTGATGGCGTCATCCACAGACCTGTTGGCTCTGTATGCAAACTGCAGGGGGTCCAGGAGGGGGGCCGTGAGGGTCTTGAGATAGGAGAGAACCAGGCGCTCAAAAGACTTCATGACCACAGATGTCAGAGCCACGGGTCTGTAGTCATTTAGTCCAGTGATCCTAGGTTTCTTGGGGACAGGAATTATGGTAGAGGACTTGAAGCAGGCAGGCACATGACATGCCTGCAGTGAGGAGTTGAAAATGCCAGAAAACACTGGGGCCAGCTCGTTTGCACAGTGTCTGAGGGTGGCAGGAGACACACCGTCTGGGCCGGGAGCTTTCCGAGCATTCAGACTCTTAAACTGCTTCCTCACATCTGCTTCATGAATATGAAGAGTTGTGGTGGGAGGAGGTGGTGTGAAATCCTCTTTTGTGTGGGGTGAGGAGGGGGTGTTGTAGGTGAACAGTTTGAAGGTGGTGATGGCTCTATGGAGGGGGGAGAGGTGGGGGAATGAGTGTCCAAAGTGTCTCTATTGTTGGGGCCGTTGGAGGTGTGAAGGCTGCCTGATGGCTCGTCAAAACGGCAGTAGAAGTCGTTCAGGGTGTTGGCTAAGAGCAAGTCATCAGTGGAGTGGGGGGTTTTAGGCTTGTAGTTGGTGATATTCCTAAAACCTTTCCACACAGAGGCCGAGTCATTCTCTGAGATCTGCTGCTGCATCTTCTCAGAGTGCTGATGTTTAGCAACGTCCACTTCTTTAGTGAACCTGTACTTGGCCTCTCTGTAGCAGTCCCTGTCTCCGCTTCTGAACGCCTTTCTCTTTTCCAGCCACAGCTTTTTGAGTTTAGGAGTAAACCAGGGTTTGTCATTGTTATAACTCACCCTGGTGTGTGATGGCACAATGCTGTCCTCACAGAAGTGGATATAGGAGGTGACAGTGTCCGTAAACTCGTCCAAGCTGTTAGAAGCAGCCTTCATTGTGTCCCAGTCTGTAGACTCCAAACACGTGCGAAGCTCCTCCACAGCCTCGTTGCTCCACAGTTTTTTGGTCCTCACGACAGGTTTGGAGAGCTTCAGCCTCTGTCTGTACGCGGGGATTAGGTGGATCATGACGTGGTCAGAAAGTCCGAGTGAAGCGCGGGGCACCACACGATAGGCCCCGCTGATCGTGCTGTAACAGTGGTCTAATGTCCTCTCCTCTCTGGTCGGGCATTTAATATACTGCTTGTATTTGGGAAACTCATGGCTCAGATTGGCTTTGTTAAAGTCCCCAAGAGCAATGATGAGAGAGTCCGGGAATGTCCGCTCCATGTGCAGTATCTGGCGTCTGGCAGGATGTAAACAGCGGCCAGGATGAATGAAGCAAACTCCCGCGGAGAATAAAACGGTTTGCAGTGAATAAAAAGGTATTCCAGAGAGGAAGAGCAGTGCTGAGCAATCACTGTTACATCTGATGTCCTCACTGAGCCACGACTCCGTAAAACATAAGACACAGGAGGAGGCAAAGTCTCTGTTCATGCTTCTCATCAGGGCCAGCTCGTCTATTTTATTCCTGAGTGAGCGTACATTGGAAAGGAAGATCCCAGCAAGAGCAGTTCGCAGTCCACGGCTCGCTTACCTCTCTTTCGGCGTCTCACTTTCCTGATCAGAGTCTGCAGTAAATCTGCCGCAGATGCGACAAATATTGGAAGTAAATCCACAGGTGTTGTAGTCCTGTAGTTAAGAAGCTCTTCTCTGGTGTAAGAATATCCAGAGGAGTGCCCAGACACAGAAGTTATGCACAAAAACAAAACAGAAGTAACGCACTGAAGCACCAGGGCATCCATACGCGGCGCCATCTTGGATCTTGAATCATATATATATATATATATATATATATATATATGTCCCGGGGCTACCAGTTGGGCTACCAAAATCTATCTCTGCCCTGCCCGTCGGCCTATCGTAGGAAGGAAAAATATATGTCAATGCTTTTGCATTCTTTTGGAAATGTAGCTGGGTAATTATGTCATTGGCATCGGTGAGCCACTGTCAATATGTGACATATTGAAATCGCGTTTGAATTTGCGCTTGTTTTTTGCTTTCACTTTGCAATCGCGCGAACTGTGTATAGAGAGCGACAGCACTGATTGGTGAGTGATGATAATTTGCGCACCAATTCCTCTGACATCGTCTTATTAATCGTTAGCTTACTATGCAAACATGACAAGTGAAATCTCCCGCAGCTTAAACATGTGAGAGGCTGATCGCGCAGAGAATCGCTGAGCTTATGTGAGTGCATGTGTAAAAGCAGCAGGATTTATATTTTAGTTCTGCTGAACCAAATAAGACAGGTCAGGGTGAAGAAGTGACAGCCAAAGAAAAGCTTACCACAAAACGGAGAAGTTATGACAAATCAGACTATAAGGCAAAAAGAAAGTGCAGCTTTATGGTTTCATGGACAAAATAATTTCTGTGGCTGCAATATGACGAGCTAAATAACCGGGGCTGCACATAAGTGGTCCGCAGGTGCTGTCAAAATAAAAAACGCGCACAAGATAAGAAGTTGCAACGCGTGTTTGCGTACATAAGATTTTCAGGAGGAGGACAGACATATGTTTAGAACTCTTACAGATGTTGAAGAAGCTCCTTTAAGCAATTACTGTGATATTCCTCCAACTCTAGTAAAGTGGTCAGTGTAACCGTTCTCCCAGGTGGAATTATAAAGGGAAGTGTCCAGGCATCCATGAAAAAGAAGATTTACAATGTTGAGGTGAGCTAGGAGTAAGCTAGCTAGCCGACGATTAAACATGAGATATTCTGTATTCTGATGTATTTCATAAAGCACACACACGTACAGCAATGCTATAACAGTGGAGGTAAACAAAGATGGAAATCTACATAACATGGAGGTTTTGGAGAGTTAGTAATGTTAGCCTAGTACCAGTTATATTAGCCTAGTTAACCTAGTACCAGTACACAGAGCAGCGCTGCAAGTGTTTGTTAGAATGTTTAGGGTAAGCATTAACTTTCTTTCAATGTAGGTGCATGTTGAGGGTCAGTCAGTCAGGTTCAGCTCCTGTGAGTGCCCGATTGGCAATGATAAGTGCCATCATATGGCGGCATTGTTGATTTGGGTGAAGAAGAATGTTTCTTGCACTGACGTGGAATGTGTGTGGAAGAGGGTAAAATCATCCAAAGGAGAAGAAATTACTGCCAAGGGAGTGTCTGTGATGACACCATCAACAACACAAGGTCAGTTATTTATTTAAAATTTGCTCTTTGAATTAATTATAATTATAATAATTATTTTCTTAACTTTTTAAAAAGCATTGTGTTTTATATGCTAAAATTATTATTTATTTACCTGAATGCTCCCAGGTACTTTGATATTTACTTTAACATGTGGTATAAATTGTACATGTATGTAAAATCTTGTAAACTACATACATCAGACTGTTTGCCTCCACTGTCCCCACTTTATTATTTAAATGTATTTTATATACTCCGTACCTCACTTTGTCTATTCTGTGGTCAGAATTCCTTTATGACTAAGTTGTATTTTCATCCCCAAAGGCATGTGATTGGGGGATCCTTTGTGAGCCAAAGGCCAAGGAGCTGTACACTGACTGTACTGGTGCAGCTATCAAGGAGAGGGGACTGTTTTTATCTAACAGTAGCCTGCTTGGTGGTTCTCCTGATGGGACTGTCTCTAATGAGTGCATCATTGAGGTGAAATGCCCATGGTCAGCCAGAACCAAAACTGTATTGGAGGCTGCAGAAAGTAAGGACTTTTTCCTACAGCTGGATGAGGCAAGTGGTTCCCTGGTATTAAAAAAGAATCACAACTACTGGCATCAGATCCAGGGCAACTTCTATCTCACAGGGGCGAAAAGCTGTCACTTTATTGTTTGGACTCCATGTGACTTTTTCATCTTGCATGTGGATAGAGAACAAACTTGGGCTGTTAACACTGAATCTTTGGAAACGTTCTACCGGGAAGTTTTTTTGCTCCATATTTTATCGCAGCTTTGAATTCATATCAGCATGAGTAATTTATCAGTCCAAATGTTTATAGTTAATTTTAAAACTATTTGTAAATATTTGTAAATTGTACATTTTTTGTCATTGTAACTTTGTAAATATATTCAGATAAATTTTTAAATTATATTAATTTTTGATTTGAAAAAATAATATGTTTTGGACAAACTGTTCCTGAAAATAAAGAGTAACACATGTATCTGGAATTCTTGATTTTAATTGAAAATGTTTAGCAAGAAAACTAGGCAGTAATCAGGAAGCTGGAATGGAATGAAAAATGTAACAAGCCATTGATAAAAACAGAGTAAAACATTTTACGAATCACAAATGAGACCATTCTCAATTTGAAACTATGCAACTAAGTTGTTTTTATGATGTAACATCCTAAGTATACACATAAAACAATCCAGAACACTTAGGAGTTATAAATAATAAAAGTAAACTTATTCAACAGTTGTATTTTCTGGTCCACAACTAGTTAGAAAATGACACAATGTACTTTTACCTCTGAACTCTCACAGGTATAATTTATTCAATTTCACGGAGAATAGGTGTTTGTAAATTTGTAAGACACACACATGCTTTCAAGATCTTATTAATATTTTTTTTTAACTGATGTGGGATGTGATGCAAAATTGAGAAAAGTTTCAGTCTTTGAATGGAACGCTCTACATGTATTCTTGCACAGGAAATCTTCCTGTTGTTGTTCACTTCCTCCTGTGTGAATTGTCCGTTGGTGAGGAAGGACGGAATGTTCAGTGAGACCCCTTCTGGTAGGATGTCCCGAATTGTGAAGCCCTTATCTGTAGATGTTGCAGTACTCCACAGTCAGCTGTTATGGCCTTATCTGAGGCACTTCCACCGTACAAGTTGCTTACAAAGGTTATTACACCATTAGGAGCCACACCAATTAGAGCCTTTAGTGTGGTCCGTCCTTTGTACTGGCTGTACAAATGACTTTGTGTGTCAAGTCTCTCTGTGTTACAAACAGAAACTTCCGTGCAGTCAAGCACAATCCTGCAGTTAGGAAATGGTTGGAAGCAATCTGGCAGCGATGTTTGATTCTTGGCTCTCGAGGTAATGTTGTTTTCCAGCATGCCAACATACAAAATGTCATACAGTGCACTAACAATTGTTGTAAAAATATTAGTTACTGTGGCTCTGCTGCAGTTAAACCTTGTTGAAAGGTCTGCATGACCAAAATTAAGTTTGAGCTTCATCAGGGTTAGAAATAACTGGTCAATTAGGGGCATCATTTGGACAATCAGAATGATATTTAAGATCAAATCTGGAAAGAAGCACTTCTAAAAACAGGACAGAAGCAGCATCAGGCAATCCAGTATAGTACTGGACCCTTTCAGGATTGTCAGATATTTTACTGAATGAGAAAGTCTGCTTCTGCTTCTCTACTTGTTTTTTACGTTTTTCATTCTCTATTCTTAGTATGTCATTCTGAATCTCTAGCACCAGAAGACTTTTGGAAGAACTTGTGGAACTTGCAGTAGCTGTCTGTGTATCTGCATTGTTGGAATGATGTAGCTCATCTGATCTTTCACTCTGATTTTCACCAATAGCTGGGACCTGCTCTTTTTTCTTCTTTTTTCTAACAGGGTTGTGGTCATCTGGGAACTGAAAAGACTTCCTGTCGTTCCATGCAAATCTTGTTGGCCCCGCAGCTTTTCCTTGAGGGAAGTGCCAACTGCAGACTCTTGAGTTGCAGTTTGGGGTGAAGTTTTCGCGTCTGTGGAAGTGTTTAAAAAGGCAGAGAGAAATTTCAGATCATACGGTAGCCCTCCATTAGTTATGATTAATAGAAAAAAGTAGAGATAAATAATAGAGAGAAGCTTCATCCAGATGAGAGAAGCTTCAAGAAACTTAAAGAAGTCCAGATGCTTTTCTTTCCAAGCTCCTTGGACTACGATGACCTGGATGACTGGTCACAGACAGTGACCAGAATTATTCAAATCTTACACATCGTTGTACTAATTTGCTTTTAAGCTTACCAGAAAGATAAGTACTGGGAACCTTTGCTAGCTATTTGTTGGTTAGGTCTTTATTTTGGTAATTAACTGGCACATAGGCTGGGGATTGTAATGTATTTTCTTACATAGACATCACTTTTTGGACGTAATTTTTATTCCTCTGAGCGTCGAAAGCTAACTAAGGTTCATATATATAGCGAAGTGACCCTTAGCTCTCAATCTTTGCTTGGAGAAATAAAAAAGACTTCAAAAATGCAACAACGTCTTTGTAGTAAAAAAAAACACCATAAAAACCATTGTCTATATAAGTAAAATTACTCGTAAAAGCCAGTTTGTCTTTTAGTAGCGGGTTTTAATTGTTCATCACTAGCTATATTAGCTAACTAAAGTAAGAGTCCACTTGCTCTTATCTTACAAATTTATTCATTCACTTACGAGTTGTAACATACCTTATCAACTTCAGCCACTTCCTCTTCTCTCTCTTTTCACAAGGAAACCAGTAAAATGACAGATTAGACTGTTGTTTTGAGCCAGATTGGTTAAAACAACGAGGAACACAGCATTGTGACATATTGAACACGGGAGCGTTTAGGCCCGGAAGTAGGATTCATCGCGTCATCACTGAACGACCGGATACTGATGCTTGAGAGCGCGTGTGATGCAAGTATGTGTAGAGTGTTGAGCGCGTGATCAGTGGTGAGAAAAACAACTCACGAAACTTAACCTTTCTTTACTCGTGGCTCACTTGCACTTCTAATATATTCGTTTGCACACTTACACACACCCAGCTGTGGTTTCCTGTTTTGCTGCACTCTGGAGAGCCTCGCCTTTAACGGTCTCCTCTCACAGAGAGCAACAGAAAACTTCATTCAGAAAACTTCGAAAAACTCGAGATTGACTGAACTCAGTTCAAAGTTACCTTGACACTTACCTTTAGATGTGAGAGGTAGCGATGGTCCGCTTGAAGCTGACGCTCCGGTGCGTGTGTCAAAAAGATTAACTGCTTCAGAAGCACTGTGTCGAGGCTTGATTCGTTTGGCCAGAGTCACGTGATTAGTGACGTCTGAAGTTTCATTTAGAACGTACATTTTTTTTTTTTTTTAAAGTTTGACGAGCATCTTGACTTTTGGTCTTTGGATATTAACAGTCCTGGGTATGTGACTTCTTTTTTAACAGAAATGTTACAGAGAGCATTTGCAGTGCAGCCTTTAATTGCTAGTAATTCACATTTTTTTAGATTTAGACATAAACCAGATGCCTCAGAGAAATCACTAATAACACTAAGGGCTGGACGGATTTGATTTGCATTCTTCAAGAAGAGTGGTGTCATCAGCTAGCTGGCTGATGATGAGCTCCTTATCAGCTATGGTGATTCCTTGTAAAACAGGTCAAATCTTGGGGTGGAGTCTTAATCATTTTAATTGAGCTATTGCCATTCGTGTACAAGGTTTTGAAGCTTTACAGAAAAATTATCCAAAGCCAAATTTTTTTCAAAGAGTGGAAAATAAATTGATGTTCAATTGTATCAAAAGTTTGCAATGAGAACTGTTCGAGACCTAGTGTGGAAGATGTCCAAGGAGGCGAAGTTCTGCAAGGAGATGAAGATTCGGTTTAGAGAAGACTTTTGTAAGGAAGACAGAGAAGCCCGCAAACCTCTGTGGCCGAGAGTGGAGGAAGCGGATATGCTGTCATCGATGGTCGTCAAATCAAAGAATGAAAGAACTTCATAATGACCTAGATAAGAAGGTATAACTGTTCAACTAAATTTAAGCCGGTAACTTGCTCAATGGTCCTTAACTTTGACTGCATTTATTAGTTAATAGGAGGTAAAACGTTCCATTGCTCTCTCAAGCTATATTCAATGGTTCTTTCAATATTTTCTTTAAATGTTCGAGGTTTAAGAAATAACATAAAGCGTTTTTTCTTTTTTGTAAGGAACAGCCTAACACTAATTGTTTTTTATTTCAAGAGACACACAGCAGTAAAGATGATCATATATTTTGGAGAAAGCAGTGGGGAAGCGATGATATTTATTTATCTCATGGTAACTCTCATTCAGCAGGAGTGGATATTTTTCTACATCGTTTTAATGGAAGAGTTATTGATCATAAGGTTGATAAGGAAGGTCATTTTAATGGTTAACATAGAGTCGGATGATACTAAGTACATTTTAGTAAATTTTTATGGGTTCAACAATAGAGCTGAAAACCGGAAATTAATTTCTGATTTGAAAAAAATGATAGAAGAATGGAAGATCATTTATTCAATAGAAAAAGTCGTTGTTGCAGGTGACTTTAATATGGCACCAGATGAAAAACTGGATAGATTTCCAACTAAATATAACTCTTCTCATTTTAACCAAATAATAATGGATTTCTCCTGCACCCTTAACCTAATCGAATAATAGGGTTATAGTCATCAATAAGAAGTCCTTATTTAAATCAGACTGGTATGATAGCGGTGTATGTTTTGTTGTTGATCTGCTTGATAAAAACGGAAACTTGCTATCTTATGAAGAATTTATTGATAAGTATAAAATTGACATTTCATTTAATAATTATAATAAGGTTTGTAAAGCGATACCCACACCGTTGTTAAATCTTATCGTAAATACTTTAAAGTATTCACTAATAAGAACATGCTTACCTTCACTGACGATAGGTAATACCTCAATAAATGACAAACAATTTAATAATAAGTTTATCTCTAATACCTTTAAGCAAATAGTATTCTGCAACTACAATGTCAATGTCAGACATGACCTTGATAGCATGTTGAAAGAAAAGTCATTTTCTTTTTACCTAAAATACCCACTTGCGTCTAAAATGAAAGAAACACACTTCAGAATCATATCCGGCATTTATCCAGTTGGAGAATTCCTGTATAAAAGGTTTAATTTTGAGGACGACTCTTGTGTGTTGTAAAGGCTCACCTTCTAGCACATTCACTTCACCAGATGCACCTTATTTCTTTTCCTCACCTTTGTTTGGGTGTGGTGCTTGGCCTTAATTGCACTCACCTGTCACTCGTTATATAAGGACTGCACTCACCTACCCCTCACGCTTTCTTCACTCCCACATGGGGCGGCAGCTGAGGTGAGTTTCTCTTTGAGGCTCCTGAGTTCATGTATCATTTTGAGTTACTTAAATCATACTTTATGTCCTTTTTAGAGAGAGCAGTCCATGTGTGTCTTTCTTTCCTTTACCCGTTATACAATATACAATAAAACAACAAAACCTGCACATGATTGATGACTGCTTATTTTCATTCTAATCGGATGAGCCCATGATGACGACTACTGAAACCCTGAACCTTCCTTCCTCCAAAACACTTGTGCTTTCTGTTCTTCCGATCCAGAAACACTAGAGCATCTATTTTTCACTTGTTTCACTCAGAATTTCCAATATACCTTCCTTCACATCTAAGGATGTTCTTTACTTTATGGACAATCTGGATTCTGAAATCTCAGATGTTGTCAATTTTGTAATAGTGCTATATAAGTTTTTTATTCATGTATGTAAGTGGAAGAATGCCTCTCCTATGTTTACCGTCTTCTTGAATTACTTTTGTCAATATTTTAAGTCACTTAAGCTTATTTCAAATATGAATAAAAAACTGCTGTACTATACTGTAAAATCACAAAATACTTGCTATTCTAATTTTCCTGCCTGTGTCAAAAGGTCTATGTTCCTTATTACTTTACCCTAGAAACTTTTATTTTCTCCCTGTAAAGTTATAATGACTTGCTTCACCATCTCTATAATGTAAATTGTTACAATTCTAGTCTGTTTCCTTGACTTGTTTTGTATATGAAAATTTCTTTCAATTAAAAAAAAAAAAAAAAGTATTTCTGAGTTCGCGCCATTACCCCGATTCATAGCGGAAGCCGGTTTTTTACTTCTGCTTGCGCTGTTGTTGACAGTTGCAGGGTTACACCTTCACTGTTTCTTTTACCTGGAGTAAATGGCAACACATCGAAGGTGGATACACAGTAGAGATGTTTTAAAAAGCAGCGAGCACAGTTCAGTTGCAGTGCCTCACCCGTCACTTCTCACAGAGTGGATGGATGACATGAAACTATGGCCCGATGTTAGCTACATCGACATTATTAATTACCTTGTATTTTCCGAAGGCGTTGATGGCGAGGAATTACATATTTACAAGAGCACCGAGGCGTATAATTACCTGCACAGCAACAAAATTGATAAAGTACTGCTCAACAAACAAGGCGACTTTATTTTTCTTAAAGCAGATGTAGAGCCGAGCCAAAGCATTAATCAAGCGAAACACTTAGCATGGGCAATGCTAAGAGAAAGTGGAGTAGTGGAGACAGTCAGCTGTTCCTGTATCGCCGGATTAGGGAGATCATGTAGTCATGCGGCTGCTATTCTGTGGAAGGTATATCACTTATCTGGATATCACAATGTTTAAATCACTGAAACAGAAACACTGGACTGGTCAAAGGCTGTGATTAAGGAGTCACGCTACTGCCATCTAGCCAAGTATTACGTGGAGCACTGTTTACATGTGAAAGCCACTCGTTAACTTTGTGTGGGCTGTATGCTGTACAATCACATGAAGATAAAACATAAAAAAAATAAAAGACTGCACATTAAGGTCAAATTTACAAGACAAGAACAACTACAGTTATAAGAAGTGACACAGGGTAGTATAATACATGTTTGTTTATATATATATATATATATATATATATATATATATATATATATATATATATGTATATTTGTACACACACACTACTTTGAAAAAAATTAGACTGTGGGTGTATATTTCTGCATCAAAAAGTAACTATTAATATGAAATGGATAATATGGGTGACTTTGCCAGTGTTTATATCTGTTTTGGATATGATTCAGGTGTATTGACCCAGGGTCATATCTATAACATGCAGGACACCGACCATGTACTGCTTTTGTTAGTGTAAACTTCCTCATTATGTTAAATCTTGAGTATTGACAGTGAGAAAAAACTATTAATGTTTGTTACAGGTGCAGAATGCTGCGATCAGTGGAAAGACAGGGCTTGCGTGTACAGACGAGCAGCGCAGGTGGAATGCAGGGACAGCAAAGAACCTTGAACCTAAACGTCTAAGCCAGATAAACTTCAGACATCACAGGACAGAGCAGCAGTACGATGTGAACTCCCGGACTGCAGTGACACAATTTCTCCCTAACACACCATATCACCTTACACATCAAGACTTTATTGACAGTGTTAGCAAAGCACCAGTGAAGCCACTTTTCCTCCTCAGGAAAACACATTAATTGGAAAGTGTTACAATGCCTCGCCGTCTGCAGGTCCTTACCGCAACAGTAAGGCAAGGCAAGGCAAGTTTATTTGTATAGCACAATTCAACAACAAGGTGATTCAGAGTGCTTTACAGAGACATTAGAAACAAGAACAAATAAAAAGCATGATTTAAAATACGGTACAGTTGATGAGCAATTTTTTCAGCCACACCAAGCACACAGTTACAAACTAAGCTGTAATCCATGCAGGGCATTCTACCAGGCATACATTAGAGTTTCTGTCACGATCTGAGGGGACAGACCGTGCGGGGGTGTGTGTGGTGGACCCAGATGCAAACACAAGAGAGTGGACCGGAGTAAACTTCAACTGAAAGCGAGCCTTTATTGTGGCTGATGACAGGTCTCAACACAAAGCAGAAACACCGTGACTAAACTGAACCTAAACTAAACTGGGAAACAGGTACTGATAAACCATGACAATGTTGTACAGACTGACCGGGAGGACATGGAGGGTAGGAACACAGACGACGCGACGCAGACTACATGAAACACAGAGACTAAATACACATGAGGGATGATCAGGGGAAGTGGCCACACATGGGATCACAGCTGACACACATGAACCTAACGACAGGACAGGAGGGTGCAACTGAATACACTGACATGAATACAGATTTACAAAGTAAAACAGGAAACATGGAAATTAGACATGACAAGAACTAAACATCACCACGCAGACATGACTCACGACCCAGGGAAACTTAGTACAGGGGAGATGACATAACACACCAGCCCACAGTTCATGAGTTCAGGCGGCCGACCCGGGGGTTGGCAACCCAACAGGCCACGCCATCCCCCATCAGGAGGCCGGCCATGCGGGAGGCAGCGGCGGTGCAGTTCAGGAGGCCACCCCCGAGTCTGTGGGCACAAGAGTTCAAGGGTCACACGGTCGGGGGGCCGACCAGGCGGGCGCCACAGGTGACAGAGCCGGTCAGGAGGCCAGCCGTGCGGAAGGCAACGGCGGCGACGAAGGGGACGACGGAGCAGTTCAGGGGGCCAGCCGCGCGGAAGGCAGCGGCGGCTCTCCAGTGTCAGGCGTACTGGCCGAGGCCCGGTGGGCACAGGACCAGTCGAGGCAGGACCAGGCGGTGGCGTGGCAGCCACAGGCGACGGAGCCGGACCAGGCGACGGCGAAGCAGGAGCTGAGGCTGGACCAGGCGACGGCGAAGCAGGGGCTGAAGCCGGACCAGGCGAAGCAGGGGCTGAAGCCGGACCAGGCGAAGCAGAAGCAGAAGCCGAAGTTTCTGTTTTTTCTGAAACCATCTGAAAGAAAAACTATTTTTCTTGCTTTATGTAGTGTGGAAGTTTTTAATGTTTCTTTCATCTGTGATGTTCTTGAATGTGTTCACATGAAGATGGTACAGGTGATTACCTGAAGAGCTACTTAACCCGGCGCTGACGGATGCTCCACGCCAGTCCGTTAATCACCTCTCTGTGGTAACTAGACTCCCGCGAAGGCATTGCATTAATATCTTGTTGGAGCTTCGTTAAATCTGCCTACTTGTGTCTAGGTTTCGATCCGGCGTTCAGCGTCTGCCACCTGCCTTTCCTCCTGCTCAATTAGATCACCCGGTGCATCATCTGGCCCATTCACTACCTCCACGGATTTCCTTCTCACGGAGTTCCCTCCCGAGCTCCCATGGTCCCGCTCTAATCGTAAGCCAACTAGTCTAACTCAGTTTTGATGTGTTTCTCCCGCTTCCCGGCTCCCTAGTAATCTTCTCCCCTTTCTGTTGCAGCCTCCCACGGTCCCGATTCCGGCTTCCTCACGTCATTGTTTCCCCGGGTTTTTTTAGTTCCTCGTTTTGCTCCTCTGGTTTTCCCGGGTCGCCTTTTGTTGTTATAATAAAGTGTCATTTTCTGCTAGCGCTTGAGTCTGCGTTTGGACCCTTTTGTGCACGTGCGCCGCGGCGCATGACACTGACAGTCTTGCAGTGAAACAGGGGCCCGCATGCAATTCTCCACTTTGGCCACTGTATTGTTGGGTGTTCAGAGACAAAGACTTTAAGCTGATTTGAGGTTGATTTTTTCTTTTCTCCACTTGATGGCAGCAAATATTTGCTCAACACTGACCCACCTCCATGACTGCTCTGTTGCTACCACAGACTGAAGATGTGTACTGTGAGGATGGTGTTGGTGCACTGCTAACTTTAAAAGATTTTCATCTTTCTGGAGTCAGTGCAGAGTTTCAAGTTTACTAACACTTCAGTAAATGCTTCAGTTTTTTCTTCTTGAAGAGATTTTAAAAAAATTAAAACAGAGAAAACTAACTTTATTTGGCATGATTACTGATAAAGATCAAGAAAAGTTAGAGAGGACAGGGAATGAACTCTAAATCTAGGGATTATTAGACACCACCAGAAGGCAGCAGGTTCTGTAGCAGGAGTAACTGTATTGTAAGTGTAAGTGTAAGTGTAAGTGTTTTAAAATGTGAAAGTATAGGCAAACTTTTAACATCTCTAAAACCTTCTCCTTCTCTTGGCATGAGCTTGCTTGGGGTCAAGGGTTTTTCCAGGTCCAGGATAAAAGAAGTTTCATGAAAAGGAGACAAGTTTTAGATCCAAATCCAAAGTGACTGCTGATAATGGTGAGAGAGAATTGACAGGTGAGTTTGAGCTTACTTTGAACATCCATAGGGGAAGTGTTGCAAAGGGGAGGAACAGGGCACAAGCTGACAGTCCAGGGCAGTGTTACTGTTGAAGGGTGAGAAGGCAGGTGGATCGGCTGAAGTAAGTGATCCATGTTCGGCTTGCTTATCTTTACAATGAGGATAGACGGCAAGATTCTCTTCAGCCATCAGGAGGAAACTGGGAACAAGATGCTGCATCCACAGAAGTAGTTATATGTTACAAATAAAGTTCAGATGTTACTCATTTTATTGACTGATTGATTGACTGATAATATTTTATTTATCTCGAGGGAATTTGTTTTAAAGATGATCTGGAGTCTTTAGAGGATGATTTAAAAATATAGTCAATATGTGTGAAATAGACAATAGACAGTTACAATTGGTCAGAATTAGATGATGAATCTTTACATTAATTAACTATAAAATAAAAAGCTATGCCAGTTTCTAGCTTTGCTTAACATTGTATAGAAAAGACCTGATGACACAAAATCTTTAAGTGTAAAAGTTAAACTCATCTAAAGTCTGAGGGCTCAAGGCTGGCAAGAAACACAGTCGACTGAATCCCAAAACAGCTGAAAGCCTGTGGTTATAACAATAAACATAGCAGGTTTTTTTGTTTGTTTTATTTAACAAGCTGAGCAGCTGATAAAACCCCACAAAGGTTAAAAAAAATCACAGCTTGTTCTCTACAACTACTTTTCTTTCCTTATTTGTTTGAGGACTTCTCCAAAATGTATGTTGATCACCAGAGATGGGCAGTAACGCGTTACGCGTTACTGTAATCCGATTACTTTTTTCAAGTAACTAGTAAAGTAAGGGATTACTATTGCAAAAACGGTAATTAGATTACCGTTACTTTCCCGTAGGAACGCTGCGTTACTGCGTTACTAAAACCGTGATTTTTTTGCGAGAATGTCTCATGACAGTGACGTAAGCGAGTGCGACGTTCGTGACAACAGCTGTGTGCAGATCAACAGTGGATCATATATCGAGTGCGGGAGAGAGTATGAGCGTGCAGCGTTTAAAGCGTGGAAGTACTGACCTTACTTTGAGTTTGATTCCATAAAAAGTGACAAAAACATTAGCGTCCATTAGCATTGTGCGTGGGAAGAAAACATCTTTTTACAGCGAAAAAAAACCCCTAAACTTCCAAGCAAGCTCCGAGTGCGCAACGACGTAATGGGAAACTCACAGAGAAACTGCCGTATCCTTCCACTGACCGCTGCGGCACACCTGCACCAGGGTAAACCTCCGCCTACCCAACTCCTGCTGTACAGGTGAAAATAGAGCAACAGGACCGCTAGTCTTTGATTTTATTTATTTTCTGCTGTGTTTTACTTGCATCTATTTGAAAGAGTGAGTGTAAACACAAAAAAAAAAAAAAATTTTATGTGCTGGAATGTGCAGAAAATAGGTTTAAATATTAAACAAATTTCTTCCAGTCAGAGAATGTTGCATATAATTAAAATTTTGCTTGATGCATAAAGTTAAAAGATTAAAATTAATAAAACTATAAAAGTTTTAAAAAGAGACTTTTCCATTTGATTACATTTTGTATGATGGATTATGCAGAAAAAGTAGAATTGGGCTGAAAGATCTATCACTTTATCACCTACTCAGGTTGTAAATCGTGTTTTTAAAAAGTAACTAAGTAACTAAGTAATTAATTACTTTTGAAAATAGTTACTGATTACTTTTTTCAAGTAACTTGACCAACACTGTTGATCACAATTACTAATAGTCTGGTATGATGAGTGTCTTTGGAAGAGAATATCTGCAGGATAATCTACTTGGACGAGGCAGAGAAACTAAACAAACCTGCGCCCATCATGACAAATACATGCTAAATGTGCAAAACTATTAGGTCACATCTCTTAAACTTGGTGTTGGCGTTTTCGGTCGCATTGCCACAGATTCAGAGCACACACCATTCATGCATGATGCTGTAACAGGATGCACCACTGCAATAAATCAGTTCATGAAATTTATTCCAACTAAGATATTCAGAGATCAATCATTAAACCTATTATTGCAAAGTGAAGCATTTAGGAAGCACAGAAATTACATTGAGGTTACAGTGTGTAACAGTACTGACTTAGTGACATGTGACTTAGCACAGAATCTATGAACTGGGAGCTTTGTGGTGCTCCTGTAGGTGTTATTTTCTATCTGAGGTTATACTGAGTGTAGCATGATGTAGACTGTTCTGTTTTTTCCTCCTCTTCAGCCTCAGCATGCACTTATTTGCTTTGTTGGCACAGGAAATGACAGAGCTCATGGGTAGAAATGTTCTGTAAACATTTCATACGTAAGGAACAAGTATAGATCTTCTGATTTTGCTGACGATGCCGTGTGTTATATTTGACTCATGTCAGGAGTCACTCTGTAAGAACTACATTTTTAAGTCTAATTCAAACGGTCAGCAATAATGGGAAAATGTGTGGGTACTAATTTGGCCTGAATGCAGAGTTAACTCTGAGACTATTCTGAGTGCCCAAAAACCCTGTCAGTCCTGTCAAATGTGAAAGAATAACTTAAGAAGTTAATAAAAATCAATTATAGTTTGTTATTCCAACCAAATAAAGACGCTTTCTGAAGCCGTTCTTCAGCAAGACACCAAATGCTGATGTCAGCTGTAACATCTGGATGATGGGAATATGGGTGCATCACATATCTTTACTTCCTTCTTCTTGCAATTTTTTCTTAAAAACACCAGATGCTTATGGGAGAACAGAAAGTTTGCAAAATAATCCTTTTAAGAAAAAATTGTCCTTTCTGGCCTGTAATGTTTACACTGTAAACCAGGTAAAGTGCAAATGTTGTTAAATAGTAACTATCCTCTTAACATAAATCATGTCCGAAGTTTTCTACCCCTTTATATTCAATTTTTTGAAGTTAGTTTTCATATCTAAATAACCTGCACAGACAAAAAAGGCATAAAAGAGACTTTCTCCAGCTGGGCCCACGTCCTCATTTTAGGTTTGACAGTGTTTTAGTGGATAAAGGTGAATGTCACGGACATGAATTGAGCTGCGGTTTGGGGAAGGACTTGAAGGGGACTGGCGGCGGCTCCTGGGCCTGGCAGATCCCCAATGATGGATTTCTGTACTAAATAGAAGTGAAAAAGTTAAAGAATTGAACAGGTGAAGGAGGGGGTCACGTAAATTAGAATGAGCAGATTGTAGAACTGGGGGAACATATACAGATAAGAACCAGAAGAAGCATGTTTGGAGGCATTGTCCCGCTCCTAAAATTCAGATACTTTATCTCCAATAAAATGTAAGATCTTTGAGTTTGTATGCTTGCACGTGGTAAAAATGCAAAACACTAACACTCGAGCCTGAAAGCAAGGACTGACATCAGAATGTCTGCATTCATTTTCCTATTTACAAAACAAAATCTTAAAGCCAGGACTGCAGCATGTCCAGAATATTTGCCAAAGAAGGTTTTGT
Source organism: Mchenga conophoros (assembly GCF_057382185.1). Lineage (NCBI taxonomy): Eukaryota > Metazoa > Chordata > Actinopteri > Cichliformes > Cichlidae > Mchenga > Mchenga conophoros. The sequence goes on along the minus strand of NC_140534.1, from coordinate 14,243,789 downwards.
GAGATAAATGCTACAGAAAAATTAAGAACAGGTTCCCAGTTTGAAAAAGTATTTTATTCATAATTAATTTTAAATAAAAATATTATACTTTAGGTCCTTTAGGTTACATTAAATTTAGATTACGTTAAATAACTGATTTACTAAACTTTTTCTTAACAATTCTACAACAAATGCATTGATGAAATATGTCATGTCATGACTTCCTACTTCTGTGGAACGCCTCATACTTCCACAATCTAAGAACTGTGTGATGAAACGTCGTCTCATTTTGTAAAGTTCCTCTTAAATCACTGTTTAATTTATTTGTAAGAAGAGAGAGGAGGAGGAAACAGAAAAAGCTGAGCCGAATAACTGGAGGAATCACTTCTGCTTTTAAGACCTTAACTATTTCTTCACGCTTCACTCTGGAGAAGAAGGCAGATCAAAGGGGAACAAATCATTTACTCACTGTTCTTCAAGCTTTTTGAAAATGGTAAACTCTAGAAGCCTGTTACTGCTGGTCTGCACAGTCATGGTGGTTGGGGCCATCTCTGGATCAGACGGTAAGATTAAACTTCAGACTCCATGTAAGAGCTTTCAACTGGCTTTTCTCTGTTTAAAATTCACTTTGTAAAATGTCATTTGTGTTCCAAAAAAGATTTGGACATCTGCTGCATAACAGTCAGCAGTAAGAAGATTCAGGAAGTGCATTCGTTTTTTGTTCTTTCAGCTGTAGCCTCGGTGCTGTTTAACAACTAAGAGTGAAGATTGAATACAAAAAACAGAAATCAAACATGGGCTTAGATTATGTGCAAATTGTATAGAAGGCCAGCAAGTACAAATTAATACCCATCCAAGTCAAAGGGAAACACAAACATTAGATGCTGCTTAAAAACCCCCATGGAAATATAGCCCAGTAAGAAGTGACACAGGTACAGATACAGGCCTCTGCTCTTACTGTTTAGCATTCTTGAAGAATATAGTGTCTAGAATGAGGACATAGACTGGTGTAACTAGGTACTTTGTTAATACTTTTATAATGTTTGCAGTAAATTTCTCATTAGTAGAAATACCTACAAGGTGAGGCACAAAATAAACTATTTCATGTCACTTAATGTCTGGTAACGGTTCAAAAGTCAGCTTTTGTTTACTCTTGTTAGCAGTTTTATAACATTTTAAACCCGAGTTTCACTTTGAGTTTCCTTCCTGTGGGCGAAATATATTCAGTTTTAAACTTCTCCTAATCAGCTCGTCGCCAGAAGAGACCGTGCTGTGTTGAAGTCACCCGCCAAGATACGAGCGCTGATGTGGTGGGGGAAACATATCGTCAGCAGGCCGCAACACCACCCTGTGTGAAGGCTATAATGTAAGTCAGCACATGTGTCGTCCTACACACAAACATAAACACATTCAATCTGTATAATTTTCTCTCTTTATTTCCAGTTTCAACACAGAATATGGACAGCTTTGTGCTGATCCAAACGCTCAGTGGGTCAAAGATCGTAAGTTACGCTAAAAGAAACACACACACACACACACACACACACACACACACACACACACACACACACAATAAAAGTATTTGTAGAAACAAACTGAAACTCCTGTTTGTCTCTCTTTCCTGTCCAGTCATTGTGAGGATGACGAGGGTATGAAGTACAAAGTGTGAGGTGAAGCATCGCTGCCTGTCGGGTCATCAGTATCTCCTTATCTCAAACTTTTCTTTGAAATGTTTTTGTTACGTTACTCTGTTAATTCTGTCCACATCGCACTGCAGCAATTTCCTAATGTTGTAAACCTGCTCAACATTTGGCAATAAAAACCCTTTCTGATTCTGATTCTGATTTTATTCTTGATGCTACATCTGAGTCTTGTGTGACTTTAAAGTGACGACTAAGGCTGGACATCAATCTGTGCTTAGACGGACCAACTGAGTTCTTTTTTTTAAGTTTAGTTACATATTTAGTTTCAAATCTTCTTTTATTCTTTATTTTTTGCTTTTATGATTCCATTTATCTGTTTTGCAAAGCTCACTCTGAAAAGTATTTCCAAATAAACTCTGACCACCAGTCATTCAATAATCTTAATAATCTCCCAGAAACCTACAACGCATTTTATTTAAAATTTTTTTTTTTTTTTTTGTCCCGTTTGGATCTATAGCCATCAGAATTGTTGTCTTAAGGCCAAGAAAGATGCCAAGCGGATTTATTTTACCAAGTGGATCATCATGGCCTTGCCATATTGGTCCATTTGATTGACCTTTATTATAATTATGAATTTATTTTATTTTCAGTTGCTACAAACGGGACAGACATGACTGGGGGATAGGACAGGGAGAAAGAATGAAAGAAAGAGAGGGAGGGAAAGAAAGAAAAACAGAGGGGAGAAGAGACGGTGAGAAGGGGGGGAAGAAAGAAAAAAAAAAAAAAACAAAAAAACAAAACACCTGGGTCACCTGTATGGAGAAAAAAAAACAGAAGAGAAAGCAAGCTAGTTTATTGTGATGGTGCTTTTTTTTTTCCTTTTTTTTTCTTATTATGTTGCTCTTTGTTGTTTGCTTTCTATTTTATTTAAAACTTTTAACTAAAACGTGTGCAATCCAAGAAATCAGTACATTTCTTATTTTTATCCATTAATGTCCCTGTGTCGCCTGCAACTTTTAACCCTCTACTACATGACTTTTTAATTTGGGGAAAAAAGTATTTCTCCCTATTTTGGGGGTTGCTTTAGGGTCCCTAATAATATATCATTCATAAAATTGGACAGCAGAGACCTGTTTTCTGTAGGCCTGGGCCACATAAACCAAGCCACAATCAAGCCAGATATGGCATGCCATCACATAGACAGTGCCATCTATGCCAGGCCTGGCCTATATGTGGATGCCAGCACTGCCGACTTGATACCAGATCCTGGCCAGACCTGCTTGCTATGTGGGCACTAACACACACACAGACACAGTTACTTTACCAACTGACCCCTGAGCTCCTAACCGTCACTCCCTAAAAGCTCACTGTCCTCACTTTCTGAGGACAGAAAGTGCACATTCCCTTGGTTTCCTTCCATAAAAGGTATTTACATCCATGTCCTGTAATTATGAGCAGATTGTAAAGGAAAAACATTGACTATGATCATATAAATGCACACATCTCTACACACATATGCAAATGCATTGTATTGTACCGCCTACTGGTGTTGGCCAGAGGGGCCGATGGCGCGATATGGCAGCCTCGCTTCTGTCAGTCTGCCCCAGGGCAGCTGTGGCTACACCTGTAGCTGCCTCCACCAGTGTGTGAATGTGAGAGTGAATGAATAGTGGCATTGTAAAGCGCTATGGGTGCCTTGAAAAGCGCTATATAAATCCAATCCATTATTATTATTATTATTATTGCCTGAAAAAAAAACTGGGTTTGAGACAACGAATGAAAATTAACAGTTTTACTGTATAAATAAATTTAAAAAAGTAGAACATACAATCAAATATGCTTCTTAACATATTCATGCACATACAAGTTTTTTTTAATATACATTTATTTCACTATAAACATGTAAAATAGTGATCCTTATCTTGCCTCCTAATGGAGATGTCTCTCATGTAGTGCAGCTTGCAGAATGCCCCCCCCCCCCAAATAAAAGTCACACCACCTTCAACTCATCATTTTATTGGAAGGAGATGTGCCTGGTAGCATTATTTGAAAGAAAAAAAAATGTGGTTTTTTTTGAAGGGCCAGTGTAAGGCATGAAAATGTGGTTTGTTGCCTCGGGGCAACGTTGTTTCATTTGTCTTTATTTCCTTCATCTGCTACACATTTTCTTAGTTCTGTAGTTACACCAAATATAACTTTGAAGTTTAACCAGCACTATGCAGTTATTTTATGCAAAGGAAAAGGAGCTTTAAAATTATCATCAGCAAATCCACAACAGAACGTGGTGCGATGGCCCAGTTAAAGTGTAAACCTCAACCTGATGGAAACGCTGTGGCCGGACCTAAAGACAGCTCTGCATAAGTGAACGACTCAAAACCTCAATCAGCTAAACTTTTCCTCCACCATGATGTGAGACTTTCTGTAAAAATTATGATTAAAAAATACCAGAACAAAGTCGTTTATAAAATGTCATGAATGTGTGGGACTGATAAACTTTCTATATATATCATCTGTAATGAGGAAGTGGTTTAGTGTGTGTGTGTGTGTGTGTGTGTGTGTGTGTGTGTGTGTGTGTGTGTGTGTGTGTGTGTGTACAGTACAATAAGATGCAAGTTCAGTTTGCTTTTCCACACTGTAGATTTGATTGTTGTTTTTATTAGATTTTAATATTTGAGCAACACCTCAACAGAGCCACAGTCATCCTGGACTGTCCTGCAAGTTCTCCTGGAAACTGGAAACCAGTATTAGAGGTTTTTTCTGCCTCCATGTTGCTTTTTTCAGCCATGTGGATGAGGGGGCCGCATGTTTAGTTTGTAACTACAAGAGAAAAAGAGTCACTGTCAGACAGTCAAAATGGAAAAAAATAATAATAATCAGGAGGTTTAGGCTCATTACTCATGAAAATGCACAAAGTACTGGTATCAATCATCAGGCTCTTGACCATATTTGAGCATCTGTGAACTTTGTGTGAGGCTGTTTCTCAGAAAGCTCTCAGTGAGGTGTTGATAGGTTGAAATACTGAATTCTCAATGATAAGAGGCGGAGGTGTGATATGCCACAACCACGCACACACAAACGCAAAGACCTACAGAAATACGTCAGCAGTTCTGCCTGCAGATGTTCCTACACTTACCAATAAATAACCAAGCATTGGTCAGCGTATAGTTTCAACTTGATCAGTGAGCCAGACCGCCGGTGAAAATGACTGTGAAGATCCTCTCCATCACTCTCCTCCTGCTCTCGGTGTGTGTGTGCTGCCACTCCTCTGAAGGTAACTGTGCTCTTACTTTTATAAAGAAAAATGAGGAAAAAAGAGATCAAATAGATAAATTTATCACAGCAATGAATATTTCCAACAATGGCTGCTGCCTGTTTGTGAATAAGGTTCACTTGTGATATTTTGGTGGTTTATTGGGCAGGACCACTGTGTAAAGACCACAAACCTTTACATCAGTCATATTCTGGTATCTGCTCAGTCTATAAATGGGGCGATCGTGGCTCAAGAGTTGGGAGTTTGCCTTGTAATCGGAAGGTTGCCGGTTCGAGCCCTGGCTTGGACAGTCTTGGTCCTTGGGCAAGACACTTCACCCGTTGCCTACTGATGGTGGTCAGAGGGCCCGGTGGCGCCAGTGTCCGGCAGCCTCGCCTCTGTCAGTGCGCCCCAGGGTAGCTGTGGCTACAATGTAGCTGCCATCACCAATGTGTGTGTGAATGGGTGGATGACTGGATATGTAAAGCGCTTTGGGGTCCTTAGGGACTAGTAAAGCGCTATATAAATACAGGCCATTTACCATTTATAATTGCACATGTGTTTTTCAGCATTTACACTCAACTTCTACCCACAAAGCTCCAGACACCCTGGAAGCTGTTTTCTGGGCTAAGTTTCATTAGTCAGTGATAGCATTTTAAAGGCGTCCTTTATGTCTACATTTAGAAGAAGTCTTGGAGATTTTTATTTTATAAGCACGACATTCACCTGATTTTTGTGTTCAATTGCTGGACTGATTGACAGCCACACCATATCCATTCACGCTATACTGCTTGCCATTAACAATGTTTGTACTATTTATGTTTATCTACATGCAAACTTTTGTTTTCTGTCACTTATGGGGTTATGTCTCACGCTGCGTTGCATGCCAGGCATATGTTGTAAGACACTTAAACTATCATAACTGCCAACTGATTAGTGTAGCACAGTTGGTGCAGTGGTTTCCTTCAAACAAATTCACTCTGTAACTAAATCTCACTGCTTCATTTTAGTTTTTAGCAAAGTCATCATTTCAGTGACTCATTGCATAAGGCATGAAAGCAGAAAATGAGAGAGACACAGAGAGAGTATAAGATAATATCTTGCAGCTACGAGAAAATATTTTTCACCTTTCACTTAATTAACATAATGCCAGAATTGCCCAAAAAGTAATCGAGGGCCTCGAAGTGTTGAGAACATTGATTTGTTAAACTTGTTGATTGATTTGCACAAAAAATGCCTGTGCACTGTAACATAATTTCAGGTCACATTTTGAAAGTCACCTTCTGTTTAGTGATGTAAGGAGCTTCATATTTTAAAACTAGATTTAACTTTTATTTTCCTTCTAATTAGACTTTTCTCAGGTAAGAAAATTCCATTTTTAACCTTTAATCTCTCAGGTACTCGTCGTCGTCATCCTGGAAGGATACCACCATGCTGCCCTGCAGTCACCAAAGGCAATAGGACTGCTGAGGTGGTGGGGGAAACATATCGTGAGCAGGCTGCAAGCGGACGCTGTGTGAAGGCTATAATGTAAGTCCACACATGTTGTCCTACATACAAACATATACAATCTCTATAATTTTCTGTCTTTTATTTCCAGTTTCAACACAGAATATGGACAACTTTGTGCTGATCCAGATGCTCAGTGGGTCAAAGATCGTAAGTCGTGCTAAAAGAAACACACAGAAATAAATGCAAAGTATTTACAGAGAAAAACTGAAGGTGCTGCTTGTCTGTTTTTCCTCTCTAGTCACTGCCAAAATGAAGAAGGCATGAAGTCTGTCTGCTGCATCAGTATTTCCAGTATTACCATCACCATTAAAGGCTTATTCAAACCAGAGCGCTTTCTCAGCCTGACTTAAATTTGTTTTATTCTTTTTTTTTTCTTTTTCTTTTTTTTTGCCATTTGTCGATTAATTTTTCCTGTAACCTGTGGAGCAAATGTGTATTTTATTCATGCTGTTGACTTCATTGTTTTGTAATTGATCATTGGAGGTCAGCTTTTATTTGTCTTTTACTTTTCTTTTTGTTTATTTGTGAATCTCTTTCTGTGCATTTTGTGTTTATGTGAAGAACAATGTGGCTGTGAAAAACAATATAAAAATAAACTTTTGTTTATTGAGCAAATATTTTCCTGCTGTTGTTTCTGTCGCCCACCAGACTCTCACAAAATGCTACACACATCACATAATGTATTCCACAAGTGTTTTAACTGATGATGGTTGCTGAGTATACTGTCCAGTTTTTTAAAAAACTTTATCTTTTACCCAAGTTTTTGTAGCCCATGATGAACATAAGTGGGCCCGAGCAGTGAAACCCAGCAAAACACACACACACACCCACACACACACACACACACACACACACACACACACCCAAGTATACATATATATTAGGGGTGCAACGATACTCATATCGATATTGAACCGTTCGATACAGTGCTTTCGGTTCGGTACGCATATGTATCGATCAATACAACATTTTTAATTTATTTGATCAACTTTCCTTCTGACGATGCTGTCTATGTTGAGCGCTCAGTGGATCTGCGCTCGACAGTGCAGCCTAGGCGGAGTAGTCGAATGCAGATTCACTGAGCGCAGGGCAAGCTAGCTAGGCAGAAGTTAAGCTCTCCTTTCAACACGGGAAATTGGACCTCCCCCACCCTCATTCAGATCTGGCGTTTGGAACTCTTTTGGTTTTCATGTGACGTATGACCCTGAAGGTAAGCGCATCATGGACTAAAGTAAAACAGTATGTTGGATGTGCCACGCAATGCTTAATTGGTGGGAACTACTGTGTTAGCGCAGTTAGCTCGTTAACGTGTTGACGCCGTCCAGCCCAACGCACGGGGCGATTCCCGGTAGCTCGTTAACGGAGATTTGCCGTGTTGTGGCGTTAACGTCATTTCAATGAGATTAACGCTGACAGCACTAGTGGGAACACAACGAATATGACTGCACATTTACGCCGACATCATCCTAGTGCAAAGACAAGTGGAAGCAGACAACAAGCACGCATGCTACAAACTTCACCCGAGTCATTTAGACAGCCGTTAGCACAGGATTCTCCTTATGGGGACCTGATATGTTTAATATGCTGCTGAGAATATAGCCCAGAAGAAGCGGATAGTATAGCTTTTATTTTGGAAAGAGACATTTCTCTGTAATAAACTCTCTTTTCCAAAGATGAGTGATTTCTCGATCAGATAGATTTTTTTTTATTATTACTTTGTTGTTTCAGCAACATTAAATTTAAAAACTGTACTTTTGAGTTAAAATACATATTTATAATTTTAATAAATGACAAATTAAAAAGGCATGAACATTTTTTTTGTATCGAAAAAATATCGACCCGAACCGTGAATTTTGTGTATCGTTGCACCCCTAATATATATAATAAATAAAAACACATGTACGTACACTTTAGGGCTGCCACGATAAGTCGACTAGTCACGATTACGTCGACTATTAAATAAGTAGTAGGATTTAAGATTGTAATAATGGGCTGAAACAGAAGACGGCAGCACTGCATGTCCAGGGATGCCAGCCGCCGTTAAACCCCGAAAAAGAAGAACCAGTTTCCGGTTTCATAGCTGTGTCCAAATTTAGTGGCCGCATCCTTCGGAGGCCGCATTTGTAGCCCAATTATGTTACAGCGACATGGCGAAGCCTGTCCAAATTCGAAGACTCCCCCAAACGCGGTTGAAAAATGTGTTCTTCATTTCCCCAGATTTGAAGGGTGGGTCAGGCGTGTCCTTTGTGGCCCGACATATCTCAGAATTCATAGCACAGCTCAGCTAATTCCAGTTTTCAACAAACCACTTAGTTTTAAGATTACTCGTATTACTCTTTCTTGGTCACAAAATAAACTTTTAACATATTTTCAGGCGAGAATGTAGCTGTGTAAACTTCAAATATCTGTTCGGTTTATCAAGACACCACATATTTGCTCTGACGTTTTCAGAGACGTCTGTTACCCACCAGCTCGATAGCTAGAGGGTTCAAACTCACTAGAGCCGGCGAGAACAGTGAACTCCCAGCACATCATATCCAAACCCACCACGGTTTTTCGCTACTCAGGTTAAACATGATATATAAGTCACCCAGATAGTTTGAAAATATTATTGCTTGGCTTTTTTCAGTGTTTTATTTGTTCCTCAGTAAATTGGTTTGGATGAGATTAAAGTTATAGTTTTTACATAGTTGAACAAATGTCAGACAGAGAACTGATTAAACATAAGTGTGAAATGGTAGAGAATTTACTCCAGGGTCCTGTTATATTTTACATAGAAAGAACAAACTGTCGAGTTTATTAAAACTCCACTGAGACAATCTACAAATTTTATTAAAAAATTAATAAACTATCATTTTGTCTTTATTTTTAGTTAGCACATACCTTAAACACTTCAAGCTGTAAGCTAATGATAGTTATATACAGTTGGATGCAAAAGTTTGGGGAACCATGTTAATAGTCATCGTTTTCCTGTATAAATCGTTGGTTGTTACAATAAAAAATGTCAGTTAAATATATCATATAGGAGACACACAGTGATATTTGAGGAGTGAAATGAAGTTTATTGGATTTACAGAAAGTGTGCAACAATTGTTTAAACAAAATCAGGCAGGTGCATAAATCTGGGCACTGTTGTCATTTTATTGATTCCAAAACCTTTAGAACTAATTATTAAATATAAATTTGCTTGGTAGGCTCAGTGACCCCTGACCTACATACACAGGTGAATTCAATAACGAGAAAGAGTATTTAAGAGGGTCAATTGTAAGTTTCCCTCGTCTTTTAATTTTCTCTGAAGAGTAGCAACATGGGGGTCTCAAAACAACTCTCAAATGACCTGGAGACACCATCATGGTTTAGGGGAAGGATACAGAAAGCTGTCTCAGAGATTTAAGCTGTCTGTTTCCACAGTTAGGAACATATTGAGAAAATAGAAGACCACAGGCTCAGTTCAAGTTAAGGCTCAAAGTGGCAGACCAAGAAAAATCTCGGACAGACAGAAGCGACGAATGGTGAGAACAGTCAGAGTCAACCCACAGACCAGCACCAAAAACCTACAACATCATCTAGCACCAGATGGAGTCGCTGTGCATCGTTCAACCATTCTGCTGTATGCGAGAGTGATGCAGAGGAAGCCTTTCCTCCACCCACAGCACAAACAGAGCCGCTTCAGGTTTGCTAAAGCACATTTGGACAAGCCAGCTTCATTCTGGAATAAGGTGCTGTGGACTGATGAAACTAAAATTGAGTTATTTGGGCATAACAAGGGGCGTTATGCATGGCTGGGGCAGCGGCCATGTGATGTGTGGAAAAGAGAACTCAAATACAGCACTTACTAAGGTGTGAGCGTGGTTTATTATTAAAACAGTACACAAAGTGGGGATGGAAAAACAGAACCTAGGAGAAACTAAACCATAGAACAGCAAACCTGAACACAAAGGGAGGACAGCCTACAGTGGCACTCTCAACATGCGAAGCTGAATACATTGGACTTGCAACCACTACTCAGGAAAGCATGTACTTGACCCAACTGTTAAACGACATGGACAGAAAAAGGTACACATGTACAGTGGGATGCAAAAGTTTGGGCAGCCTTGTCAAATTACTTTTTCATCTTGTTTAAGATGATTAAGACTATATTTTAATTTTCCACATTATCCTAGTTATATTTTGACTTCCATTATCCCAACAGAATAAGGAACCTTTCTGAAGCCTTTCTTTAGTAAAACACTGAATGCTGATGTCAGCATTAACATCTGTGTGATGGGAATATGGCTGCAGCAAACTTCTTTACTTCCCTCTTCTTTCACTTTTTAAAAACACCAGATGCAGAAAGTTAAGAGAAAGTTAGTGATGGTGTTCTTGTAAGAAAAGTTTCTGTTCCTTAATCTTTACACTCTAACATGAACACTTCTCAAAACTCAGAAGCCAAAAATGCTAATATTGTTATGTAGCAGACAAAATGCATATAACAGACTCGACTTAAAATGTAATGCCTTCAAGATTCTGAATGTGGTTTGGTTACATGTCTTCCTGCTATATTTGCATAAAGACAGAAACTAGCAGCATTGAGTAGCGATAGGCCAAAAGTTCAATTTAATGACATGATGACCACTCGTCAGTGAGAATGAGTATCATCAGAAGCCTGTCTGTGCTGCTCTGCACAGTCTTGGTAGTTTTGGCCATGTCTGGATCAGAAGGTAAGATGGAATTTCATATAAACACCATGTAAGGTTTTTCTGGCGGCTCTTCTCTGTTTAAAAATCTTTTTTTGGTTTTTGTTCCAGCAAAGAATGATTTTGTCACGTGCTGCACAACTGTCAGCAATAAGGAGATCACTGAACCAATTTTGGGATACTTGATCCAGAGAGCAAACCGACCCTGTGTCAACGCAGTCGTGTAATTTTTTTATGGCACATTAAAAGCATCAACTGTAGCCCAGGAATGATTTATTACAAACTGTTAATTACTGAAAAATATGATTTTTTTTTTCACATTTAAAATTAATTGTTTAACTTCAACACAACTTATACTGGCTAAATAACTTTAGCCTAAAGATGTAGATGTGATGTTTTTGGTGCTCTTCAGTTAAAGTTCATTTACTTATTGTTAATATTATCTCAAATGAACTGATTAAAGTGTTGCTACCAAGTTCATCGTTCATTTCTCGTTCCTGCAGCTTTCAGACACAGTCCGGTGTTTTCTGCATCAATGGGAGAGCTCCCTGGGTTCGTGCCAAGATTGTTGCATTCGAGTGAGTTTTACATCACCTTCCACTGACTCACATGCTCAGTTCGACTTTTCAAATTTGATCAGTCCTCATATACTGTTATTTTTTGTTGATTTTCTCACAGGAAAGCAAAAGCTCAGCGTACGACTGCGTCTGAGGTCTCCTCATAGAAGATGACTGATGGTGAAACCTTTTCAGGAATGCAGGAAGAAGTAAATACACCAATACTCAAAACATGGTCGAAGAATGTTTCTGCCATGTCTTATTATTTTCAATAAATTATCAGCCTTTATAAATGAAGATACTGATATATCAGCAAAAGGTTAATATCAGCCAATAATACTGGCCTGCAGAGAAATCGCTTGTAATATATGAGATCTGTAGAACTGTAATAAGATTAACTCTTATGCCCTAATTGGGCATTATTGTACTTTTTTTTCAACTTAAAAAAATAAAATTGGTGATCAATTTGGGCAATAAATTTTCTTTTAAGTAAGTTTTTGTCTTTTACTCTTACTTGTCATCCATACTCTCTCGATACTATATATTACATGGAAAATATCTGGGTTTTTGTGAGTTTTTAAAAACAAATAATTAATAATTCAACTGTTTAAAATCCTGAAAATAATTTAATGTTTGATCATTTTGAAAAGGGCTCGAGATGATTAAGTCATTTATGAAAAAAAGAAGCAAAAAACAATATTGTTGTAGGAGGAGGGCACAAGAGCTCAGCACGTGATACTGACTGGAAGCAACACAGCTGCTGTTGACAAAGCAGCAGAGTCAGATATGAATGTGTATTAAATTCATCGTGTAAATATACCAGATTTATCCACATACGCTAGTTTTCATCATATCTTCATGATCTCCAGTAATGTTACACCACGGTGCTTTCATTTGAACCCCAAGTGTCACCGTCTTTGAAAAATTACAGAGTATAATGCAGCTATTTTGCAAAAATAAATAATTACATAAAGACTTTCAAACGGGTACCCTGTTTTTCCCTTCGTAACAACCGAACTATTGTACAAATAGAGATAATATAATTATCTGAGAAACAATTGTCAATAAGCAGAGAAGTTATTTAAATATTAATGCAAGACATGGAAGCAGGTGTTGTTGTTCCTAAATTAGGAACAATATTTTAAAATTACTTCACAATTCTTCTTGCACTTCATATTGTTACAAACTATCAGAATATAAAGAAAGTCAGAAAATGGACAACCTCAGCTTATAAAACTATTTTTTTTTAACCACAAACCACTGGATCAATTTCAAGGGTTTTGCACTTGATTTTTATTTTATCATAAAACACTGCAGAGATGCAAAGAAATAATCATTATAACAGTGTGCAAATGCTCCACGTTATACTGTGTGTCAGAGCTATAGACGTCTCTGAAGCGACACCCTGTCATCCATTCATCCAAGAGATGTAACCAAGCTAAAAGACACTGCCTCTATTAGTTAATTATTAGATAATCATTTTTGAAAAATAATCTTTAACATCAGATTAATTTCAGATTTTTAATGTCAGATTTTACACGGTCAGGTGTAGCAGAGTTTAACTCGGAAACTTAAACTTTAATTCAAAATTTCTTTTAAATAAATTTCAAATGATCATGATAAAGGGAATGTGTGCAGTTTTGGTGCTCGGTGCTGAACAGCGTGGCTGACTCTTTGTATCTGCTATTGCTTCACAGTCCGAGTCCAAACAGGTAATGAGCCATTGCAAGCTGACCAATTATGGAGTCCACCGCCAGCTCACGCTTTTTTGAGGTTATGTCAAAAGGTTTCTTGTTTAGGCAGTCTGTGTCAATGGGCTCAGTCAGTAGTCACGTTGTCTTATTACAATGAACACATGCAGTGTAGTTTATTTTGAGTTAATCCAGCCTTCTGCCTGCAAGAAATCTTTAGTGCAGTATGTAATCTGCTTCTGAAAATGGCTCCCAGCAAGAAGAATTTCTTCTTTCAGCTCTAATCCGTGAAAAAAAGACAAAAAAAAACTTGGTTGGTCTGTTCATTGTCACCGCTCTGGTGTCAGGTGTACATGATTGGAGATTTGGGGTTGGGTTCTCTGCTCATTCATCACTGCAGATTTTAGTTAGATTTGTTTGTCCCTGGGAACTGTGGGAACCGTAAATTACATTTTGGACGTAAACAAAAAGAAGAGCTTGAAGGGGTGTGAAGAAAAACAGATTTTAAACTTCTTCTTTTTTCTTTTTTTTAACTGGACTCTGGTGCCATCCTGTGGCTGCTATGAAACAAAAGTGAAGTAATGAAAATAAAAAGTGTTCTCAGATTAAGTCTGTTCTCTGTGGCATGTTTTTTTTAATGGTTTCTACAGTGTGAGTTAATGAAAGGAGGATGTTGAAGCAGCTTCGCCTTTACATAAGCTGCTAATTGGAGCCAAACATTATCCCTGTGACAGTCCAGGTTTGTGGTGGTAAAAACTCTGAAAACTAAAGAATTTTTAAGGCAGTCCTTCTACATAATCCTATAACTCTGTGTGCTAATCCAGTCTTTCCCAAACTTAGAAATGTATTTAATCACAACTGAGTATGAATTCTGCTTGTGTGAAGTCTTCTGGTAGCTTGCTTGTCACTGAGGTGCTTTAATCTTGCCTTTTTATACCTCAGTCAGTCATAGATCAGGTACAGGGAGTGGACTGAAAATGAGTGAAAAAGCAGCCAGTGTCCATCTCCAGCTGGTGCAGAGAGCAACATATCACACGTATTCCTGCTGCCCTTCACTGTTTTCAGTGAAATTCAGAGGCCACTTTAAAATCCTGTTATTATCATCAAAGCTCTGCATCAGGGGTGGGCAACTCCAGGCCTCAAGGGCCGGTGTCCTGCAGGTTTTAGATGTGTCCTTGATCCAACACAGCTGATTAAATGACTTCATTAACCTGTCTTGAAGTTTTCCAAGACAGGTTAATGAAGCCTGGTAATGAACTGCTCATTTGATTCAGGTGTGTTGACCCAGGGTGAGATCTAAAACCTGCAGGACACCAGCCCTTAAGGCCTGGAGTTCCCCGGGGTGAGGATGTAAGCAGGGGCTGCTTACATGGACAGGACCCTGCTTATATCAGACCTTCTGAGCAGGCCTTTCTCATCCTCCCCATATGGAAAAGATATATATAAATCTTATAAAGTTTTTATCTGTCTTGTATGAAACTTGTATGAAAAGCATACAAGAGTGAAAACACATATAAGATCCCTTGAAAAATTATATTATGAAACTTGTATGTTTTGTATACTTACTAAAAAAATATATGAAAGTAATGAGAAAGTGTCCACTTTCATGAGTAAATCATATATGTTTTTACTATTTCTTTTCCATATGGGCTATGGTCTCCCAACTGTTCCTCACTCTGACTTTAAAACCAGAGACAATCCTATTTTTGAGGTTGCTGAGAAAAATCACTTGAACAACCTCTAAAACCTGTACAACCCATAAAAACAACCTATAAAAACTCAGCCAGGCTGATGTTTGACAGGTTAGCTTTCCCTTAATCTTCTCCCCTTTATTTTGAGCCATAGATTGCATCTATTTGCATGTATCGAAGTGTCTTTGTGAAAATGATTATGTGTCTATAACTTATCTTTAATGTGTGGCTTTTATTCAAATTTAGATGCACTTTGTAACTCTGTCTTTTAAAAGGCGCCGCAAAGACCTCGTGAAAACCTGGAAAAATGTTGCTCAAGACCACTTTAGCAAAATTACAAGAAAGTTTGACTTTTTAGGAGTAAAATATAAAGAAAAGGGGAGTGACTCACCGTCTTTGATCTAAATGTACAATATAAAACCCAGCAATTCATTTTTGACCCCAGTCAGGACATAAGTCTGAGACCTCTGCGTTAACCACCATTAATGCAATCTACATGACTCGTTCTGCACTGTCGAGGGGACATCCTGCCTTTTCTATTGATGACAGGTTTGTGGGGGCTGAGCTAATACAGCTAACATTGATTTAGTAGGATTTCAGAAATGCACAGTTACTTTTATTCCTTTGTAGTGGGCAGCAGGACACATTTTCAGATTTTGAGCCGTACTTCGGGAAGCAGGAGGCAGGATGAGGCAGAACCGTGGAAGGGGAGTCAGTCTTACTGCTGTCGTGGGATGAGGTGGAGGAAGGACAGACATCAGAGCAGGAAGCTGAAAGCTCAGTGTGGTTCCTCAGCTTTTGAGGAACCACACAAACACACACACACACACACACACAAAGCTGCCAATGAAAGATGATTCCAGGCTGGTGTCCTGTATTGCGGTCAAAACCAAATCCCAGAGCTTCGGAGCCCGAGCTTACGTAATGCTTCTTATCCAAGATGGACTTTGGGTATCGTCACTTTGCCCGTACTCAGGCTCTTCAAAGCCAGCATGTCCTCCACTGAACTTTCACCTTCTTGCTCGCATGTCTGGCCCCTCCTCCTCATCATCTCTCGACAGCTCGAGTTTTAACTTCACTTCCAAATTCTGCGTGAACTCCTTTCTGTCTCACTCAGCCATCTAATCATATTTATGACAGATGTGCCCACTTCATGGGACAGAAGATAATGAATAAATAACAAATTTGAAAAAGAAATGATCCAGCATGTTTCTTTGGGGGAAAAAATCTGAATGTAAAAACAATTTTTTTTCTGTGTCTCAGGACATAAAAGATCTGACCCTGACAAGGATCTTTTTCCTTTTTTGTGCTTTTTAACATTTAATAATGCAGTATTTTAATTCAATGTATTTTTCTTTTCTTTTCTTTAAATTTACAAATAACATCTTGCACCTGAAGTACCTTCAGTGACCACCAGGGGACGGCAGCTCACATAAACACGAGTTTAAACAATTGCTCAAATTATTCCTCAGCAACTATTCGGCTTGCAGATTTATTGTTTGCATAACTGTTTTCGGAAAGATTGTTTAGTATTAATTTTTAAATAATTTTTCTTCCCAAATTATGTTTAGATTCTTCTATCCCTTGTATATTTTTGGGTTTTATATTGTCAATTGAACTTCCAATAGTTACCAGCATCATTGTCTCTCTGTGCTCATGTTGGCAACTTGAGCTCCAAGGTGGATGCCTTTTGATTTAAACCCCTTAAACATTTCTTATTTCCTTTAAAATCTAATTAAAAAAACATTTTAGAGCTGAGGAATTAGGAAATCCTAAGTTAAAGTTGAAGCTTAACTTTACTCATGTCCTAGTTTGTGTATGTGTCTGTATTTGTATCACCACATACCTGATTCGAGGTTCACGTCTTCAGCTTGACTGCAGGTAAGATGAGAGGAACAGTGACTGGAGGATGAAAAGAGGGCGGGTAGCACAGATGGAAAAGCAGATGGGAGTTTCTCAGGGGAACAAAAAGAAAAGATCATGTGAAGCGAAGGGGCTCCTTTCATCCTTGTATCTTAAATTAAGTTTTAGCCCAGTAGAGTGAGCACATTCCCCCTGTTTCACCCAGCAGTCCCCAAACAGCTGTTTAAAGGTTCAGGTTGAGACTTTGGTGAGGATAAAGTTAGGCAGGGCTGTGTAGTAACTGCAGAGCATATCAGTGAGGGTCCTCACATGTGAGGATGTGTGATATGTATCGGTACATGACACAGGTTCAAAGTTAGGCAGGGCTGAGCTGTTATAATTTTTCGTAATTAAGATTTATTTGATGACTTGGCACAAAATCAAGAATAAAAAAAAAAGCATATTGTGCTTTTACACTATCTTCCATTCCTTCTGCACAAAGATGCAGAGACCGATGATGGTGCTGGACGATGCCCTTCAACAGCCATGCTAAAGCCCACATCCTGGTATGTCCTCCACACTCTTGAGACTGTGACATCCTGGACAAGCTGGACTGTCTGTGCAATGTCAATGAGCTGCAGCTAGCGTCTCCTGTTACTAATACTAACAACAGTAGCAAAAAAGGAAAACTAGAGACGTATCAGTCGGGAGGGATGAGGAGGGAGCAATAGTCTGTGGTCACTGCCTCCTAAATCATTTTCTTTTTGGGGGGTTTGGCTGTTGTCCTGTTGCATCTGTTGTTACTTTCACTTTCAGCAAAGCAGCTGAACTGGCTTTGCAGTGGTTTATGTTTCCTAAGTGAACAGACTGATCTCCCTGAGGTTTAACTGACTTTGGTTATGCCATAATAATTGAGTGTTCCTTTCTTTCTTTCTTTTTTTGGAGCTGTATTTTTTAAGGCTTTCATGAGACATCTGAACCTACCAGTCACAATTCCCAGTTATCAGTTTCGCCTTCTTTGACTCTGTCCGGCTCATAATTGTGTAACTCCATTCTGCTCAAATGCGTCACAATCTAAAGTAAACACAGGAAAAGTAAAGAGCGGCAACAATAACACAGGTTGGTTTTTTTCTGTTAAATAGTGAAGCAATATACCCTCACTGACCTCTGACCTTTGACCTCACAGGTCTGATGCGAACTGATGCCTTTAACTGTGCCCGCTGGAAACTGTGACAAAGAATTCATTTGCCATTTGCGTATATTGTTATTCTGTGTTCTGTTATCCTATAGTCTATCATAATGCTTTAATGTAAACACAGCACATGTAACCTTGGCTCTACATACTATCCCGGGTCTGTTTGTGGTAGCATTGGTTATATTTATGTCATCTGTGCAAATGTACTTAAAGCTAAATGTCACTTCATCATTAATTGATTTGAATCTTTCATTTGTTTATGTAGTTTGGTTATACTTACCATTGTGTGTTCCTTTGAGCAGGTCCTATGTGTAAAACAGGTATGTGGGAAGGGCCGCCCCAGTACTTCCTGATTTTATAGGATATGATGTCACTGATCATGTCAATTGGGTGTAACCAAATGAAGGGGTGTTTATTTTGTGTAAAATTGTTTATTTCATTTAAAATAACTCATGAGTCAGATTAGGTGAAGAGTGACTTTTCAAACTGATCAGTTGGGTGAATGAGTTTGTTAAGTGGAAAAATGATTTTATTCCTGTTTCTTTGTCTAGACTGTGTTATTTAGTCTACCCTGTTTTCCCAATGGTAGAGGTTAATGAGATCCAGGTGTGCGTGGAATTTATATAAAGCAGGTGAGATTTTGACTCACAGCTTCGGATGTTTTTGTGAGATAATTGCTGAAAGGCGACGCCAGAAAATAAAGGACACTTAAAAGAAAGTTGAACTGTCTGCAGATGCTGTCTTACTATCACCTTTCATGCTGCTTATGTTATGCTACTTCACAGAAACATAAACATAAGATGAGAAAATATCTGCAAATGTGGAAGAAAAAACATTTAAAAGGATTCAGTTTGTGTGATTGAACAAACAGAGCTTCATTTCCATGATAAAAAAGCTTTTATGGATTAAACATATGGAATCACAGGTTTACAGTTGTGATCAAAAGCTTACAAATTTAACAACTATGTCTTTCTCTACATTTTACAATCAGCCAGCGATATACTCTCCACTGTATAAAAAAGAAAGAAAAATAATACAAAACAGTCTATGTACAAGGCAAGCATGGTTTTTGGCTTTAATTCAAATCAAATCCATTTTATTTGTATAGTGCCAAATCCAAACTGTCACCTCAAGGCGCTGATAAAACTCTGTTAAAGTGAGTTCGTTTGGATGAGAACATTCTGTGTGTGGGAAACACTGATCACCCTTAAAGCAGGGCTCTAGACTAACTTTTTGACATGGGCGCACCGGTACGCCTAACTTTAAAAATTTAGGCGTACCGGCACAAAAGTTAGGCGCACTCAAATTTTTCAACCGCATCGCTTAACACCGCAGTTTTACATGTGCACTTTCTTTGGGGGGGGGAAGTCCATACAGACAATATTCATTTCTAAATTATTAACTAACAAACTTGTGCTTAAAGTGCTTTGTCAATATTGTAGAAAATGTTAAAAACTTAATCATCATCTTGGCCTCCTCTGACGACCTGTTTGCTGCTGTCTGCTGCTGAAAGGCCGTGGGGAGAGGGGACACTTGGGCAGTGCATTTATCGCAGCATATAATGTGTTTCCTGGATACACTGCTGCTTTTTCAGCATTCAAAGATTGATGGCACCGTGTCAGAGCACTGGCTATGAATTTCAGACAGATCAGGCCTTAACTTAACAAAAAAGTTATCAATAGTTCTTTTCATCTTTTCTTATTACCCACAGCTACAGTACATCCACTTCTCTCAGGCCTAGGCTGCTCACTAGGGCTGAGTATCATCACTGATTTCTATAATCCATTCAATTCCGGTTCTCAAAGTCCTGATTTGATTCAATTTAGCCTCAGACAGTCAGAAATATTATAATTCTGATCATTTATCAGTACTGATACACATGAGACTTCATCAGAATTGTGAAAATCACAGCAGATGCC
The DNA here is from genome assembly GCF_057382185.1 of Mchenga conophoros. Classification (NCBI taxonomy): domain Eukaryota; kingdom Metazoa; phylum Chordata; class Actinopteri; order Cichliformes; family Cichlidae; genus Mchenga; species Mchenga conophoros. The sequence continues at coordinate 14,223,834 of NC_140534.1, read as the reverse complement.
TTTGTGTGAAAGTAACTGAGAATAAAACACAGGAAAACATGAAGGAGATTTTCCTGGTCTGGCTTTTTATAGCAGATAACCTTAAAAATATTCTGCAATTTTGCATAATTTTAAGAAATTTAAATTTCTTCAGTATTGAACAGCAGAAATTAGGCTTTCTTGTCCGAGGTCATTGAAGTGAAAAAAGAAAAAGCGCTGTAAACAACGCTAGACTGGTGGGTAATAAGCGAATGAATAATGCAGAAAACAGATTTGAGACGGGAAACTGTTCCTGAAGTACAGAGAGAGAGAGAGCTGTGCAGGAAGTGTGATTTTTATCGTGGTGGAAGCAAAACAGCAAAAGTCAGAGGGAATTCATGACGACATTGATCAAATGTGAAGCGCAGTTTGCTGCTTCTTTTGCTGCAGGCTCGGTGAATTTTGGTTGGAGAGAGGCAAAACCTGCAGCTCAGAATCAGCGCAAAAAGACGTAAACACAGCGCGGACCCGAAGAATCGCTAAGCTCCGACAGCGTGTCCGTGTTCAGGCCGTCGGGTGAGAAAGCCGAGAAAGACGAAGCTGATTCTGATGTGTTGGGTCCGCTCCGTGTTTAGGTCTTTGTGTGGAATCCGTTAATGAATTGATATCGCTTTATTCAAGCTACTCACCTCTCTCTTCCACCTGCACTTTCAACTGGACCACGGCCAATCAGAGAGGTCCCGCCCCTGACTATCTCTGATTGGTTTAGTCCACGATAGGGGCATAATGTGTGTCTGTTGTTGACCACACGGAGAGTTACAGAGATTTTTTTTTTGTTACCGGAACAGTTGGTCGCACCTGTGCGACCAAATATTTATTTTTAGTCGCACCACTGAAAAATTTGGTCGCATTTGCGACCAAATTGGTCGCACTCTAGAGCCCTGCCTTAAAGTGAAGTATCTGTATTCTAATTTTATCTCAAATTGAATGCTATCACGTTCATTCCCTGCTGATGTGATAAGGGAAAGTAAATGGAGTTACTGAAAAAACAATACATTTAACAGGTGTGGTAGGCCTTATTAAATTACATGTAAAACAGCAATGATCCATGATAGACTTTCAGGAAAAAACTGAACTTCAAGAGGATCATAGTGAAATTACTGACGATAACGTGCTGTTCAGACAGCCGTTTTTGTTGAGCCCTGAATTTGGTACCAACTTAAACACACATTGTTATCAAATGCATTCAAAACATGAAAAAATGAAGAGTGACAAGAGCTACAGTTACCCAGGAAACACCAATGATATCTTGCCAGTCAAAACAGAGGGGTGTACTGCAAAGTGAAATTACAGTAATAGATCAGAAGGCTGCAGTATGTTGAGCTTAAAGTCTGGAGGTGAAGGTGGATCTCTGTTTACGTGGCTACATCACTGTGGTAACTTACCCTGCTCCTAACACTAATAATAACCCCTTCTTAGTACCTGATTGAACCTCCTGTGCTTTCTTTTAAGGTTTAGGATCATATTAACATGATAGCATCACATAGTCACTCCAGTTTTGTGGGCTTCACATCCACTACCAATTTCCTGTTCCACTACATCCCAAAGGTTCTCTACTGGATTGATATCTGGTGACTGTGGAGCCGATTTAAGTGCAGTGACCTCATTGTCATGTTCAAGAATCCAGGTTGAGATTATCCTGCTGGAAGCAGCGATCAGAAAATGGGTACACCGTGGTCACGAAGGGATGTGCTCACCAGCCTGAACCGATCTAAGAAAGGATGGATCCATCCTTTCATATTTATACCAAATTTTGTCCCTACCATCCAAACGTGGCAGCAGAAATCGAGATTCATCAGATCAGGCAACATTTTTCCAATCTTCTGTTGTCCACGTTTGGTGAACCCGTGTGAAATATAGCCTCAGTGTCCTGCTCTTAGCTGACAGGAGAGCCATCGGGTATGGTCTTCTTCTGCTGCAGTAGCCCATCTGCACCAAAAACAGACAGATGTTGACATTGTTTCCACATACAGTAGTGGTCTCTGCTTCCCATGTCAATAATCAGCTCAGTGTCTGAATCAGTTAGCTCAGTGGGGCTTCAAAGTGAGAGGTCGGGGATTTGAGCTGCCGTTATTTGGTTTTATTTTTTATTTTTTCAGCTTTGTTTTCGTTAAAAAAAAAACATAAATAGATTTTTAAACAAAAACTTTCCCTTGCATATTTCCTGAATCTTTTCTTGGACAGTGAGTCTTAACTTACAATATTAATGAGCTGAACAGCCTGTGAGATGACCGAACTGAAAAGCAGGAATAAATATGCTTACCTATAAGCATATTTGCAACATAATTTTCAACATCTACTACGTCACAGTAGCAACCAACAGAGCTGAAAAACTGCACCAAAAACTGCAGTTCCTCTACTGGCCACGTGAGGCTGGCTCCACATCCCCATAGCCTGCCATGCTAAAATGCCCAACTTCACGGCACATATAAGCATGTTTACAGCCTGATATGAACAACACGTTTGGTCTCTATAATTAATTTCTTCCTTCATATCAACTGTACAACTGTAGATAACTCAGCCATATAAATATAGGTACGGCTTTTTTATTATGAGGTGGATTCTTTTTTTACTTAGCACTAATCAGCAGGTATGGATGAACCTTATTAACCAAACATACTCTGCATATCAGTTAAAAAAAGAAAAGCTTATATGAAAGGAAGAACTAGATCAGCCCTACAAAACTAAACATAAAATATGAATATTTCTGTATACATCTACCTTCAGGTATATAAACTGTATGGTTACTTTCTCCAATATGGATTTAGCATTTTTATGTAAGTCTTAATTTGTGCATTAACTATTTGAAAACTATTTTTTCAAGTCAGTTAGTCATTCTTTGGATGTGGAGAATAATTATAAAAATGAATTTGTTGTTCTGGAAACATTATAGGAGGCACTGTTTCATCCGTTATGTGTTTAAAAATGTTAAAGATCATTGTGAAATCTCACGCCGATGTGGAAAAAAAAAATATATATCTCCGGGAGGTTTGACGGTCCAAAACGAAGTCTTTCACCTCAAAAACGTTTGCAAGCCACAAGTTCAGTCCCTGCAGCATCAGGCGATATGTCTATAAAAGCGAGGTTAAGTATAATTCCTCCACACTGACCGAACATGAGCGCCCGTTCTCAAAGTCTTTAACAAAACAGGCTGTTTGTGTCGCAGATCACAGCCCGGTGATCTCAGTCTGCAGGATGGATTGGGCTCGGGAGTTTCTAGAACACTGGGTCGAGCTTTCTGTACCATTTTGGTTCACGCTGTGGAGCCTGAAGTCCTGTCCCACGCAGCGCTTTACAGAAAAACACTTCCATGTCCTCCTCAGCTCACTCTGAACCTTTATGTGCAAAAAAAAGAAGAAGTAGAATTATATTAAATATATTATATATTAAAAAATCTTGTAAATTATGTTACGAAGAACACATGCATAGGCTCACCTCACTGTTGAGGAAACAGTAGAGAACCGCTACAATTAGACCCTAAAAGGAAACAAATACCACCATAACAGATCAGTGCCAACGTGTCAGAAACAAGGCTATATTAATACTAAAGGATGCTGCCTTTAAGGGTCACCACCTATCCCGAGCATCCTCATCTGTCACACCAACCCACTGCATGTCCTCATTCACTACACTCATCAATCTCCTGCATTGTCTTCCTCTTTTCTTTCTACCTTTATTAGAGGCAGTGAGAGAGAAAGGAAGGCAGAAGTGTGGAGGCAACTTTAAATGACTGGTTTGTTGGGACAGCACAAGAAATGAGCACATCAGAGTGACAGCTCAGGCTGAGTCTTTGGGGACAAAGTTAGAGAGGCAAGGCTGAGGTGAGATGGTGGATATGTTGGACAGAAGCTGCCCGGCAGGAGGAAAAGAGGAAGACCGCAGAGAAGAGTCAAGGATGTGGGGAAAGAATGGAGACTGTGTGCAGACACAGAGCCGGACATTAAACTAGGACACAGTCAATGAGCTAAAAAAAGAACATGCAATGTTTATTTTTCTTACTACAGCTCCCAATCATACATGACTATCTTGTAAGGGTCAAAATTCTTGATGTGGTTCTCTCCTTTGCTGGGTCCTAACTTGATGACATTTTTATCTTCCACTACAGTCATTTTCCTACCAGAGCAAAAAAGGCAAATCATTTTATTTAGGAATTTTATGTTTTTAAATGTCTTATAGTACCTGGAATGATCCGAGGCCGAGATCGAAGAAGATCTTCACTTGCTTCACGTTTTCATTTTCCGGTTCCATCAGGTAGAAAAACACCACGTAATACACCCCAAACAGAGGGATCAGCAGGAGTGTGGACTTAGCCAGGCGCCTGATAAACACACATAATACTCACTCAATGCACACAATACATTTAGACTAAAACTTATCTGCGAGACCATCAGTGGGAAATCTCTTTCTTTCACTTTTTCTCAACAGTGCAGAAAAATTGTTTATTCTGGATATTAAAAAGGAGAGTTACAATGAGGAAGGAATGGCTATTATTTGTTTGGTAAAGAAAGAATAATCAAAATCATTTGTTTCCAGATTGAGAAGCAGAAACAGGCAGGAAGATTGATTCTAAGATGTCCAAGTTTAAACACAGTTAGCTGATAATGTGATAATGGTTCCTGTCTAATGTGTCGAGGAGATTTGATATGACTGCTGCTTTCGTCACCACATTATCAGGAAGCCCTCTTAAATGCATATGAATCTAATCAGCGAGAGCTCGGAGGTAAAAATATGACTCCTCAGTTCCTTGACGTACTTGTATTGGCATTGATCGTTTCCGCCCACATCACAGCTGCGCAGTTTCTGCACCAGGATGCGGATGATGCTGATGAACAGGATGAAATTGATCTTGTAGAGAAACACGGCAGAAAGAAAGAGGAGTCATATTAGCGAAAAGTGTAGAAAGGTTAGAAACTAATTTCTATGAAATTTGTCTGTCCAGGAGCAAAGAGTCCAAAAACTGACTGTACAGTTGTGTTTCCGAACTCCATCCATCCATCTTCTCACATTTACCCAGGCTGTCTGGATAAGTTTGCCTAGGCAGAGAAACGCAGACCTTCCTCCACCCAGCTACCTCCTCCAGCTCATCTTGAGGAACACCAAAGCATTTCAAGGCCAACTGGGAGCCATAATCTCCCCTGCATGTCCTGGGTCTACTTCAGGGCCTCCTCACTCAGGTCATAATCTTAGATATCCCCACGCCACCTCCATTGAATGTGGAGGAGTAGCAGCTCTAATCTGTCCCTCTAAATAACTGAATTCCTCACCCTGTCACTTTAGGTCACCACAGCTGAAGGCAGGGATGTAGAACGACCAGTAAATTGACAGCTTCGCTTTTACGCTCAGCTCTCTCTTTACCACAACGGACCAGTATAGTGTTCACATCACTGCAGACATGGCCCGAGTCCATCTGTCAGTCTTCTGCTCCCCTCACAGAGCCAAGTGACGAGATACTCGTCCACTGTAAAGCTCAACAACCCTTCATACAGTCCACTCCACACTTGGTGGTTTTTTGCTGGGGACCTGAGTAAGTGAAATGTGATGTACTTGCATTTACAGAGTGCTTTACTAACCACTCAAAGCTCTTTAGAGTGCAAACTTTAAGGACTTTATGTATCTCACGTCCATGGCCATTTTAGCATCAGCACTTTAACCTTTGATGTCTTTGAACTACGAGAGGAAGCCCCAGCACCAAACACGGGCACAGGAAGAACATCTAAACACTACACACAAAGGCCTTAGCTGGGTTTCAATTCATTTTGAAGAGCAGTTCCCATATGTTGATAAAAATCAGCTGCCTTCTTCACTATGAGTGTAAGTGGAGGGGCTCACACCCACATACATGTGTTTATGTGACATATATGATGATGATACTTAAAAAATACTTTTTCAAGAATAAGAAACCAGCCAACCAGGTTACAAAAACTGAGAGGTGCCGAAATGAAAACAAGTGCAGCTAATAGCTGTGCTTAGCTGGATCATTAGCCACAGTGGGACCAAAGGCCAGCAAGGGAGGCATGTTCAAATAATGCTGCATTATAAAAACTCTAACTTCGACCATATAACCAAATCTGAATCCTCAAACAAGCTTTTGACATGTTGCAAATATTTTTACAAAACATCACTCAGAGGTGTATTTTTTGTATATGCATTCCCCTAATTTTAAGTGTATTTTCTCTGGTTTTCTGTGTTAAGTGACTTCCATCACTCAGTCATACTGTTTGAACAAGCAGTTCACGAGAAAGCTACGCTCCAAAACCTGCCCAGTCATGTACCAACATACACAAGCACACATTCAGAGACCATGTCCTTACAGATGAATGCGTTTTCAGAACAATAACTTTACAACTGCTTGCATTTCATATATTTAGAAGACATCTATAAATCGTAGTTATAGCCAAATATAAATGGAAGATTGATGGCACAAAGCATATATTAGAGCACACATTATTGCAAAATGCTCAACAATCGAATCGTACAACGTCAGTTACATAGAGCTTCGCAAAAACAAGCAGTAAGCAGTTCGCTCACAACGGATCAAGCAGAGCTTCACTGTTGCAACAAGTAAAAATAGTAAAAATAGAAAAGTTCAGCATGACAGCTCTGATGGATTATCTGCTGGTTCGCATGTTTTGAAATCGACTGCTGACTGATTGAATTTTATCTAAAACTTATCTGTTTGCAGATGTTTTCTCCTGTATGTCTGTATCAGAGGATATAATTGTGTCTGGGATTTCCAGTGTAAATAAAGAGATCCACCATCTGAGGCCAAGTCTCACAGAAAATCCAAAAATAGCGATAAAATATGTCACACTGTAATTTTTTAGTATGCTGCGTATGGAAATGAATGTTGCTGGAGTAACTTTGCAACTCTGAAACTAACGGATTTCAATGGGAAGGATGATTTATGCCTGCACTGCTTGTTTGTTTTAGATCACTCTGGCTGTGACACTTTTGACATAATCAGAATTTTTTATCCCAATCTGTGATCTTTTGCTAAACCTCATCAACTAGTTTTGATCCTTAAACATTTCTCCTGGAAACCCAACAATAAACAGTATGTTAAAAAGAAACATTATCTGTGAGTACTTTAGCAAACTCTATTACCAAAATAAAAACTACAGTACAAAGTGCTCTGGTTCAGTCCGAGAGTTAAAGTATAACCATCTATGTGTGTTAAAGCTTCAAAATTAAAAGGACTCATTGTGCAGATTGACTCTGGTATGGTTTATAAAGATGTGAATGCTATAGTCATTCGTTATTTGTATATAACATCTTCCCTAGAAAAGTACTGAGTATTGCTGCTGACCAAAAACAGATCAGCAGCAATACTTTTGTAGTTTTTAAATGATGCTGAGTTTGTACCAAGTGAGTGAAGCTAACATTCTTGCCATCATTAGACCACCAGCAACAGCCTGAACCTTTGATAAAAAGCAGGATCCATGTTTTCATGTCATTAATGCCAAATCCTGCCATCTGAATGTTGCATGGCATGTTTCCATTTAGCATCAGTTGAACAGGAGCACTTAAACGATGTGTCCAGTAAGTGTGTGACTCTAAAAACCAATGTGTGGCTGTGCAGGCTCTGTAATAGTGCATCATTTTTAATATGGTGAATATTTATTTGTAAAATAAAAATAATGATCCAATGTTTTATATTTTAGTAGAAGAAAGCAAAATAAAATGAGAAAATGAAAACAAGGACAAAGCAGGTGAAAATGAAAATGGATTTCAGTTCAAATTGCAGATTAATGACTAAAAACAACAACAACAACAAAAAACAGACGAAACAGACTTGACCTATTAATTTAGACTGTGTTATACCCACTGGTGGGGCATAATGGGCTGTGTGTACAATCATCCTGACCACAGATCCACTCACTTTTACTCAGGTCAATTCTTTATACTGTTTATAACTAATAAGGATTGTGTCCAGGATGCCGAAAAAACATTTAAGAAGTGCTTTTTTAATTCATGAAAAAACTCTGTCTGATGTATGCAAGGTTATCCTGGGACAAAACTCACAATGATAGATGCCATGATGGGCCAGTTGATCACTCTGTTTGGTATGGGGGTGTTGTTCATCTCCCAACACCTGGAAGTGAGTAAATAAGTCAGTGAGATTTGTAATATTTCCTGACCTAGAGATGGTTAAATGAAATCAAAGATGCATTATTGTTGATATAAGCTTCAACCAATGCAACTGCATGCATGTGGTGGAAATTAAGGATAAGCATAATGTGCCGCCTGCAAGTTTGTAACGTTTGATTTTTGCACTGACCTTGACACAGTTTGTGAAAACAATGTTTAAACACTTGCAGACTCACCCCATGTCCTCCATGTATATCCTACAAATGATCCATGCCACGATGAACACAAGAGGGATTCCTGAGAACCAGAGAGTAGAGAGGAAGGTAGATATGGAGGAGAAGAGGATCTGTTTAGGTTCTCTATCTGGCAGGCACAGAACATCCTCGCAAAGTGCCACAAAGGAAATATGACGTCTACACACACACATTAAACATCTGGGGCTGAACGGTGATGCATTGGGGAGGAACTGTTGGTAAAGTGGAGATGGATAGTGGAAGGAAGGTGTCAGAAGGCAGCAGCTGAGACAGAATGGAAGAGAGCGAACGCAGAGGCCAGGAGAGTGTTTACTGCCCGGACTTTCCCTGAATACACCAGCTCACTTCAGCAGCGTGACGCACTGTCTGCTGGTTGTCTGAGTGCTGGCACTGTGTTTTGCAGAGGCTCACACTAAAGGGGTGCTACAACAGGGCTGTCTATGAAATTTCTAAATTTATCAATATAATTGATTTTTTTAAACTGCAGGGTTAATAGCACGCTAACTGCAACCAGGGAACATTGAATGAATTGTTATTTTCATAAACTTTTCTGGTCTTCCTGACCTCTCGCAGCCTCATTCGTACGGAGCTTAATTCTCTGCAGGGATTTTCTTAAGGGCTCGATCTGCTTTGCATCAACACCTCCTGTGATAAATTTAACCTAGCATGAATCCCAAAGAGCGCAGTGATGTATTGCTGACCTATATGTGCTGTGTGGGTAGTGGCAGACATTATGTAGCAGAGAAGTGTGTTTGCTCATTGTGAAGAGGTCATTTGTACATTGTTTAGCACTGACTTGCCAACAGCTAAGCTTGGGCAGGTCAGCTAGTCTCATTTTATGTGCACATAAAGGTTAAAAGGAACAATTAGCCCAGTTACTGTACATTAAGTAGATTGCTTAACAAAAGCCATCCGTGTCAAAAACATATTAAAGCATAAGGTTAATCTTCAACGGTTTCAGGGGTCAGTTTAGCACAGGATTAATTCAACCGAGTGGTAATGATGGAACAAATTTCACAACTCAATTCGTCTCTAGAGAGAGAGACTGCGCTTTGTTTGGAAATAGTTCAGATTTTGGCCAGCAGATGGTAAATGTGAAAAAAAATGTTGGGACAAAATATTATGAGCAAGTCCAACCTCACCCTGACTGAAACACTGCGGGAGGACGTTAAGAGAGCTGTGTATAAACAAATGCCTGCAAATCTCAATGAACCGAGGTAATATTTTAAAGAAGAGTGCCAGAATTTCTCCACAGCAATGTAAGAGACTGATAAAGCCATTCAAAAAGGTATTACTTCAAGCTATTGCTGATAAAGAAGGTTTTAAAAGTCACTAAATCATGGATGTAATTAGTTTTTCACTGGATTGCATAGTATGTGAAACTTTGTAAGAAAGAGAAAGTTCCAAGTAGCTCAGCTCCCTGATGGTTCGACCACTTTGTTAGCTGAGTGATGTTAATGGACTGTTTCTACTTCACTGCACTCATGTCAGATAACTCTAAACTTTCTCTGTGCAGAAACCAAACTAAGTCCACAATACAAGTGCTCTAAACTTTCACCAGGAGTCTGAGGTTTCCATTATTATTCGTTTTTTTTAATCATCTTTAGACTGTCTTACATTGTCTTTGGTTTCTATTCAGTTTTAATAAAGTGTTTTTAATGCATGATCGTCAGATGTTTCAGTGGGTTTTAAGACATTAACTTGGTGATAGGAACATTATCAGTGGTTACACATAAGACCAGGCCAATAAGACTGTAAAGACAACATAAAGTTACGGTGCTCTCATTGTGGTTCAACCTACCCCAGCCGATGAGCATGTAGATGGAGAGGCGGAAGGAGTAGGTGGGGAAGACGAGCAGCAGCGTGTGAAGGTAAAGACCTTCAACCAGCAGCCAGAAGAAGTTAGCTAAGATGAAGTACTGGAAGAAGATCAGGCTGGCCTTACAGCCCACCTACACACACGCACACGCACACACACACACACACACACACACACACACACACACACACACACACACACACACACACACACACACAGCAACATGCTTTGTTACATCCATTCTATAGTTTGCATAGTAACGTTCTGTATGTAATATTATAATTTGACCACAAAGAAATACATTTTCACAAAGAATTAGAAGAATCACCAACTTCATTGTGAACCTTGATGACTGGCATTAGGGTGACTGTTTTTACACTGTGAAAAGATTTCTCAAATGTTTTGTGTAAATGTGCAGTTGAGCCAGTGTATTAAAAAAATCTGCGCTTGTTTCCAATGAATTTACTAATTTACTTTTCTCAGAACTGAAAGACATTTGTTTTTAACCGCTCCATGAACGGTGATCCACATGGTAGAACATTCAAAGCTGGAGAACTATTGCTCAAGACCACTTTATAAATTACAAGTCTGGCTTTTTGGAAGAAGAAATGAGTGATGTCTTTTGCACAGGACTGTATATCCAACCCATGACTCCTGGATTAACGGTGCTAGAAATGCAAATTTGAAAACTCTCTTCAGCATGTGTGGACATGTTGGAAAAAATGCAGATATAGAGGTAAACTTTGCAAGCCACTCACAGTTTTCTAAACTAAAGCTGCTTCTTTATGTGAATGGTTTCCAATGCTTCACTCTGAGGTCATTTATAGCCATCTGCCTAAGGACCCTCAGTGCCGTGCAAAACATTTAGATAGATTAGATTCTTATCCATCACACACACACAAAAACAACATCAGGAAGGCGTCTAACTGGTTCCAAATTCATGCTTCTGCATGACAAAGAGTCCAAACATTTAGCCAGAGTCATAAAAAACCAAACATTCAGTTCAGCTACAAGAGTCCTGCAACAGATGGCCTCATAAAGTGCTCATCTCCAAGATGCTTGGAAGAGCCCAGAAAGTTTTTTAAAGGTGAACGTTGGTATCACCAATACAGACACCTCCTGTTTCTACTTTAATTAAGGTTCATCTAAAGGTTTTTGTACATATAGTAAATGTGTTTAACGGTGAAGTAAAAAATGTGTGTGTGTTTTCATGCGTGAAAGGCTACCAGCGAGGGCTGTTGGCTGCAGTCTGTGGTTTCACCATACGAGAAGAGCAGGGTGTCTTTGACGAGCACTGCGACGGCGCGCAGGATGAACGACACGAACAAGTTCAGATGGATGTAGTTCCTCATGCAGTGGAGTCTCCTGTAAACACGCACACACACGCAAACATAGAGAAGTGTGTTTACAGAGTGTCTGGGTGTGAATTGACTGAAGGATGCGGTATCTAAACATGTTGATAGCGGCCGAGTGAGCAGCTGGAGTCCATCCAGACTGAGCTTCGCACATCTCTACAAACTGTTATCATGCTCCGTATGTTCGGAAGTGTTAAGAGTATATAAATAAAAATGTGTTATATAACCCGATTCTGAATACATCATTTGTTCAAATTATCTTGACTTTTCAGGATATTTGCACAACAAGACTGATAACTTTGCCTTCAGCGCTGGACCCTGCCTGACTTTACACCTCACGTTTTTTTCAGGATTTCCGCACTTTAGAAGAACAAAAATGATTCATTCAACATATGTGAGAAGACTGAAGAGGTCAGAGCCATGACCCCAAACTCTGATTGCAGTCTGCTGGTGTAGTAAATGTGAGTTTTCTAAAGAAACGTGCTCTCCAAACCCTGTATTTGTTTTCTTTAAAAAGATGACCTGAGGGGCTGCACGAGGGCCCAGCATGAGACTACGAATCGTGCAAAGTCACTCTGGCAGCGTCTAAGAATAGAAATCTGGAGCTATAATGTAAAACTGAAGACAAAATCATCTGTTTCTGATTTCTTCACATACCAACTTTCAGTGTTTCAGGGAATTTAAATTGAGATGTTAGATTAGTCATTATCATTAACTTTACAAACCTATTTCAAAATTACATAAGGGAAGTTTCATGGGTTTTTTTTTTTACATTCGTCACCATATTTTTATGTTTAAAAAGAGAAAGACAGTTTCTGCAGACTTTTCAGGGTTATTGTATTAATAGAAAAAGTGTGAGGCACCTTTGTTTGTCCTTCATAAGAAGCCTCATTTACATATAAGAGATGTTTATTTTAGGTTGTTCCACCATCACCCCTGTGGATGTTTCCAGCAGTGTCCTTGTTAAGCTCAAAAGCATCGCCCTTGTCTTTGTTACTTTTACTTTGTCTTTTAGGTAAGTAAGAAAATTTGAATCCGTCCATGTGCACACAACATTATAAATCATGACATCCAAAGGCAACAATTTGTAGAAGTTTTAGCTTCTAGTTATAGTTAGTTATAGTTAAAGCTGGGTCGGGTGACCATGAATTATCTCTTAGTTATGCTGCCACAGGCTCAGGCAGCTGTGGGACTTTCCACGAAGCAGCGACAACTTCTCCTGTCTCCACTCTTCCACAGCATGTCCTTAGATGCCACCACTGCGTTTGTGTTCTCTGTCCTCTCTGTGCCTCTCCAACCTGTTCGCTTGTTTCAGCAAGTCTGCCTAACACACGCTTTCTTCCTGAGGCGAAGAATAAAAGCCCCTCTAATGCACCCTTTGACCGCCAAGAGAAGCATCCAATACTATCAGTTGCTTCTTAGTTTTAGCTTTTTTTTCCTACTTCCATTTTGCTTCATTCAGCTTTAGTTGTGTTTTGTGTGCTTTTGCAGCATTTTTTAATTTGCTGGTGTCCATTTGACCTCTCAGGGCGACTTTACGAAGAGGTAAAAATACTATTGTGCAGGGTTACTGTGATGGAACATGTTATGCCCTGAGTAAATGCCTTGATGAAGTTAATGGCACCATCAGGACAAGCAAGGCAATCAATGCTTGTCCAGTGAAATCTAAAAATAGACATTGATTAAAATCAAATTGGACTAAAGTATCTTAAAGTAGGATTGATCTGCTTTAGTCTGCTTGACTGAGAGTCAAATTAATGGGTGTGTTTGTGTCCTGTCATCAGCGCCTGCAGCTGGGCAAACTGAGAGCACAGCTGCTTTTTCTGGTTGTTTGAACATGCATATTGGGGATTATGTCTCGTCTTTGATGGGTGATCAGGACACTAGACAAGTCGTCTGCGGCTCTGCTTTCAGTGTTCTAGGATCAGATAAGATCTGTACTTTAGATGGAAAAAGAACAAATATTAGCAAGTAATTATCAGAATAATCACGTGTAAAGTAAAAGAGTTGCAGTTTTTGTAGTTACAGGAGATGTTTTTTAACAGTAGCTTTTTAATAGCTGTTTTATTAAATATTTAATATTATTACATATTTATATGAGAACACTTAAACTGAGTTCATCTTAAACATCTGCAGCAGAAGCATTTTACTTTTGAATTTTGGACAATAATAAAGTTTTGTGTGTAATGAGGTGCTTTCATAGTTTTTATTTCTACTTTTACTGCATCAGACGAAACTCTACACAGCTCAATATTTGCACTTCCTGGTTGTCTGTGACTCCACAGCTTCCTTTATGCTTCTCTTTCCTCCACTTTCCCATTCATCAAACAAGTGGTGACAGCGCTGTGGTCTCTGAACATGTGCTTTTGTCCCTGTTATGGGGATTTTTTTTCTCTGACTATGTGGTCACTAATGTTCTGTCAGTGTTGTTTGTCTTTATAGTATACAGTGCCTTGAGATGACTTGTAATTCTGGTCACCATGAATTAAACTGAAACAGTGCTTCTGTGAGCTGTGGTCAGTGAGTGTTTTTACCTGAACAAACAGATGATGATGGTGCTGGTTAGCAGAGTGATGATTGACAGGCTGTGGCCCAGATTGGACAGAATCTGCACCGCCTTGTAGAAGACCAGCTGCAGACATACACAAAACAGAATTATTATTATTTTCCTGCTTATCGAATCATAAATAATGGAGCTGCTGTCACATCGATTGTGAAGCACAGCTGGGTCCCCATCCTGAGTGTAACAGTGGATCCTGTGAGCACCTCAAATGTTCATGTAGATTTTAACGACATTCTTTGCCTTAATGACTGCTGAGTAAAATTAATTAAAATAAATGTGTGTCCTATTCTTCTGCCATGAATCTATTGCTTTCTTTTCTAGGCACCTCTAAATTTAGAAGAAGTTATACAAATATGCACCTTTTACTCCTTTGGTCCACATAAAGGTACGCATAGAGGTCCAGTACACGTATGTAGGCTGTAACTGCAGGGACAGATATTGACTTTTATTGTACTTGTGATTCTGATGTTTTGAGTTTTATAGTGAATAAGTAAAGAAGAACTCTCTAGTCCCCTGTAAAATCCCAAAATAGTTCGACCGAAAAAGGATAAACGGCCACTGAGGATTTCATAACTTGCACAAGGGTATTTCCTTTTATAAATACAGTCTGATCACAGAGGAGGAAAATCGTGGTGTGAGAAATAACTGTCCAGGAAATTTTTCCCACACCACGAAGCGGTGATGATACACTGATGAAACACGGCACTCATTCTGCCCACTGCTTCTTTGTCCAGAGTGGAGATGCTCTTTCACAATAAGGGGAGGGTCCAGATAAGAATGAGGATCTGTTCCTTCTCAAAACAGTTCAAACCTCTCCTCTGACTCTGGCCAACACACACCCGCAGAGCATTAATGCTGCTCGCAATGTGTGGGTTTGTCAGTGCCTGGCGTTCGTTGCTATCTCATCATGTATAAACAACATTCTCCACCTCTGACACACCATCTGGCAATTAACCAGATATACACATTGCACATCTACATCTAGCCTATATAAAATATACTCACTGACCTCTTTAGGTTAACATCGCTTCACAATGCTGAGGGTGGACACCCTTCTCCATCCATCCATTCATCCATCCATCCATCTTCTACCACTGACAGTAGAGAAACCCAGAACTCCCTCACTCAGGCATTCCCAAGTCAGCTGAGATATATTTATATATCCAGCAGCTCCTTTCTCTCTTCCTGGAAGTGGCACCCAGGACGCATCCAAATCAGATGCCTGGACTGCCTTACAATTGTACAATTTCTCTGAACCTGTGTAAATTCTAACCTCAGCTTCCCGTTCTTAGCTGAGAGGAGTGGTACCCGATGTGCTCCTCTGCTGCTGCTTCAAGGTTCAATCTGTTGGATTAATCTGTCTTCAGAGATGCTTTTCTGCATATCTTGACTGTAACTGTTGCCGTCCGATCAGCACAAAGAAGTCGGGCCTTTCTTCTCTGACCTCTGACATGAATGCATCATCTTTGCCCAGAAAACTTTCACTCACTGGATATTTTCTCCTTTATGAGAAAAAGGTCCACAGAGATGGTTGTGTGGGAAAATCCCATTAGATCAGCAGCTTCTGAAATAGACGACCAGCCCATCTGGCACCAACATCCATGTTACAGCCAAAGTCACTTAATTCACCTTCCTTCTCCATTGTCATGCTCGGTTTGAACTTCAGCAGGTTGTCTTGATCAGGTCTACAAGCCAGTCAGTTGTAGTTTTTACCTGATGCCATTAAACAACTCCATGTCCTGTTTTGGTGTGTTGGTGTGTTTATTGAAGTACTGTGACATACACTGGGTCTACAAACCCAGTATGTAGGTAAGACAAACATAAATCACTGACAAAACATGCTAGTTATGCAGGAAATGTGGCTAACAGCACCCGGAGGACGGGGTTTCAGGCAAAACAGAGAAAATGTCTCCTCTTTAAGGTCTAAAGTCCTCACATAGATGGATTTCCTGAAGTACGGGACGTAAGTGGAAGTTGTCATTTTGAAACATTTGTATTTTTCACGATTTCCATTTTTGGAGACTTTCATGTTCTCTCTGTTCTTCTTTTTAAATTTTTTTTTATCAATTTGTCTCTTTTATCTTTGGCAATCACTCACTCTTTCCATTTCCTCTTATTTCTTATCTTTCATTTTTCTTACATACTCGCTTGTTGTTTTTCACACAACATTCACCGCCTAATGATCTATCACGTCCTCCCCCCAAATTTTTTCATTCTGTAGTCCAGAGATTTTCCATCATTCTGATAAAGTTTGTTCACTAACTTATTTGGATCATCTTGATAATCGATGGTCATTCATATTTGAACTATTGTGATAATGTACTTCAGTCTAATGACTTCTAAAATAGAGCTTAAATGTCTTTGTAATGTTCAATATTTACATTTTAGTGAAACTGTTCTGCAGGCTTTGAGGTGACGCAGATAAAATATATGAACGCGTGAGACTTTTTCCATTGTGGCGTTTCTACTTTTAGAGTTTCAGTCCCTGTCTGTCCACTGTAAATATTCGCACACAGAGACAAATATCTGAGCATACACAGACGGTCGCAGCCTGGCATCGGTGTCTCATTCCTCAGCACGATTCTCAGGCCTTCTGGCTGGGAGCTGATGACCTGCTGGCTCTGGTCTGCTGCAGCCGCACTGCCTTCTATGTCCAAATGCATCGTCTCCATCCATAAACTCTGGCTCATTCACTCTCCATTTCTGCGTCCTGTCTGACACTGGAGGATTAAAACAATGCTGAACTTAAGGCTGGGTATCTTCATGGCCATGGTTACAGATTAAATCTACAGGACTTCTGCTCCTGTAGAGTTTTAATCTCCTAAGACCCCAACTCTTTCATGGCATGCATTTTTAATTTCTCTTTGATATTTGGGCAAATTGGGACCTGATGAATGTAAAAACAAAGAATTGCCACATTTGTTTTCCCTGATTTTTGTTTCTGACAAAAATGAGATGCACATATAAGGATATTCCTTTAAAATTCAATAGAACAGTGGCTGTATAATGTCCTTGTAAGTGGACATCAGGCCTTTGTAGAGCAAAATTTAGTATTTTGGTCTAGACAACCCAAAATGTGATGTCCACAAATGTGGACAACAGGTTCTAGGAAGTTAAATCAAAACTGCAGGACAGAGACCCCTGCCCTGTTCATTTTAGGCTAAAAATATTCCTGTTAAATCTCAGTTAGCTCAATTAGTTGTTTGCTTTTAAAAATAATTTCTAAATGATGTATTTAAATAAAAAAGCATTGATCAAAGACAAGGCTCTCAACTGCACTCACAAAACACTACCAAGTAATAAAGGTTTCATAAAGGTATGAAAACTATTTCAACAGCTAATGACATACAGCTTACTCACATCTTAAAATCAGGACTGAGTCTTTATGATGGACCTAAGTACAGTTATATCACCAGACAGTAATGAATTCTCAGTAAGCTGCATATGATACAAATCATAATTATGTTGCCATTCCCTCGTTTTTAATCTGGCAGATAAATAAAGTTGGAGAAGTTGTTCTGTGTGAATAATGTCTTTGGTCGCAAAGATGAGCGTTCTTCACTTTCATGACAGAAACAGGATGCATGCTCTTTGACAAAGTGAAACCATGATGCAGACTTTGAGCAGTGAAATGTTTCTCATCTCAAAGTCTGTTTTGAACCCTGGCAGCTTTGTGTTGATTGCTGAACATAACTCAATTTTAAGGCTTTTATTTTTTTTACTATATTTGTGTTATTTTTCCATCTAATTGCTGCATTTTAAGAGGAAATCAGTGCACAGACTCCTCTGGTCAGAAGTTATTTTTTAATTCCAAAAAGAAAAATGCACGATGAGCTTATAAATTACACCTCGTTGCTCAGATTAAAACTCTGTTTCCACACATATTTGGCTTCTGATTTCTTACAGACAATAGTCTGGGTCATTTATTAGCTCCACCAGTGAGATGTTTCATATGTAAGATTCTCTCTTTGTCTGAGGCACAAAGCATTATGCAATATTTAAGGCACATAAATTACAAACAGAAGAAAAAGTCATAAAACAAATCTATATCACAGAACTGTTGTTTTTCTTCTTCCCCTGTCACTGGGCTCTCAGAGCCACCACATTAAATATGAAATGATATCACCGTGTTGGTGTTGTTCCAACAACATCATGAAAATGTCAGTGCTCCAAGGTCGTCCCTGCAACTGATCATTCATGTTGTTTTAACGCAAGAAGAAGGAATGGTCAAAGGAGAGGTTTCATTGTCTCCAATTCCTTCTATCGGAAAGCCACTGTGGTGCACAAGCTTTCTAAAGCCCGTTGGGAAAACCAGTTCAAGAAGTTTTGTTTCCCAAATCTAACCAAGCCTAAATCTAACTGCAACTGAAAACTGGAAACAACCAAGTCTGAAGGAAATAATTGATCCTTTTCTGTGATTGCACTCAAGACAAGAACCCTAATTTTCTAAAAAGAAATCATTAGCATGGATAAGTGAAACCAGTGTGGATGTGAGTTAAACTAACATTTTTTCCACACGCCTGAAGAGAGCGACTCCTCAGGTTAAGTTGTATAAAAGTCTGTGTGCCGTGGACTGCTGTCACACACAGGATTGTGGATTGCTTGGAGCCCAAATGCAGGATGCAGGAGACAGAAGTGAACATAGGCTCAACTGTTGATGGTGTTGAATCCAAAAGTCCAAAAAAAGAGATTGAAGGCAGGAGACTTTCAAGAAATACTAGAAACCACAGAACTAGGAAACACAAAGCTACTTTGAAACACATGAAGACAAAGATGAGACTGTTAGAAGGAACTGAATGGAAACACTGGTAATGTCACTAAATATAAACCTAAAGTCATCAGAAACTAAAGCTAAGAACTGAAGTCACAAATAACAAGGCTCATACACACAAGGTTAACAAATAGTATTATTAACAGAAAACTAAATACTGACTAAGCAATGTATACAGAAGCCAATGAAAACCCAGAAGAAGGATGGACTAATACAAACTTAAAACCGCGGGTTTAACGCTGAGACGTCCAGACAAGGATGAAGGCCGTCGTTTTGTCACCTGTATGCTATGAATGTCGCTGCAGTCGGTGTGAGCTCAGTGCCAGTGGTGTCGTCTGGCTTCAACAGAATGTTTTCCAGATGGAAAACCTTCATCTCTCCCACAGGACACGAAGAAAAGCTTTACTAAAAAGCAAAAAGCTACACCTGAAGCTCTGGACAGGATCACAATTAAGCCAACTGTCCATGTCTGTGTGTGAATGTGCGCTTGTGGTTTATCTCTGGAGGTTAAAGTGAGACAGAAAGATCTGGAACAGCGCCCAGATAACTTCAACATAACTATCAAGTTCAAATTCATTTTAGGTTTATTTATGTAGCACGAGGTGTCAACAACCATCAGCTCAAGGGACTATTGTATAGTATTAGATTATTCTGTTATTATATGTTACCTTATATATGTAATCAAAGTAGTTGAATTAGAATACTGCTGTAGATCACATTATACCCTTTAATATAGAGTGTGTGAGCTGTATGTAGTTTAGTTCTCATTATACTTTTGAGTTAACAGAACATATTCACATATTAGTTCATTAGATAAATGTGCATCACTCTGTATCCTTGATCTGCTGGGAATGTGTTACACTGTTTTCTTGACATGCTTAATTGTTGAATCATGAAGAGAAGGTTGTAAGCAGGAGACTCTGTGTCTAAAGACAGGGGAGATAGATAGACCACATTCCACACCCCCACCTTACAGAAAGCAGAGAAACAACTGCCGAGGTCATAACTTAGGCGCTGTAACAGAGAAAAAATGTGATGTTTTGGCTTTTACGACTAGCTGGGGGCCACTAGAGACTATAAAAAGCTGAGCAACCCGTCACCATTTTGAGACATGTGCCTGACCCTCTGGTAGCATCTCTCCCGTCCGGACGTTGTAATGCTCTGACTGTTGAATTGTATGGAAATAAATGATTGTTGATTGAGCATTGATACACCGAGTATTGTCCCTCCTTCAGCCCAAAGATTCAAAGAATTGGGAGAATTCAACAACTTGGTGCCGTGTGACCCGGATCTTTGGTGTGCTGAGGAGGTGTAGATTTGGCCTTTGGTGAGATCGTGGGGCAAAGTGAACAGAAGGCCGGCCTAAAACAGAAAGGTAAGCACAGCCTGTTGTATTATAAATACCAAATGTGCATATTGGGCTTTCCAAATTAATCTGTTCGCTGAGTCACATGTATTTTCACAGTAAATTTGTCGTTGTCTGGTTTTTGGCGCAAGATACTAACAACATAAGTTGAGGCTGAATTCCAGTGTGTTAAATAAACTGCTTCTACCGAGATACTAATAACATACTACGTTGGTCTAGTCGCAGTAAACTGCTTCTACCGAGATACTAATAACATACTACGTTGGACTAGTTGCAGCCACTTTACCTTCCACATTTAATTTTGTCTAATACTGGCTTCTGTAGCAATAATACATTAGAATTTATTCTGAAGACGCGGCCATTAGTCCAGTACATTGAAGTCGAGGTTTGTTTATTTTGTTTATGGTGTCAGTGACGTCCTGGCTTTTGCCGGCTATGAAATAGAAGTTGATTTAAGGAAAAGCAGATGCTGGCTTCACGGTGCAGTTGAACGCTGGCAACGCGAGAGCGAAACACGTCCGTAGGTTTGGTTTATGATACGGCGTATTCCGGTGGTGCGGCCGTGAAGTGCAGTAGTGGTTGGTGCTAGTTTTAGTACATTGGATAGAGGTTTGACGGTGGTTTGTGGCGTCAGTCGAGTTTTAAGGGCTGCGGTCATAATACAAAGTAAAATTTTAAGTACATAGAGCAACACCTGGTTTATGATGTCAGGTATAACTTCGGGGATGCAAGCATCACTTTTATGATGCGACTTTGCCCCGTGGTGGCGGTCATATAAAGGGGTATTTTGGTCTATGGTGCAGTGTGCTTTAAGAAGATCTAATAGTTGAGCTCAGAGGTTTCTGTGTAAAATTCCCGCTGAGGAAAAGTGTTGTGTGTGAATGTGAAGGCGCGCTCTGAGTGAGAGTGTGTGTGAAGCTGCGAAGCGCGCTCTGGGTGCTGTCTTGTGGGTAAAGCGCGCACTGAGTGAGAGTGTGAGTGAGGCACGCTCTGAGTGTGTTTTTTGTGTGAAGTGTGAACACAGTGACGGTTGATGTGTTTGATTAGGAGGACATTAGAGCAAATACACATTTTAGGATCAAAGGTTGATGCCTAGTGTACCTGTGGAACATTTTGCCCTAGGAGTGGCGACCCTCCTGTCCGTGGACGCGTGGCCAGGACCGGCGTCGTCCGGGTGCCGAGGTGGTGACTTGGGGAGGTGAGGGCCCCCGCATAGCTACGGAAATAACACTGGAACGGCCGTGTAATCACGGGTTCACATTTATTCCGGACTAGAACAAGACACATTTTGCGAACAAAGGTTGAGTCTAGATTAGTAAAGAAATATAAAAAGGTTGAATTCCTCGTTTCAGTGGTTGAAATTGTTGTGTGCCTGTCCCCTGACGAGTGTGAAATTAAAATAAAGAGGGAATTTGGAGCCACATAGAGATAGACGGGCATAATTGGGTGTATTACTCTGTGGTGTAATAAAAATAAAAAGGAGAGATAGTAAGAGGTGTGCAGTGGAGAATTATGGAGGAGTACAGAGAGGAATGTGTTGGGAGACTGGCGTACAGTTTACGCTGTCAAGGTAGGAGGGTTGCCTGCTTATCTGTTTAACAGTGATGAAAATGAAATTAAATAAATCTCTTAGTGTGTTAATACAGGAAGCTACGGACCTGGACCAACTGCCCCCACAAGCACAGCGGCCGAAGCAAAATTATAGGTAATGGGAACCACACCCAGCACGAATCAGCAGCTGTGAAAAAGACAGCAGCGAGGAGAGAATTAGAGGAGAAATTAAGAGAAGTTTTAACACATAAAATTGGGGCCAACGGACTTGTGGAGGTTGGGAAGGCGTCCGGAGCATCACAACAAAAAGGTGAAACAAAAACACACAAGCAGAGAAATCTGAGAGAAAGGCTCCTTTTAAGGTAACGCCTAGTTTGAGAAAAGTTAAAATTAACCTGCTTGCCTACAAATGCACACACACGCAATGAAGAAACAGCTTACACTCATGAACACGTGAAGATTTTCCAGCAAGGTTAAAGAAAAATTAACATACTTAAATGATGAAGTCTATACATTACTGACAAAGAAACCCTCTGGGTTGCAGGACAACAATTTAACTAAAAAAAAAAAAAAAAAAAAAAAGGAACACTGGTCTAACCAACCAGGCAAGACACAACAAATTTAGTGGTTAAAAGATTCAAATTGTGACATGTTTTCTGTTGATTGATTAATAAAAGTGATTACTGAATGAAAGAAAATTCCTTTTTTGGGTTTTTAAACATGATCTTAAGAATTTTAATATGTACTTGTGTTGTCCTGTCAACTTGGTGGGTTAGGAGTTGATTATATCGGGAGAGAAAAAAAAAAAAAAAAGGGGGAGAGAAGGCTGACACAGGGCCTGGTCCCGGTGTGTCTCCCCTCTGAAAAACACAGCCAACACAACATCATTTTCCTGTTCGTTTGTTTTTGTTTTTTGTTTGTTTTTGTTTTGTTTTGTTTTTGTTTTTTCTATACATATTTAATTACAGGCTGCTTTGCCGGCCCTGAAAGCCGAGGCTGACTGGACTCCTGCTCTCCCCCATACGTGACACTGACCAAATGCTGCAACAGCTGGACCCACAACAACGACCTGAGAATGTCAACAGACCTGCAGGAATGTGATCTCATGCAGCCGAGACGGAGAGCACTAAACCTAAGGCCCGTTTCACTACACGGGGGAAAATTCCCAGACTGCGTCAGCTGACAGAGCTGTGACGAGACGCCCGCCAAGCCCGAATGAAAAGTAAGGCCGAGCGAAAGAATGCTGACCTTGATAACTTTGCATTCACACTGTGCAGGACAGTGATGGACCAACACGGATGATCGGGTGGCGAGAAAGGGCGTGACCGAGACAAGAGGAGTAACTGAGGACAGAAGGCACCTCAGAATGGACAAAAACACAGAAGAAGATGCAGGTTTCACCTGCGGTGAACATCGACACTGGAGAAAGGACTGCCCCAATTGGGGTCAGAACCAGGACGGACTGAATTTTGAGCAGCAGCAGCAGCAGCAATGGTCGCAAACAAACTGAAAAGGAGGGGGGCAGGACCCCAGGGCATGCTTCAGGCCGTGGTTTACCCAGAACACCAGAACAGGAAAGTGATGAACACAAACACCCACACAAACACACACATCTACATGCACTGACTCAGAATGAAGAGAAACAAACACACACACACACACACACACACACACACACACACACACACACACACACACACATTAAAGACGGTACAATATTACAGAGTATCAGAACAGCCCTTAGTGACAGTAGTGAGGAAGAACACGCTTTCAACAGGAAGCAACATGGTGGCTCTTACTCATCAAATCAGAGACTAATGCCAAGATGGCGGCGCGCACGGGTGCAGCGGCTCTTAGCTCTCCAGTTTGGTGCTCGTTTTTACTTTTAATGTGGATATTTTTGAATGTTTGCAACGCCGCCATCTCTTACAGTCGCCAGAACCTAATTGACCTAGGTTTTAAATATAGTTTGTCTGTTTCTGGCGACTATCAGCGAACACACAACATCCTGGTGGAGATAGCGAGACCGCCAGGGTCACCGTGGATGGTCTGCCCGTCCAGCAAGCGTAGAAGGCGACGGAGGGAAAGAAAGCAGAAGAGGGGATGCCGGTCGGGCTCAGACGCTAGGCTACGCAAACATCCACACCGGCCAGCACTTCCGAGCCTTTTCCTATCGAACGCCAGATCCATCACCCACAAACTTGACGAATTGGAGCTACAGATAGCCAACACAAGCTTTGCACGTAACTGCAGCATTATTCTTATTACGGAGACGTGGCTTCACCCGCTGATTCCCGACGCTGCAGTCGAGTTAGCAGGCCGCACGCTACACCGGCATGACAGAAACAGCAACTCAGGTAAAAGCAGAGGAGGGGGGCTATGTGTTTACGTGCATAACGAGTGGTGTTGTAACAGCAGGATCATTCACACACACTGTTCTCCTGATTTGGAGGTTCTGGCAGTCTCGTGCAGACCTTTTTACATCCCGAGGGAGTTTACAGTAGTTATTGTGATAGCTGTTTATATACCGCCGGATGCTAACGTTAGCACGGCTCTCAGCCTCTTGCTCAACACCATAAACAAACAACAGCTTGCCCACCCCGATGGGGTTTTTATTGTCGCCGGCGACTTTAACAAAGCGTGCCTAAAGACTGTGCTTCCTAAATTTGTCCAGTTTGTGGACTTTGCTACGAGAGGAGAACACACTTTGGACCATGTCTATTCAAACATCAGGCATGCTTTCAGAGCGACACCCCTCCCCCACCTGGCTGGATCTGACCACCTCTGCATGTCCCTCACCCCCACCTACACCCCCCTGCTGAGAAAAACAAAGCCCCAGACAAAGACAATAAAAACCTGGCCTGAAGGAGCCCTTTCTCAACTGCAGGACTGCTTCTCAACAACTGTATGGGATTTATTCTCCAGCCACAACCTCCAGGAGTACACAGACACTGTACTCTCGTACATCAGGAACTGTGTTGACAATGTCACCGTCAACAAAAGGGTCAGGGTGTTTCCAAATCAAAAACCCTGGATGAATAGCGAAGTGCAATCCCTCCTAAAAAGCCGCAACACTGCCTTCAAGTCAGGGGACAGGGCTGCGTATAGGGCGGCCAGGGCAGACCTGAGTAGAGGCATCAGGAAAGCTAAGGCTGCCTATAGGAGGAGGATTGAAGATCACTTTGCTGACAACGACCCCAGAAAAATGTGGCAGGGGATCAATCACATTACCAACTACAGAAGCAATAACCAGGCAACATCTAGGACTGATGCCTCACTGGCTGAGGATCTAAACCGTTTCTTCGCCCGCTTTGAGACGACCAAGCCCTCAGCTGCCACACCACTTCCACCCGCCCCCAGCACTGGCACACTAACACTTAGGGAGCACCAAGTGAGGTGTGTTCTAAGGTCAGTGAATCCCAGGAAGGCGGCAGGTCCTGATGGAATACATGGAAAGGTTCTCAGAGCATGTGCTGACGAACTGACTGGAGTCTTCACTAAAATCTTCAACCTTTCCTTGTCATCAAACACCGTCCCGCCCTGCCTCAAAACCTCCACCATCATCCCCATCGCCAAGAAGACAGCTGTGGCCAGCCCAAATGACTACAGGCCTGTTGCACTTACGCCTGTAGTGATGAAGTGCTTTGAGAGACTGGTCTGTCAGCACATCAGGGCCGGTCTGCCTCCCACTCTGGACCCCCACCAATTTGCCTACAGGACAAATCGTTCCACCGAGGACGCTATCACCATAGCGCTCCACACTGCACTGAGTCACCTGGAGCACCGAGGAAGCTATGTGAGAATGCTCTTTCTGGACTTCAGCTCAGCATTCAATCATATCATCCTGGAGATCCTGGTCCAGAAACTGTCTCACCTGGGACTCTCCACCCCCATTTGCCTCTGGATCAAGGACTTCCTGACAAATAGACCACAGTCTGTCAGACTCGGCCCCCACCGGTCCAGCACCATCACACTCAGCACCGGGTCTCCACAAGGATGTGTTTTGAGTCCCCTCCTGTTTACGCTCTACACATCCGACTGCTCCCCTACCCATCTCTCAAACACCATCATAAAGTTCGCGGATGACACCACAGTGGTTGGACTCATCTCAAGGGGGGATGAGTCGGACTACAGAGATGAGGTCAACAGACTGACTGAGTGGTGTTCAGTTAACAACCTCCAACTGAACACCACGAAAACTAAAGAACTTATCTTGGACTTCAGGAAGGGCAGAGCAGACCCGGCCCCACTTTACATTCACGGGAGCTGTGTGGAGAGGGTACACTCCATGAGGTTTCTGGGCGTGCAGATATCTGATGACCTCTCCTGGACTGCAAATACTACAGCGGTGGTTAAAAAGGCCCAGCAGCGTCTCCACTTTCTGAGAGTGCTCAGGAGGAACAACCTGGAGGAGAGGCTGCTGGTGACATTTTACAGAGCCACCATAGAGAGCATCCTAACGTACGGCATAACAACATGGTATGCAGGGTGCTCAGCTGCAGACAGGAAAGTACTGCAGCCACTGTGACAAAGACAAATATTTATATACAGAGGGACAGGCCAACAGAAGAAATGAAGACAATCAGGACAATTAGGGGAGACAGGCAGGAAGCAAAACTAACACGCAAAACAAAAGAAAACACGTTTTCTGAGTCTTTGAAACAAGTCAGAGGGAGGCACGTGGAAATTGGGAAACATGGGAAGTGTGGAGGAAAATATGACTCCACAACCTTCAACTTATTACTAGAAACTGAAATGTGAAAACAGCAAGAGACTTGATAAAATATCATAAGAATGATAAGTAATCAAAAAGAGGACATCCCAAAATGAATCAAAAACATAGAGCACTGGAATGGCCTCAAAACCAGCAAGAAAACACTTTAAAAACTCACATCCAGAAACGGTAAAGCAATTCAAACCTCGGGGTACAAAAGAGGGGTTGTGCCCTGAGACGAAATCGATATTAATCAAGCTTCAGTAAATAGCTACTTAAATCATCTATCTATCCATCGATGGATGGATGGATGGATGGATGGATGGATAGTCAGTCTTACTCTTAAACCAAAGCGATTAGTGCCTAAACCTGAACAACCAGCAGGTGAAAACAAATCTAAACGGTGACTTCATAGTCTTGTGATTTACAGTGGGGCAAAAAAGTATTTAGTCAGCCACCGATTGTGAAAATTCCCCCACTTAAAATGATGACAGAGGTCAGTAATTTGCACCAGAGGTACACTTCAACTGTGAGAGACAGAATGTGAAAAAAAAATCCATGAATTCACATGGTAGGATTTGTAAACAATTTATTCGTAAATTAGGGTGGAAAATAAGTATTTGGTCACCTCAAACAAGGAAAATCTCTGGCTCTCACAGACCTGTAACGTCTTCTGTAAGAGGCTTTTCTGTCCCCCACTCGTTACCTGTATGAATGGCACCTGTTTGAACTCATCATCTGTATAAAAGACACCTGTCCACAGCCTCAAACAGTCAGACTCCAAACTCCGCCATGGCCAAGACCAAAGAGCTTTCGAAGGACACCAGGAAAAGTATTGTAGACCTGCACCAGACTGGGAAGAGTGAATCTACAATAGACAAGCAGCTTGGTGTGAAAAAATCAACTGTGGGAGTAATCATCAGAAAATGGAAGACATACAAGACCACTGATAATCTCCCTCGATCTGGGGCTCCACGCAAGATCTCATCCCGTGGGGTCAAAATGATCATGAAAACGGTGAGCAAAGATCCCAGAACCACACGGGGGGACCTGGTGAATGACCTGCAGAGAGCTGGGACCAAAGTAAGAAAGGTCACCATCAGTAACACACTACAACGGCAGGGAATCAAATCCCGCAGTGCCAGACGTGTTCCGCTGCTGAAGCCAGTGCATGTCCAGGCCCGTCTGAAGTTTGCCAGAGAGCACATGGATGATACAGCAGAGGATTGGGAGAATGTCATGTGGTCAGATGAAACCAAAGTAGAACTTTTTGGTATAAACTCAACTCGTCGTGTTTGGAGGAAGAAGAATACTGAGTTGCATCCCAAGAACACCATACCTATTGTGAAGCATGGGGGTGGAAACATCATGCTATGGGGCTGTTTTTCTGCCAAGGGGACAGGACGACTGATCCGTGTTAAGGACAGAATGAATGGGGCCATGTATCGTGAGATTTTGAGCCAAAACCTCCTTCCATCAGTGAGAACTTTGAAGATGAAACGAGGCTGGGTCTTCCAACATGACAATGATCCAAAACACACCGCCCGGGCAACAAAGGAGTGGCTCCGTAAGAAGCATTTGAAAGTCCTGGAGTGGCCTAGCCAGTCTCCAGACCTCAACCCCATAGAAAATCTGTGGCGGGAGTTGAAAGTCCGTGTTGCTCGGCGACAGCCCCAAAACATCACTGCTCTCGAGAAGATCTGCATGGAGGAATGGGCCAAAATACCAGCTACTGTGTGTGCAAACCTGGTAAAGACCTATAGTAAATGTTTGACCTCTGTTATTGCCAACAAAGGTTATTTTACAAAGTATTGAGTTGTATTTTTGTTATTGACCAAATACTTATTTTCCACCCTGATTTACGAATAAATTCTTTACAAATCCTACCATGTGGATTCATGGATTTTTTTTTCACATTCTGTCTCTCACAGTTGAAGTGTACCTCTGGTGCAAATTACTGACCTCTGTCATCATTTTAAGTGGGGGAACTTGCACAATCGGTGGCTGACTAAATACTTTTTTGCCCCACTGTACATCACCACACTTAAACTCTCTTTAAAACAAGTTTAAAACAAGTTGTATAAACATCGGTTATAGCTTCATAGCAGTCATCCAAACAATGTTTACAGCTGTACCAGATGTTTTCTGGTGGCCTGAGGAGCATTTCTGCTCTGTTGACCTTTGGGATTACTCAACAGCACGTGACAGAAAACTACACAACCCACAAGGACACCTCTTTTTTCTCTGCAAGGCAGAGGACGCAGTGTAATGTGCAATGATTTAAAGAGATAGAGCTCTTTCATGTTTTTCTATGACACTTGACATAAATGTATTTATTTCAAACTCTGTGATATCGTTGTATTTCTTTGTTTAAGAGTAAAATCTGAGGGACACAGGCCTGGACAGGTAGGGAAAAATATGTATTCTCTGACCAGTTGGTGAGTGGTTGGAGCTGGACAGGAGGGGCTTGTGGCAATGTGGGAACTGCACAAAAATCCACCTTATTGTTCTGGAAAGGCCGGAGTGCCATGTCTCCCATAAATTGCTGGATTGTCTGCAAACAATTGTTGCACTTTTTCTACTAGTGGTTGAAGTAATCACAAGGGGCTGCAACAGTTAGCAACTGCCAGCAACCTCCTGCAACTACTTGCCAAGTGGTTGTGGAATACACAATTTTCTCCTACAAGCAGGAGTCCTGGTTGCCAAAGGATCACCAACTGGTCTCTAGGCCTCAGGGACTGGGGCTTTGGTATTGATTGCACAGTGACTGACAGCAAACCTCAACAACCACTCACCACTGACTGGGGAATATGCATTTTTCCCTTGCAACTAGTGGTTTCCAGATGGTTGCTAATCAGTGTCCTGGCCTGTGTGACTGGGGCCTACGCTGTTTTGTTTGTGCCTGGCCTTGTACATTTGTATGTGCTTTGAATGGTGAGGTTTTGAGGGTAAATCCATGGCTATAGCACACTTTGGAAGCTTTATGTTTAGGTAACCTGATATGGAAGTGGCACAATTTTCATCCCAGTATGCAGTGAAGAGTCTTACTGTATACAGATAACAAAATTTTAATGTTAAGTCAATGTGGTTATGTATAGTGACTCTGGCTCCCTTAGATATCCATCCACCCATCCATCATAGGGACTTATCCCAGCTGTAATAGTGCAGTGGTAATGTATTTGCTAATAAATGACTAATGTCACTCTTGTTCTTGTCTTCTAAATTTCTATATGGACTGTGGCCACAATAGTCATAATAGGAAACTCTGATACAGCCTGGCTGTTGGTTTGGATTAACAGAACGGCCTGGGATGGAGCCACATTCCCATTTTGAATTATTGTTTCAGGCCATCCCTGTGTGCAATACACAGTATTTACTAGCTGTTTATAATAGAGTTATATAAATGTAACAGTATTTATGTTGTGTGTGATTCCACTTGTCACGATAAACACAATTTGTTATCCGTGTATGTGTGACACTGTATTGTCTCAGTGGCGCCCTCTCTCAGAGATGGTGGACAAAAGTCAGTTCATGAGAGATGTGTGTTATGGGCACAACTAGTAATGCATGTGTCTGCTATATGACACTGTAAATGATTTAACTGTTAGTACGAAGAGTTTAAGTGGACAGCTGAGCTTTTAAAGTGCTAAAAAATCTATATAACAGAATAATAGACTCGCTAAGCTAAGTGCAAAGATTCTGAGCTTCTGTGACGTGCTGTTCTTAGAGCTGCCCATAATGAGCCAAATATCGGACCAGGACATATTCTGACTTTATCCAGGTACGCATTTACACATTATTTTATTTGTTATATTATTCCAGATGCACATCTTCACATTAATGTGTTTTATTATTGGGCATAATGATAATATTATATGTTATATTTTATAGTCAATGTCGAAACTTTGCCAGTTCATGAGATGTGCCTGAGGCAGCGCCAACCTGCCTGAACGAGATTCTGATCTTATCCAGGTACACGCTTTCATAGTTCTGTATTTGTTATATTACTTGCCACAACGTTATTTGTTATAGTATTAGACAGTGTTGAAACGTTGGCAATTCAATAGAGACGTGCCTGAGAATGAAAGGTTTGCACGACCAGAACATATTCTGCTCTTATTTTAGATTTTCTATTCATTAGCAAAAGTTATTATGACATGTTGTTTTTTCAGATGAAGTTGGACAACAGGACATCATCCCGTGGAGCTCTGCTTCAAAGCCTCCAGCTCAGCGTTTTTGTTGTCACCGTCTTGGTGTTTTCAGCTATGGCAGGCAGCTGCCAGACAGGACTGTGAAACCACACACAAGTCGGTCAACAGACATTAGCCAGACAGCATGTCTTCTTTTTGGATTTTTAAAATGTCAATAATTTACAAAACTCGCTTAATGTTTTATTCATTGTGATAATTATGTTGACCAGAAGTGGGCAATATTACCCAAGAGAACATGATATTACACGTTATGGCAATATCATAAAATACTCAGTAGTACTGAGGCCCTGTGAGGGGCATTTGAGGGTCTTTCAAACTTTTATTTGGACACTGGCTGCTTTTTCACTCATTTTGAGTCCAGTCCTTGCACGTGACCATTTTCACAGGAATGTTTTGGGGGCTTTTTTGTTTTTTGTCTGTTGGGCCACTTAATACTGACCTATGAATAACTGAAGCATAAAAGGGCACCTCACTTAGGGGATGAGCCACTGTTGTGTCTACGCATAACAACAACTCAGCACAGACCCAAACAGTTTCTTTACACTCTGTTTGCTTCATTTACAGCCTGTCACGAAAACATGTCATTTGTTCCATTTCTTTAGCTGAATCTATGAAAAATGTCAATAGCACAGTTTGACAGGCATAAAACAGATTTCTACACAAACAAAATGAGCTATTATTAGAAGACTTGGCATATCTCAACATGGTTTGCAGTGTGTCGGAAACCGGACAAGTGGAGGGCAAACAAAAGAAGTGGTACGCCTAAAAAAGCATCTACAGCAGATGAAGAGTATGTGAAAGTCAAGTCCTTAACAAATGGGAAAATATCCAGCAAAGACCTGACACAGGAACTGAGAGATGCATGCCTTCAGTTGATCCATTTACTGTTGGAGCTTCATCAGAAATGGAGCATCAGTGTCAGCAGATCTTATGGAGTGAGGAATCCAAATTGAACCCAATTAAAGTTTTGGAGGTCAAAGAGGTCAGGAGAAGTAAAACAAGGTCTGCAGACATCTGCAAAACACAGCAGAGGATCTGTCATGGTTTGTAACTACGTTCCATTCAGCGTGTTGGAGATCTTCTCAGAAATGATGCAATTTTGAACACAGAAAAGTACCATCAGATACTGATCTTAATTTTTCAGCATGACAAAGATCCCAAACATACTGTCAATGAAGCAAAAGCATAACTTTAAAAAAGAAAACCGCTCAGTGTGAACACTGTTAGTCATGCATTGTCCTCCCTAGAGTCTCTCAACATCATTAAAGCCGAGTGGGATCATTTTGACAGAACGGAGGAAAAGGCATCGATTGTCTCTAAAGAAGAGACTGGAGTATCTCTGGAGGCTATTCCAGAAAACGACTTAAAGAAATGACAAGAAAGCGGAGAAAGGTGACAGAGAGAGTTCAGGCTGTGATGAAGAATAAAGAGGGTTGTACCAAATGTTGACATTCATCTTAGAATTGTACAAACTCTGTTTTTGCACCTATATTCCATCTCCTTGCAAAATCGAAGGAGTGACCCAAAACTTTGGCGAGTAGAGCAGCTCATTGATTTTAGTATGGTCAGCATACATCTCTCAAAAAGGAGACATCCTCTTCAATTTGTTCCACATTTACTCTGCAATTCATCAAGATGCAATAAAATACTGCTCTTATCACATATTTTTACTTCAGCCTAATTCATACAATAAATCTACTTGTTTTTAAAAGCAAGTAGTGAAAAAACAAGAGAAGTGCGTGGCATTATTTCAGGGACAGTGTGGACCCAATAATGGTTCCCGGATATTCTCTTAAACCTGGTTGTTACTCGCTTGTTTAAAGCTCATTATAAAAGAAAGGGTCCAGGAATGCAGCCGTGATTACAAGCAATAACTATGAGGTCAGAAAATAAGCTCCATGGCGTCACGCTGGACTCCTCTGAGCAACAAGAAAACACCCACGCATCCCCATACACACTCAAACGCCCATTAAAAAAACAGCAGAGCAGGCATACCGCTCTGAGAACAGGAAAAGCCTTTTTTTCTCGAGCACCTGCAGCATTCAGCTCAAATACTCACCTGTGTCACTCAGGTTCCTAATCCTCCTCTGAGTCAGCTGAAGGGGTGGGAGAATTTCGAGAAGCCTTACCTTCATCTTGTGATGAAGCAGATATGGGAACAGATGAGGCCGGATTAGAGAGCACAGTGTGCCAAGACCGGGAAGTGAACCCCGCAACTCTGTTGGAGGAGCTGGGAATTTAAGCCGGTGTCTAGCCACAACAGATACAGAACAGACCCATGCAGAAGACTGAATCCAGTGGATTTCTCATGTTCTCTGGTCACTTGCATTATTTCTCATATACCTATGAAAAGAGGAAAAAAGTCTTTTTTGATGTTAAAGAGGAGCTTAAGTGGAAATGATGAGGAAGTTTAAGACCTCAGGCAGAAGGCTTCATCCTGCATCTCTGTAACTTTTATAAAGGGCCAGCCAGCTTTGCATAGATCTCTGCATCAGCATGAAGTCATAGAGAGGGAGTATACTTTGTATGGTCATCTCAGGCACACAGCTCTGGCTGTGAACTCTGGTGCTCCACCTTCCTGTTGTACAAACCTTTTCTTTATTATCCCTCCACTCAAGTCAGATTGTGGTATGACAGCAAAAACAGACGCAGACAGGCGGCGGTTTCTATTGCTTCCACAGAGAGTGAAGGTCCAGACAGAGTTTCTCTTACCAAGTGGCAAACATGGAAGAGATGTGCAGATCAGTTTGTAACAAAGGAATTAAATGCATCTGACTTTTTGTTCAACTTTCTGCTTATTTGGTTGCAACGTAGTCCTCCACATACATAGACTAGCACAATGTAAGCAGCATGTTAAGTCATTTATGTGCATGTAAACTGCTTTGTTGCATGGTAAGCAAAGCATGTAAGACACGAGCATCAAAGCAGGAGGTTGAGAGTCTGAGTCACCCTTGATTTTTCTTTCTTCTTTGTTCTTTTTTGGTTCAACACAGAAACGTTTGCTGGTAATCGTCACGGTCTGCTGTTTTCTACATGCCTCAACATTTTATCCTAAAAGAATCTGATGGGAAGTATCTGTAGAAGATTTTGGGGAGTTAATCAAAATTAAAGATCACAGAGTGCCTTCAAAACATTTTTGATCTGCTTCACCACCAAAGGGGAAGATTAGAGGATTACTAAAGATACTGTGTAGGGAAATGAACATCTCAAACAAATTTCACAGCACTCAGTCCAACTGATGCTTCAGTCTGTGACAAAATTATGACCCAACATTTGAGCATTTTTGCAGTTATAGTAGAAAGAATGTAACACTCATTATATTACATATTGCAGAAGAAGAGCTACAGAATCAAGGCTTAAATCGAATCGAGGCTAACAACCCTCTCTGTGTTTGGATATGTTATTATTATGTAATTATGTTGACCTCCAAACATGATGCGTTTGTGGTGTTCATCATCAGCTGAAAGATTTATGGAGTCATCTGCAAAGCAGCCAAAAAAACTGTTACCTTTGTGACCTTTGCATCTTTTGTTTAAATTTCTTAGCACCACAAATTAAATTCCTCTGAACCCCAGAGCACTGAACTGGACAACAATGAGATGCACAAATAAAGCTCAAAGTATCTGCATAGATAAGCGAGTACAGCTGTGTCATTTCTGTTTGTCAGTTGGATAAACTGAGCAAAACGCTGCAACAGATTCTCACTCATCTGCTCCGCCTAATCACAGAAAAGCACACCAGCACAGTCAGGCCGCGACTTCACGGTGGTCTGAGTTATCTGAGGGGAGACACGAAGAGCAGCAGAGACCAGTGATCAGATGTGTCACCCAGTGAACTTTCCATCCTCTCTGTGCGTTTATCTGTGGGCAGATAAACAAACACACATACAGAGATGCTGATATGAAATCAGCCCTTCTCTTCACCGCTGTGCTGGAGCATCTGAGAAAACTCTGAGCTGAGATCAGACCACAGAGTGGAGACGTTTGATCTGTTTTGTTTTTTTTTATTTCAGTTCAAATTAAATAAAGCTGCTGATTCCTGCACAGCTTCTGTTTTGCTTAAATAAAGTCTGTTCTGATTCAATGATTTTCAGTGTCTCACTGGAAGCTCCAGAACCTCTTTTTGCACACATCTTTGCATGCAAGTCTGGCTACTTTTTGTTGTATTTCCTCTGAAACAGCCCACATAAAACCACAGATTTAATTATCCTCATACTGCAAAATATGCTGATTGTGTTGTGGTAATTTGTCTTATTTTCCACTGTTCTTGTTGACAACTGGTTACAGAGAAAGAGCTAGAGGCCAGTGTCAGGCAAGTGGAAGCTGGCTGCTTAGAATCAACAGTTAAACTGTGTTGTATAATACTAAAAAGAAATATGAATGATTAGTTTTGCAGACAAATAGCTTTGATTTGAGCTACAGAGGGTATGTAGGTCTTTACTTATTCATGCTACACACAAAACTCCAGCTGAAAGCCTGCAGCATCAGAAATGGTGTTACAACAACTTCTACTTAAGACGATGTCTCCCCAAACTCGTCCACAGTGCTGTCAGGCTACAAAATAGTGATTTATCATTCTGAAGGTGAGTTATAAATAATTTACGCTACACATTTTAGCTCACAGGGGGCTCCTTTATCATTGCTTTTTAGTCTATTCTTCATAATGTTGGAAATGGGGACATCATTTAGACGAAAAGTGATTTGTACGTGCTGATTTCTACCATAAACCATGGGTTAGTTACCATGGAGATTTACCCAGGTAACAGCTGCATCACCTTTGTGGGTGGCTCGCTAAACCTCAAAGCCTGCTTAGCAGCACAGGCCTCTGGACAAAGAGTTTCCCCGTCTCCAACAAACCAACTAACAGCACACTGAAACTAGAGTTCAGCTTTTTCCCAATCAAATCCGGTAAAAATGATTTATCTGCAACTGTTCTGTGGTTGGTTTGCTTCCTCTTGCAATGCAAGCATTTTAAAGTGGGTCAAATCAGCCCACGAACTCTCCCAACATCATCCACAGGCCGAGCATGTGCTGCGTGGGACGTGGCACATACATTTTTTGTGATCAGAACCCAAACGGAAAACGGTGCTAAAACCTGTACACAACAGTTTCACTTGCACTGTGAAAATTCACTTCAAAGGATTCCAACTAAACTTTAAACTCTTTTGATTAAAGCTACATTCAGCTGCTCCCTTATTTGAAAGAGGTCAGCCTGGCAGGGAGCTTTGCATGTTTGATTTGGCAGATTTTTACAGTGGCCTTCCTGATGCAACCCCAGAAGCATTTGGGTCTCCTCCCAGAACCAAACCAAAGACCTTTTGCTTGTCAGATGAACACGTGAACTGCTACAGTAAAGAGCCAGAAGCTACATTTATTAGGAACAGGTAAACATTTTTTTTCTGTCAAAAGATGCTTCAACAACTGATTTTTATTTGTTTTTTATCCTTATGCTTCCTTTGTTTCCTAATTATGTCCTATAAAAACACTGATGAACACACACATTAACCTTTTTGGTTATAATTTGATATCATTTTGAGGGGAAAATTTAAAAAAGGATGAAAAAGAATAAAAAAATAGTTTTATTCCCTCAAATGATTAAGTGTATGCACGTGTAGTTGATACATAAAAGCTATACATGGAGGTAAATACATCGTAAATCAACAGCTGTGGTGTATCAATGATATTTGATCCATGAGTGATTTAATATTTTCATGTTTTCTTTATAGTTAGCATGTTTTTAACCATCCAAGCAGTTTCAAATTAACCACCTTGCAACCGCTCTGACTAATCTTCTACCTCATCTGAGAATCCAAGAACCCTGATAAACCAATACTGACAATGTTGCATTAACAGCGACGGGTCCAAGGCCTTCAGCTTCATTAGACAACAGACCTGAGAGTTTCAGCCGCTACAAAGTAGATATGAAAACCAAACACACAACTTTGATCAGGCTCCAAACACACACCAGTTTCTACACTGTAAAGACAAAAAATTCAGTCCTTCTTCGATATTATGTTATGTTATCATGTAAAGGCTCTAATTGCTAGACATTACCTGAGATTGGACTGAGAGAGGATGAGAAAACTGAATGAATTCGCCAGCTAAAAAGGTTCAGGCCGGAAAAGGATTAAAAGAGTTGTTCACAAGCAGCACAACTCCAATCACAGTGGTGCTTCATATAACTCATAACTGCGCTCACAGGCGCACAAACGTAAACACACCACAGACGTCAAACTTGCCCTTTTGGTTGTCTCTGGGGTCTCTAAGGTGCTCGTGCAGGTGATGATGTAGTCGGGATAGACGGTGGACCAGCCACTCTCTGTACAGTTCCTGCTGAGGTTGCCTGAAAGAAAACCGACTGGTTTTAGAGCCTTTTAGAACTGAACTAGTAGATTTCATGAAACCTAACATCAGTGCTGCATATAAAGATATATTGCCCTGATTTTTTTTTTAAAGCTTCAGTGATATTTGTCCACAGATTTTAGATTTGGATAACTGGAATAACAATTATATAACACCAGTGCAGTCAGATTCACAGCAGCAGTTGCCTGGACAGACAAACACAAAGTGGAGATGTTTGTTCCTAATCAGAGCGCCACATTTGGAGAAAACCAAACACAATTGTCAGCATGGTGGTGGAGGGCTCATGATTTGGGCTTGTTTTGAAGCCACAGGAACCTGGACACTCAAAGAATCAGCATAATGATGACACATGTCCATTTTTACCCTCTCAAACAGCTGTCATCAGAGGCAGGCACATGCGTAGGCCTCAGTGAGAACTTTTGATACTGAGCAGCTACTGTTCTCGTCTGTGGTGCTGATTGTGATGCTCATCTATTAATGCTGTGTGTTTCTGCAGAGGCAGCGAGAGGAGGATAAACCAGCCGCTCACTGATGCTACTGAAGGAAATCACAGAGGGTTGAACAGATGGCGTCAGCCGCTGTGCAAATGATCACAAACATTAACAGAAGCAGCTCAAGAAGCACTGGATGGAGACGATAAAAGAGCCACAAGTCAAAGTGAGAAATGGCAGAAAGTTAAAAAAGAAAGAGGTCAAAGAAGTTCTGTTATATTGAAAATAAGTATTAAAGAATTTCAGTGGTAGTAAAAGCAAACATCTTTTCACTTAAGCTTACTTAATCACTCCTTCTTATTAGTGTTGAGACTGGTGGCATTTGAGTGAATCCACTGGATACTTAAAAAGGATTATTTTTCTGTATCAGAGTTCAACAAGATGAAGATTTCAAAGTTTTCAAGCACACAAAAACTAAATTATAATAAATAATAAAATGTTGAGTATGCCACAGTCTTTAAACAGTCCATAAACTGCTGCACAGTGCTGAGTCCTCAGACTTTGTGTGGCGGGGTCATACTAAGTGTCAGCTGTCTTAAAATGTTTTACATGTCGGGGGAAGTTGAAGCTTCCTTTAACTGAAAGTCTGTATAATTTCCAGAACACACTTTTTGTTTTTTTTAGCAAGTCAAGTGTGTGTGTGCGTGTGTGTGTGTGTGTGTGTGTGTGTTAACAAAGATGATTGAAGGGCAGCAGGAGGAAGTGTGTCTCTGAGAAGAAGCTCACCGTTCTTGTGAAAAAGCAGCAGGAAGGGGGTGGGACAGTGTAAGGTCAGCACATCGCCGACCGCGGCGCTCGGCCAACATGAAACGTTGTCCCACTCGCCGTGACATCCTGGACAAACATATACAGAGATACACACACACACACAGACATTAGAAGTGTGAACTTGCCTGCACAGAACTTCCTGTTTGGCTGAGCGACTTGTGCGGAGCTTCTGTGCGAGCTGCTGATTGAACGTGGACAATAAATCCAGCCCACATGAAAGCAGCCTGTGAGGTTTGGACATTTAGCTTTACTGCTCAGCCAGGAGGGACAAAGACATTCACGTAACACTCTGAAGGCCTCTTAATAGTTAAGTTAAAAATAAATGTAGCCTGATGAGGCCTGAGAGTAACTAATGCTGGTACTGTCCTTTTACATCAAACACACATGTGTATCTATAGAGCAGCGTGAGAAAAAGCTCACAGTCTGAAAGCTGAGACCACACAGATTAAACACATTTTATTATCTCTGTGCTCAAACATTCGCACACATGACCGTTCACAAACAGCCTCTGTATGTCTGTGCGTCAGTCTTTGGTTACTCGTGTTGTGGTTTCACACAGAAATCATCCTAATATACGTCGTGAACATCTGGAGACTCTACTGATGCCGACTGTGTGCAGCAGTCCTTCAAGCCTTTTATTCTCTGAGCCTTTTATTCTTGCTGAAAAACAAGAGGTTAAAAATCAAAGCTGCTTCGTCAGTCAGCTCAAGCATCACACAGAGGTTTGTGTGAGCACAGCAGGCATATCCATGGTGTCACTTTGTACGTTACCATCACTTTATGAATTAATGCGTGTTTCCATCCGGGGTACTTCTCAAAAAAGTAATGCATTACCTTACTTTATTTCTATACTGTCAGACGTAAATTGTGACAGAAGGATAACAGGCCTCCAACTCGCACTGGAGCAGTTCACAGCCGAGCGTGAAGCAGCAGGAATGAAAATCAGCACCTCCAAAGAGTGGCTCATTCTGGGATGAGTTCCTGCCAAAGTGAAGGAGTTTAAGTATCTCAGGGTCTTATTCACGAGTGAGGGGAGAAGGGAGCGAGAGGTCGACAGACGGATTGCTGCTGCAGTGATGGAGATGCTGTACTGGTCCACTGTGGTGAACAGAGAGCTGAGTGAAAAGTGAAGCTCTCAGTTTACCTGTCAGTCTACGTCCCCACCTTCACCCATGGTCACGAGCTGTGGGTAGCGACCGAAAGAATGAGATTGCAGATACAAGCGGCGGAAATGAGTTTCCTCTGAAGGGTGGCTGGCCTCTCCCTTAGAGATAGGGTGAGGAGTTCAGCCATGCAGGAGGAGCTCTGGATGGGCCAGTTGAGGTGGTTCAGGCATCTGACTAGGATACCTCCCAAGCACCTGCTGGGTGAGGTGTTCCAGGCATGTCCCACCAGGAGGAGGCCCCGGGGCAGACCCAGGACACGCTGGAGAGATTATATCTCTCGGCTGGCCGGGGAACACCTTGGTGTTCCACCAGACAAGTTAGAGGGTGTGGCCAGGAAGAAGGAGGTCTGGGCTTCTCTGCTTAGGCTGCTGCCCCTGATAAGTGCAAGAAGATGGATGGATGGATGGATGGATGGATGGATGGATGGATGGATGGATGGATGGATGGATGGATGGATGGATGGATGGATGGCAGGAAGAGTAGAAAGGGAAAGTTTACAAGATGGGGAAACCTGCTATGCTGTATCTTTTAGAGACTGTGGCACTGCTAAAATTCTCACTGGGAATGACCAATTGGACAAGATTGGAAATGAGTGCATCAACGGGATGGCTCAGGTGGAGCTGTTGGGAGACAAACATAGAGAGACAGGACTGAGATGGTTTGGGCATGTGCAGAGGGAACGTGGGTATATTGGACAAAGATGGCTGATTGTGAAGCTGCCAGGCAAGAGGAAAAGAGGAATACCTCAGAGGAGGTTCATGGATGTAGTGAAGGAGGACATGCAAAGGGTTGGTTTGACAGAGGAGGATGTTGCTGTGGTGACTTCCACTCTAATGAGGGCATATCAAAGATGTGGAAAAATGAAGTCTTCAAGTCTGACTGCTCAATGCTTTTGTTATTTGCAGCATGCAGGTCACACAGTTTTCACTTTGCCTTCACGTTTTTATCCTTTCTTGATCAAAATGAATCATTTTTAAATCATCTGATTGTAGCACAAGTGCAGAAAAGAGGTATGTTTGATTTCTCTTCGATCCACCCTCCAAGCAGGTAACTGAAGAAGCCTTTTTAACATTTATAGCTAGCATTTGTGTATGTGTACATGTGTACATTTGTGTGAGTGCGTGTATGTGTGAGTTTGTGCTTTTTGTGGAGTGTTTGATCTCACAAGGTAAACAGCTCAGTGTTGCAACACCGTCTGAAATAGCGTCCAGAGACACACACCACTTCACATCAACTGATTTCATTCAGTGCGCGCACACACACACACACACACACACACACACACACACACACACACACACACACTTTTCCTTACTTGATATGGATCTGAATACTTTTCCGAGGCCTAATATTCAGTGATGCTCTTACAGCAGATTATTTTGCGTCTGCTCCTGCACACGCAGCAGACGTATCGTAAAATACTTTGGATGGGGATTTCCAAACACTTGCTCGTGTGTGTTTCAGTGCATGCGTACCTGCATGAGTGGAATTGTTCGCCTGCAGCTCTGTCTGACAGTCACTCTTTGCTTTCTGCATCTCCCAGTAGAACTGGCAGGGAGAAAACATTCCATTAACCTGTCGGGATGAAGGGAAATACATCTTATGAATATTATCTCCAAAATGAACAAACCTCCTGCGTCAGGCTCTTTGTCTCAGGTTGTGCTGTGCACGCTGGTGTTTGACATACGTGCTCCAGTTTTCTGGAGTAAAGTTCATGTTTCTGCGATCTGCTCTCCTTTCACTCCTATCTGCAGCTTTCAGGGGGAGGATTTAGGCAGTGGTGATGATTTGGGAAGACAAAAAAACACTTCTGCTAAAAGCAAAAACCAAAGCAGGTTAGGTTCCTCGTTAGAGATCAGCGTGTATGACACAATCAAATCTCCATAAAACAGTGTCACCACTCATGAAGGATCCCTCAGAGGCCTCTGCAGACAGCAGGAAGTTTCTATAATCTTTGTCTTTCCCTGAAGAGCATCGGTAATAAGTCCAGAGTCTCAGCGGCAAGTTTGGTCCTTTATTTTATTCTATGTTGGCTGCAAACAGTTTCACAACAGTTTTATTGTTTTAAAAGCATTAATATATATATATATATTCTAATTTGTGCATCAAATCTGCAG
This sequence comes from Mchenga conophoros, assembly GCF_057382185.1. NCBI lineage: Eukaryota > Metazoa > Chordata > Actinopteri > Cichliformes > Cichlidae > Mchenga > Mchenga conophoros. The sequence continues at coordinate 14,182,220 of NC_140534.1, read as the reverse complement.
ATACTCCAAATCTTTATGTGAATTCTGTTTTTGTATTTAATTTTTACTCTCAGAGCGTTAAACCCCACCAAGGCTACAGCTGAAGGAATAACAACAACTATTTAATGAAGTACTTGAGTATAATCCATCAGATTATCCTGTCTTTTAATGACACAGTTGTGATACTGAAACATCTGTTAGCTTATTTTGCTAGCTTTCTTTCCTGACCTGACCAAACTTTATTAAATTTCGCACACAATCTCACACCACCCTGGTACTAAACTGCTTTACAGCACCTTTCCTCTCACACCCACTCACTCTGTTGATTGTCTGCAGCAGCTGTGTTACTTCCAGCCTGTATCGTGTGTGTGTGTGTGTGTGTGTGTGTGTGTGTGTAATCTTAGTACATTCTTCCATGTTTGTGATTGGTTAGATGCTGTCACCACAACCCTTTTCAAGTGAGCACACTTGTAGTTAAATTGGGAAATCCTTCGGTCAATTTAGGAAAGCTTTGTGTGACCACTTATCTTGATTGTCGGTGTTAGGATTAGTGTGAGTGAGTCCAGATGAAAGAAGGATACCCAGAGTTTGATGAACAGCCTGTTAAAAAACCAACGAGTTGCAAAGTGACCCAGAGACCTCAAGCTGATTGAAATGTTGTGGTGAGAGCTGTTCATGAACAAATGAACACAAACTTCAATTAAATGAAGTGACGCTGTGAAGAAGTATAGGCCCAAATTCTCCCACAACCATGTGAGAAACCGATAAAGTCCCACAGAAAGCAGTTAATTAAAGTTATTGCTCCTAAACGAGGTTCTATAACCGAGACACCTATTCAATCATGTGGTGTAATTAGCCTATCACAGGGCTGCACAGAGGCCTGTGAGAACTTTTTATTTTCCAACGATTGTAAGACTGACTCCTCGGGTTGGGGGCGTGTGGTGGTTGGATCGATACAGCACAGTATTGGGATATTTTGCATGATGATATTGTAATAAAAAAGGGACACCAAATATTGATACTTTATTACATAAAAATACTACAAACAATAGGCTCGTGTCATGCACCAAAATGAGATCATGTCCATCAAGCAAACTAATATTAAACGACCAAAAATCATCCAACAATTTACCCACTTAGCGTGACAAAGCTACCTCCTAATTCAGAGTAAACTAATGCAGTAAAAATAAAACAGCGACCTCCTTGCATCTACAGAAAACAAAACAAAAAAAGCAGGGGCTGCCTGGTGATTATATTGACTTTGTGATGACTAAATTGTTTCCCAGAGCTGCACAATTTTGATCGGAACGCAATTGCAGTCGTCTGATAGGAGGCAACCTTTCTGCAGACAGTCACAGTGTGACGTGGGCTGAGAGTAATGACTCTCGGAGTGATCGCTGGCAGAGGAAAGATTTATTTGAAGAGTTCCAGTCAGGTTTAAAAATTCATCACAGCACAGAAACGGCTTTAGTGAAGGTTACAAATGATCTGCTTATGGCCTCTGACAGTGGACTCATCTGTGTGCTTGTCCTGCTAGACCTCAGCACTGCATTTGACACTGTTATTTATAAAATTTTATCACAGCAATTAGGGCATGCCGTAGGTATTAAAGGTCCTGGTACATATCTATCAAATAGACTCCAATTTGTGCATGTAAATGGAGAGTCCTTTCCACACACTGAAGTTAATTATGGAGTCCACAGGGTTCCATGCTAGGACCAATTCTATATATATTATAGACCAGTGGTCTCCAACCTTTTTTGCACTTTTAAGCAGTGTTGGTCAAGTTACTTGAAAAAAGTAATCAGTAACTAATTACTGATTACTCCCCCAAAAAAGTAATCCCGTTACTTTACTGATTACTTATTTTCAAAAGTAATTAATTACTTAGTTACTTAGTTACTTTTTAAAAACACGATTTACAACCTGAAGAGGTGATAAAGTGATAGATCTTTCAGCCCAATTCTACTTTTTCTACATAATCCATCATACAAAATGTAATCAAATGGAAAAGTCTCTTTTTTTTAACTTGTTTTATCAGTTTTAATCTTTTAACTTTATGCATCAAGCAAAACATTTAATTATATGCAACATTCTCTGACTTGAATAAATTAGTTTAACATTTAAACCTATTTTCTACACATTCCAGCACATAAAATAAAATATTTTTTGTGTTTTCACTCACTCTTTCAAACAGATGCAAGTAAAACACAGCAGAAAATAAATAAAGTCAAAGACTCAGCGGTCCTTTTGCTCTATTTTCACCTGTAAAGCAGGAGCAGGGTAGGCGGAGGGTTACCCTGGTGCAGGTGTGCTGCGGTCAGTTGAAGAATCCGCGCGAGTGTCTCTGTGAGTTTCCCATTACGTCGTAGCTACTCGGTGCTTGCTCGGAAGTTTAGGGGTTTTTTTCGCTGTAAAAAGAAGTTTTCTTCCCACGCACGATGGACGCTAATGTTTTTGTCACTTTTTATGGAATCAAACTCAAAGTAAGGTCAGTACTTCCACGCTTTAAACGCTGCACGCTCATACTCTCTCCCGCACTCGATATATTATCCATTGTTGATCTGCACACAGCTGTTGTCACCAACGTCGCACTTGCTTACGTCACTGTCGTGAGACATTCTCGTAAAAAAAATCACGGTTTTAGTAACGCAGTAACGCAGCGTTCCTACGGGAAAGTAACGGTAATCTAATTACTGATTTTGCAATAGTAATCCCTTACTTTACTCGTTACTTGAAAAAAGTAATCAGATTACAGTAACGCGTTACAAGTAACGCGTTACTGCCCATCTCTGCTTTTAAGGTGTCAAAGATAAATACAACTAAATAAAATGATACGACCAAGACAAAAACAGTGGTATTTTGTAAATATAATAATAAACGTGAATTCGCTGTGTAATTGTGTAACTTTATTAGCAGCATCCTCCTGAAATGCCCCAACAACATCGAGAGTAACATCCTCCTCTCTGCCCCTTAATGCTCTCTGGTCGTTATGGTAACGTGTAAACATTTCTTTCAAAATAAGACGCACAACTGCAACACGGGAAAAGACCCAGGGAAACCAAATTAACGCTAAAAACCCTGAAATCCATAAATTTCACACCCGGTACCAAACCTGTCCGTGGCCCGGGGGTTGGGGACCGCTGTTATAGACGTTTCCCTTCGGCAGTGTCATTAGAAGGCATAGGATACATTTTCATTGCTATGATACCCCGCTCAATCTATCCATGAAGCCAGATAACACACATCAGTTAGTTAAACTGCATAAACGTCTTGAAGACATAAAAACCTGAATGACCTCTAATTTTCTGCTTCTAAATTCAGATAAAAATGAGGTTATTGTGGTTTGGCCTAAAAATCCTCGAAATACAGATTCTAACCAGATTCTTACTCTGGGTGTCATTATGTGTTTGATCAGGATGTGTTAAACAAACATGTAGGACTGCTGCTCGCATTTGTGCAATGACATCCTGTCTCAAAGTGATGCTGAAAAACTAGTGCATGCATTTAGTACTTCTAGGCTAAACTATTGGAATTTATTATTATCAGGCTGTCTTATAAAGCCCTATATAACCATTAGTTGTTATTAATCTCTGGCTCTCTTCCACAGCATGTCTTTTTTCCTGTTTTCCCCCATCAACCCCAATCAGTTAATGCAGATAGCTGCCCATTCTGGAGCCCAGCTCTGTCGGAGGTATGTAGGGTCTTTACCTTGTAGTTTAAAGCAACATGAGGTGATGCTGAGTGAAGGTATTGCTACTGCAACTCAGTCATCCAGGTAACACTAAAATCAAAAGACTCAATAAGGGTTTTTATAGTAAGGGGAAAGTTCAATTTTAGTTAAACCTTCGAGAAAAAAAATAACAAATTTAAGCAGTTATGATATTAACTACAAATTAGAAATACATTTATATATTTGAAAAGTATTTGGTTGCAGTTTGGTTCAGTTGCACAGAAGCTGCCTTTGAAAACAGATTTCAATCTGAACCTCATTAATTAGCCTCACCTCGTTCGTACTGACTGTGCCGACTCGAGTGCTACTGAATGAGAACCATAACCCACATTTTCCTGCTGCCACCGTCAAACCCTCATATGTGTGAGTGTGTGTGCTGGTACAGCTGATGGTAGCCATGGACACACACTCAAACAGACTGTACACAAAGGGCAACATGAACAAAGAAAAACACTCAAACAGAACAAGTTCATGTGTCAACTTGATTCACTGATATACCGCGAATGTGCGTGTGTGTTGGGAGGTCTGTTTACACTTAGATTTATGGTCACTCTGCACAGTGTTTCAGATCTGTCAGTCTGTTTATACACACACACACACACACACACACACACACACACACTAAAATGTCTTTAGCCAAAAACCTGACCATGATATCACCTATCATGCTCACCAATCAAACATCACTTTCCTTCTGTCTTTAAGTGACCCATCAAAGGAGAGACTCAGACTTCAAACAACACTTCCACACATGTAGGCACAGAGGCCTCAACAGCTGCATCAAATAAGATGAACGATCACTTGAGCCGATTCCAGTACGGAAAGGAAATCAGCTACAGAATGATTAGGTGCTAAACAAGGACGTGAGAGGAGCGGCGGTCCTTGTTAAGTGAAGTAAGGGGCTTCACCCTTACTGCACGCAACTTGTCTTCATTAAATGTGGATTGTGCTGAGTATCGTTGTGCAAAGAAATGCTGAACAGGTGAATTTTCAGAATAATGTGTCTGAAATTAAATTTAAATGCCTAAATTTAGCCTTTTTCCACCAAACTACGTAACCTAGCCTAACTTATATAGTAACCAGAAACTCCTTTTACCCCTACACCACACCTGTCCACGGCATTCAAGTCATTGTGATATTGACCCAACATGCAGTTACATTTCTCAGGTTACGCAGAAGGTTGGGACATCGGGTTAAAATGGGAGCCACTATAGTTCGTTGGGTTGAGTAGATGCCACAAGGCTAATGGAGAGGCCCATATTCAAGTCTACCTCAAGGCCTTTTACTGTACGTTTTGCCCCTGGGCATCTCCCAGTTTCCTGTCTTCTTTCCACCATCTAATCAAAATAAAAGCAAACAAGCTCAAAAACTGTGTTTACATAAAGCTGATGTAAAGTGCATTAAACCTACATTCTCCCTCATACCAGGAGTCAGACAGTAAATATCCGACTCCTAGAATGGCAAACCTCATCCAGGAAATGCTCATCATCAACTATCAATTACACGTCCATGAGTTGGAAACGCTCAGGTCCAAGTTTAATACTTTAGACTTAACTAACAAATGACATGATGGAGACTACGTCCCTCTTTTAAACTCTCTGTGGAAGTTACTGCCAGAGTCACATTAAACAACTGAGCAACAAAGCAAAAGAAAAAACAGCAGCCATTAGATCCTGTCTAAACTAAAGCTATTCTTAATATCGAGGTTCTCTAGAGCCAGGCTGTCAAACATAAGGCCCAGGATCCAGAATCAGCTCGGCAAAGACTATAAGTGTCATGGGGCGGCTGCGTGAAAGCGAGAGAGGACCCAAATGCACGGCTCGAGACACACAGGGATGAACTCAAAGGCAGGTCTTTATTAACAGGAAGATAAGAAGTCATACAAAACTACACTGGGAGCAACTAAAGCTGAGGCGCTGGGAAGACACGGGAAATGCACACAACCTAGAGGGACGACGCAACACGGAACAAAGGGATACTTTGACATAAATACACAGAAGGTAATGAGGGAAGTGGGAACACACGGGGAACACAGCTGAGGACAATTACTCGTGACAGAGCGGGGAGGACACGAACCTGAAAATACTGACACCAAGATGTGGACCTTGAACACAACACAGTACACAAAGATGAGCACAGAGAGGCAGAGAACAAGGATGAATACACGAGGGGATGAGGAGAACACAGAACACAAAGGACGGGAACACGGTACCAGAACAAACACCACAATAACAGCATGGACACAGGGGGGATCCAAATACCAAACCAAACAATCCAATGAACATAAGGAACAAAATACAAAACCACAGGAAAACTAAGAACACTGGGTCCAAATGACCCAGGACCATGACTATAAGACTATAATCTGGGTGTAATCTGGCACTGACAAATGAGAAGGAGGGTTTTCCTACAGCTAGAAAACCTCTCCCATGGCTATTTATCATACACCAAAGTAACTGTGCAATAAATAAACAATAATATGACAAATAGAGCTTCCTGTTTTTACACTATCAAGTAAAGACATTTAGTTTTTTTACCGTGGGTCCAGAGAGCCAACAGATTTCAGTTACCACAGCAGCATTTCTCTGTCATGTAGAAAAACTGATACATACTGTGGAAAGTGGACTTTTCAAAGTAGCTGTGCATGCATGTGGCCCACGATTGAAATTGACTTTGACATCCTTGCGTTAGATGAAACAATCTGTTCTTAAATGGTATTTCTGACGGTGTCTGATGGTGCCTGGATCATCCTCAACCTGCTGTGGAAGCTGCAAATGTGTGCAGCAGCTCGGCTCGTCGCTATGTGGGAAAGCATTTGGGTTAATAAGGCTACGTGACTTCACAGGAACACATTAGAAGGCGTAAATAATTAATGAAGTTACCGCCTGCTTAAAATGTACACAGGCCCTTTCTTAATGTGGATCCTGCTGCTGTGACACTGCAGCTGTTCAGTAAAATCAAGCTAACAGGGCAAATCCACACAGAGCCTTAAAGAGGAGGAGGAGGTGGGCTCCAAGCAAATTCAAGCCCTGCTTATCTTATCGTTTGTCAGTGGATCTAAATCTTGTTGCCTCATAAAAACACTAAAAGACGAGTCTTTTCAGTACCTCAGTGGCTTCATGTACTATCTGAATGCATCTGCACAGTCATGGTGATCAAGCACGTTAGGCCTGCAGGTGAAGTTTGCATGTAGGTAAGAAGTGAACCACCTTGATCACAATCAAAAAAACAGCTTTAAACCTGAATTTATAACTTAGGCCCTCAAACGCTGCATCACAGTGCAGGCCTCCAGTTTCAGATTGACATCATTACTATTGTTTTAAAGTCCCGATGTTCCAGATGGAGGTGCTGCTTTCTTCAACTCGAAATTTGGCTACAGATTTGGATTATGCCCTTCCTGTTCTCACTTCCTGCTTTTCAAAACAAACAAACTATAAATAGACACAAGCAAAAGGAAAAGATAAACAATCTTATTTAATCCATTGCCATCTAAACAAACAGCATAATCTCTTTCATCTAATAAGCACTAATACACACAAATACACACAGAGACACACAGATCCATTACGAGGTAAGGGATAAAATGTTCTGGATTAAACTAAACAAAAGAACGCTTTTTTTTCTCCACCAGTCTGTAATCCCAAACCTCCTCCTCCTCCTCCTCTGACCTGACTCCACCACGTCAGACTCATTCAGCTCGCTGAGAACGGTAAAAGCAGCCGAGTCGGCTCTGAAACAGAAGCCTGAACTCAAGTGTCTGAACATTTAAACACATCAAGGTCAGGGGTATGTTTTAAAAAGGTCTGTCTATTTAGTCCACTGACTACGCAGCTCTGGACTCATTTGCAGTATTTTATATTTGAAGCTACAGCTTTATTCTTACCCTTTCAGGCACTTTCATGTGTTTACAGGGAGGAGTCTGAAAGTCCCTTATGCAGGGCTCTAGAGTGCGACCAATTTGGTCGCAAATGCGACCAAATTTTTCAGTGGTGCGACTAAAAAAAATATTTGGTTGCACCTGTGCGACCAAATGTTCGGGTAGCAAAAAAAAAAATCTGCAACCTTCCCTGTGGGCAACAACAGACACACATTTTGCCCATATCGTGGACTAAACCAATCAGAGATAGTAAGGGGTCCAGTTGAAAGTGCAGGTGGAAGTGGGAGGTGAGTAGCTTGAATAAAGCGATATCAATTCATTAAATCCTGAATCGACTTTTAAACATAACTGTGTTTTGCCAGAAACGCCAGATTCTCAGATTAAAGCTCACAAAACCAGTTCAACAACAACCAAACAGCAAATGAGAGCAGGTACACGGATTCCACACAAAGACGTAAACACAGAGCGGACCCGACGCATCAGAATTAACTTTGTCTTTCTCGGCTTTCTCACCCGACGGCCCGCAGACGGACACGCTGTCGGAGCTTAGCGAATCTGATGCGTCCGGTCCGCGCTGTGTTTACGTCTTTTTGCGCTGATTCTGAGCTGCAGGTTTTGTCTCTCTCCAACCAAAATTCACCGAGCTGAATTTTGCCATTTTGCTTCCACGACTATTAAAATCACACTTCATGCACAGCTAGCTCTCTCTCTAGCTCTCTCTGTACTTCAAGAACAGTTTCCCGTCTCCAATCTCTGTTTTCTGTATTATTCATTCGCTTATTACCCACCAGTCTACCGTTGTTTACAGCGCTGTGGCTGCTGTCTTTTTCTTTTCTTTTTTTCACTTAAATGACCTCGGACAAGAAAGCCTATTTTTTCTGTTGTTCAATACTGAAGAAATTTAAACTTTATATGCAGAACATTGTAGAATATCTTTAAGGGTATCTGCTATAAAAAGCCAGACCAGGAAAATCTCCTTCATGTCTTTCTGTTTTATTCTCAGTTACTTTCACTCAAAGGCATCTGCTGTGATGTTCACAATTCTGATGAAGTCAGTACTGATAAATGATCAGAATTATAATATTTCTGACTGTCTGAGGCTAAGTTGAATCGAATCGGGACTTTGAAAACCGGAAATCGAATGGATTATAGAAATCAGTGATGATTCCCAGCCCTAGTGAGCAGCCTGGGCATGACAGAAGTGGATGTAGCTGTAATAGGAAAAGAACTATTGCTAACTTTTCTGTTAAGTTAAGGCCTGATCCTTCTGAAATTCATAGCCAGTGCTCTGACACGGTGTCATCAATCTTTGAATGCTGAAAAACCACAGTGTATCCAGAAAAACACATTATATTATATAAATTATTATAAAATTTGTGTGCGCCTAACTTTTGTGCCAGTACGCCTAACTTTTTAAAGTTAGGCGTACCGGTACGCCCATGGCAAAAAGTTAGTCTAGAGCCCTGCCCTTATGGAACAAGACATGGACAAGGACCGGGGTAGGTTGCAAAGTGGCTTGCAGGGGAAGCAGTGAGGATAAGAAGGCTAAAGAAACTTGAATATGACATTTTATATTGATATATTTATGTCATTTACCAGTCTTTGCACTTCAGTGACTATATTTCCATGTGAATATGCTGTTGGAACAATAGAAACATAAGCATAAAGGAACTTTAGAGCCCTTAAGTACATATTTACATTGCATGAGCGAGAGCTGTGATTTCTCAAATGTTGTGCCATGGAATTTGTGACGGCCAAATATTATTACAATATAAAAGTAGACAGAAAACTGCTGTACTTTTTCTAATGCTGCTTTAATCATCTGGTTTACCCATCATCAGTTAAACCAGCCAAAGGAAGCCAGTTTACGATGAAACAGCTCAGGCTTGCAGTAAGTGAAGTAGTGTTGAGCAGGGGTGAAACTAAACTGCTGATGATTTATAAAGTAAGACAAAAATTAGGACTTTAAAGCAAAACTGGATGGAAAAAAGCAACAACTTTATCCAAAATTATAATTATGATGAAATTCTGGTTAAAAACCTCTTAAACTTTACGCTACAACAGTCCGTGTCTTACACAGTGAGCTGTGCAACACCATGTCAGCTGCTGGGCTATAAACTGCTTTAATAATGCAGGATGAACATGACCCTCATTGTGTAAGCCATAAAGTGCAACCACAAAGTGCACAAAGTGCAGATCTCACCACCAGATAAATGCTAAGAAACCAACTTCAAAGCTGGGACTGAGGGTCAGGTGGAAAAGCAGCATTTTTATTTTATTTTGTTTTATTTATTTATACACACACATTAACATTTCTGCATTTTAAAAAAATACATCTGATGCAGTTTTTGAAGAACTCACGGCTTCAGCCAATCGACTAACCCTGCTAACCTTGTCCGTAGTCTGCAAAGGTCAGAAGAAGCCACTGACCTTTTCACTCCTTCTGCAACAGTTTGAGCTGAGAGGGCCCCACCACACACACACACACACACACACACACACACACACACACACACACACACACACACACACCTCTCTTTCTTCACAGAGAAGCGTGGTTCGTAAACACGAGTGCCATTTCCTGACGTCACTCTGCAGGATTTCAGTTCAACTGTCTCTGCAGAGTCGCCTGAGGCAGCGCTGACAGTTAAACGTACAAATACAGGAGGCGATTACAAGGGTTTATCACAGCTTAGCTTTATGCATCATAGTGAGAGTTGCCATGTGATACATGTCTGATTTTGTGTTTGCAAATGCATGTTTTTAAGTGCAGCTTTCACACGTTAGCAGCAAATTACGTTGTGTGCAGTAACTCCTGCATCCAAAGTCTTGTCATTTTTTTTTGCACACAGAGCAGCCAGACTGATCAATACAGGAAGCAGAAGTCATTCAACACACACAGCAGACCTGTGTCATCGTTGTTTCCGAAACTCCTTCCTCGTGTCTAACAGACAGAAACCACAACAGTTTAAAAGTTGAACTTTGAAGTTTGCTGCCTGTATTTACATTCAGTTATAAAGGAGTTGCAAGATGACACAGATGCTGACCAACATCAGCATTACAAAACAATACTGTTATGGTCAGGTTTCTCTTTTGCCAAATGCTCTGAAACCACAATCTGTGAACCAGCTCATTCCCAAAAAGCAAAACGCACAACTTGAAGTTTTGGAAACGCTGAAGGAAACAGCGTTAGATAGAAGGGATGATGAAAACATCACTGCCTTTTCTCTTGGCTCTGACTGAAGAGACTGAGTCATGACTATGCATGACTCGTCCAAAGTCTGGGAATAAATGCAAGCAGAAAACAAAACTTAGACACACATTTGAAAGGTTGGAAATAAATGTTTGCATCAGTGAGCTTTGCCGAAACAGCTGCAATGCTGATCAGATAAAATGTCATTCATCTAGTTCTGGAGAAATACATATAAAATGAAAAGACTGTCTCTCTTCACTTGAGTATTTTTTTTACACAAAGTTTTTTTTCCCCTCACTTTAAAATAAAAATCATCCCGTTTCTCACTTGAGTGCATTTGGACCATTGATGTCACCTCAATGACGTACACTTTTAAGGACATCATCCACTTGAGGTGTCTGATGGTTTATCCAAACCCACAAAGACCCATTTTAATAAATGAGGCCTGGGCTTCAGTGTCTATATGTACAGGCCTGAGGGTGACTCAGGCACGAGTATGAAAAATTAACTCAGGAGAAGCAGCAGCAGCCATAAAGTGAATCTATAATTTATGTCAAACAAAATGCCAAATGAGAAACCTGCAAATGAAAACGTTACAATGCTGCTTTATCGTGTGATGTTTAATCAGCTGCAGTTAAAGCGCAATGAGTGCCAAATACATGACTGAGGATCAAGAAGTGAGAAGATTCTGTTCTTTTCCACGAGAGATGAAAATTATTTTTTACTGATTTCAAAAAAGTGAAAGTCATGGCTGCAAATATTGTATACTGTATTGTACGCCCAAGTTCAGATTTTCCTGCACCATGACAGGTTTTCACCCTCAGTTAAACATGTAAATCTCATTTTTAAGAGTGACCTGTTCAAATATCCAGATTGAGAGGTGACAGCGCTAACTTCTGCACAAAAAAGAAAATTGTCAGAGTATTTTCTTAACTACTCAGCCCATGAGTGGCATAAACCCTGAACAGGTTTTGGAGATTCTAATATCCACACATAAAACATTTTAGAGTCACCAGTTAACCTACTGTAACAAGCATGTGTTTGGTCTGTGGGAGAGAATCAAAGCACCCAGAGGAAACCAAATCTGGCACAGAGAGATCGTGCCAAACGCTGACCCAGCAACCACTCGGATACAAAAATAATTAATCTATGAACTGCTTATTAACTCGAATAGTAAAACTTGTCTTGTTGTAGTTTGTTGAATACAAACAGTCACCTTAAAATCTAAAGAAAAAATATGTGCAAATCTGCACCTAATATTGCTCTGAAATATATATTTGCCCTTTATAGACATCAAAAAGGTCATTCATGGTCCCTGTAAGGACAGAAATGGACTTTAGTCTATATGCCAGTGTGCTGCAGCTCTGCGGGTGGTTTGTTAGAGTCAGTCTGCTGTACCCATTGATTCCCTGCTCTATTTAATCAATGCCAAACAAACTCCTGTTGCTTACCTTCCACTCGTTTCCTGCTCATGGCTTTGTGAAGTAAAATGAAAGTTAATTACGCACACTTTTACCCGAGGACTGAAAGCTGGTCTCACATGAGTTCAGTCTTAATACATTTAAATCACTGTTTGTCTGAGCGCTGAGGAAGCTTTTAATTACACATTACTGTGAAATTAATCAATAAACCAATGCCCAGACCTGGATCAATGCCCAGAGCTCGACTGGTATCTCCCAACGTGTCACAGCCTTGTTCCAAACAACAGTGAAGTCATTTTATTGTGGGTGATAAATACATTATTAGACTTTATGAACTCACTGTGCGTCTAGTTAATGGATATTCCAACACAATGACGGGATAAAACACGTCAAACCGCCAACTGTAACTCGGTAATATTTTAAGACCATAAAATCAGTCATAAAAACATAAAAAGCATTTTGATTCAATTGATATTTGAAGAAAAATAAGCATTAATAATGATAATAGGCGAAGCACTGACCATGAGGATGAAGGTGAAGATGAGAAGGCGCAGAGCGAGTCGGTGCGTAAAGGACATGGTGGCATCTCATCCAGCAGCGGAGGGTTAAACCCACCTGAACAGCAGCTCTGCGCTCATCTGACTGTCATCCTCTGCAGGAAGCACGTATGTTATGAGAAGTGACCAAACCTCAGTCTTTAGATCGAGAGCGAGGCGCTTTGCTGCACGCGCTTTTACGCACAGGTTCATTCAGCGCACACAAGCGGGGCTCACTTTGGTGCAGGAAACAATTACTTTTAAGTCTTCCAAAGAAGAGCAAGTTTGAGGTAAATGTTTATCCCGATGTGCAGAAAAATAAAGGCACTAAAGTCGCAGCTGGAAGGGTCCAAACTGGCAGGAATCCGCTGCAGGTTGGGACCGAAACCCGGTGTGTTTAGTCCTGTGATCCGAGTTCCAGTGAGGCGGTGGTCCGAGTTCACTCCCAGTTCATGTTCAAAGCAAAGCGCGTCCCCGTCACACGTCCCTCGCTTGTCTCTGAACCAACGCGAGCACAAGCAGCCACAATCTGAAGGCGCTTTCTAGTGAGTGTTGATATTGAAAGCGAACAGCGACCTCCTGTGGATGTGGAAACCACTGCCGACAGGTGTTGTGCCAAACTAGGTATCCCCAACAGAATTTGTTTCCCTTGCGTCGGGAGCACACGCTGGACTGTCCAAGTCACGGACAAACAGTATCCCACATTGTTGATTTTTAGTTTACAAACACTTCTTATAATGACTAACTACTCCTGACATTTTTGAGATGTTAGCTCTTTATACAACGAAGTTATAGTGGGATACAAATAATACCAGGCTGATCCTGCCACAATTTGTTCCCCCTGTGTAAATCACGGACAAACAGTATCCCACATTGCTGATTTTTCGTTCACAAACACTTCTTATTATGACGCATTACTCCTGAAACTTTGAAGGATTTAGCTCTTTATATAGTAAAGTTACAGGAGAATAAAATAGTTATCAGCCAAAATGTTAATGGTTTGTTAAAATAATCCCATCTGATACCCCGTGAGCAATAAATATATAATTTTCTGTTGTAACCCTCAAACTGAATGGTAATGTAACATACTAATTTTACAGATGTCTAAAAAAAGCAGCTCCTTTAAATGGATCCACTAAGGACAAAATTTCGTTTTCGTTTAATGACTCAATCGAGCAAAAATGAGTTTAAACGAATCTTCTCGCGAGGAAAGACGAGACTAAAGACAAAGGCTTTTAACAGAATTTTAAAATTGAAATCTGACGTCTTTGCATCATGATTTTCAGAATAAGTTTGAAACATTTTAAAGGCGCTAAAAACCGATCATCTTACACAATAATAGAATGTGATGCTAGTTTGCCAGCTGGATGCTCGTAGACCCGAGGGCTCCGTCAGTCGCTTCATTTACAAACTTTTGCAATGTCTAAAAGGAAAAAATACATACAGGCACTCTCTCTAAACGAGCAAAGACCACCGTTAACTTGTGCTCCATTGTGTCGCTCTGGAAAAAGTTTCTGAAGATCAGTTGCTCATAGGACAAATGCATGAGGCCTGTCGTCTTTCACATCAGGGATTACATGTTTTCAGTTTGCCTTTGAATTTTAGAAGATAAACATCTGTCTCACAACTGCTTTTACTTTTTTAATCCCATTAATCCTTCTTCATCCACACTGTCCCGTGAAAAGCATTCTTAATGCAACGCAGCACTTTATAATAACAATTGTTAATACATTCTAAATTGATAGTTAAATAAACTTTCCCAAATGTGATTAACTATTATTTACTTATTCTCTGATATTATTTATGTTATGCTATTATTGATATTACATATGTGTATTATTTACTAATATTATTTACTTTAACCCTGGAGAACCAATGGGGTCAGAGCCGACCCCATTGGTTTCCCTAGAAAACCAATGGGGTCAAATTTGACCCCATTGGTTCTCCAGGGTTAAAAAACTCAAAAGAAATGTCATTAGGTTGTGTAATAAAAATGCAGCCCTCTCAAAAACTTGGCAGCTGACACCAAAACAATATCAGAAGATAAACGGCTCTAAAGTCCAGTGGAAAAAGTTGAGGGGGGTTGATTTACGGCATGATCTGATTAGGATGCTGACACCTCCCTTACATCCCATAAGGAGCAGAGCCTAAAGCAGACCAAGGACAAGCTGGACAGATTATGTCTCTCAGGTGGGCTCATGGGTGTCCCATCAAGAGCTGGAGGAAGTGGCTGGAGAAAGTCTGAAACCTGTGTAAGCAGCAGAAAATGGGTGGATGGTCCAGGGGGAAAAAATATGTGAATCTGATTTTGGTGGTGAGCTGTCCCTTTGAATTCTCAGGCCTTTGGAGGTTAAACCTGCATCCACTAAATGTGTTTTCCTTTGGGAGTAATGAGCTTTTTCCCACTGACTGTTTGTGCAACTATTTACAGGGCAAAATAAACCAACTCAGCCTCGCATGGACTTTACAGTTTTTCTCAAATGTTAAAACACAAAAGCCAATCCTGTAACCCAAATGACCAGTAGTCTAAACACATTTACTAAATGTAGCCACCATATTCCAGTACCATAAACACATGTCACATGAAGACACAATTCACAAAACACAACCCTCTGTACTCATAAATCTAAACACATTTTTCCTTGCTAAAACACATGTTGCAAAACAACTCTGCTCATATTCTCAAATGAAAGCCCATGTGATGCAAAATGCTTGCCACAGTCACCAATCTGTGAAAACAGGGAACACACCTGGCGTCAGTCACTACACACAACGACTCAAAATTGAAGACACCTGTTGCTAATGATGTGACCCCACCTATGAAAGCATAGTTTGGTGAAGATGCCAAACAATCACAATGGATGAAGGCATTCGAGCGTGCGGAAGGAGAAGAGCTGCAGGCCAAAGAGGAAGAGGGGTTGAGATCAGAGGAGGAAGAGGTGAAGGCCTAAGAAGAAGAGGAGTTCGGAGTAGAGGAGGAAGAGAAGGAGGCCAACAAGAGAGAGGAGAAGGTCCAGGTGGGAGAAGAAGACAACCTCGCACCATCATAACAGATGATATGCGAGCAACAGTAATTGATCATGTCATTGTCCATGGCATGACAATGGCTGAAGCGGGACGAAGAGTACATCCAAACCTGAGTAGGTCCACCGTGGCCACCATTATCAAGGCATTTAGACAACACAACAGGTATAGTACGCTATTGCTTTCTTTGTCACACTACAGTTTTACAGGCCTGTGAAAGTGGTCTGTTACTTTACATGTAGTTTTACATATAAATCAGTCAATTGACAACACATGTTTCTTTCTTTAGAGCTGAAAGAATGCCACATAGAGGTGGGAGGGTTGCCATATTCACAGCGGCACAAGAAACCCTCATTGCAGATATGGTCCGTGAGAACAACTGCATTAGACTCCGAGAGATCAGAGACAAAGTCATTGCAGATAATGTAAACTTTGAGAACATTGATGCTGTCAGCGTGTCCACAATAGACCGAGTTCTCCGGCGCCAACAGATGAGGATGAAACAGGTCTACAGGGTTCCCTTTGAGCGCAACTCTGCGCGACACATAGGACAACGTTACGAGTATGTGCAAGTACGTATACATCCATGTCCACAGTACAGTTAGTGGACATACTCTGTTGCTTAGTGGCCTACATTACTTCTGGACAATACTGTGCTACCTGATTGACCGTTCTGAACACCTGTACGCTTTTCCATGTTCACAGAGGATAATGCAGTTGGACGCGATGGCCAGACCCCATGAGTACCTCTTCCTGGATGAGGCTGGCTTCAACCTCCAGAAACGAAGGCGAAGAGGCCGTAACATCATTGGCCAAAGAGCCATCACTGAGGTTCCGGGCCAACGGGGGGGTAATATTACTCTTTGTGCAGCTATGGGTACGGAGGGGCTTGTCCACCGGCATGTTGTCCTTGGGTCTTACAACACCCAACGTCTCCTCACCTTCCTAGAGGAGCTAAAGGACATCCTCCTGGACCGTCAACAACACCATCCTAGGCTAGCACATCACATGTATGTGATCATTTGGGACAACGTCCGCTTCCACAAAACACACCAAATCAGAGAGTGGTTCACCACCAACAGTGACCACTTTTTAAACGTCTGTCTGCCTCCCTACTCCCCTTTCCTGAACCCTATAGAGGAGTTCTTCTCATCATGGAGATGGAAGGTGTATGACAGACAGCCATACACAAGAGAGAACCTCGTACGGGCAATGGAGCTGGCCTGTGCTGACATCCCAGTGGAGGCCTTCCGGGGATGGATTCGCCATTCCAGGGCATTTTTCCCGCGGTGCCTAGCAAGGGACAATATAGCCTGTGATGTGGATGAGGTGATGTGGCCCAATGCAGCTCGGCGACATGATGCCGCACAGGGACTGTGTGTAATACTGTAAAATGACCGTGTAGACAATAAAAAAGACTTCACACCCTGATCATGTTTCCGAGAGTACTGTTGTGTGCGATAGATTCTGTTTTTGCATTGAGTTGTGTTACAGTAGTGTACGTACATGCAGGATGTTTTTATAGATTTATAGTCTTCATGTGAAACTCACAAATCTAAATGCCTAATCCTCTGCAGGGTTCTATGATGATCCGTTACTGTACAGTCTATAAAAATATGCATTGGCAGTTATGAACCAAAGAACCTTCTCACAAATTGAGCATTGTGTTTTCAATTGTTTTGCTGTAGTGTGTAATGCTGTGTATAGTGTTTACAGTTTTGACAGCTTCGAGCTGCTCTCTTGGTGTGGGAGTTTGAGTTTTGCAGTGGGAAGGTGTGGTTGTGTTTATGTAGCTTTAGAGAAGGGTGTTGTGTTTGGACATTGGGGGACCTGGTGGTAACGTTTGTGACATGTGTTTTAGCATTTGAGAAAAACTGTAACGTGCTGGAGGAACAGGGGAGGAAACCCCATCCATCAGCACCGTCGTCGACCCCACACATCATTTTGTCATTTCTGACTCTAAATCCTCAGAGAAGATTTCACTGATTACAATATTGGATCAGATCGAGAGGACAGAAATTAGAAACAGGTTTATATTGAAGTTCTACTCTGTTTGTCCATAAGTTTTTCTTCTTTAAATACTGTTTACAGCTAATAATCTGAGTGAGTAAGAGGAAGCTGGCGACTGAGCCAAGAAACCCAAATCTGCTAAACCTCTGGGAAAGATGGAGACGAGAGAAAGGACATTTTTTTTTCCCTCAAGACAGTGAAGATCACAGGGTCTTCAAACAAACAAAACAGTTGCAGAATACATGGCTTGGTATCAAAAATGTTTATTTTTCAGTAGTTTTTTCTGCATTACTTTCATATTTCCTTCGGTCTCTTTTCTTGGATAAAACCTTTATTTTGATGCTCATACTTGTTTTAAAGAGAATAAGTACGCGCACACTGAAATCTGAGCCCTGTTCCAGAAACCAGGTGAGTTTCAGACGTAACTGCCCAAAGCTTCAGAGATTTGCAAGAAATAGCAGCTGGCAACAATAACACAAAGTCCTCAATCTGTCCACATCTACCCTGTTATGCCCGGCTCATTTCAGACATAACAGAGCATGTATAACCACACAGTGATAATTTTCACTAACTCAAAACTTCTTAATGGCATTCAAAGAAAAACTGAAGGAATGGTAACTAGGAGCTAACCTAAAAGCTTCTCGATAACTACAAAACAATCAAAGCAAAGCAAATGAAAACCAAGCTGGGTGGTTGAGAGGCACCAACCTTCCAGGAGGAGAGAGACAGAGCCAGGCTGGAAGAAAACCAGCGTAAACAAACTGCCAAGCAGGTGAAGTCATTTCCTTTAATAGATGGAAGCTTCTGATACTTATGACCTTAAAGAGGAGGAAGCAAAAATCAGCCCCACCAGCCAAACAAGGTTATTTCAGTTAACTAAAAACTAAAACTAGAAGTGAAAAAAAAAAACATTTTAGTTAACTACAATAAAATTGAACAAAGAAATAAATAATTTTGTGAACTTCTTAAACTAGCTGAAATAAAATGTGCCTAGAGTTTAGGTTAAGTCTTTATGAGTTTGACCCCCATAACAGTAATCATAAAGACTAAAACTAACACTGACACTAAAGACTAAAGTGCAACAGACTCTGGAAACTAACTGAACTTGAAATTGATAGAAAACAAAAACTAAAAATGAAATAAAATTAAAATACGGAACTGTAACGACACAGATCACAACCCATCATCCATCCAAATAAGACGAACACACATTTCAGAAGCCGAGTTTAAGCTGAAAAGATTAGCAGGCAGCTGTGGTGGGGCAGATACCGGGCTGATGGCCTTCTACAGCCCGTCTGCTGCGGCCTCCTCCACGCGCTCGAGGCTGGAGGCCATCCCGGAGGAGCTGGATCATCTGAGCTACTTGAACAGGCTGCAGGTAGTGCCTCGTGTTACCAGCGGTAACAAAGACATTATGAAAAAGTCAAACCTGAAAAAAATCAGCTGGGAGGGATGAAGAGAGAAGTCTGCTCCCACCACCTGCTAATGGTTTATGTTTCCTGGAGAGGCTGAAGCTTAACTGACTTTTAGTTATAGTGTGATGATGTGAGGAAAGTAAGACATCTGGCTTTTTCTTTAACTAACGAGTGAAGAGTTTGTACAGACAAATAATAACAACCCGAGTCTGAGTTTTAGCCAATCAAAGCACTTTATTGCACTGTATAGTGTGACGGTGAGCCAGTAGCAGGCTCTTATAAAAGTGTCATTTAATCTTTTTATCATGTGTACAAAACAAGTCACACACACACTTGTACCGTACAAAATCAACACTATTTACATACAATATACACACACACACCTAACACGCACACACCCAGACACACACACACCATGCAGTCTCCCTCCCATCAATCCCCGAGATGAGTCCTCCGAGTTTCTGATGGGGTTTCCGTCTTGATCTACATTATCCACCTCACACACACACACACACACACACACACACACACACACACACACACACACACACACACACACACATCCAGGGACTGAAACATGACCGCTACGCTGCTACTAACAAACCCAAACTGCTAAGTTATCCAAACAAGCGCTAAGCAACTTCTGATATGCATAAAAATAAGTTTTCTGCTCATAAACACGTGGAGGAAAACTGATGAGAAAACTCAAAGTGAAACAAAGAAGAAGAGCGAAGAGATGATGTCACACGTGATTCAGCCACGGGGATGTAAACAAACGACGCTTCACTGTTTCCTCTAAACAACGGCAACGCTCTGAATAAAACCTTTTATACAACCTGCGGAGTGTCTCGCAGGTTTCAACGCTTCCATAGGTCACAGTTAGCCAAGAGTCTCGGCGTGAACTGATATAGATTATTTTAAAAGCTTTTCATAGAGTTATTAAACTATCTGTCTTTAAATCTTATATACCCTCAGTACATATGAGGAAGTGTCTAAGTCAGTGCACATCAGGTGGTAGCTGTTGTACCAAAGCTCCGAGGACGTTCTCTGCCAGGGATTCTTCACTCTGCTGTGGGACTCCTTACTTTCCTTTTTTGAGCTGTTAACTTGTGGAAATGTTTGTTGTCTGATATATTATTAATTCTGCACTTGCTGCCAAACACTGGTGAACGCTCATATTAAACATATATCGTCTGCATCACATTTACAGCAGGATCTACTGTGGTGTTGTACAGAGGCAGAGTTATTTTGTAATCGTACTTTGAGCGACGACTTTAACACAGACAACAACACAGTAACATTTCAGTTTGGCCATAAACACATTAGATCCATGTTTCCTCTCAGTTCATTCAGTTTACACTCAATAAAAAACACTAAAAGTCTGTTTAGACTTCGTTCTTGTTTTCTGTGATGTAGCCGGCCTGAAAAAGCTTTGGGAATTCCACGACATACAGAGGTTACACAGCTGTGTGTCTGATGTTTAAAGTTGGGAGATTATAATACTGGAACAATCATTAAACATAATTATCCCATATGTGTAGAGTGCACACAGGCAGCAGCTGAATCCCTGCGGTAAAGAACGTCCCTGGGGGATTATTGCTACAATAGGAGCTTTTCTATGTAAACTTTATCTGGAGTTCCCTTCGTCCCAACAGACTCCAGATGTTACTGCAGCTACATCCGCATTTACTTCCCCAGACAGCAAGCAGCTACTTGATTTATTACCCGCACTAATGATTGGGTGCACCCGTCTTTTTTGGCAATAAGACGGAGAAGTGTTTACTTTGTGATTGAGAGTGATTATTGTCTCCCAAGTTTGCACATTCGTTCATTAAAAAAAGGCCCGAGGACGTGTGTGGATTTCATTATAAATGTCAGGAGAAGGATATTTTATGCAGCACATTTTTTTTCAATCCATTTAACCGTTCATATGTATGGAGAGCCACAATTATTTTTTACAATTATCCATTTTCTTTACATGGAGGACCAAAGATACCTTCAAAAACAAACACCTGTCTCCATCCAAAGCTGCCAAAATCATATATATTTTGTTATGTTCATCCAATTTCTGTCATTAGCCATCGTGTGCCAGTTCATATGGGACATATGAAGGACAAAAGCTGCCAAAGTCAAAAATAAAACAGTATCTCAAAAATGAATTAATATGAGATTAAACCTAATAAAAAGGTTGAATTTTATCGTCTTTATTACATCGTCATAAACTTGTTTCTATGTTTATTCACCTGCATATTCAATTTCTGTTTGAATTCTTCAATTAATTTACGTTTCCGTTAGAATTTTCCACTTTATTTATCATTTCTATGCTTTGTCTTGCTTTTCTGCATATTACTAATTTATTTTTGAGTTTTTTGAAAATTAAAAATTTCATAAAATTTCTTTTCGCTGTATTAAATCTCACATTTTATTTATTCGTTTATTTGTTTTGGCATATTTTTTGTGTCCCATACAAATTTGGTCAGTTTGAAAATAATAATAATAATAATAATAATATTACAGATAATGAATGTTTCCTTTGAGTCTTGCTGGCCGCTGGTCAGAAGGTAGTAAATGTAAAATTGCTGCAGCAACACCTTGATGCTGTTGTCTTTGACATGATGCACAGTTTTCCCTTAAACTCCCTTTAAATAACGATAATAATAACAACATTTCTTTGATATTCACACAGTGCACTTTGCTTGA
Source organism: Mchenga conophoros (assembly GCF_057382185.1). Classification (NCBI taxonomy): domain Eukaryota; kingdom Metazoa; phylum Chordata; class Actinopteri; order Cichliformes; family Cichlidae; genus Mchenga; species Mchenga conophoros. The sequence continues at coordinate 14,160,332 of NC_140534.1, read as the reverse complement.
CATGCTTTGGGTGCTATAGGGACTGCAAGTAATTCAGGAAGGTAACTGAAGGACTGGTTGACAGCTAAGATGATCATAGACGTTTAATGTGCATGTTACAAAATTTGCCGCACGTTTGCTTTAAATGAGACACTTTATAGAAAGCTGCTAAAATTGCATTTGTGGTATTTTCTTTTTAGCCAGAAAGGTCACAAGATAAAAAGACGCAAATCTTTCTTAACTAGATCCAAAAAAGATAAATCGGTGTATTTTTTTCTCAGACTTTGGACACCGAAACGCGCACAGCCACTGAATTTCTCTCCGTTTTTTGGATGTCTTCAGTGTGTTTCCAGTCTCCACATAAATGTCTCTTCTTTGATCGTCTCAGGATAAAAATCTGTTTAAAATCAGTGTTTGATTCACATTGAAACGACATAAAATGTCCCTGTTGCACACATGAACACAGAGACACACACACACACACACAGTCTTCACACACACACGCGCAGAGGGTGTGGGCGGAGAGAGCTGCATAAAGGGGCTACTACACCTCATTGTGTTTTAAGTACCTCTCCATATAGATTATTATGTCTATGTACAATATTTATATTTTTACAATAATCTGGCTGCCCCTGCTCTAATTTGAAATAATACCACAAATCCAGGATTTTTTTAATTCAACCGGTAAAACATGATGACAGGTACAGGCTCTAGTACTTCTCTCGCTCTACGTTTACCTCCTAAAACGACACGCGGTGTGACGGTGGGAGCCGGCGCCCCCTACACAGTGTTCCCCTAAGGCTTTCTACAGTGACGAGCTCCTGGTAACGGTCACGAGGTCAAGCGGGGGTGTAAAAATGGTCGCAACACCACTGAGCAACCAACCGATCAATCAATCAACCAGCACAACACGACTAGAAAGAAAACAGACGACTTAAGACCACACCATATGCAGGTTCAAAAATACAGTACATCTTGATTCTGGGAAATAAATGAACAACAACGGCGAAATGCACAGCATACAAACGCATGCTCGCTCTCTCTTAAACACACACAGACACACACGCGCGCACACACTCAGGCTACATGTTGTAGGCCACGTAGATGGGGTCTAGCTGGTCTTGTAAGAAGCCGTCGCGGAGGTGCATGCGCTGTTTCTCGCCGCGGGAGTTGATGGGGATGACGCCGATGTCCGTCACCACGACCACGCCCACGATCAGGTAGTGCTCTTCCAGCACCGCCTTTGTCACCATGGGAACAAGGTCCAGGGCTTCCTGCTCAGAGCCCTCCAGCTCCACCACCACCACCAACAGGTTGGTCCAGGGGAAGACCGCACTGATGGAGACAGAGACGTGCAGGAAGTGTAACATCTGGAGTGGTTTCTCAATTCAAAGCTGCATTAAAGTAGAAATGCTGTGTGTAAATAAGGCCACGTGCCACGCCTCATTTTTCTGGAGCTCTACAGAGAATCACATGACTGAAAAACAAACAGGCTGAACGAAACAGAATTTTCCTTTCATTCCCTTTTCAGCCACTTGAGGGAAGAAAAACTCCACAACAACAAGCTGGTGGAGCTTCAGCAGCTAATAAGTATCAGCGTAAAGACAAAGAGAGCTTGGCCTGTGCTAATCAGCTAGCACAGTTTTCTCATGTTATCCTGTTGTGGTAAACCTGAGACTCAAACTCAGTTCCAATCCAGCCTCTAAACCCTCATCCTGTAACTTTCACTCCTTTTGCTTGCTCGCCTGGAACGCCCAAACCAAAAACTTTCAGTAGAAGTGAGCCACAAAGCCTGCACTGACTCTGCACCGATGCACAGCACTGTGTGTCCAACACACAACTACACATAACTACAGTAATAAACAAAATCCAGTGCCTTTCATGGCACATTAATGCTCATGTTTTCAAAAACAGATTCAGAACTGATTTTAGTTTCTATTTTGCTGCTTTAAATGTCAATAACAAAGGCCAAGAAGTAATAAAAGCAATAAGCCAAGAGCGAGGCGCAGGGCAACGACTAAAGCTCAAGCTTTAAAAAGTAAACCTGGAATAACTAGTAATCACTCGTTCGTGATGTCTGGAGATGTTTGTGTCCACAACAGACTCTAATCCACGCCTTCATTAGGAAACCCTTCAGCAGCCGCAAGACTGAGGAGGAGGAGCCACTGGGTGGGAAGGGTGTAGGGACCAGACTGGAGTTAAACCTTTTTATCCTGAAGCTGGACTGACTCCAGCTCCTCCATCATGGACAGCAGCTGCTGACGACAGTCTCTGCTCTGCTCTGAAAGCCTGCTCTTAGGTCGCTCTAACCACGACCTGCAGCATGACTGGAAAACCGGTGTATGCGTCTCTACGACGAGCTCACTAAGGCTGCAGAGCAGAACGAGGAGCGCTGCCATCTATGGGACGAGGAGCTCAGTGGACGGACAGATAACATCTGATCTGTCATATATCTCTCAGCTCACATTTGGCGGCATTCGCGTGCCCGATTGTGTTGGTTCAGGAACAAAAAAAGATAAAAGTTTTGTTTGCAAATGAAAAATGAACATTTCATCAACAGCATGCATTTTAAATGACACTTAGTTCAGAGGCAGAACTGTCATGGTTTGACTCACCTTAAAGTTTACTGCAGGTCTCTTTTAGTTGTATCTAAACTGCAGGATATTGGATCTGATTAAAGTAGCTTGATTACTGCTAATGAGATTTTCCTCTTGCAGCTTCTTCTCTTACACACTGGTAGAAACACATCTCACAACCAAGCAGCTATTGTTCAGTGATGCTCTGGTGATTGTTGAGGACTAAACTCTTGAATATGGATTTGTTGATGATGGTTTCCCATCTTTACTCTACCTGTAACATTACAATGCGATCGACTGAGCACTGTGTGAATCATTGACATTATTCACTGCTTGTCTCAGTGAACTATCGTCCTCTGTTACATGCTATTTGTGGTCGTTTAATATCCTTCAAAGACTTTGCTGCTGTTGTTACACGTACCACTCCACGATGCTCTTGTGTGCGCGGATGACGGAGGTCTCGATGTCGATGGGGTGGTACCTCATCCCTCTCAGCTCCATGGCCTCCTCCAGAGCTCCCACCACGAACAGAGCATCGTGTCGCTCTGTTCAAGCAGACGCAAAGACACACAGTTAGTCACGGTGCGACGAGGGCGATGACACGTTGCACACAGCGAGACAAACAACCTCCGTTGGCGTCCGTGAGCTCGGTGCGGCGGAGGAAGCCCAGGTAGCCCGTCCTGGCCCAGACGGTCTGAGTGTCTCCGAAGCTGAGTCTGGAGTTGAAGTGGTCGGACTGAAGAACCTCCTCACCGTAACCGCTGTAGTAACCGCTGCCGTTATGAGCGCTGTGAACCCAGATCTGCATACCAGTAAAATTTACGATTAGCTGTGTTGAGTTTACTCTTTGGTCGGTAAAAATATATATTTTTAATAAACCAATCACACTTTGAACGCCTAGCGATGGAATAAATCACAGGACTCTTGCTCATAAATTCTTAGGTTGAGTTAGGAGCTCAACAATTTTGCCCCAAAAATGCCAAAAACAAAGAAAGAACAGGAAGAAGAAAAAGAAGACAATCAGAAAAGAAAGAAACGGGTCGTGTCTGTCGACCTCTCCGAGATGTGAGTCTCCAAGCGGTCCTTTGGTCTCCGGATTGGCGATGATGATACGAACTCCGGGCAGGATCTGAAAAATAAGATGTAAAAATAAAGAATCAAAACAATCTCCCTGCTTCCTGCTTCACTCTGACTCATGCAGGAATACAGCCCCACAAATAGAAGCAGCTGTTTATGTTAAAAACACTTTACATTTCACTGTCGGTTCACACCATCGCCTGTTAAAGCTGCTCGGACATAAAATACATAAAACAACCTTATAAACGGATGTGAATGCACTTCAAATAACAGCCATTTATTATGTTTACAGAGCATAAGTCCTCTGATGTTTTTGCACGTACACAACGAACATCGTGTCAGTGAAGCGATAAAAGAAGCGATGGACTGAGTGGAAAGCAATCATTAGTTTTCTCTCCTCCTCCCACATGCAGTGAGTCAAAAACAACAGCGTGCCGATCGATGACCAGCCCTGAATCATGACGTCCTCTCTTTGTGTGTCAACGTGGGGGAAGAAGACATGAACGACTCGGCGAGCTCCAAGAAAAGATCCATCAGTTTGCTTTCAGGACAGATCGGGACAGTGGAGAGTTTAGGAAACTTCATGTGCTAAAAGCACGAGCTTCAGCGAGCTTTAAAACATCAAACCAAGCACAGTTTGTTAAATCTAAGAGCTGAAAGGCATTTGAGGACTATGTTAGCTTCAAAGCGTTCTGTCAATGTCACATTGTGTCTTAAGTAAGTGGCCACAAAGCTGCTACTCTTCATTTGTAAAATTTTAGGTCTAGGAGGCATCCAAGGTTAGAAACTCATGAAAAATGTTCAAATTCACAACTTTTGATCAAAATGAAGACAGACTCAGAAACCCCTGTCTTGGTATTTAACCAAGAAAAGTCTTTCTCTGTGGACTGCTGGTTTCTGAGGTTCTGGTCTTGAGATATCCTGAATGAATAAAGAAACTAAAGGTTTTAACAGACTGATCATGGTGTTAGCTGATCTCAGTGGTAGCCCACAGCAGTTGTTTTGTCAGCTGACTCTCTTCTTCCAATTGTAAAGTACAATTCTCGGTGCCTTTTTTAAACTGCTTCAGCCTACGAACAGTTTCTGTGCATCTGCGAGCTGCTGTGGAACCACCTCCATCCCACATCTCTCTCTGTTCTCCACTGAGCCCTCGCTGCAGCTCCCACAGGAGACAAACCACCAAATATAAATGAGCTGAAGATGGAAATAACAGAAATCTAGAATCTTCTGTCTCAACTGAAGACAGTTTTTTTTGGCAGCTTTAATTTAACATCAACATCTTAACACTGGACTCTGTATGCTTAGTCTTAGTTTCAGAGCTTCAACATGTCAATCAATCAAATCCCTCAGACATGCTGCCTCTTAATATTTAGACATTTTGCACTGCTGTCAGTCCTCCTGCTGGTCTCACTGCTCAGAGCTCAGTAATGAAACTGAAGTAAGTGCTGCTCAGCCATCAGTATCTCTGCAGATCCGAGTTGCTGTAGTACAGCTCTGTATTCAGGAACGTATCACTAGACCTTCAACGCCAACACCAGTTTTAAAAGCTTTTTAGGGAGGTTTGATGTCTTTATCAGGCTGACAGAGCTGAGTAAACACGCCAGAGAGTGAGAAGGGGGCGGCATGGACCAAAAACCCGTCCTTGGTGCCAGAGCGCCACTTTCATTTCATTCCTTTAAAAGCATCAAGCTCATTCCAATCACTTTAAAGCCACTTTCACACAGATGCTGCAGCCTTGAACTCTTCTAGAACATATTGAAAGGTTCTTTATCTAAAATCACAAATATCTGACAGATCTGAAATGAAAGCTTTCATTTCAACAGTTTAAACGTTTGTGTTAAGTCTGACTGAGCCCATATGAGAAAAAACACAAATGATAGTCCTCTGAATTCACAGTGAGCAGGTGCCATGTGTCCTGCCCTCTGCAGGTTCATTCCAGGCATCTCTCTCTGCTAAACCAGAGTATTTCCAGTAGTCACGACACATCTGAGGCTGGAGATTTCCTGCTCTGTCCTACATATGAGAAAGGCTAACCTTTTTCCAGAGGTCATGGGCAACAACTTTGTTACCTTTTCCAATGGCCACCAGTGGCAACTCCTCTGATTTTAAAGAAATTCCAGTTTGGAGTCGTCTCTCTTCCACAACATGTGTTTTGCACAACGTGTCTTCCATCCCCAACCAGTCCCAGTTTCTTCCTGTTAAAAGAGAGTTCTTCCTTCCCACTGTTGCCAAAGTGTTTGCTCATCTGACTGTTGGGTTTTCTTGGTTTTCTGTGTATCGCTGTAGGTCAGGCATGTCACACCTGCTCTTAAAACACCAAGAAATCTGCGACATACATACGATCTATGTTACTGTCACCAATTTATGTTTTTCAGGGGCAGAAGCAGGAGTGAGTTATAGAGGAGCATGATGTTACAAGCTGTATGAAGTCTGGAGTCAGTAATCGATGTTACTCCCTTTGTGCCAAACCATAAACAGATGTAAAGAGAAATAATGCAGCACCGTAAAACACAAATAATAAGCAACAATGAATAAGTGAAAATGAGCACGGTTCCATAGGTTTCTGTTTAAAGTCAGGTGCCCTCTGCCTTCTTTATTAGAAATGTTATGGCACTGTCCCAAACACTTGACCCTCACCGACTCTGCAAAGCTCACGGTGATTTGAAACATGACGTGGCATGTTGAGCTTTTTTCACCACATAAACTGACTTAAACCAAACTAATTTTATTAGTCTGCTAAACATTTATACCACTGATGTTTCTTCTAATTACAGCATTAGAAATCACTGTTTAAACCTCACTAAACATCCTAGTGTGAGTTTCATATTTCTGCCGCAGCAAAAGCCAAAAAGGCTGCTCAGCAGCTGTCCTTTCACTGATACATGGAAAGACAAATGCAAAGAAATAAGCTTCAAATAACACGCTGTTCAGCATCTGCTGTTTTTAAATGTACTCTAAAAATAACCTGGTTTCACTGGTCTGCAGCTACTAAATGTGGGCGAGCCGTTTACCAAAGGTTATGATTTTTTCTTCCTTTGCCATCTGCCAGGTGCACATGAGTAGCTGCAATGTCTTTATTTTTTTGCATTTTGTCACAGTTATTTGTACATCAAGAAGTAAATAGTTTCCTATATAATAAATGGTATACATTGTCATGGTAACACATGTGAGAGTCAAAACTTTTTTATTTAAATAATATAGCCATCATTACAAGACACCCTTTTTATTTCCTGCTACACGTAAAAAGTGACTAAACAGCAGCTTTGCTGAGCTAAGTAAGAGTTTCTAGAGACTGAAAAATGAACATGGAAGTTAAAAAAAATTACAGTTCCTCTAACGTTAGAGGACTGGCTCAAAAAGTTACTCAATCTCTAACCTCATGCGCACAGCCTGCTATAAAAAAAAGGGGGTTTGGTCTCTGTGGCTACTTCAACTCTATGATGGGTGACACGTTTTTATAATTGTCTGTTTTAGACTTTGTTGGGGCTCAAAGTCACTCTGAAGGCTGTAGAAGTGGCAAAGTTCCAACTCTGAGCTCGAACCGCGCATGAACTGAGAGGCACTGAGCGTAAGCATCGCATCCTTTAGATTTTGGCATAAAATTCACCCAGAGGCCTCCACAAAGAAATCTTTCAATTGTCTTTTGAGGCAGAGATTTGGAAAAGGCTCAGACATCGCAAATAAAAATGGTCTGATACGTTACAGGGTTTTCTAGGGTACGTTTAAGGCTTCCTCCTCACATCCACATGAATCCTAATCTAAAACTTGTAAAACTTTTCGGGTCGGGCAGCTCTGCAGTTGCACTAATGGACAAGCACGCATGTTTGACAGCTATCTAATAGTCGTCTCTCTCCTCCCACATGCCCACCGACAGAAAGGGAGGATGAACATTTGAAGGCTCGTCATCGACTCAAACCTGCTGTCTGTTTTGACTCACTGAATGTGGGAGGACACGCAGTGAAAAGCAGAGAATAGTCCTGGAACGTGCTGCCATTAAAATTACATCTTCATCCCGGCGTGTCTTTGGTAATTTGCTGTCAGCTGCTCAGTGTCGGTTCATGTTTCACCTAAAATTTCATGAATCGCCTCTCATGTGGAACTTGAACTTCTGTGGGGTTTAATGAAACCTCTTGTACTTCTTAGCACTATGCTGATTGGATGCTTTGATTTGATTTGAAACTACATGCAAATTTTAATGTATAAATATTAATGCACTCACCTTGCCAGACTCCATCAAGGGGAGACTGTGAGGAGAACCTCTCTCCACTAATCGAACCCTGGAACAAATGTGTTATCGTCAAAACCTTTTGCAGTAAAGCGAGAGGAAGACGGCTGACGGGACTTACTGACAGGTTACCGTACCTGTCGTGACGCAGCGCTCTCATGTCTACGTACACAGTAGTGGGGTCCGGCCCTGAAGTGCCCTGCAGCCAATCACAGTGATCAGAAAGATTTAGTTTCCCAAACTCTCCGACAGCGTTTCACTGGAGCGATGAGCTGACTGTACAGTGGGTGAACAACTTAAACGGGAGAGAAGCAGCTAAAAAAATACTATTTTTGGTTTAAGAAGCTAAGAAGAAGTGAAGCTAAGTGGGATATTGCAGTGATATTTGCTCTCTACGTTTAACTGATCCTCATATGAGGATTATTAATAGTCGCAGGATTCAGGAAACCTGTTGAAGTCCAACAGAAGAGCCCAGCCCTGACCTGGGCTTAAAACCAGGAGCCTCCTGGGTCAGACAACAGCACTACACATGAGCCACTGTGGTGCCAAAACAAAGGGTTCGGTGCCGACACAAGAGGAGGGAGGGGGAGGCACAGGAAAGGAGGTACAAACAGATTCCTTTATGCGAATATACAGAGGAAGCAAATCCAGGACATTTCAAAAGGAAACTCTAAAGATGAGGAAGATTAGGTCACTAACTGGGTTAAATCTACTGATTTATTATTACAAGTTTTCAATTTAATTTTGCTTTCACATGCAAGGATATCATGAGGAAAGCTCCCAAACAATGACGATGGGAGCGCTAGTTTGGACGACTTCCTGGCGACTTTCACAAAGTAAGTTTGTCATGATTGGGCTTTTGTTTTATGATTTCTTACTATAAGGTAGTCTGTCTGAAGATCTCCTGATAAGCAATTACCAGTGCACGTAGGAGGAAGTCTTACAATTGATATCCATTAACCACTGTCTGTATAAACCTCGGCTCCACCTTAAGACAGACCGACTTTGGGGATAATAAATCTGCACGATTTCCATGCAAATCAGAAATACGGCCATTTGTGTGCATTGCTCATCCTCGGTGCATTTGGTAATCTAACCTGACACTGCGTATGTGCAATGTAACAGCTTTCAGTGGCTTAGAAAATATAATTTTTATTGTCAAACCATCTGATTAACAGTTTCAAGTATTTCTTTAGACAAAGTTTAACCTTGTCCAAGTTTTCCTACTTAGGGACTAGAAATCAGTGAGCAGGAACATCCCTAACCCACTGATAAAAATTCAAAGAATTTAAGCTGCAGAATACTTAGAAGGATAAAACCGTTGAGTGCAAAGCGCCATCTGAACTCTACCAAGTTTTTGTGATAACTGCACGTACAGAATAGTCTGCAGGAGCAGCTGGTTTGCTTTTTACCTGCAGGCAAATGGCCAGGTTGACTCTGCAGCCGAAGGCTGTGCTGACAGAGCGCGGGTGAAGGCCGAGGTCTTTGAAGAGCTTAGAGAAAGAGAGTGTGAGCGCCATCCTGGGCCTCTCCTCTGCCACCACTACACAGGCTCGAACCCGGGACAGATCCAGACCCCGAGCCTGCGAAAGAGACGAAAGGAAAATTATATCTAATCCCAGAGAGTCCAGCTGTGGACTGCTGGAATGAGAGAAAAACCCTTTCAAATATAAAGTTTTTCTTCTGACTTTCTGCCTCTTTAACCTACTTAGTTCACCAGAATAATACGACGCTCAAATCCCTTCTTGTGTAGGTGTTACATAAAAAAGAAAAACTGTGACTAAAAATAAAAAAGTACAAAAGTATAAAGTTTGCTTCATCTGTAGCTGTAAAGGAGACAAGAAAAAAGTGCTTTGTTTCTGCTTTTCTCTCAGCGTTTAACGCTCAGTCTCCATGGAAACTTAAAGACAGATAGTCACTAAAATTAACTCTGTGGCTTCTATCCGTGACCAATCAGAGGCGTCGGTGTCTGTAACTCCAGCTTTCAGATGTGTCCTCGGGCTGAGCAGATGGAGACAGAGTTTATTACCGCTGAGCAGAGGAGAGCGTGAGGGAAGTGAGCTAAGCAGTGTCAGACTTGGTGGAGCTGCTGTCTGCTCACTCACATGGAGGCTGTGGGTTTATCAGCTGTGTCACTTTACTGTTCCGTCGTCTTATTTTGAAGGTTTAGCCACTGTGACCACATTCAGACAACTCAAACATCTTTGAGAGCACAAGACAACAGTTCTGCTCTGGAGATTTGGTAAAACGTCAAGATCCACATTAACCAGTACTCGCAGCAGGTGGGGAGCTTGTTTACATGCTGACACAACAAACTCACAGAGGCTGATAAACAGAGCAACAACTAGAGGAACTTGGTTGGTGTGCCTTCTTTTGCAAGATAACATATTTGTACATGTTCTCACTGACTGAGTCTAACTTTGGGAAAAACACGGTCCTGACATCTGTATGGACCAAAGAAAAACATATATATCTATTAGAAGGCCATGTTTTACAGAGCAGGCTTTGAACTGTAGGGGATCGACCACTCAAAGCAATTTACACTCCAACCCACACTCACCTTTTCACACAGCACTTTATTATCTTCTCTAAGGTGCTTTAACTACTCTGCGTTCGCACCTCTGGCCAGTATGGACTCAACTAACCTAACATGTATGTCTTTGAACTGTGGGAGGAAGCCCGAGTAGCCAGAGGGAACCCACGCAGCACATTCAACTCCACACAGGCCAGCTTAGAGGTTTGAACCTGTCTTGCTATAAGCCACAAGTACTAAAAACAAATACGATTTTTTAGGGAAGCTCAGTAAATACCGACGGTCATATTTCTATTTTCATGGTTCCTGTTAAAACCAAGCAAGCTGTGTTTTCTTAGTCTTCATTTTTTATTTTTGACTCCTCCAAGCAGATCCACCTGCAGGCTTGGAGTAGTTACTCTACTCAACAAGAACTTCACAGTGCCTGCAGCACTGTGGACGAGGCAGGCAAGCTGCATGAAACATTTACAGTGAGTCTGGCTTTTTCTTTCACTGTGTGATGTATACGAGTGCTGTCCATTGTTCTTATGTCAGGATGTGTGGATTGTAAGGGTGAGGATCCAAATACTGCTAACATCTCTTAACAGAGAATCCAAAACAATAGAGGTCAGAAAGTAAAGAAACAAATAAATAAATGTTTGGAGCATAGCAGATGCTGTTACAGAGACTACACTACAATGCACCACCTGCATGTGTCCAGCAGGTGAATATTAAAGAAGTACAACAGGAATGACTGCGCGACTGTCGTGTCTCCAGCTGTCTGTGTCTGCAGCAGAGTATAATCGAGGCTCAAGGGGGAGACAGGACTATTCATAGACAGGGAGGGCTGATTAGGGAAGGACCAACACGAGGGTAACAGGACAATCAGGACATTCAGAGGGAGACAGGAAGCAAAACTAACACAGGACGTGAAAGAAAACAAAAGTAAAAAGTAAAGGAAGTAACCAAAGGAAAGTGATACAGACATGAACACTCCCACCTATCACGAGTAGAGGAAACAATCCAAAGGAAAACACAGTAAACATGGAAACAAGAAGACACACAGCAGACATGGGGACAGAGGCATAAAGATGAGAGAGAGGGAAAAACAAGCAGGAACTTGAACTACCACAAGAACCAAAACACAGGCTGGAAACTGAAGCTCGTCACACAGAAATGAACTCTTCAAACACTTGAAGCCTGAACTCTAATCCAACAAAACAAAAACCAGGGCATGACAGAGCTTCTCTTTTGCACACAAAGTAATAAAAACATTGAAGATATCACATCTAGATGAAGAAAAACATGTCGATAGAATGTTTTTTTTCAGTCGATGGCCTCGACCAGGCTGCACAGCCATCAGACTCTGTCCTACAGTTAATCACAGGAGCAAACTGGAGGCTGGACACATGATGTTTATCAGAAGCTGCAAATGTCATCAGAACAAAAAGTTCATTTTTGTATTGATATTTTATATCAGGGATTTCTGTCTCTACTGTTGAAGGACTGTTTGCAGCCCGCTCTTCTGCATCTGCAGCCTTCTGCAAAACCTCCCATATTTGAAAATGGACTTAAATATGTAAACAGACAGAACTTGAAACCGACACGTTGCTCGTCTCACTGTTGTGCTGACCTTGAGCGCCTCGGTCTGCAGGCCGAGTCCTTTGGTGCAGAGCTCCATGACGCTGTAGGAGCAGAAGGTGTCTCGCACCCTCAGCTGGCTGACGGCCAGCAGCCACAGCGCTGGGTTGGACTCCAGCTCCACCGGCGGGATCAGGATGGACTGGTGGCCAGAATACACGCTGCAGACAACACAAAGGCTTTTCAGTGTGTGTGTCGGGGATCTGCATGTGCCGACTCAGAACAATAACACAAATTTAAAAATGGACGACATGCTTACAAGCACTAACAACATCAGGAGACTGACGAGTGTTGATGATCTGGTTATGTACTGCACTGGTTTGGACAGTAAAACTAACATTCACTCACTCTATAACCAGTCACACTTGCTAAGACTATGATTTATTGTCCTGAGAAACCAGCCAACCAGCACCACAGGGTTGTGTAACAATCTGATGTAAATGTGAGCTACTATCAGCGAGGACGACGTGAAATCCTCAAGCCGAGGATGATTTGTTTTATTCCGAAGACATTTAGCAGCAGATATCGGCTCCAGACGAGTTGAGTATTTATGAGAAGAAGATTTGAAAGTAAGCAGACCTGCAGGCTGGAGCCAAGATTTAACGATTTAAAGACTGTCGAGTTTCAGACGGAGACCTTTAAACATTAATATTACTTATTATTATTATCAATAAGTATAAATCACTGTTCTTGTATTTTAAGAGGGTGAGGTAGGGATGAGTATAACCAAACCTTCCATGTTAAAAAGCTAATTTTCCCCCCTTTTACTGAAAATACATCAATAAACACTTAAATTGTCTTACACTCAAAGAGTAAGACAATTTATTATTTACAACTCGACCCAACTCTTCCAGGACGTGGATTCAGGTTATCTGGGCAGGAAATGCTCAAATACTTTAGAATATTTTAAATGTTCAACATAAAAAAGTTATATTTATTTATGAATTTCTTAAATTGCCACTAAGTGTTGTCAGCAAACACAATGAGTCACTGCATCCACAGGTTCATGCAATATAATGCAAGAGTAAAAGAAAGGGGGGGGCTCCAATCTGTAGTTCCCAGCCTGTGTCATGTTACATCCATATAGTGAAGCAGTTTTTAAGCATTGTTCATCTTAAGGTTTTCCTTCCCCCCCATTTAACAGGAGGGTGTTCAAAATAACAACATGCAAGCTTGTTTTTAGCAGCGTGCTGCAGTACTCGTGGTGCATGCAGCTCAGGTTTGAAACCCACTGCACACATTATTAAATGAAAAAAACAAAGAAAGATGAAGTCATGAAACAGAAGTAAAGCATTTTAAAATGAACTTAAATACATAAATATATATTAACCCTCTCGAGGCAGGTGTTGCTGATTTGCAACAGTTAAAAACTAACAACCTGATTACCCCACGTACATATTTTATGAGTTGTTTTTACTCAGAAGTACCACTGCAGGACTCGGTTGTGCATTAGCAACAAAAACTCAATTTGAGCCTGAGAGGGTAAATAAGAGTATTAATCCTTAAAACAGATGTAGGGCTTTAATGATTCACAAAACATCTGCTTTTATTTACTTTTCTGGAAACCTGGGAGTTACTTTGGGAGTACAGTGGGTGTGCCTTTGATTTTGCACCTCGGACATAGTTTTGTTCCATCCTTCAAACCACGGTGGGAGTGTTTCAGAGTGCTTAGCTTGAATAGGGACTAAAAATTTTCTGTGCCATTCCTGCCAGTTCCTGTCCTCCTTATCTGCTCTGAGCTGCTTGATGAGCTATGTTGAATCTGATTGAATAATACACATTGTCTTAAGTGGGATACTAAGTTACTGCAGCTACATACAGTACAAGCTCATATCTGTGCTGCTTTGATTTGGACCATCCATTCTTTAACGTAAAGAAGTGCAAAATGAAATGACTGGAGGATCCTCAAAGAGTGTAAAATGCATATTTAATGGTTTGTAAGTGGGTGGAGATGCATTTAGGAGCTGCACCAACCTGCAGAGACACCAGAGGACGAAGCCGAGGCCGCAGTAGGGATCCAGACAGATGGCAACTTCTCTGGACGGGTACAGCTCACACTGCAGCTTCACTGACCGACAGAAGGCTGCAACTGCATTATGGGACATCTGGAGCAGAGAGGAGACGAGAGGGGAGGGAGAGAGACACACGAAACACACAAAAAGACAAACAAGGAGCAAGATAGGAAGGTTCACAATGAATTTAAATTTAAAGTAAAACATTTCACATTTTTCCCCCCGGTAAATGACTCTTTGAAAAGCGAGCGACATCTTAGTTGGAAGAAGCGGTTTGTGTGTTTGGACTAAGCCCTTCAACTGTGAGCCAAATGTGCTTTCATTCTGCTTTCTGTTTACTCATTTTGCTGCTGCTCTGATGGCTGAATTTCCCTCTGGAATAAGAAAAGTAATGACTGGAGGAGGAGGAAGAGGAGGGGAGTGGGACCAGGCGGCAGTGGTTTGGTGAGGATTAGGGCTGAGCTGACCTGAACTCCGGCCAGCATGCCGGTCGTCGACACGCTGAAGTCCAGATAGGCCAGGCCGTCTGGGTTGGTGGGCTTATAGAGAGCTGGAGGCTTCTTCTTTGGCAGGTCATCTGCAGCATGCACACACACACAAACACACACACATATATATTTATTTCATTGCACTCAAGAGCACAGTCTCATTTCAAACACTGACCTCCAGCTGAACCCAGAGAGAAAAGGGCCTCAAATACTCTGCTGCAGCAGAATCACAGCAACATGACTGATGTCTCACTTTCCATATAAGAAGAGACCGCTTTAAAGCACAAGCATGGTGATACTCTGTGTTTCTCTCACTGTTAACAAATCCCAAGGGAAGACAGAACCAACAACGAACAGTGCTAACAAGCTCTGTGTGTGCAACTGCAGCCTGATAGATCCCTGTCCTACATCACTGAGTATCGGCGTTACGCTGGGTGAGATATTCCTTTATAATCAGTGGCACTCACCCACCGGGTGTATGTGTGTGAGAAGAGCATGTATCTGAATATTCATCTGAATATGTATCTCTGTTTTGCAGTCACAGGGAATATGTTGGTCCCTCTGATATTTTTCACAAACCTACAAACTTCATATTTAAATGATCATCCATGCACAGTTCACATGTTCTCATCTGACCAGTTTCTGACTAGCTGGAGATTTGTTGCTGGTAAGAAAATCTCTACAGCGTGCACTAAACTCAAGGCTCTCACATTTAATCTGGTCCGCACCTGTCTTGAAATTTTGACCTGCCTAGATGAAGCCTGTCCGGTCTGTGCACTCATTAATAGGCAGTTGCACCTCCAGACTGCAGGCTGTGAAAGGTTTGGTTCTCTGGGGTGAGTTTAAGCAGCCGGAGATTTGGATGGCAACCACAGGACGAAGGATTCAGACCCGTGCTGACAGCAGACCAAACACTAGCGGCGATATGGACTGAGGGGTGTGGAAAAGACACTTCCACACGCATCAATTCAATAAACTGATAACAGACTTGCAGCTACAGCGAGTTTTTATTTTCTGATAAATCACAGAGTGATGGAGCTGTAAAGGCAGGTTTCATCACAGCAGAGGATTTCATTTAATGTGCATTCTTTAGGTTTATATCTGCAACCAGAACTACTCAGACTGCATTGTGAGGCGGCTGTGCACGACCTGCATTTATGTTAAATTAAAGTAGCGTGATTTCCCAGTGCGGATATGAATGAAACGCTGTACCGGTGTCCAGCACTGGGGGCCAGTTCCTGATGTCCACCGTGGCCATGGCCTCTTTGGAGCGCAGCAGCTTACAGATGACGGCGGTGGTCATCACACCCACCGAGTGACTCACCTGCACAATTAGAAAGAGAAAGACAGAAGAAGAAATTAAGCTCCCTTTTTTCCCCAGAGGAGATCAGAAGTCAGCCAGAGCCATACGAGTCTGGAATTAGCTGGGAGCGAGAGCTTGAACCTTGGAGGTCTGACTGAAAGAGAAACCGCATCGGTTTAACAGACAAATTAAGAGTCTGACCTCGACAATCATCTTAACAGTGGGCAGGGTGGTGGAGATGTTCTGAGGGTGAGGCGGTCGCACTGTGATGGGAACACAGCCGGCGTACAGGCAGCCGTAAAAGGCTGCGATCAGGTCTATACCTGCAGAAGAAGCAGACACACAGGTGTGAACGATGCTTGCAGTGTCCAGGTGCTGTCACCTGAAAAGTACATTGAACATCTGCATCGTCTCTCACCTGGCGGGTACACCAGAGCGACATGATCTCCTTCCTGCAGACCGCCTCTCTCCATCAGCAGAGCTGCCACTCGCTCCGCCCTCTTATGCAGCTGCAGACAGGTGAGAGAGCTGGACACTGCCCCCTGCGGGAGGTGAGAGGGGGGAACGGTGTGAGCCATCAAGAAGCAACCTGCCACACTCAAAGGACAAAAACTGCAGTTCATCTTGTTATTGTTCAGTTTTCTACTTGCTTGAATTAGCTCATAATCATCGTTAACCTGTTTTTATTTATTTACTTAAATTAACCATGATAATGAAGCCTGAAACTCCTGATTTTAAGCCACTGATTCCATGGATAAAGATCCGTTTTGGTATCGATTATAATCCACTTTTATTCTCCTTGCATTCAGCATCTTAACATCACAGAGACGTGATGACTGATCTACAGATCTTTCACCTACAGTTCACCAGCAGCAGGTTATACGGTTCAAAATGTACAATTTTTTACGGTGGTCAGTTGTGCGCGAGTGTGCTGGTACCCGAGAGCTGAGCAGGGTGTAGAGGATGTGGTCCGGTGTGGTCTGAGCTCGCCACTGCAAAACCTCGGACAGGAACAGAAACTGCAAAACAGAAATAAACACTTGTTTTACACACACTTTGACAGCTTAATCTGTGTGTGTGTGTGTGTGTGTGTGTGTGTGTGTGTGTGTGTGTGTGTGCGTGCGTGTGCGCGTGTGTGTGTGATCTGATTTCTGTAAATAGTTCAAGTTGCTGATGTAATTCAAAAAACAGCAGAGGTGCATCAAACACGTTTACAAGGAGAATAAAATGATACATTTCTCCCATAATTTCAATTATTGCAACATCAGCATTTTGAGATAAAACTGCAAAGCAGACAAGAGACATTGAAGTGAAACAGAGCTGATAGCACAGAGGGAGTGCAGCGCATGTACAAAAAGTTTTTAGCATCGAGGAACTCCATGTCAACGTGTGCTTACTCACCACTTACTGCTTTTTACTGCTGAGTCTCTGCCTTCTGTCCGGCACATTAAAGCAGTTTAATCAATATCACAGGCGGTGAAATTTCAAAGCAGGTGAAAAAAACAAAAAACTGCCTCTAAAGATTATATTTACAGGCAGTTAAATGATGCAGACTGACTGACTTGAATGATGCTGAAAATCTGGCTCCATCAGGCAGTTGAAAAAGTAGGCGGCCTGTTCAGAAAGTTAATTGTCAGTTTATGTTCATAAATCAATTTGTCCTTTTCATAAAAACAGTTTTTTCTAGATGTGTTGTTTTCATAAAATGTCAAATTTGCAACTTCTCCCAGTTCTGTAGCTGCTCATTAACATTTCAGCAGATTTCCTAAAAACAAGACATCAAAATATTTCTATTAAAGTAAAGAGGAGCAACTTCTTGTTTCAGCAAGATTAAAACTTTAAGCAACATTTTAATTACCTAAAAGTACTGTATAATAGATTTTTTAAAATGTGTTTTTATCAGCTTCCAAAACCTCGTACCACCGTATTCACCCATGAGAGGGAGGATACAGAGTATAGAGGAGTCACAAAAACGACGACCTGCTGAAGTTCAAACTGAGCATCACGGAGGAAGAAAGGTTTTTAAGTGTCTTATCTGAGTATTTCAGAAGCAGCTGATCTGCTGGGATTTTTCCACATCCCTCTCTTGGGTTTAGAGAGAATGAGCCGAAAGAGAGAGAGAATATCCAGTGAGTGGCAGGTTTCTTTGTGAAAATGCCATGTTGCCTTGCAGCTGACAGGAAGGCAACACTAACTCAGATAACCCATCGTCACAGCCAATGTCTGCAGAAGAGCATCTCTGAAAATGAGCTGCAGCAACAAAGGACCACACTGGGTGCCCCTGCAGCTCATACTCAGTCACCAAAAGTGGCAACAGAAGACTGGACAAATGTTTCCGGTCTGAGTCTGATGAATCTGGTACAAAAACACAAAGGCATCCATCCTGGCTTGTTTGGTTTGGTGTAATGTTGTGGGGGATATTTTCTTTGCACACTTTGGGACTCTTAGTATCAACTGAGTATCAGTTAAACATCACAGCCTACCAGAGTATTGTTGCTGACCACGCTCATGCTATTATGACATGGGCAGTGTACCCATCTTCTGATCTTTGCTGATCCAGCAGGATTGCAGCACCTTGTTTAATGTAAGCATGAAGCATCTGTGAAGACAAAAGAGGCTCCAGCCCAGAAGCTGTGTGTACCTGACAAAGCGTGCACGAGTCCAAGTGTCTGTGTGTTTGTGGTTATTCGACTATGCAGACGATTAGTTTGGCAAATATTTATGGAGGACTGAACAACTTCCATCAGAGTTTACTGAGTCATAAGTGAAGGTGAAGTCTTGACACGACTTTTCATACAAAATATTCTGTTTGATGTCAAACATAGAAGAGATGAAAAATGTTCTAGACGATGGAGTCAAAGAGATTTGATGATTTTGCTTGACTGAATTATTAATAGTTTATCAGAAGTGTAGCAGATTACTCTTCCTGTCAGTCAACTTGTCGCTTACTCAATGATCTTCTGATCTCTCGGCTTTTCAACATAAAGTTACCTTTTTTTGGGCAGAGCTTGGTTTAAACGGAGTTGTGATGTTATTTCTTGAGCTGAGACTTTGTTACGCAGCTGTTTGCCTCACCTGGTCGTTATCATCAGTCTGTCCCAGGTCTCTGCCGCTGGCCTGAGCGATTCTCTTCCCTGACACCAGATTTCCCACCATCACAGAGGCGGGACCGATCTCTGCCACACACAGACACAATCAGCACATCAACAACTACAACTACCCACAAGGTTACCACCTAAAGACCCTGAGCAGACCCTCACCCACCTGGCTGTTTCTGCCGCGGTTTGGGCAGGTTGGTGACACAGGTGTGGGGGCACATCAGGACATTGCAGGGGTGAAGCCCCCCCTCCAGGTACAGCTGCTTGATCTCCGACAGGTGGATGCCGCCCAGAGGAGTCTTGGGAAGGGTGTTGGCCGGCACCAGAGCCAGACAGAAGACGCCCACCCCATGGATGCTGTCTATGGCCTGAGAGTCATGAGGGAGTTTGGTCAGACTGCAGATGGGATTTAACGTCCCCATGGGGTAACTCGCTTTGCTGAGAGTAGTCTAACACAATACACACATATCTAAGTGGAGTAAGACACACCAAACACAGTACACGATCCAAGTGTCCTACACAGTGTCCAACATAACCGCAAGAAAACGACATTTCAAATAAGACTTGATCTAAATGCAATAAGGCTGCATTGCATCACATTTGAACGTGCAGGGAAAGCACCTGCAGTACGCGGCTCATCCACTGGAAGCTGTCCTCCTCCGTGGAGTCCGGTCTCTGCTCGGCCACCACCACGATCCTCTCATCTCTCAGCACCGTCACAGAGAACACAGCTATCCTGCACAGACAGCAACACCAACCTGTTTGTTTTCTATTACATGAATAATGTTTTATTCCACTGTGTTAATTCTATTCAGCTTGATTTACCCATCAAGCTGCTTTCTTTGTCTTTTATTTTGTTCTATTTATTGAGCTCTTTCTAGTAGAGCAGTTTTATTTTATTAAGCTATTCTGACGAGTTTTATCATCTATTTTTTCCATTCTGTTATTTATTGGCTGACTGGTCGGTTCCTGTTGTTTGTGACACAGTTATTTCACGAAGGATAAATAAAGTACAGCTTATGATGGATTATCTAGATTGGTGTCCAGACGTGAAAAATGTGTTTCCTTTAGTTTTTTCACACTGCGAGTGTGTGATGTCACACTGCGAGGAGCGCAGCAGTGGTCACTGAGAAACTCTGAGAGGTCGCTGCAGATGGACAGTTTGATGAAGGTGGGTTCCCAAGTCTTCGTTCTTTCCTTATCGCCTTTGTTTGTCAATTTCATTTTTTTCCATGGATCCTTCTTCATTTGCTTTCCTTGTTTCATAACCTCTTCCTCCTCGTCGCTCTTCTTTATTTCCCTTCCTTCCTTCGTCTGTTTCATTTCTCCTTGGCTTTTCATGTGTCCTTCTTTCTGCCCTTATAACTAGCTTCCTTATCACCCTTATTTGCTCATTCTGTTCCTTGTGCTTGTTTCCATTCCCTTGGTTTGTTTTTTCATTTCATCCCTTTGCTTTTTCCTTATTTTTCCTTTTCCTCATTTCCTTCATTTCATCCTTATTTATATACTTTTAAACATCTTTGTTTCCTTATTTCCTTTATTTCTAAATGTCTAAATATTGTTTCCATGACTCCTTCTTACTTCCCTGTTTCACTACATGTCCTTTTCTTGATTTCCTCCTTCTTTTTTGCATATCACCTTTTCTACCCTTGTCACCTTATTTCCTGCATCCTTATTCAATCCTTTGCTTCCTTTCCTTGTTTCACTGCATATTTCCTCTCTTTACATATTTTCTTCTTCTCTGTCGTCTTCGTTTTTCCTGTAATGAAGCCCAAAAGCAGAAACTAAAGGCAAACATGGATGCTGGTATAATGAAACCTGATGGACTTTCAGCCTTTCTTCTTCATGTTTCCTGAGACTGTTTCTGCAGCTGCTTCCTCCCTGAGTAGAAACTTTAAATAGCTCCGGGAAGCGTCATCAGAGGCTGTCAGGTAAAAGATGAATTTCCTGCTCGGTGGCCGTGGACACAATTAAACTTCACTCTATTACTGTTTCTGGATTCATCCACTATTGCTCTACTTTATTAGATTTATTATGAGCGATGGCATTGCTCATTTATCAGCGTATCAGCATTTATCAGCCAACGTACCGATGTCGGACATCTCGCTGGTTTTCAGCTTCTGTCGATAGGAACGATGATAAAAAAGATAATAAAATAAAAACCGATTCGCTGGCGGTCGAGTCATGTGACATTTGAGAAATGTGTGACTGCAATATTACATTTTCAAGTCCAGCAAACTTTAGTCTTTGTGTTTTAACATTTTAAAACCTGGAGCTAAATTGAGCTAAACTGTTTTCAGGTTTGTTTCTTTTCCAAAACCAAATTTGCTGTTATTAATCAGAACTGTCTGTCATTAACATTTTATATACACATAAAACATCTTTTGGTGGCAGAACTGAAAGGTCACAAACTGCTGGAAACCTCTGATCTCTGTCAGGAGCCGTTCCAGTTAATGGAGAGTTATGATGACTCATGGCGACGACCACAGACTGGAGGTAAAAGATGGCCACTAAGACACCTTCTGTTTGAATTGTGAAGCTGAGCGTGTGCACTGTGGCCATCTTGTTGTTTTGAAACAACAAGCGAGGGATGGACCTACGTTCATCTTTTATATACAGTCTATTGTGACCCTCAAACCCCACCCACTTCACACTCACCTGCCCCTGTAGACGAATTTCATTGGCTCCACTGCGAGTGCAGTGGCAACGATGTCATCGGCATTGTGCCTCCGCCCGCTCACCATGATGAGCCCGTCCATCTTGCCTGTGATGAAGACGAGGCCGCCGGGGCCAATGAAGCCCAGCAGGCCAGTCCGCACGAAGGCGTACTCACTGATCAACCCCCCGCTGGAGCTCACCGGGTAAACCTGCAGAGGACATTACAGCATTACAGTGTTTTTTTATTTTGGCTTTTAGTGTTTGGGTTCATGTCTTCACTTCGCCTCACCTCAAAGGTGTTCTTGGTCATGCCCGTAAGGCCGTAGTACGATGTCCCGGTGGCGATGGAGCAAACGCAGAACTCGCCGATCTCATCGGTCTGACAAAGCTGGGGCACGCCTTCCGGCTTTACTACACACACCAGGCCTGGGAGGACGAGACACACACACGGTTAACACTCCTGAAATGTCTCTGCTTGTTTTAAAAAGAAGTTATTTATGGCATGAGGAGGAACATTATTCACTCCAAACGCACCTGTTTATGAGACTCTCATTTCTCAAAGCTAAACTCTGAGCTTAAAGTAGGTTGTTCCAACCCGAGATGACGTCCCCTCCCGTCTGTGTCACAGCAAAACCAGGTTACCCGTGTAAAACTGAACTGGTGACAATGTAGTCCCTTTTTAAAGAAATATTTTGGGCTTCTTAGATTTAATTGTAATATGTTAGTGGAGAGAGAGCAGGAAAGCTGGAGAAACACCAGCAGCAATGCACAGAGTAAATGGCCTTGGGCTGGGTTCAAAGCCAAGCCTCTACATTAGCCCTACAGCAGACTGGTCGCCTGCTCAGTCCAGGGAGCTACAGCAGTACCTGTGACACACTCTCATGAGCTTTCTGATTCTAGGATTGGCTGTGCGGACAGCGATAAGTATCACGTTACACAGCACAACTATAAAATGCTGCATCTAGATCAGTTTGAAGTGACTCAGCAAACACTTTTTACCCCGTGCTTCAGCATCTTCTTATTTCAGTCATTACAAAGAGAAATGCATGCAAGATTCCACAGAAGCTGAAGGAAACAGATTTTGCTCCTTAGTTTAGTTTCCTTTGTGGTGCTGCACGTATAATCTCTGTGGTGAACGCTGGGCAGAGCGACTTCACAGAGGCTGTTGCTGCCTGTGTGCTCACTCAGACCGACTGGAAAGGACCAACTTTTATTTTGGAGCATCAGTTTTATCTTGGGAAGGTTCCTAACTGAGTGAAGCAGCACAGTAAGAGGTGATCAAATTCCCATAATACTAAAGAAAAGCTCCAAAATGACGACTCATTTACTTTTAACCCATGAGATGAAACAGTTTTATTATTGAGTGCAACTGCTTATTATCAACATTAAAATCTTTTAGTTTGCAGCTCAATGAGCACATTTAACTGTGGATTGCATTTTTATTCACGACTCTAATTGCAGACTAATCTGCACTAAAACTAATCAGTGAGAAGATTTTTACTCTAATCCATCTGCTGTAAAACGGGACAAACAAATAATGCCACTGGTGTCTGTGGATTCTTCATTAAGACCTGAACGGATGATGTTTGGCCCTAAATGCTTTTCAATGTTCTGTGTTACCTTTTTAAACTATGTGTGGGCTTCACCCTGGAGGGGAAAACTCGGCTCATTAGAACAGATTACAGGCTCTGCAGCCGTACTGAAAACTCTCCTGAGTTTCCATAATGTACAGCAGAACAACGCTTAACTCGCTCGTTCATGAGCAGGGAGAGAGAAAGGGGTTAAAGACCGGACACTGATGAAAAAGAGAAGCTGGGTCTTAAACTAATTTTACGATTTAATGAACTTCAATTACAATAGATGGAAAACTAGAAAGGAGAAAAAAGTTTGA
The DNA here is from genome assembly GCF_057382185.1 of Mchenga conophoros. Taxonomy (NCBI): domain Eukaryota; kingdom Metazoa; phylum Chordata; class Actinopteri; order Cichliformes; family Cichlidae; genus Mchenga; species Mchenga conophoros. Next base: position 14,136,872 of record NC_140534.1, on the reverse strand, counting down.
AAAGTTTGCTGGCTCCTTACGTCAACATTCAGTCACATTTTTGCTTGAATTGCACATTTCGATTACAATCCCCGCTTTTATTTTGTAGAAACACAAATTCCCTAAACCCAAGTCAGGCATATGTGAAGCTCGCAATCATTTTAGGAAACTGTTTAAAACCCTTGTCTTCTCCAAGATACATTATACTGCTGTTTAAACGTATCCCACCTCCGACTTCTTGCTTCCACGATTAAAATTCAACATTTGTGACACTAAAGGTCTGTATTTGTAATTTTCCTGATATAAATCTCAGTTACACCAGCTCAACCACACTTCCTCTTACAACACACACACACACACACACACACACACACACACACACACACACACACACACACACACACACACAACGATGTACCTCCGGGTGTGACGGTCCCCACATCCTGAACAGTGAGCACCGACAGCCGCTCCTCCGTGTCGACCCTGACGACGCCGTAACTCAGGCCCTGCATGGACAGGACGCCCCGACCTGGAGGCTGGCTGCTGTCCTCCACCGGCCTGAACACACAACCCGACACACACACACAGGTGATCCTCTGACACAGCTCGCATCTGTCCAAACTGACAGACCGCCACACTGCAGTACAGCACACTACTGTGCAAACTGCTCGTGTATTTCAATTTAGCTTCCACGTGTTTCTTTAGACAGCAGCTGCTGTTTCACTCATTCTCGTCGCAGTCCTCCTGCCCCATCATTCTCTTTCCACTAAACACCGACCTTTGGATTGTTCTAGCATAAAACAGACGCCTCAAATGATGAACCAGTGTTGTATCTACACATCAAAGACAAATAGCAATTTTAAATTGAATCTTTAGGCACTTTGCTACTAGCTGCCTAAACACATCATTTATTCCCATTTCTTCAGGTGAATCTATGAAACTTGGCTGCATGCATGTGAGACTGCTGCACATCTCTGCATAATCTGTGACGTGGAGGTTGTGTTTACGTACCTCCTGATGGCCACCGTCAGGGCCTCGGGGGAGCTGGCGCAGGGACAGATGACTTCAGTTCTCAGCCCTTTGGTCTGAAAGACGTTGAGGAAGGCGTCGCAGGACGAGATGGACCCTGACAGACAGAAACAATAACTGAGTCAGGACAGCTTCAGTTCAGGTGTCGAGCCACTTTTCCCACAAACTCCTGACACGTGCAGAATTGAAAGAGCTGTCATGTGAAAGGCTTTTAATCACATGTACCAGATCCCTGAATGTGATTAAAAAACACTCAAAAGACCTTTTGTACTGAAGTTTTAAAATGTTCCAGGCCAGTCACCTTTTTATGACCACGTCTCTGGGCAGGTGCTGGACATTTCTTTCTATTTTATTAGCACAGGTAACAGCGCACGGCTGGTTTCATATTTTGTTTTTGGGTTTCTTATTTTCTCATTGGAGGGCAGCTGTATGCAGGGATCAGCTGAAATAATTATTTAGGGCAGGAATAAGAGTTCATCCCAGCGCACTCAGGCTAACATGTGTCACCATGTCAGAGCATTTAAAAGTCAGTAATGTTGCCAGAAAGCTGTGTGTTTTGCATCTATTTGGTAAATGAATGGTAAAAATGAAGTGTGTATTCATAACTGTGAAGAGAGATAAACTGAAAAAACAAATCAACACCTTTTTGTGTCGTTAACATAACATTTCCCTTCAACTATCACTACTGCTTTCAACAGTCCACAGTGGTTATCGTGCATCCATCTGTGTGCTTGACTACAAATGAAAATGTTTGTCACTGACAGACAAACCTGTGTGATTTCTGAGTGTTTATGATATGCTAAGATTAAAGGTGTACCGACACACTTGTGTCTCTCGCTGCTTCACCTCTCCTTTGATTTGTTTTGTCTCCAAATTTCTACATTATTTGTGGGGAATTTCAGGAAGGTTTCATCAGAGATAGAAAAGTTTGAATTTCATGTCTCATAAATGCTTATCACACTGAAATGAGAAACTTTGGGAGAAACTCTTTTGATTTTTTCAAATAAATATCACCAACCAGATCCAGATATCCTGGGGCTGATCCTCTAATGTCAGAGCACACCTGAAGGCACCATGAGACAGCACCTGCTCAGAATAAATGTTATGACCTGAAAATCCTGCCTCGTGCCAAACATGATGCAACATGATGCAAGTTTCAAGTCACTGCAGCTTAATGCAGAAAAACCAGTTTTCTGTGGTCACTGCTAAACCAGTTAAACAGTTACTGAACTTAAAGATACAAACCATCAGTCTGGATGGTGAAAACATCACTTCCTGGTTCCAAGCTGTTGTATTTTTGTCTCATGTTAGGCTGACAACCTTTTCATGTACCAAGTTTGCGCAGTCGGACACATCCTGCTCTATTCCTGTAAAGTGACCCAGTTTCCTGAAATCCCGAGAGTTTTCTTTTTTCTCATTTCCCTGACATTCTCTATCTGGAATACACCTCGCTAAACTCCCCCGTTAGTGAAAGAGCTCGGCTGTGAAGGCTGAGCGCGACCTTACAGGGGTTTGATCCGTCGGCCACCAGCAGCATGCGCAGCGAGCTCAGGTTGATGTCCTTCTGGTCTTTGTGGGCCACCAGAGCCCAGTGCATGTCTCTGGACTTCACACAGGCCACCTTGGCTGCAGGAGGAGATGCGCGTACAGAGAAAAAGAGTGAAATTAGCATTTAATCTATTTGACAGGCAGGTGAATGGAGGGACTTGACTAAGATGAGTGACAGGTGTGTGTGTGTGTGTGTGTCAGTATGTGTGCCTGACCTTTGTACTGGCAGACTTTCTGGATCCACGACAGAGGGTTGACCTTCATCAGCGAGTAGGGCACGCTGATCACGTGCATCATGTTCATCACACTCTGCACACACACACAGAAAAAGACATTGAGGTGAGGCTTCATGTTAATATCTTTGGAATAAAACTCTTCTGGTTTTTTATGTATTATTTGATCATAAATGATAAATGGGCAGGAGGCTGGGGAGCGTGGGCTGAAAGCCTGAGGTGAAGTCAACCAGGTAAGCTACGAAGATATCTGTGCATTAGGTAAGACAGGTATAATCCCTTATGAGACGCTTCAGTGTTTCCCACACAAAGACCTCACTCGGGCAGCTCGCCAGCTACATCAGTCCCAGCCGAGTGATTCATTTTAGTATTTTTACATTTTTCAAATCTGTCTGCAAGAAAAACCCTCTGCACCCAATTTAGGCTGGTTCTCTTGCTCTTATTTTGAAAGTCCATTCACTGCTAATCATCTTGCTCTGGCCCCTTCACTCTTTGGTTTTCTTTACTAACCAGCTCACTGGCCAGGTTGTTAATGTGCAGGTCATTAATATAATTCAGGCGCTTCCCCGCAGATAAAGGATCTTGTCCCACTGTTGGACTAAACCCAAGTCCACCTGCTTGGACGGAAACACTAGTTTGGACTTTAGCAGAACAGAACAAGGACAGTGGATTTCATCGGCAGCTGGAGGAGATCCTTTTGCTTTTGGGAAGCAACTGGGAACAGAAGAGGCAGAGTGTGAGAGACGGGTGACTGCCAGAGTAAAGCTTGAGGCAGAATTGAGCCCAAGCTGCTGCAGGAAACACTTACAGCACTCAGATGCTACACAGAGCTCAGCAGACCAGCCTCTACACGTTTAACCTGCGTACTGACACCAGGGGGCGGTGTCGTAAAACCAAGTGTTAAAAGTCGTCTTTGATGATCTTTTGCACAAATGCAGAGGGTCACTGATGTCCGGCTACACGTCATTGGCCTTTTTCTTCCATAACCCGTCGTTCAGCACAGCTAAAGAGCTCCGCAAGTTCAATACATCAATGTAATGGACTTGTCTTTCTGTGAATCCTATTACTTACTTTTAATTTTCCATCCTTCTTTGTTCCCAGTTTATTCTTCTGAATTGTTTTTACGTGGATCATAATTTTGCTTTTATTTATCTTGTAATTATTTATTTTATTGATTGTTTTTCTTGTTTTCTGTGTAGCACTTTATATATTAATTGTGAGTTTTAAAAATACTGACTTGACTTAATAAAGTGTAAAAATTAAAATTAAAAACACAATTATCATTTATGTATTTAATCAACCCTGAAATATAGTTCTTCTTCCAGATGTCAGAGCAATGAAAACGCTTGTTATTTTCATACTGAGAGATTTATTCATCTTGCAAAGGCACTGTTTTTGCTTTGGACAGGGTGGATGCCAAAGCGCTGATCAATGCTTCATCAAATATGTGTTTATTCTACACAAGAAGGAAAGGACGTTTAATGATGCTATAAGCTGGTTAACTTATACTTAAAGGCTCGTTAATATACTTAAAATGGTAAATGGTCTGTATTTATATAGCGCTTTACTAGTCCCAAAGGACCCCAAAGCGCTTTACGCACTCAGTCATCCACCCATTCACACAAATATCTCATAATAACAACCATGTTTATAATCATGTTAAATATGGTAATGGTAAATGACCTGTATTTGTAAAGTGCTTTACTGAGTCCCTATGGACCCCAAAGCGCTTTACACTACATTCAGTCATTCACACACTGGTGATGGCAGCTACATTGTAGCCACAGCCACCCTAGGCGCACTGACAGAGGCGAGGATGCCGAACACTGGCGCCCCCGAGCCCTCTGACCACCACCAGTAGGCAACGGGTGGAGCGTCTTGCCCAAGGACACAACTTTACTCAAAAAGGTGTCTTAGCTAATTATAGGCCAATCTCCAACCTTCCTTTCATATCAAAAATCCTTGAAAGAGTAGTTGTCAAACAGCTAACAGATCATCTGCAGAGGAATGGCTTATTTGAAGAGTTTCAGTCAGGTTTCAGAGCTCATCACAGCACAGAAACAGCTTTAGTGAAGGTTACAAATGATCTTCTTATGGCCTCTGACAGTGGACTCATCTCTGTGCTTGTCCTGCTAGACCTCAGTGCTGCGTTCGATACTGTTGACCATAATATCCTATTAGAGCGATTAGAACATGCTGTAGGTATTACAGGTACTGCACTGCAGTGGATTGTATCATATCTATCTAATAGACTCCAGTTTGTGCATGTAAATGGAGAGTCCTCTTCACACACTGAGGTTAATTATGGTGTTCCACAGGGTTCAGTGCTAGGGCCAATTCTGTTTACATTATACATGCTTCCCTTAGGCAGCGTCATTAGAAGACATAGCATACATTTTCACTGCTATGCAGATGACACCCAGCTCTATCTGTCCATGAAGCCAGATAACACACACCAATTAGTTAAACTGCAGGAATGTCTTAAAGACATAAAGACCTGGATGGCCGCTAACTTTCTGCTTCTTAATTCAGATAAAACTGAGGTTATTGTACTCGGCCCTGAAAAGCTTAGAAATATGTTATCTAACCAGATTCTTACTCTGGATGGCATTACCTTGGCCTCCAAATTAGAAATATCCTGTCTCAGAGAGACGCTGAAAAACTAGTTCATGCATTTATTACTTCCAGGCTGGACGACTGTAATTCATTATTATCAGGATGTCCAAAAAACTCACTGAAAAGCCTTCAGCTAATCCAAAATGCTGCAGCAAGAGTACTGACAGGGACTAGAAAGAGGGAGCATATTTCTCCTGTTTTGGCTTCCCTTCATTGGCTTCCTGTTAAATCCAGAATTGAATTCAAAATCCTGCTCCTCACATACAAGGTCTTAAATAATCAGGCCCCATCTTATCTTAATGACCTTGTAGTACCATATCACCCTATTAGAGCACTTCGCTCTCGCTCTGCAGGCCTACTTGTTGTTCCTAGAGTATTTAAAAGTAGAATGGGAGGGAGAGCCTTCAGTTTTCAGGCCCCTCTTCTGTGGAACCAGCTTCCAGTTTGGATTCGGGAGACAGACACTATCTCTACTCTCAAGATTAGGCTTAAAACTTTCCTTTTTGCTAAAGCATATAGTTAGGGCTGGACCAGGTGACCCTGAATCCTCCCTTAGTTATGCTGCAATAGGTGTAGAGTGCTGGGGGATTCCCATGATGCATTCAGTTTTTCCTTTCCAGTCACCTTTCTCACTCACTATGTATTAACAGACCTCTCTGCATTGAATCATATCTGTTATTAACCTCTGTCTCTCTTCCACAGCATGTCTTTATTAGAGATGGCACGATACCACTTTTTTATGTCCGATACCGATACCGATATCATAAATTTGGATATCTGCCGATACCGATATGAATCCGATATAGTGTTTTTTAATCAACAAAACTGTTTTTTAAAATATCTTGCTGCATTTTGCAAGTCTGCAAGTTCATACTCAAGTTTAAAACAACAACTACACTAAAGCTATTCTGTTATACCTGTATACAAAAAAAATATTTCATAGTTCAGCAATACTGATCAATCTAATAAACTTAGACCTACACCATCCTCCCTATTCTGGTATTTTAAAGAGTACTTAGCGTAAATATTAAGCAACCTAACTAATAGGGTTCCAACTCCCAGCAACAACAAAAATAAATAAATAAAAAATAGGGAACCACCCCTCACGCGCCACCTCATGATGCTTAATCGACGTAATCAACCTTAATTTGATGCAGTGTGAAAAAAAATGCACAGAAATCAATTATTTTTCAAGAAATATTAAATAGATTCAACATCTTTCTTCAACAAAATTGCAGACTGCACAGATGGTACCTTCCCAAAGGAAAAAGTACTATAGCTTACTAGGGTATATATTAGACTTAATAGTCACTATATACAGTAATTGACTTCTATTCATTTTACATCAAATTAAAACTTTGTGTGTCAGATAATTATTTATTAAAAGCTAGACATTTTAAATGAGAATAAGAAAGAAAAGTATGTCTTTGTGCCCCCTTTTCCCAGTTAATGCCCTATCGGCCCCCCTGGTTAAACTTTGCTAGATCCGCCCCTGCACAGTTACCAGCGTCAGCTACGTAGAAAAAGATCCTCGAGTAGAAAGAAATATTAAATACATTCTAACAACAGCTTATCAAGCTTAAACGTGTTGCTGTTGTTCAGCCGCTGGTTTCCTCTTTCTGGTGCAAAGTGGGCCAAAAACAAAGACGGACTCGTGACAGAAAAGCCGATCAGCTGATCATTTAAGCAGTTTCACGATTGAAGTAGCAGCCGGAGAGCGAGAGGCAGTCGCTCGTAAAGCTTAACGCAGGAATGCTTTACAAACATTCAGAGATGGACTTACACACTTGCTTTACTTCTCTCGGGGATAACTTTGTCGGAGATGAAATGCCGGGTTGCTAGCGAAGCTCCACATGCTATCCCGCATGCCACAGCCGCTCTATCACGTGATGCATACTGCTCTGACATGCTAACGTTCTGAGGTGAGTTACGGCGTGTTGCAAGTTTTGTGAGGTGCTTTCGTGATATTTAATGGATCGGATTACATTTTTTATTTTTCTCCGATATCCGATCCAGTAATTTAGGTCAGTATCGGACCGATACCGATACGTAATATCGGATCGGTCCATCTCTAGTCTTTATCCTGTCTTCCTTCTCTCACCCCAACCGGTCGCAGCAGATAGCCCCGCCCCTCCCTGAGCCTGGTTCTGCCGGAGGTTTCTTCCTGTTAAAAGGGAGTTTTTCCTTCCCACTGTCGCCAAAGTGCTTGCTCATAGGGGGTCATATGATTGTTGGGTTTTTCTCTGTACCTATGAAGCGCCTTGAGGCGACTTTTGTTGTGATTTGGCGCTATATAAATAAAATTGAATTGAATTGAACAACCGAGACTGTTGGGCTCGAACCGGCAACCTTCTGATTACAAGACGAACTGCCAGCTCTTGATATAAAGTCTTACTGATCATTTTTCAGATTTTTTCAGACTCCATTAGGACGCCCATTGTGAAAAATATTTGCTTGACAATTACAAATAGTGGAAATTAAAGAGGAATAGTCTGAAGACTAAAGGTCAAAGTGACGGACCTTCTCCCAGCTAAAACCAACATTAGTGTCATGACCTATGACCTCTTACAGGCAGATCTTACCGTCAGGATGCCGTGCCACAGACCCACGTCTTTTTTAAAGTCCAGCACGTTCACTATGGTTTCAGCTGCAGGCAGAGATGGGACAGAAGAGGGTTAAATTACTTATAGATAACCCTGAGACTGCACAGTGTGTGTGTGTGTGTGTGTGTGTGTGTGTGTGTGTGTGTGTGTGTGTGTGTGTGTGTGTGTGTGTGTGTGTGTGTGTCCTTACCCTCAGTGTAGCTGCAGGACTGAGTGAGAGCCTGGCAGTGTGTGAGCAGAGCGATCCTCGTCACAGTGACTCCCAGCACACTGCCGTCCTTACAGGTTTTATACTGGGAGGAAAACAACAGATGGATCATTGAAAGCAAAGCAGAGGGAAGCTGTAAGTGACAGACTCAACCCTGCTGTACCTGTCGTTCAGTACAAAAACTCATTTCAACTTTGAAGAAATCACATTCGTGGGTCTCTGCAAATAGATTATTACTAAAGATAAATGTTGCTGATTATTTATTCCTTTGTTTATAGTTCGTAAAAATCCAGATAATTGCAAAAACATTCATTTTAAAAACAATATAAAATACCACATGCTGATATTTGGAAGTGTGCTTTATCGCTTTCTGGCCTACATACGCAGACTGACGCCACTTTTATGTCTGCAGCTACATGCAGCAACTGGAGTAGGTCACATTAATGTTTCATATATAACCTGTTTTCTCACGTTTATTATTTATTTAATGTAAAACATGTTGAGAAAAACACTATAGAAATAGCACACCCATTTCAATCCAAGCCTAGAAATCAGATTCTTTCTAAAAGAAGTCTTGAGAGAAAGGTGGGCATTTAAAATATGAAACCTGGCTTCCTTCCTGTGACCAGCAGGAGGCGAGCCTTTGACTCATGGTCACATGTAAACAGATGATAAAGCAGAGTATGCTTTGAAAAAAGAAAATTCGTAGATGACTTGCCCCCCCCCCCCAATTAGCATAGCTACTCCCACCTATACACTAAACTGACTGTTCACTCAGTACACCTGTTCAGCTGCTTGTTAACATTAATATGTAACCAGTTCAAGCTGAGCTGACTCTGAAGCTGGCAGGCTTGTTGGTGTCAGGCTGGTGTATTTCAGAAACTGCTGATCACAGAAACATCTCTGAGATTCACAGAGAATAGTGAGAAAAAGAGAAAACATCCAGTGAGCAGGTCTCTGGGAGGCAATGTCTTGTTGATGCCAGAGGTCAGAAGAGTGCGGCCAGACTGCTTCGAGCATCTCTGAATGAACAACACATTGAACCTCGAAGCAGATGGACGACAGCAGCGGCAGAAGGCCACACTGTGGCCATGCCTGTCAGCTAAGAGCAGGAAACTCAGGTTACAATTTGCACACGCTCACAAAAATTTGGCCACAAAAATGCAGCTGGTAGTGTAATGGTGTGGGGGACATGGTCTTTGGCCCTCAGTACCAGCTAAGCATCATTTAACCACCACAGCCTACCTCAGCATCATTGCTCATCTTGTCTATTGTTTTACCAGCTGACAAATCTGTAGCAAATGTGTGACACTGTCATGTCAATGTGGACTAAAAGCTGTGAGGAATGTTTGTAGAACTTTGTTGAATCTATGGAAGAATTAAGGTCGTGTGGAAAAAGTCTCAGCTGAGTGTATGTCCAGTCTGGCTTTGACCAAAGGTGAGAGAAAATCCAAACTTGGCTACCAGCTCCTTTCAAGCTCACACAAGTTTGATTTCCTTACTGAGTACAAAACCTGACATGAGATTGTCAGCAGGAAGCAGATGCTTCTCGACAGAAATAGTCTGGCACAGGTTGCCGATGTAAACACATACCTTTACACCTACAGATTTTATTCTCTCCACCAGAGAAAGGAAACAAACATGTTTACCACAAATATTTGTCAATGCAGACATATGCAGTAAGCCTGTAACACTAATCCTATCAGCACAAAGTGCAAACAAACAGCACAAGCAGCAACCCAGCGGTTGGTGAGATGGACCACAGGCAACAGTTTCATTGTGCCTTTGTGTTTGCATGTGTGTGTGCATGTGTGTGTGTGTGTGTGTGTGTGTGTGTGTGTGTGTGCGCGTGTGTGTGTGTGTATTAGCCTCACCTCTATGTAAGCAGTGTCATTATTTGCATCTTTGATGTGGGGGAACCAGTCTCTGGGCGGTTTGGACAGGTGCTTCGACTCTGTTACAAACCACAGCAGTTTCGGCCAACCTGCAGGGGCGAGAGAGAAGCAAAAGGTACGATAAGTAATGAAGAGAGACAGAGGAGTTCTGATATGACTGTCACGATGCTGATATTTGCTGTTTTATTTTGAAAGTCATCTTGGTTTCTTTGGTGGTTTTGAGTCCTCCCCACAGCTGAAAGCCACACTGGGAGCATTTAGCCTGCACAGGATCTTGTATTTGGAGAAGATTGGGTGCTGTGTGGCACTCCTGTGTCTGACCTGCTGCCCTCCTCACCTGCTCCATGGAGCTTAATGTAACTTCCACAGAAAACAACAAGGATGCCCGGGGTTCAAGGCTTCACTTCAGCTGCTACACCCTTGTCTTTATACTGGTGTGGGCGGTGGTAGCATTACTGGACTGGGTAATTGTATGATTGACCCTGATTGTGTTTATCGGTTCTCTGTGAATATTTATACTCAGGTCCAAATGCTTTCTGTGAGTCTTTGTCAAATTCAAATTATGTTTTATCCAAGTTCCTTTTATCACCTCCTCCGTCTGCACTGGCTGGTCCATTGTTTAGTTTTACCTTTCATGTATGCCGGGCAATTCAATTGGCCAGCTGCTCTGACAGTGACAGCGCTTCCACCAATCACAGAAGCAAAACAGCTTAACAGAGTCCTCACTAACGAGCATTTTTTTCCCTCCCAGTTAGTATTTTCACACCCATGGAAGCGTTTAATGCCGCTGAAAGAAAGAGAAGATTCTTACTGGCACTAACACAGTGTAGGAAGGCGATGATAGTAGTGCAGGGAGTTTCACTCACATTTGTGACTGAAAATAGATGCATGCAGATTGTAAAATGTGGTTTGGAGCATAAAAATATGATGAGATTCAGCACGAAGGAGTTTTCATTTCTTTCAACAAAAACCGCAGTTAAGATGGTCGAGCTGCAGTGAAGAGATGGTTATAGCTACAGCTGCAGAACTCAGCATTTTGTTATTGTAATTACCACAAAAACTTGCGACGGTAGAATCGAACCACCTGTGCAGAAAAGTTCAAAATAAAGAAAACAATCTTTTCAGCTGCTTTCATATACGCTCGCTTTGTTTTACACAGTGACAGCCTAACACAAGCTTACTAATTACTCTGTAAATCTAGATTATTAATAAAAATCTACTGATGAACTATTAGTCAAAGCCACTCAGCAGTCTGATTCAAATGAACTTTTTTTTTCCAAGCCAGTAAAACTCTGGAGAGTGACAAGATGTTTCTGTGACAGTGTGCTCACTTTGAATGAACACCCTTTCTCTTCTCTCGTTGTGCACATTTAGCAAAGCCACCCATCCCCCCACCCCGCATCACGCCTTTACAACTCAGCTATGATTGATGACTTTCCCTCACCTTTGAACTGTGGGATCTCTCCTGTTGCGCTCTTGGGAAGACCCTTATGGCAGGCATCACTGGTCAGCGCCACAGTAACGCCACAGCTGCCCAACAGGAATCCAATCTGTTGGCTGCCGGCATCCTATTGGATGATACAGAACACGATGAAAAAAATAAAGCTGATGCTTTTGCTGTTCAGATATCTCATAACTACAGTAAATGCAGAGCTATATGTTTGTAAAAGACTTCTACTGAAGCACAGAATAGAACAGAACAGCCCTTTAATGTTATTGCACGTATACAGTGAACTTGCAGTTACACTTGTGAACATGCAGCGCTGGTTTAGAAGTGACTCTTGCTGCACTGCTGCTGCAGCCCAAACGTAAATTTTATGGAAAATCCTGCAGCACAAATGCAGGAGGGGGAAGGGGTTCAAGAGAAGCTACCGACATGCAGCAAAAGGCATTTCTGCTAAGCAAGTCATCACTGTGTAACCATGCCAACCCCTATGCTGGCCACTGCGCTGCAAAGACAAGCAGCTTTGTCTCAGAGTGAGACTAAAGCAGAAACAACTACGATACAGGATGGCATCCAAAAAAGAAGCTGCTGAAATCTGAGGTCACTGAAGGTGAGAGATCAGCAGTTGTAGCTGAGCTGATGTGTTTCCTGTGTGACGGTGGCGCAGCAGGAGGGCCCGTTTCTTGTGTGTCAACTGTATTTTTTTGCTTTCTGCTTAGACGTGATTATTTCCTCAGAAATACTTGTTGCTGGTAAAAGGCTGCAGTTGAAGATCCAAAACATTTTATCAACTGTCTGAGGTATGGATAAGGCCTCTGTGCAAACACGACTGAAATGAAACGCAGCGGGAGTCTGGAGGTCTGGGGGGGCGAGGTGAAATACAGATGTGGCCACAGCAGGTTTATGAAAAATCTAATTACCTAACCTCCAGTAGAGACTAATCCTGCACAAAACAGCTTCAGCAACAGATTTAAAGGAAAGGAACCAGAGAGCTGCAGCCACGGCTAAAGACAGCTGATTTGCAGTGCTCTGAAGTACCTTGCGACTTAGGGGCACCTCTATGGGAACAGGGACCACCTCTGCCAGCAGACAGCCGTAAAAGGCCACCATGAAGGCCACTGGGTCGTTGTTCGGAAACACCAACGCCACCTAGAAGGGAAGGACAGAAGACAGCACTGGGGTTCAGAGAACTGAAATCATTTTCTAAGGCTCAGAAAGCAACACAAGGAGTGAAAATTGCAGTCAGTTTCTAAGCAACACGCAAGTTCATGTAAAGTCACCAGCACATTTATCTGTATGCTCAGCACAAGTTAATTCGCTAGAATGACTAATATACAGCTCTCAGTGTTTATTTGCTTTTCACTGAGAGCTGAGTGAGGAGACTGATAACAGTCTTGTGTTTGTGCACTCAACATGAATCCAGAGCAGATCATTATGTCCACCACTGAAACGTGACGGTGAGGATAACATCACCAACACTGGGCATGTGCGTGAGTTTAATAATCATTACGTTACAAGAAAAGGTGATCGTGGCTACATCTGGCAAAAACACTGTGTGCAGCTCTTTTTGAATGAACAGAGATGAGGCCCAGTATAAACTGTGACGGGCAGGCAGAGCTGGCATCAAGTGTGCTCAACTATCTGAGAGCAGTTAAGGGCGGAGGGTGATCCAAGACCGCAGCACAGAGCAGTCGGCCATCAGTGAGAGTAGTTATGTCTGTTGGTCTTCCATGGTCTCTTGTGTTCTGGGGGCCTCTGGATGTCTGGAGTTTTGATCTCCTCCATACCTGCTTCACACCCTGGAGGACGGGGCTGTGGCCCCCCCACACTCCCTAGCAGATCATTACATGGAGAAACCTTTGGAATGCAAGCATGCTGATCCACACAGGTATGCACACATGGGTATTCACAGACGCGGACTAAAGCTTTCTTGGCTGCTGCCTCAAAGCACACTGTGCGCTGTCTATCTTGCGTGCTGCACAATATCGTTTATTATTTAGTAACTATTGATATCTATGACTAGCTAGTTTATTGTGATGGTGCTTTGTTTTCTCTATTATTATGTTGCTCTTTGTTGTTTGCTGTCTCCTCTGTTTGTTTTTTTTGTTTGTTTTTTTTTTTTCTCCATACAGGTGACCCAGGAGTTTTTTTTTTTTTCCTCTCTCTTCCCCCCCCTTCTCACCGTCTCTTCTCCCCTTTGGTTTTCTTTCTTTCTCTCCCCCTCTTTCTCTCATTCATTCCCCCTGTCCTATTTATTAAAAAAAAAAAAAAAATGACAAAGGATGAACTGAAGCTCTGCCATCACGTAATGTCGCATACTGCTGTTTCTGATGTCATTTAGAAAAAAAAAAAAAAAAAAAAGGGGCGGAGGGTGATCCAAGACCGCAGCACAGAGCAGTCGGCCATCAGTGAGAGTAGTTATGACACTGATTAAGTCAGAAACTGTGCGAACAGGAGGAGCTTTCAAATGCACAGCAGCTGTAGGAGGTCTACAGCTGCTTGAAAAAACCACGAACAATATGAGATGTAGAAGAATTTCAGCTGACGTGGCCTGGCACTGAAATCAGTTGATCTTCCCGCACTGTGGAAGGCTGAACTGAGGCTATGATAGACTTTAGTGCTGGGGATCAATACTCCTTTTATTTAAGAACACTTTAAGAAATCATCCCTTCTGTTCTCTATCAAACGTAACAACAGCCCTTCTTTTTGCCACAGCTGAACAGCACACACACTTCTGTATTATGCATCCTGCTGCTGTTTCTCACATTTATGCTGCACATATTTTTTTTATCACTGTTCGATATATCAAAATTCTTTGCACCACTACCCTCTCAGACCCATTATGCTTTTCCTAATAAAAATCTCCCCAGGAATGACTCAATGAAAGAAGAGCAGCGAGCTAGCCACACAGTGACATGTGCTCCATTAACCCCGACACCAGCCTCACATCTCCCGACTTTTTCTAGAGGATTTTCTGTTCCACTCCACAGAGAGCTGTTGGTACTGCTTTTTTTAATGAAAAGTTGATAACAGCCTCACGTTGCTTTGGTGTCATTTCCACTGCTTGAGCACCTCCCATTTATTGAAACTGGCACTGGTGGTCTGTCCGCTTTGCATATGCATCAGCTGCATATGCAAAGCGGACAAACTGGAATTGTAAGCATGTGATGATGTACTTCTTGCAATCTTTTACTGCTATTCCAGCAAATGTATTTTTCTGAACAGAACAGAAACCTACAGGAGGTCAAAAGCACCTTAAGTGCAGGTTTAAAAGCTTTTTCTTTGTGCTGAACAGAGTCAGGTTAGATTTGCTTCTGCTCGCTGTGCTAAGCTGCAGACTGCAGCTCAATATTCTGCTTACAGACATTACAGTGGTATCAGTATCTCAGTGAAGTATCCCCTTCATTCTCAAGGGAATACAACAGGAGCTTTATTATAGAGACATTGTTTGGTCAAATAAATAATAAAAACTGCATATCATCATAAATATACCAGCAAATATATAATTATCTGTTTTAATAGATTTAAAATTAAAAAAAGCTAACTTGGCTGAACAAAGTATCAAAGGGTTGGAGTGAAGTGAGCACAAACAAAAAGAAAAAAGTGAAAAGTGAGAGCTGCAGTGGTGGGCGAGTGTGACTCACCCGATCGCCCGGTCGCACCATGGGCTCCTGCTTGCTGCCCAGTTTGTGGAGGATGTTGTAGGCAAGCTTGATGCTGCGAGACCACAGCTTCCCTGCAGGGAGTGGGACACAGGATATGAGGGTGCGATTGAGGGAGGGGGAGGGAGAGAGACTGAGATTGTGTTTGTGTGTTCTTGCACTTCTATTTTGAGGCAATTCAGTCGATAAGAGAGGAAAAAAACTTTCTGAAGTGATGACATTTAAGAGCTTTCAGCAGTCAGGAGAGGTCACTACTGACGTCTGGAGAATGGATGGATTATACTTAAAAGCAAGTGTCTAACGCACAGTTGGTGGACAGGTGCACAGGAAAGAGGAAATCATGTAAAAATGGTGGGGGGAGGGTACATTCCTGCACACTTTCAGCTCTGAGTTTATTAAAGATAGAATATTCAAAAAATGCCGCTACTTCTTTTGCATAATGTGATTTCCCTGTGCAGCCTTGTTATATACTGTTACAGAAGCTGCAAACACAGTGAAAAATTGGTCGGGACCGACTTGAGAAACAGCAAAAGAAAGCTTTAAGTTGTCGAGATCCCGGGTCCTAAGAAAATCCCCAGATCCCAATCCGATCAAGCATCGAGGAGAAGCCCAGTTCACAGCAGGACCCACAGGATCATTAGGCTGCTGGTTTTAATGGCCCGGTCTGGTCATTATGTGTGTTAGTCTCAGGGAGTGTCTCATTATAGTCTACATCAGAGGTTCTCAATGTTGTGATGACCGAGTGTCAATTAGGAAAAAAGGACTCATGATGTTGTTTAATTAATACAAAAAATGAATGAAAAAATGAAAAGAAAGGTCAGGCAATAAAAGAGCTTTATAACAGAGTCATGGACATAACTATTCATGTGTAATTAGTACTTAAGATGTGTCTGTTCTGATGGATTTTCATTTATATATATATATATATATATATATATATATATTTTTTTTTTTTTTTTTTTTTTAGGGGGATTTATTTTGCTATGAGAGCTGTAACAGAAGAGTTCAAACTTTTTTGTCCCCTTTTTTGCTAAAACCAAAAGAAATCAAACGAAATCAAATCAAAAACCCAACATGACTCTTAAAAGAGGAATCATGAAGAGGCAGACCAACAGAGGGCAAACAAATGATCTCATAAAGAAAAGAGGAAAGAGGGGACTGCATATGCACACAACAGGCGGTGATTGAAAAGGAGACCAGGTGAAACTAATGAGGGTGGGCGGGATACTGAGCAGGAAGTGAAGAAACCTTCAAAGTAACCAAGAAGATAAATAACCATCACAGACACCAGAGACAGGGGGACACAGAGGGGCCAACAAAACCACCAGATGCTTCTGTGGATGGTTTATCTTGTGTTGTTCCACCACTTTCCTGCATGACACACTCCTCTTCTCTTTAGTAAAAAAGTGAAGCAGTGGTTTAATAACAACTTCACTTTCATGCAGTTTGTTTCAGAGATTAAAATAATAAAATTAAAATATTATATTAAGTTTATTTAGGCACATTTAGGTCCCTTTTCACCGATTTCTGGTTGCACTAGCTTCTCTCTGTCAGCAGACTTCAGTCTATCACCCTCTGTATGTGCGAATGGGGTTAAGGTGTCACCGGAGTTGTTGACAAGTTGACAAATGGCAAATTAACCGTAACCAAACAAGAACAGACGCCAAATAGCCCCAAATGTATTTACTGGTCTGACAGCAGGGCCACTCCAGACAGCGTCAGAGCCGGGGTGTCAAATTCATTTTACATTGCGGGCCACATACAGCCCACTTTGATCTTAAGCAGGCCGGACCAGTTAAACTCCCCTTTCAGTCATTGTGAAGAAGTCACATATTTAACTGTGACAAAGCTGCTGTGACAAAGAAAGATGAATAGCCATGAGAGAGGTTTTTATCAGCAGGAAGAGCTGGAAAAGTTATGAAAATACAGTTAAGAGTCCAAATGTAATGCTTGTTCTTGTTTGTAGTGAGCAGCAGATGAAACAAGTTAAGAATTATAAATATAAAGATCAGGAGTGTGCAATATACGGCCGGCCGTACATCACCCCTGGTGTGAATCATATTCAGCCTAACCAGCATGCATGTCTGTGCATTTTTAAATTCTTGAACTAGCAAAACATTTATCCAACTGTAGCTCTGGTGGACATGAATGAGTGAGCACTAAGTGTGTGGTTACCATATGTGAGCACATAGAGGGGCTTCCCTGCTGTGTCCAGGCTGGTGAGGCAGGGGGCTTTCGGGGAGATGGTTCCCCAGCGTTGGAGAGCCGCCTCCAGAGAAGGAGGCCAGTTAGTGACCACCCCCAGCGGCTCTCCTCGCACTGGCATCATCTCCGCCCCCTCCGGCCGAGGCTGGTTAGGGTCGGGTTGCTGGACTGTAACAGGATGAGGCCGAGAGTTTCATGAGTGCACAGCTCACAAACTTTTACTGTTTATTTGATTTCAAGTGTGGCCGTGAAAAAAAAACACATAAACAACTTTTATGAACACAGATGTACTGAGGGGGACGTGAACAATCTTTTATCTCTTTTAATATTGAGTTCAGACTGCAGAGAGGCTGAGAGCGAGGCAGCAGTGGGGAGGGATTTGACTGGATTCAATCTTCAGCCAGTGCCATAAAAAATAGAATTAGAGTCAATTGGAAGTTTTAACCGCTACATCAATCCCAAGCTCAAAATTTTGTTGTATGATTATAACACACATGTTTACAACACACTGTCAAATGACTCCAGGATATGATTTAAAAGACCACAAAACTGGACAAAAGTATGAGTTTCCCAGAGAGTCGAAGAAACAGAGAGAAAACACTCCCAGATGGAGAGAGGCGAGCAAAGAGCAGGAAATATTTCAGTACGTTTACAATTTTAACTCTTTAACAACACATCTGTGCTCTATATGAACCTTTCCCATGACTTGGAGTGTCCACATGAAGACAGTTCTTTACATGGACGTGAGTGTTGTTCTCAGCATTAATGAAGATTTTGGTCACATTGGTTACCACTGCCCAGCATCTTCCTGTATTATTTTATTCATTATTATTAACTAAAACTAAAAATCTGACTGCATTTCCCATTATTTTTAAATTCTGAAAGTTCTTTAACTGTCATGAACTAATTCAAAGAAAGAGCTTTTTAAAGGGTAGCAGATGATTATTGATCTGCACAAAGTTTATGGTCCACTCTGTTTGGAAGCGTCAAAATTCAGTCTAATGTCTGTTCACAGCTTGATGTTTCTGGAGTCAGAGTGGACCATAAAAGGCTGGAGTGCTAAGGCTAGCACACTTGTTTACCTAGGGTCTTTATATTGTAGAGGTAAGGTAGAGACCCTAAAATAATAGAGAGAAGAGCACATCCCTGTTTGAGCATGCGCTTGGCGACACTGGGAAGGATAAACTCCCGTTTAACAGGAAGAAACCTCTGGCAGAACCAGGCTCAGGGACGGGACGCCATTTGCCGCCAACAGTTGGGGTTGATGGAATAAGATACTAAGAGAAGAACTTTGCTTACCACGTGTTATGAATTTGAGACATATTACATGTTATGTTAGTGCTATGAACCACACAGGACCAGCACAAACCTGCCTGAGGGCGCACTGTTCTGCAAAAATCAGTGTGGCCTATAATACTGCATAACTTTTAAGTGCTAATAAAATTTAAAATGGTTTGTTTAAAAACATTTTCAGCCCCATGCAATTTTTATGAAGGAGAAAATTAGCTACACTGACTAATGTTGTTTCTTATTGTCAGCTGCCAACAGGTTTATTTCTGCTGTAATGTTTTTAACATGGGAGTCTATGGGAATTTACTCCCACATGGATCCTGCCTTGAGTGGTCATTGAAGGAACTGCAATTTCTGGGACTTAACCAGCTTACACGACGTTCAGCTTTTTCCAAAATTTCTTGAGACCTGCAAAATTAACATTCACAGTTCATTTATTTGCATGCATGAATGCCACCTCAGCACTGAGCTGTGTTTCTTTGAAAAAGCTGATTTTGCACACTGACCTGTAGCAAAGCTCATTATGTGTTTATTAAAGTGATTTATTAAATGAATCACTTGGGGATAGTTTTTTAAAATGAACAGAAAGACTGTTTTTACCTTCTAAAAGCTCATCAAAGTCATCAACAAAGAACTCTCGGAGTGGAGGTCTGCGAGGCTGCTTCAGCGTGTTCACCAGCTGCTGGATCTTAGCCGACACGCGACTGCTGACCGGAACACCTGCAAAAAGGAAAGTGGTGATGTGAACAGCTTACAAGACGATCATGAAAACTAAAATAAACCTCCAGTGTTACATGATGTGTTGCAAAGACTGAGACTAAAATGCTGCCTGTGATGTAAACCCTGGACAAATACTGAATGAACGATCCTGCTTTTCTTCTGACGTTCTTTTATATATGAGAGAGAAATAAAGAATTTGTCAGTCCTGTAAGCAAACAGTTCAAGCTTCAGAATGTTTTAAACCACAGACTGTATATAAATGATGTAAAGTAAAGTAAGTAAAGTAAAATTTTATTTATATAGCACCTTTCAAGATAAAATCACAAAGTGCTTTACAGAGGCAGAAAACAGACATTAAAATCTCAAACAAAACAAAATCAACCAAAAGCGCGTTTAAACAGATGCGTTTTTAACTGCTTTTTAAAAGACATGACTGAGTCCACAGATCTCCAACTCAAAGGGAGCGAGCTCCAGAGTCTGAGAGCACTGATACAAACGCTCTGTCACCTTTTGTTTTTAACCCTGTATGCTGGACAACCAGCAACCCCTGGTCACAAGACCTCAGGGACCTGCTGGGGTGATAAGGAAGAAGAAGATCACTTATGTAAGTTGGAGCTACACCGTGCAGGGCCCTATAAGTCATGATTATGATCTTAAATTGGACCCTGAACTTGACAGGGAGCCAATGCAGTTGAATCAGCAGGGGAGTATTTGTGATGCTTTATCAGAAGCCTAGCAGCAGCATTTTGAACACCCTGCATTCATTCAAGGGAGGCATTACTTAAACCTTAAACAAGGAATTACAATAGTCTAAGCGAGATGAAACAAAAACATGAATAATCATTTCCAATTCAGAACGTGACACAATGGGACTCAGCAATTTCTTAAATGGTAAAAACAAGAGCGAACCAAAGATTTAACGTGTGTGTCCAGCGTCAGAGCTGGATCAACTGTAACACCAAGGTTCCTAATGGAGGATTTAATATAAGAAGCAAGAGGGCCTCGATTTTTAACCACGAGGGGAACACATTTCTAGCCAACGTAAACCATTAACCATTCAAGGTTAGTGAAATATGGTACTTTTGGACCTGGAGGCGTCCCCCCTCTGGGTCTATTAAACAGAATGCAGGCTTGAAGCACTGCAACATTTGTACAATCTACAGTCTAAACATTGCATTTCAACAGTTTTTTAGACTCCTGGCTCTGTATGATGTCATGTGAGAATATCCCTTATAAGGTCATCTCGAGCACACGGGTCTGAGGAAAGCTGGCTTAAAGAGGGAGGAGCTAAAGCAGGTTGTTTCTGACAGAAGATGAACTTGGGTGCTGCACCAAGAGCCTGGTACATGATAAATATGGATTAATTTGGACTGTAAATAATAAAATACTAATCAAGTACAAGCCAATAATAAATGTATGAAGATGGAAATTTGCAGATTGGCTTCCCTTTAAGGCACTGAATTAGAAACTCTGTATTTTTGGCACAAGGCTCTGCTAAGTGGACCACAGCCTGTGATTATTCTGAGGAGCTCTCAGCTCTCTAACTGACTGTGTGATTGTGAAACATGCTGAAGAAAGAACAACAAAGGTGCTCTGTCAGCTCTGCTTAGAAAAATTAATGGTAAAAAAGTCCAATCTGTCTTCCAGGGGACTGACATCAACACAAACCGTGTAATTGGCCAGTTCTCTGAGGCACTGGTCCAATTTGAGCTCACTTCCTGATTAAAGAGTTGCTATTTTTATCAGACGGTCTCCAGTATTTTTATTCAGAGGCTCCAGCTGGGAGCTGGCTAAAGGTGTGACGTTGGCGGTGACTCCTACCATCGCCTGTCTCCATGCGCTCCGCGTTGCCGTATTTCTGCGTGTTCCTGGCAATGGTTCCCATATTGGCCATGTGGTGACGCTCAGTGTGGGAGTGGGACGAGTCCGACGAGTATCCCGTCACGTCCGGCGGGGCCGAGTGGTTCTCTGTGAGGCAGATGGAGAGAGAGCTGAAACAGACAGCGGTGACTCACTGTTCACCTTTATCACTGCTCTGTTTGTCAAGTGCCGTGTGTTATAGAGTCCACGGGCAATTAGACACGTTCTGATGGTCATCTTGTTTCACTGCTGATTTGGGTCACAGCCCTGACAAACACAGGAGTCAGCAGGGTCTGGAATAGCTGCGCTTCAAAACATCACAAGTGTAAAGCTTTCAAGGGAAAACTTCTTCTCCAAACATCAATAACAACAGACATTTTTGGTCATATTAAAGGTGCACTTTGTAGCTATCCTGTACAGAATTAAACTAAACCTTTTACCACCAGGGGGCAGCATTTTACCAGCACATGTGTGCAGTCTTTTTCAAGATATGCAGCTGTTTAGCTTTATATATTTCTTTTCAGCCAAACCTATTTTCTAAAGAGAAGTTGCATTGACTCACTGGTATTACACAAAATTGCAGCTAAGCATCAAGTCGACTTGAGTCAATACCTCACAGTCTTCTTCCACATTTTATGGAGTGATTTAGTGCATTTTCAAAGGTTTTAAAAACGGAAATTGATAAGAAAACGATTTAATGTCCACATACTGTTTTGGGAATAGCTGACATTTCTTCTCTTAACCTGCTGAGGTCTATTCGGCCATCCGTGGTGACTCCAACTCTAAATGTAACCCTAACCTTTACTTAAACAGTTCCCCCGAGTCATTCTGTGTAATTTTAAACTGTTCACATCACACATTCACACACATTCTGCCTTTCTCCAAACTCAAGGTTGGGGTTACCACCTATCATGTCTTATCATGAATGGTGATTAAAGGCTGCATTATTTTGATTGTTTATACTCACTAAGGCATTCTGCAGGCATTCTGCATCTTCAGAGACTCTGAAAAAGGTGAAACCTACCCTCTGACTCCAGCGGCGGAGGCCACAGCATGTCGGAGCCAAACTCACAGGACCGTCGCAGAGAGCCGCCGTTCTCTGCTATACTAAGCGCTCCCTTCCTCTTCAGAGACAGGTGGCCGATACCTGAAGGAGCAATAAACAGCTGTATCACAGTCAAATACTGTGTATTACTGCAAAGACTCTTGGGCTGCACTCCTATTGGGCCATAACGGTACTGCAAGACCCACGAAATTCTAGTCCTCCTTGTTACAACCTCAGTTGTGTCAGAAAATGAAAACTGACTTCTTTGATCTCTTTTACCTTGTTTTCACTCTTTGTAGACCAAATGCTTTATCAGTAATAATCATTGGGTTAAACTATAATAAAAATTATATGAATTTCCTCATTTTAGGAATCACCTTTATTAAAAGACACAGGTGAAAATTCAAAATGCTGGAGCTGTATTAGGAAAAATGCACGAGAGGACTGAAGTCTTACCGTGGTGCGACTGTGACAGGTGGCTCTGCTGGTGGTGCGACTGGCCCAGGTGCGCCAGGTGCGCGTGCGCCAGGTGCGAGATGTGCATGTGCGCCAGCGAGTCGGCTAGCCGTCCGGCATTACCGCTGCCTCCGCTCTGCGTGGACGAGGACGAGGAGGAGGTGGAGCCTAGGTGGGCGGGGCCTAGTTGGGAAGGGCGGCTCATCCAGTGCTCCATGCCCGACATGTCGTCACCTGGCCCCGCCTCCTCCTCTGAGCCCGACGAGGAGTCTGAGCACAGGGGGGACAGACCTAGTGAGGGTCAGTAGCCACCATTATATGTTAATAACAGAACTTTCACAGCATAAAACTAACAATAATAAATAAGCAGGAACTGAAATGAGTGCTAACACAATTTAAGACCTTTAAACAATATTAGTAAACAATTCAGCAGTTTGGGAGACTAGCTTCTTCCAACTAAATTAAATGATAAACACTGCTATGACGCCAGAGCCATTTGTTTGCTAGGTTAGCTCGGCATCCAATTTAGCTCAAGAGAAAAGTTTGTGTTAATGTCCCAGCTCTAATCCTTTTTGGTTCTTTGTTTTTCTAGAGAAATAATCAGATAAAACATCTTATTTAGTGAATTAGAGGCTCACTTTCTTATTGTTACGCTAAGCTAACCGTGCCCTAACTAAGTGCTTGAATGAGAATGGTATTAAAATTCTTCTTAGCAAGAAACTGGTTAAGTCATTTGTTTATGGGATTTGAAATAGCTCTGACCAAAGTGGACAGGTTGTGTTGCATCAAGTTTGTGCTGCTAAATGTAAAGAAATAACGCGATAAAGTTGTTTTTGCTCAATGTGTTTTATGCAAGGTTGAAATTGCTAACTTTTTAGTTTTGCATGTCTGTTTGTGGTTTTTCTTGATATTACGTTCTTCATGACACTAGCTGATGACACTACGAGATGTGTGAGTTACGGAGAAGTTAGCAGGGCTTCAGAACGAAGAGGGGGAAATACAAACTGTAGGTTCCAGCGATAATCATGGAGAATGTATTTGGACAACGATGAGCTCAGAGCTAATCGAGACCCAGAGGGAACACAGTGAGCGCGGGATGTTAACCTAAGTACAGCAATTGCACTGTTTTTGTTATTCGAAGTGATGTAATCGTGGACGTTTTCCTGTGAAGTCATGTTTTTCTGGCCTGATTATTGAACTGCAGCTGTGGAATGTGTCTATATTACTCGCCAAGGGAATTGTTTTTTCATCATTCAGTTTGAATTCAGCTAACACAGAGATAATCCACATAACTGTGCTTGTGAAGAAAGACTATGGTTAATAAATGGATACCCCAAACCACCTCATACAACATTTACTGAACCAGTAGGCACTTTGTCTTCTTCCTGTATTTATATTTAGGTCTTGATACAATGAGCCCTGCACTTTTTTCCATTTCACAAAGCTCCTTTTTGGGTCACATTAAGGTCATTTTGAGCTGGGTTGTTTTTCATGCTTTGGCTGTTTTTACATAGTAATTTTCCGACTTTTTGGATAAATAGAATATATCTATACATATCTATTTATGCAAAAGAAAAACTAGAAGCATACAAATCTCTTGATGCATATTATTTTTCACCTAACCCGTGTGGCTGCACATGCGCCTGAAAATCGTGTTTTACACCAATTTTCTACGCTGGATTTATTTCTGATCAAACATTCTGATTTCCTGTGGGCTTGCTCGCCTCCCTTGTTTGAGGTCCCACTCCTGTGCCACCCCACATCCCTTCATTTATACCCAGCGTGGCATTTAATCCATGACTACTGATCCACATCTGAGCCTGGTAATAAGAAACAGATCTGAATTGAGTGTTTTTAAGACAATTGTCTCCAGTCAGTATTACAATGGTTCAGAAAAAGCCTGGAGACCATGATTAATTCTGTTCACCACTGAAGTTTGATGAGCTTTGGGCGACACAGCAGGCTCTAGAGCTGAAAATGTCAATAATTAGTCAGCTAAGGTAGTAACAACCACGAGAACCAATTTAGGTAAAACTGGCTTTGGGCTGCACTTTAGGAAAAAGGCTGAATTTACTTCTTTAAACGAGTTCATTGTGTGAACACGGAGGAGCAGTAAACATAACATGGGGATTCAGTTTCCACTCTGACTTTCCTATAACAGGAAGCAAGTAAGTGTCCCGTGTCGACCACTGAGGCTCATGAGTAAGACGAGCCTTTGGGGTGATGTCGGGATCGCTTAAGAATTTTCTCAAAGGTTAAAAAGCAAATTGGCAGTGAACAAAGTTATTACATTTTCTCCATTAAAATCCAATCAGCAGCAAAATTATACCGTCAACTCCAATTATGTTCAATCTAATGAGCTCATATTTGAGGTAAAGGTCAGCTCCGACTTTCCCCCTTCGTCCATGTTTTTTGCAGTTGCAAATACGCAGAATAGTCAGCTACTAATCGGTGTTTTTCCTTTTTCTGATGGCAGATCGCATTTACAGTAGCTGACTGCGTGCAACGTTACATCTGTCTGTGGTTTGTTTTCACTGTAAAACCATCAGCGCCTCAGGAAATGTGCATGTTTGCAGTTTTTTGGAGAGATGAGTGTGTTTCTGTCAGAATGGAAAACGTCTGAGAAAGCAGAGACACGGCATTACAACATAATCCCGTCTGGGCCGGGCCTGCCTCTCCGGGGTCAAATTTTCGGCTTAGTGCAACCCATTTCAGCGGAGATAACCACAGCATGTGTGTGTATGAGTGTGTGTATGAGTGTGTGCACCTTCTGGGTACTTTTTTATTTAAACTAAACACTATTTTACAGACATGAAAAAACAATCCAACGCTTAGCTGCTTCTAATCTCCTGCTCAAAAGTGCACATCAGAAGATCACATGACCTGTTAAACTGAACCACTGAGCTATTCTTAGTTCAATATTGTTAAGTCGTGTAACTTTACGCAGCCACTTTCACACATTCTGTTTATAAGTTAAATTACTGAGCTCCCTTATTATATTTTACTTTGGGGTTTTTTCTAGTTTGTCATATTTTATCTCTACTTTATTGACGTATTTTGTTATAGCTTGCAGTTTTAATGTTTTAATCCACCGTCACAAGTATATGTTGTCTCATTTTTTCACATCTCAATCAGAAAAATACATGGAGGACAAATACAGGTGTGTGTCTCAGTCTGTGTGTCGTCACCTGGAGGCGTGTATGCATCCATGGAGGTCTGCACCACCAGCGAGCGTCTCTTGGAGGGCATGGGCACCGCCACCTTCCTCTCAACGTGTCGCGCCAACACAGCCTGCACCGCCTCAGTGTGGACGTCTGAGTGAGAGAGACAGGTAAACAGGCTCATTCATGCAAAGGAGGAGGGAGAAAGTTATCCTAAAAAATGAAAGTGGAAAAAGTGCACCGTCCCCTCCATCTATGTCTTTTCCAACAAACAAACCCGCTGAAGTCCCATCCATTTTGATTACACTGCAAGTCCCTGTAATGTATTAACTGAAAATTACAGTTTACACATGAATAAAGCCAGACTGTAATCATCCTTCAATTCACAGTAAAGAGCAACAAGTTCATTTTAACTACCACAGTGCCAGCAGCGCGATCTGATATACTTCTGTTTTTCTAATCATAAGTACTGAATGCCAAGTGTGTGCAGTAACATGGTTACACTGCTTTATGAATTCATTTTTTCTTAATGCATTTAAAGTGGAATGTATTCTGTTCATTACCAGCTCTGTATTTTTATTCTTGGCCTCTGCTATAGTAGCTTTGCATACTACACAATCCTTCTTCATCTTATACTAAGAATACTGAACTAGGCTCACAGGGATTACTTGTACATACGCTGATTTCATTATATCTGAAGCTTTCACCTTGTTTAATACGAGTATCCACTGCTGGAAGAGGAAATATGAGAGAAAATGAAGAGGAGGTGAATATGGACACTATATAAGAAGCCTCAGTGATCCGATGGTGGTGTTTATGCAGCTGTAGTTTCCGTACCTGATCTGTAGCGCTCGTCTCTGGTGCCGGAGGTTCTCCGTCGGTGGAAACGGGCCGCAGAGGGAGGGCCGAGGGGGGCCCGGTGAGACATTGGCCCCTCCATACCTACAGAGGCAAGCAGACAAGCAGCGACAGATGCATACATATATAGAGAGACACAGACATACACACACGTGCACAAATACGTTTGACAAAAGCAAAAGATAGGAGGGCCAACAAAGAAAAATAAACATGGAGATGATCTGACTCAGCAGAAAAATTAGATTTTTCTGGCATCTTAAAATGAAAGAATTGATAAAGAAAAAGAAGGTAAAAAAAATAATAATTCGAAAAATGTGGCAGTTGCTTCTCTGCTCTCTGATAGAACATCCCTCAGTATCCAGTGAGCCGTTATTGCTAAATCATCCGATATACGATAAGGATAAACCAGATTGGGTGACACATATGTGTGTGTGTGTTTTAGCTGCAGGAGAGCCTGTAGGGCGTGTGTGTGTGTTTGAAGACAGCGACTGCAGCACGTTCAGATAAAGAGGAGCAGGCCCAAGCTGAGCTCTAGGGAGTCCTAACCTACATTCACTAATGGCGGCGGCTGAAGACTGAATCGATAGAGTCGAGTACAGTATCATTGCCACTGTATTTGTCATGATACCAGATCGATTCTCTACTAGCGGTATGGGAATATTTTCGCGGCGTGGGGAGTGTGTGGGGGAGTCAGAGGTTGCTAAATTACCTCCAGCATGTGGAACATATGCCCTGACCAGCTTGGACCTCTTCTTCTCATAACCCTTCTGAGTGATGTCCCCTGCGAACAGATAGAGATAGATAAAGAATGAGAGAGCCAGCGGAGGGTGCGTGGGTGTTTCCCTTCATCTTTTTTTCCCCCAGAAATTGTGTCCATCAAACACGTTTTGGTTGCTTATACGGTTTTTGTTTTCCTTTAAAGAGGACCTATTATGCTGATTTCCCACTCTTTGTTTTAAACCCTGATTCACAGTACTGGGCCTTATTGCAGCCGTCAGTGTATGAAATAAGCTGTTCCCCTCCTGTTGATACAGTTTTCTTCTCATTGGCTGCCCCTCGTAAAGAGACATTTTCAAAAGCAGGTGGGTGGGGCTTCTGTACTCGAGCTGTGTGCCTAACATGACCATATAAGGAAATCTGCTTTTGCTGACATCATAATGGTGGTAACACTTTATTGTAACAGTTGTGAATAACTAGAAATTTGATAGTTTATTAATCCTCACATGGACTTTCCATTATTGTAAAGTTGTATCTGATATTTTCACTGCTTTATATTGATGTATGCTAGCTGTCAGGCTGTTAGACAACACTGTGGATTGGATGTTATGACAGTAAAGAGCAATATGTGTGTCGTTACACATGCGTTGCAGTGTGTCTGCTTTGATCTGAGCTGTTCATGTTGGGCTTGGAGCGTATAAATAAACATTGGCATTGTGGCCATGCTGGATACAATTACAAGCTATTACAGTCAGAGAACACACTGGGCGTGGCTGCATGAGAGTTGATCACATCCTCTCAAGGAGAGGATCCCAGAAATGGCTCTCTGTTCAAATGGCATCAGATCTGTTTTTCACAGGAGTGGGCAGGAAGTCGGACACAGGTGGAATCTGAAGCTGTGAGAGGGATGATCTGTCTCACTGTTGTGGCCACATGAGCAAAGGGGCCAACATTTACACAAGCCTTGTCCTTGTGTCTGAGGTGCCAGCAACTTTTTATGACACAATAATAACACCGGTTATTATAAAACAATAGGAGTTACAGGATAATCTAATTGTTTGTTAACACCCCAATAGCTATATACTAAATTTCACATAGCTATTTAACAATTTACTGTTTATTAATGATCGTTATGATAAAGTGTTACCAAAACTCCTGAGATGGTGCTTTATTGGGATTACCTGTGCATGCACTGACCTCAGTATTTAGCAGGCAGTAGTATTTCAGCCATGTTAAAAACATACCTACAGCACAGAGAGTAAGGAAAAGCATAACAGGTCCACTTTATATAAGCTGGTGCAGCCTCATTGGTCTCATGTCACCCAGCCTCCTCTGTCTCTCACAGCCTTTTAATGCTTCTGTCCGACTGTTAATTAAGAACATAAACATAAATAAAACAACATGAAATGAATAATGAATAATGGAGATGATGAATATGAGAACGGGAATAATGTTATGCACTGCACAGACTCTGCAGTTCAACAGTCAAATGCTACATGATGTTTTTTCCCCAATGCATACAGAAGCTTTCAAGGTCGTATGATAATCTGATCATCATTATAATGTTATTCTTTGTTTTGTTCTGCAGCACACCAAGGTCTTGTTCGCTTTCTGGCATCAGAACATCAATGCTTGACATTCATGTCGGGTTTAAGCACCACAGCAGGAGGAGCCTCTGTCTTGGGTGTCACGTTTATATTTCTGGAGATAAAGGGTCCCAAATGAAAACCTGAAAGACCAGAAACAAAGCTGGAGAGACCCGTGATGGATGACTGGGGAAGGAAATTTCATCTTGGCTTTTGGACTCCTGTCCAGCAGGGAACACGAGTAAATACACTTAGTGCTATCATTTGTACACTACATGTCCAAAACATCACCCAAGGCCATAGAAAGCAACTAGAAGAAGCTGCTCATTGAATCACATCTGATTCAGGAAGCACCTCACCCAGCAGTCTTTGTATATACTGTGACCGTCAACAGGCAGGGTTTGATCTTTTCCTTTCTGCACTCCCACCATGGGAGTCATCTGAGGTATTAGTAATTCAGTTCGAATAAAAGTAGCTTTTTCTTTATAAAAGACTCAGAAATAGTAGAAAATTCATTGATTTCTGTCAAAAATTTGACTGTACACAGATCAGTCACGCGTACATGAATAGCTGACCACCGAGGAAAAACATATAGTATAGCTGTAGGTAACATATCGCTTCATATAAACTACATGACAAGTGCAATGACACCATCAGTACTCCTGTTATGTGACTACATGATGATTTTAAGACCGAGTATGAGTATTAGTGTGGATTAGTGACAGCAGCAGAGACTAATGGACGGACAGGCAGAGGTCAGCGTGGAGAGGCAGCGATGCAGAAATTCATTACAGTCCCTAAGGGAGGTCGTGGCTGCCTAGGCGACCCCCCACCCCCAGCAAAACCAACACAGCCGCTGATCAATCACAGCACCCCACGGTCCTCGCTGCAGGGATAATATGTGCTAATACTTCCTTGTTTGTCCCAATTAAATGCTGTTAAACTGGCTCACACCAGTTCGCTAATTATTGATTGTTGTTTGATTGCCACGGAGACGGGAGACAAATCAAATCCAAAGACAAAAGGACGCCGGGAGGCTACAATATCAGTCGCTCTGAGACAAGTGAAAGTATTACACCGCAGCAGATGCCTTTAAAGTCATCAAATGTCATGAAAAACATCAAAATCAACCAATGATGCAGCTTTTCTGTCTCTATATAAAAGATTTTTATACAACATTCAGCTTATTTTTTGTTTAGTTTCATTTTTTAAGCATCAATTCTGCTCATCTCCATCTCCCCTCTCTATGACATCAAGAGAGCTAAGAGAATAAAAAAATGAGTGACTGAGAATAGAAAAGAGACGAACTCAGCTAAGAGTAAAGTTAAATCAAATATTTAAAAGATTGGCAAATAATGATTACTTTAATAAGTTTATTTTGCTATCAAGTTCACATCAAACATACTTGTCTTTAGAGCCATGGCTCTTAGCTTTTCCTAGAAGTTCAAACTCACTTAAACTTCCGTTTAGCTCAAGAGACGATGACTAAGCGAGAGCCTAAATTCAACATTTCAACCACTTTTTAGTCCACGGGCAACTCTTAGTCCAATCTGATCAGCAGCGGGCCAGCGCAGGAAAATCAATCAAAAATTCCTTTCTTAAAGTTTATAGAAGTAAAAGCTATTTGTGAAAACATTCCAACAATGTGTCTCATGTTGTTCCACTTTCTATCAAACGACTGTCGTTACCAAGTCGTAACTCAAAAACGTCCTTTTTGGCTCTTTATCTTAAACGTCTTGATTTCTTCTTAGTAGAAATATAGAGAAGTAGCATTAATAGTAGTAAAGTGTCATCCTTCTCTGAAATGTTCACACTTTGCAAGCAGTCCAGTGGCTCTACTCTCAGACTTCCCTCAGTGGAAGCAGCACAGCAGGAAGTCCAAACTGGGAATGAAAATATCCAAATGAAAAAGACTCCAGAGCTTGAAGTGCATGAAGAACAAACAGAACCAGAGCAAGCACAAAACACCAGTCAGCATGGACAAAAGGGGACACAAAGACAAAAACATTGAAACAAGAAGACTTCATAATAACATGAAGGGATCAAGCAGACGCACCACCAGAGAGAGAGGACAGAGGGAGGAACCCAAAGGAAAATACTGAGGCAAATAAAAGCACCCTGACAAATACAAAACTACCGAAACCCAGTAAACACAGCAACACCAGAAGAATAAAGCCATTAATAAAAGAACCAGAAATACAATAATACAATAACATTTAGAGATCAAACACACCAAGACATCCATAAAACATCCCGGCTTTGTTTTTTAAGCAAAGCTTTCATAAACATTTCGAGGGCAGAGTGCATGTGGAGCACCAGGAAATCGTAGACCTGCCAGGAGAGAAGACGCTCGGCTCTTTCAGAAATCTTGCTTCACTAGTTTTATCTGCAGTCTTCTGCTTTATTTCAAGCTGCTGTTTCTGTAAAAAGTGAATTTATCACACCTGAGTGGAGAGTGCTACTCAATTTACCAAAAGATGAGCTCAGCTGTTTGCACACAGATTTTTTTTTTTCCAGTGCGTGACTTCAGGGCACAGATGTGATTGTGCGTCTATGAATACAAACAACTTATGGCTACAAACAAACAGTGGAAGTGTAGTGAATCCAGTTTCCATAAAAATCACTTCCTAGAGAGAGAACCTTATTATGATGTAAACAATATATTTCCAAGAAAGTCTCTGAAGGACCACAAATCAGGTCCAGTGAGCTCACGCTGGCTGCTAATCCATTCCCAACAGCTTTATCCATTTCTTACAAAACAACCCTGCAAACATCATGACAGCAGCCAAGATGGTTTTAAGGCAGGCTGCCAAACGGGACGCTGTTTCCATGTCCAGTGTTGGTGCAGTCAGACCCTCTCATACAAGCCAGGAAATATTGTTAACTGCTAGGGCTGTGCGATATGACCAAAATCTCATATCCCGATATAAGACATCTATCGTCCGATAACGATATAAATCCCAAAAATGTAACATTTTCTGTAAATTCTGTGAATCTCGGGCAGCTCGTCTTGCGTGAAGTGTTTCCAGCTGCGCGTCATGTAGCTGGAGTCGAGTGTTTTAAACGATGCATGAAACGATACATTTTTAGACATAAGTTGTAACGGCCGCCGTTTTCTTTGTGAGTATTTATTACACGGCGTGCTGCGGGGAAAAGCCTGTTCTAACGTTTGAGTCTAAGGTTTATTTTTTAGCACCTGGCGGCTCTTTTTTACTTCTCATCCGTAAATAATCTGCTCTTTCACATGATTCAGTTTATTTTGAAAAGTCTCAACAGGATCTTGAGCTTTATTGTGAAAGGTTTATGTGGAACATAAACGATGCTGTTACCGTCGTTGTTGCTAACCACAACGCATAAAAACAGGCGCTTGTCCGTCCGTAGTGTGGTTATATTAAATATAAGAGAAAGAGAGAACTTTAAGAAATTAGTATAGCCACTACAGTGACCATCAAAACCATGAAAAAATATTGCCGTAAACAGTTTATTTTGCGACACCACGAAACAAACGATAGAGTAAAATGAAACAATAGACATTTTTATATCGTCACCCGAATATATCGTTATATCGAACAGCCCTATTAACTGCAGTGATTTGTGTGAGTGTAAGTAAGTGGCTCTCGATGGTCAAAATTCTCCCCTATAAAGGGTCAGTGATATATTTCCATCGTATGGACTTCATCAGGATGTTCAGAGTGACCGTGCAAATATACCGGATCTCCAACACATGTATTTTTCTATCATCCTGTAGCTTCAAATCGCACCAGGAGATTTTCAGAAACAGAGCATTTAGTCTACAAAAGGCTTTACGGTCCTATTTTTAATGGAAATAAATTATACAGACTGCAGTAACATACAGATAATCCAAGATGTTTCTAGCCTGCAAGACCTGCTGCTGGTGCTAGCTCTGCTAACACTAGCTATACTCTTCGCTGTAAGGCCTCAGAAATATGGCTCTAGAGACAATCCCCTGGTAACATATACTTACTATAAAAAAAGCTTTACTCTCCAAATGGTTGCCAGAGGTTGCAGGCTGTTGCTAGGTGAATTTGGTCACAGAGGGTGCTACACCTTTGAAGACAAGTCTATGTCTTCCACTCAAACTATGGGTGACTGCAGCAACGTGTTTGCAAACAAAACAACTGGAAGGAGTTTTTCTCTCGAGTACCATATGCCTTTTTGTGACCAAAAAGCTGTAACCACTACCAACTACTGACCAACCAGATGGAGAATAAAGCTTTTTTGTCAAGCAACTGTACATATCCAATTGCATGTTATATTTCAGTAACACTTAAATAGGACTTTATTATAAATTAATTAGGGGTGCAACGATACACAAAATTCATGGTTCGGGTCGATATTTTTTCGATACAAAAAAAATGTTCATGCCTTTTTAATTTGTCATTTATTAAAATTATAAATATATATTTTAACTCAAAAGTACAGTTTTTAAATTTAATGTTGCTGAAACAACAAAGTAATAAAAAAAAATCTATCTGATGGAGAAATCACTCATCTTTGGAAAAGAGAGTTTATTACAGAGAAATGTCTCTTTCCAAAATAAAAGCTATACTATCCGCTTCTTCTGGGCTATATTCTCAGCAGCATATTAAACATATCAGGTCCCCATAAGGAGAATCCTGTGCTAACGGCTGTCTAAATGACTCGGGTGAAGTTTGTAGCATGCGTGCTTGTTGTTTTTGTCTGCTTCCACTTGTCTTTGCACTAGGATGATGTCGGCGTAAATGTGCAGTCATATTCGTTGTGTTCCCACTAGTGCTGTCAGCGTTAATCTGAAATGACGTCACTTGCCCCTCCCTTCCTTCCCTCCCCATCTCCAGCTGCCTCCCTCTTCCCGCTCCACCACAACCACCCACACATGCAGGACCTTGGAGTAGGGGTATGTCACCAGGGTGCAGAGGAGGCTCCCCCCCCCCTCTGTCCCCTTCTGGCTGCCTCTGCCTCAATTTTATCCCACAACTTAGACATTCACATTACTCACACTCTCATTACACATACATATAGGATCTTGGGGGTGGGCACGATACACGGAATCCAAAGTACCATCAGGGTGTACACCCCACCCCTGGCGTCGTTGCCCACCTCTCAATTTTAAATACACGTAGACATTGAGGGCTAGCAGGAGGGACCATGCGCTTACCTGCTGCTCTCTGGCAGGTAGCTCCATGCCCTCCTGGGTTTTAAATGCACCTTAGAACACAAATGCATCAACACTACAATGAGCGGGTGGAGGGAGGTTTGGAGTCTTCTCTCACCCCCATTCTCTGCGACCTGCTGGAGCGGGGGGGCTAGGACTAGGAGGAGGAGTTGGCCGTCCGACTGCGGTCTGGAGTGTGGGGCCTTCCTGCTGCTGCGGAGTCGGGGCGGTCTGCCTCCCCCCACCGCAGGGAAAAGGGTAACACCACCTGGGTCTGGGTGCAGTTCCCCCCTCCAGGGGCAAGGGTACCTAGACCCGGTTTGTAGAGTTAGCTTGGGGAGTGTGATCGTGTGTACAGCGTCTCTTTATGTCTGTCTCCACGTTGGTTGAGTGTGGAGTGAGTGCATATGAGAGCATGAGGGTGGGAATGGATGTTTGTATCTGTGTGTGCCTGTATGTCTGTGTCTATATGTCAGGTTGGGTGTCAGGCGCCACCTCTCTGGGGACATCTCAGGCCCTCCAAGGTTTGGAGGCCTATCTCCCCCTACCACCACTTCCCCTGCCAGTGGCGGACCCCCTCAGACATCGGTGTGTTGGTGGTTCTTTGTGTCTGGGGATGGGCGTCCAGGTACACACCGGCTCACTCCTTGGTGGCCGCTTATCGGGGCCTGGAGCCTGGGGCTCGCTCGGGCCACTTTGGAGGTGGGGTGCCCCCGGCCTCTCGGCCTGGGGCTCGGTCACTCAGGCGCAGCTGGCTGCCGGCGGAGCTCACGGGCGCGTCACTGCAACTCCCCCTGGCTTCTGCTCCGCGGCTGCTGAGTGAGCCCTCATCTGGGACTCTCCTCAGCTCTTTCTGGGACAGTGGCGCGGCTGCCCCTCTGTTGGTCTTCCTTGGTCTCTTGTGTTCTGGGGGCCTCTGGATGTCTGGAGTTTTGATCTCCTCCATACCTGCTTCATGCCCTGGAGGACGGGGCTGTGGCCCCCCCACACCCTCTAGCAGATTATTACAAGAAGGAACCTTTTAAAAAACAAAAAACAAGCGCGTCCATGCTCACAGGTGTACACACGGGTGATCACACCCACAAACTACACCCTTTTTGGCTCCTACCTCAAAGCACACTGTGTTCTGTTGATCTTATGTGCTGCACAATGATGTTTAACATTTGGTATTTGCTGTCATATTCCCATATATCATTGTGATGTTGTTTGTTCTGTTGCTCTTGTTCTCTTCTGCTTGTTTTCTTTTTTCTTTCTCAGCAGGTGACCCAGATGATTGATATATGCATTTTTTTCTTCTCTGCCCGTTCTGTTGGTTTTTGTCTTTTGCCCTTCTCCCCCGTCCCTCTTCTCAGCTGTTTCTCTTTCTTTCTCCCCTTCTTTCCCCCAGTCAAGTCTGTCCCGTATTCAGCAAGTGAAAATAAAAGAAACAATAAAAGGTGAATCAAATGGACCATTAAGGCAAGGCTGGGATGGTCAATTTGGTAAAGTAAATCCGTTGGGCATCTTTCTCTGCCTTTAGACAACAATTCTGATGGCAAAAGAGCCAAACGTTAACGCCACAACACGGCAAATCTCCGTTAACGAGCTACCGCGGATCGCCCCGTGCGTGGGGCTGGACGGCCAACACGTTAACGAGCTAACTGCGCTAACACACTAGTTCCCACCCATGTAATTGAGCATTGCGTGGCACATCCGACATACTGTTTTACTTTAGTCCATGACGCGCTTACCTTCAGGGTCATACGTCACATGAAAACCAAAATAGTTCCAAACACCACATCTGAATGAGGGTGGGGGAGGTTCAATTTGCCATGTTGCAAGGAGAGCTTAGCTTCTGTCTCGCTAGCTTGCCCTGTGCTCAGTGAATCTGCGTTTGACTACTCCGCCTAGGCTGCACTGTCGAGCGCAGATCCACTGAGCGCTCAACACAGACAGCATCGTCAGAAGGAAAGTTGATAAAATAAATTAAAAATTTTGTATTGTTCGATACATATGCGTACCGAACCGAAAGCACTGTATCGAACGGTTCAACATCGATACGAGTATCGTTGCACCCCTAAAATTAAAGTGACTAACAGTTTCATATAGCTCTTAAATACACACACAACATTTGTATGGTCAGTGTTTAACTGCATTAATTCTATTCAATATTTTTAAGATTATTTCTAACTTGTAGAGTATTCAACTAGTCTCATTTTTTCAGTCGTTTAAACAAAACAGTAAATTAGTTGACAAGGGGACCTCTAACGCAAATATGGTCAAATCTGGCTCTAAGAATCAAACGAGACAACCCGGCTGATAACGTTGAGGCTTTGAAAACCCAATGAGTTGTCTATTCTGCGTTTTATACTGTCCATGGATGCTTCCAAAATGAGCTGCATCACATTTAGCTTGAACGACAATGAGCTAGGGTTATTACAGCTATGCAGTGAATCGAAACAGAATAAAAACTGGACACTGGAAGCTACTGGGACCCATAAAACTGACTGAAATGATACTGTGCAGATGATTACATCCTTCCATACCATGGCAATCACCTTCATCTAGGAAATATCTGAAGGCTCTCTTTCCATTAGCTTGGCTTGAATTTGGGCTTTTATGAGAAGTGCAAAAATCAAAAGTGGGAAAAGCCATAAATGAAATTCTTCTTCACTCGTCCTCTGTCACACCGACCCTCTGCATATCCTCCTGCACTACATCCATGAACCTGCACATGTCCATGCTCATCCAGCCTCTATAACTTCGTCTCCAAACCGCTAAACCTGCACTGTTCCTTCTCATTTCTAACCCTGTCCATTCTGCTCACTCCCAGCGAAAATCTCAGCATCGCCAACTCTGTCACCTCCAGCTCAGCCTCCTGTCTTTTTATTGGCACTCACCTGTTCTAATGGCATTACTTCATAGCAGGTCTCTACCATTTTGCAAACCTTCCCTTTTACTCTTGTTGAATCAAATCACCACTGGCGCTCATCCCCACCCTGCCTACACTCTTTTCTTCACCTCTCCTGTGCACTGCAAGAAATCATAATTAAAATTAAACCCAATTAACTCTCTAATAAACACACAAACTAATTTTAAAAAAATCATGAAAAGAACAGAACTATTGTAGAGCTGTGGCACTGTGAGGTGGGCGTGTTTGACATATGTGGCTGGAAAACATATAGATAGATAGATAGATAGATAGATAGATAGATAGATAGATAGATAGATAGATAGATAGATAGATAGATAGATAGATAGGTGTGTGTGTGTGTGTGTGTGTGTGTGTGTGTGTGTTACATCTGACTGAGGTGTTTTCTCTGTTTATTCCTGGTTTCTTCTCTCTCTAATTCACACACACGAGCGGTCCATAGGGAGACGCCATCTTCCACTTGCAGCGCAGCAGAGCAGGGAGGGAGTTGCCTAGCAACGGTTCTCCTGGAGAAGGCCTGAAACGGCCATCTTGGATTTGGAGCATCAGATGTGAGAAGTGGGCTAATGATACCTGCCAGGGGGAGTGCATATGTTCGAGTCTGTGAGGTGTGTGTTTGTGCGAGGTGTGTGTGTGTGAGTCGCAGCAGCCTGTATTGGCAGCCTAATTACTTTCCTTCGTCTCGCCGCTCCCTCTCTTCCCCGCTCCTCGACGCTCACCTGTTTTAATGGCACACAGCTGAGAGAGGATCGATAGCGGCTGACTGCAAATTGGAGTTTTTACGCCAACGCGCAGTTGAAAGGTTTGGCAAAAAAAAAAAACAGTGCCAGAGAGCAAGTGAGAGAGAACCATGAAAACTTATTTTACCAAATTCACCATAAACCTGTGATGTAGTCTGCAGAGAACACATTCCAGATTTCTGGATGTTTTACCACCAACTTTTTCTGCAACAATATAATCATGTCAGTCACAAAAAACAAAAAAAGTCTCAACAGTCTCAATTAATCACTTGATTTAATAAAACCATAAAACAACGAGTAGTAGTTACAATTTCCTAAAGAATATCTTGTGTGCTTGTGTTGCGTGTTTGGCTCGATCAGTGCTGCAAAACCAAGAATTATCTTTTGTTTTTTTAATCACAGCAGAAAACCAGACGTTTACAGTCCAAAATCCAAAATTACTCATCATAGGAGTAAATAAAACCCTAAAATACACATCTAATGCTAGCATGAGGACCCCTACCAGACGCAGGGGCTGGTCAGGATTCAAACCCCGATCTATCGTTCCAAACATGGAAGTGTTGCTACTACACTAACCAGCTACACGACTCACACCCCCCAAACGATCTCCAAGCTACCGAGTAAATCCTGGGCGTGGTCAGAGAAAGAAAGGAAGTTGGAGAAGCAGAGGTAAGCAATATCGCCCTAAAGTGGTCCTAGTGGATCACATGGACGAAGCAACACTAACCGGTATAGAAATGAGCAAACAAACACGTGTGTCTGCTACGCACTAACACCACCCACACAGCACATAAGCTACATCGGTAATGCCTTGTGGCGCTGTGCTGGATGGAGCGTGATTTACTGACTACGCTCCTCTGTCATGCCAATGTCACAGCAATGGCGGTGAGGGTGCTGTCAGGGCTAGCACTGATTAGCAGACCATGCACCCAATCAGTGCAGTTTTCTTAATGTTACCTGATAACGTATCATTCAATAAAGTCAATAAA
Organism: Mchenga conophoros; assembly: GCF_057382185.1. NCBI lineage: Eukaryota > Metazoa > Chordata > Actinopteri > Cichliformes > Cichlidae > Mchenga > Mchenga conophoros. The sequence continues at coordinate 14,097,962 of NC_140534.1, read as the reverse complement.
GCTGATTCTGATCATTCTTTGGTCTAAATCTGGTCAAATAAACCAAAACCAAAAAACAGTGATGGCCAAAAAGCTAACACTGAGTTCAACACTACGCATAAGCAGTAAAAAAGAACGGATGTGGCGACCTAGATGTCACCTGTTAGATAGGTAACATCATGAAAGCCTCGAGCCAAATTTTTTTGTCATCCCAATTTCGGTGTTGAATACTTGTGATTGTGAATGATTAGCCAATGAGGCTATCCTGGATAAGCCTCCTTTCTTACACTTGAAAAACCACATTTTACAAGACGAACTTAATATTTTCTTCAGTATGACCAGAAATGAGTGACTCAGGTGGTTCCTTTTAGGTCATTCAGCTCGATGATCTGCACCTTTAACAATATATCAGGAACTATGAGCTGATGGAAAAGGGGTGCCTGGGTGGGAAATCATAATTACATCTCTTAAATTAAGAAAAAATCTTAAAAAATAATTAAGAGGATGTAGAACCTTTTCTCCTGTCAACTGGCTGCAGCAAAATCTAGATGCACAGCATCACTGTTGGCTCTGCATTACACACAACCGTTCTATTGGCTGGACTCTACTCTGCCGTCCTTTTCCTTAACATCCAGCTTTCACTTGATCTCTCTCTTTCTTATCACATAATCATAAACAGCCAGTCCACCCACAAAGCCACCATGGTAACCAAATCTACCTCCAGCAGGCACACTCAAACACTCAAACACACACACACACACACACACACACACACACACACACACACACACACACACACACACACACACACGCACACACATAAAGGAGGACTAAAGCATGCGTCATGCTTTGGGGACCTTGGGCTGTCACACTCACATGCAGGGACCCGTGTGGATGGCGGGGCGTCCTCTGGCTTTACAACTTGTGTGTCCACAGCAAAGCCAGGGACAACACGGGTACACACAGAAACACACACATTTATACAGTATATGTCTAAATATACACACAGTTGTAGCAGCAGCCAAGCGTCACGTCCACAATGGCAGAAAAGCAGAAAACCAGGGCGCCCTGTCGGAGCAGTGGGTTAAGATGCCACCAGTGGACATACAGTATCATGTCCGAGGGGAAACAGTGATACGCGTCCATCACAGTTTCCCACAGTCCAAAGAAACTCAGCTCGGGATATGAAACACAGACAAAGGCTACAAATGGTTACAAAGAGGAGGCAGAGAACTACACATATATATCATAATTGCAGATACATTTTCTGATAAAAGGCTAATCTATTATCAGAGGAGATGCATCTATTATTAATGCATTACTTCTATTAAGAGATGCATTTACTTGTCACTCCCTAATTTCTGTCAGTAACATATCTGAGGGGTAATGAGCTCGCAGCCTCATCAGCCAGACGGTATTCTGCTGCTGCAATAAGTCACTTACTTCAAACCAGAGTCGTCTGACTGAATTTTGCAGGACTGATCGTTCGCTCGCTCAAACACGGTTTATGAAACAGTCACTCATGTATTGATTTGCACTTCCTGGACATGAATTTTCCAACCTTATTTTTGTGCCTGAGCTCAGATCTGTCTGGTCTCATTTGTACTTATTTGTGTCCATGTAGAAGAAATGAATATTTTCCTTTTGTGTATGACTCCACTTGTGCCTATTTTATTTTTAAAAAGATGTCGATTTAAAGCAATGATTTAATGTAATTTGTTTTCATATTGTACTTATGTAACACAATGACAAGGAAAATTGACTTGTAATTACATTTTTGAGTGCCTGGTTTTATTGATCCATTGATCCATATCCAAATAATATTTATTTCTGGGAATAAATGATATTAAAAAATTAAAAAGAACAAGAAAATCGGTCTGCAATTTCACAATCAGTGTATCTACAGTCTGGATAATAAACCGTTCGATGGCATTACTGTGCTCTGCAAACTTTTCATTATACTTGGCACCTTGTAAACAAGCAGTCACACTGAAAAAAACTCTACAAGCTCGTCTTTGCTTCAAGTGGCTTAATCGAGTAAATGTTCGGTCTCCTCACTCAATAAATGACACTAACTGTTCAAAATTAGACTCAATTTGCAGTTCAACACTGAATCCATTCAGCGTTTGAGCTGTAGTGACACCTCTCTCTCTGTTTCTGCTGCTCCTCACTCTGACCTAATTAAAAGGTTAAACTGTCAAATTAAGGCAGAAACAGACACGCAAAGCAACATTTTTCCTGCCTATGAAGGGACCTCTGGGGTGAGACAACATTTAACGGGATCAGTCCATGTAAAAGCCGATGAGTCTTGGAGGAACCAAAATATGCAATATGCCCGAGGAGTTAATAAATCTGTTTGAGAAAAATAAAAACCTCTTTGGGTAAAATACACAAAAAAAAATCATCTATGTAGGACAAAAATCCTGCAGAGAAAAATTCTGGATTCTCACACTGACATCATCAGTGCATGTAATTGTTCCTATAGCTCAACAGTTCTGCTCAGTTATTGGTCACAAATGTCTAACCAATGCTTGTTTCCACTTTTCAAGAACTGGGATTTGACTGGTTTTAGTGATTAGCATCAATGGAGTATAATAAACAAGCAATGTGAAGACGTCACTGTGGTTTGCGTAAATAATGATAAGCATCCTTCTCCGTATTTACCATTTTAAACTCGATTAGGGTAGCTTTGCATGACTCACAATTTGAAATAATCCTTATGCATGTTATACTGGGCCTTGGTGCCTTGCAAAGACTATGGGTATGAACAACAGCTGAGTGGGGCTTCTGTGCCTGAGATTCGGGCTGGGCGATATATCGAGTTTTTTAAAAATATCGATATATTTTTATACGAGATATAAGATGTGACAACATCCTTTATATCGATATAGTCTATGTTACGTTATAATTATACTTGTGGAGCCACAAGTTTGCCTCTCTTTGTCCACTTTTGTCTCTACGCAACGTTACTCGACCTCGCCTCTCCTTCACTGAACACAACTCCCCCTCCTCCCCCATCGCTTCACCTGCAGGCAGCGACAGGATGGACACGGCAAATCTCCGTTAACGAGTTACTGCGCATCACCCCGTGCGTGGGGCTGGACGGCGTCAACGTGTTAACGAGCTAACCGCGCTAACGTCATGCAGCCTAAAATCCTTTCATTCTCTCAAAAATCGACAGCGCGCCTTATGTATGAATTCTGGTTGTGCTTACTGACCGCGAACCGATTTTATGTGGAACACGGCGCTCAGCAATCTGTCAAAAAATGTTTTAGTACGACTTTGGTCAGGTACGAAGCTGCACCGCTTGATGGATTGTCGGAGCATTACGGCTACCGAGGAGCCTCGCGGAGTGATACGTACTGTGCTTCAACGTAATATTACCCTATTGTGTGTGTATAAGGACCATACATGGCACCTGTTAAGAGACATGGTTACGAAGCGGATTTCTATGGGCTCAAAATGTGGTCATAAATATTTTGTACTTGTAAATCAGGATTTGTATGTGTAAAAAGAATTTGTGCGTGCGTAAAAAAGATTTGTATACGTAAAAAAGATTTGTGTGTGTGTAAAAAAGATTTGTGTGTATGTAAAAAAGATTTGTGTGTGGACTTAGCCAAAAAAAACCCTGCAAGTTACAAGTACGAATTTTGACCCTATTTTTCTTCCTTTAAGCTGATTGGTCAATGTCATGTCAATCACAAATGTAACAATCCAATCAGAGAACAGATGGGTTTGGCTGTCGAGGGGCGCTTTTTTTGAACTGCAGGTCTTTGAAGGGAATAAATGCCCTTTTACATGCCAACCCAGCGTTTTCCTTCATCACCACGAAGGAAAATAGTCTGTGGTCGTCTGAGTTTGGTGATTTTTGTGTCACAGGTCTACGTGTTTAATACAGGGACTTCCACAGCCTTTTCAACAGCGCTGCGGACGCAGGGGGGGGGGGGGGGCAGTGTTTTGGAAATGACAGTCTTCATTACAAAGCTTTCTTCGTTATGAATTAGCATACATGTTTTTATTGAACATTTGAAGAACTAGCAAGAAAACCCCAGAAACTCTTGTAGGGGACAAAAAGTCAGAGATAGAAACAACAAGGAGCAGGTGCATCTAGTACAGGTAGAGCTGCTGCAAAAACCCACAGAGCCCAGCAAGGACCTGCAGTTCAAAAAAGTGCCCCTCCGACAGCCAAACCCATCTGTTCTCTGATTGAATTGTTTAATTTGTGATTGACATGACATTGACCAATCAGCTTAAAGGAAGAAAAATAGGGTCAAAATTCGTACTTGTAACTTGGAGGGTTTTATTGGCTAAGTCCACACACAAATCTTTTTTATGCACACACAAATTTTTTTTACACATACAAATCTTTTTTACGCACGCACAAATCTTTTTTACGCACGCACAAATCTTTTTTACACACGCACAAATTTTTTTTACACATACAAATCCTGATTTACAAGTACAAAATATTTATGACCACATTTTGAGCCCATAGATTTCAAACTCCAGGCTGTCAGTCACGCAGTAGAGGTTGGGAACAGAGCAGCTGTGAAATCTGTCTATGTTATTATGCTCAGTGTCTTTTAGTTTACATTTTGCCTGCACAATTGTGAGCTCTTTGTTATGCACAAAAACAACATAGTTTTCTTTTATTTATGGAGCATGATTATTTAATAAATGCTCATAATTTATTTTTGAGTAGTTTTTTTCATGTACATCTATGCCGTATGTTAATTAAAGTGCCTGTGTGACATCTGGGACACAGCTTTGACTAAGAACTCTCTTTTTGTTCTTACTTTATGGCTTTAAAAAAATATCGAGATATGAATTTTGGGTCATATCGCCCAGCCCTACCTGAGATGACCATTTTAGAGACATCCTCCCACTAAGACACAAGTGTCAAACTCCAGGCCTCAAAGGCCGGTGTCCTGCAGGTTTTAGATGTGTCCTTGAACCATCACAGCTGATTTAAATTACCTCCTCAACATGTCTTGAAGTTCTCCAGAGGCCTGAAAATGAACTAATCATTTGATTCAAGTGTGTTGACCCAGGGTGAGATCTAAAACCTGCAGGACACCGGCCCTCAAGGCCTGGAGTTCTCCACACCTGCTTCAAGACATCATACAAATAACTGTATATATGAAATAAAAGAAATAATACTTTTTAATATACTGATTGAAGAGGGCTGGAAATGATTAGACAAATTAAACTCTGATTAACTAATTATTTACCTTTTTATTCAAACCTCCTAAATGTAAGAGCTTGCAGCTTCTGTGGGCATAAATGCCAAATCATGATCTTTGCACAGCAAGTTTTTAATACAACTCAATAAAACCTTGTGTTTCTAGTTTTTTCAAAGTTGGGGATAATAGTGGAATATCACTCAGTGCATTCACACACAGTAGTTTGTCCAGTAGACGGTGCAGGGAAGGCTGAACTCACAATCAGTGATACCATGACACCATTATTCACATTTAAAATCCAGTACTGGGTCTGGATGTAATTTTAAAGTATTAAAATCCAGCCATGGACTTCACAGTCTTCACTATGCACTCACTCTCCAGACTAAATAAAAAAAACTCTTGGGCAAATTAAGTGATACTAAAAGTAGTACCACTGAGAATTAGTTGAGTCCAGCAGCTTAAAGTCATGCCAAGTTGGGAGTTTAGATGAGTGATTTAGGCGATGATGTAACTTTCTTCTTAACACAAACAAAACAGACAAGCAGCAATGAAACTCAGCATGAATTACTTGGTAACTTAAGTACAAAACTGTCCTAAAAGAAAGCTATACTATACAATAGCTTTTGCTGCTGACACGTTTCAGTCAGTACTGGATGACAGAACAAGTCCGGAGAACAATAGCCACGTGGTTTCCGGTTAAAAATGGGAAGCAGACCAGTGACAGCTCGATGAGTGGTGCGTTGGAGTGTTATCAGAATAGAGGGGCTGTCAGTCATTTGTCATGCAGCGTGTTTGAAATGACGTCTGTCTCCATCACATGCCCGCTGAGTCTCACAGCAAGCAAAACTAGACTGTGGGCCTCAGTTCTGTGGGCGTGTTGCGCAATTTGACTGCTCAATGAAGACGACTCAGATCAGAAGCATTCAGATTGACTGAAAATCAATGTCAGGATTGTGCTGATGATCAGACATCAGGACTCCTTAAACAACACTGTGAAACCATCACATAGTCACAACACATTAAAGCTGCTTGCTGCTAATTTGTTTTGACGTCTAGAGTAAAGGTGAGGTACAGGATTCACATGGACGTGATTCAAGCTTAATTCCCATTTCACTTTGAATAGGCTGATAGAGTAGATGGTATAAAATGGAGAAAGTCCAATTGCAAAGCGTCAAGTTGAAGCTTAATTTAAATGTCTGTGCTGAAGCTACGTAAAGCCTGTGAAGTAGTCTATGCAAGTGGCCAGCGCTCCTGTGCAATTTAATTACCAAAACTGTAGTCGGCAATAGTTTATATTTAGTTTATCTCCTTGACTTGATTTATTCTCTTTCCAGTCGATTTGAAAAATGATGCCAGAAACAGAAAATGCCTTGGAGAAAAAGACGGTATTGAACAGGCCAATCACGGCCAGTAACGTTTGGGGATGTGCACATCAAGTCATGACAGTTACAGCGTACGTAAGAACTTTTGCCATCTCCATCAGACTGTGAAACTGCATGCTTATTGGTCAAGAATCTGTGATTGTCAAGTTAACCAATGGGTATACCCACAATCATCCTCCTTTCTGAATCAAAGGAGGATGATAGTGGAGGATAATTCTCATATGAAGAGATCAGGGAAGTGTTATTGACTGTCACAGAGAAAGTTTTCCCAGAGACGACTGCATTCTGAAAATATCCTGAGAGAGCAGGTCGTTGCTTGTGCGGCTAAAAATGAAGGATAAGTTAATTAGCCTCCTGTATATGAACAATATCAGTAACAAGTACCTAACTTGCCTGAAACTATGTGCCAATCAAACCTTTGTCACCCTGCCTTGTGAGTAGGGATGGGTATCGTTCAGGTTTTATCCGATACCGGTGCCAAACCGGTACTTTTGAAACGGTGCCTGTGCTTAAACGGTGCTCGAACCGGTGCTTAAAGAATGGAGAACACAAACTTTGTCCAAAAACTTCTATCATAACAGTTTTGTATAACATGTTGCCTTTACTTAGACCAGACAAAGATAAAGGACTGTAGCATGCCTCATGTTCTCCTCCACCTATAAGATCCCCAATAATCAATACGCACAGTGAAGTCAGACTGTTGTAGGGCAGAGAGGGTCAGATAGCCAATTAGAGAAGAGATCAATCAGAAACAATTTGAAAAGCTAGAAATCATCAAGCAAAGCTTCGAGACAAACGTCAACCCAGCTGAGGCGGGTTTCATGCTGTCATACATGAGACTTATAATAATCCCGTCCATGTCAGAGAGTCAAGCTGCCCTTTTCTACCAGGCTTCATACTACATCAGATGATATCAAGATGTTTTACCCTGCAGACTGCAGTCACAAGAAGACTGTCATTTTCACCTGCCCTTATTTATATCTGGCTGCAACAAGGCAGCAACTACAAGACTCATCATTACAGAACTGAGCAATGACACAGCTAGAAAGGAGGGCCTGGGGCGGGGGTGGGTTGCAAAGCAGCTTATAGTGGCAGAGGCAAATATAGGGTGGCTGAAACACCACTAATAAGAGATTTACCAACTGGATGTGTAGAAGGGTAAAACCTGAACTGCAACTCAACTTGAATACATTAAATGCCTGAAGACATTTTCTCATCATTTACTATTTAGGCTCTAACGTGTAAAACAAACCCAACAACTTTTAAATATTACCAAAGATATGTCAGCAGGACTTTGCATATACACAGATATAACAAAATTTATCTTTAGGAAAGAACAGCTTATGTCTACTAAGATTTACAACTTTTAAAAGAATTTTTAATGAAATTTCAAGTCCAACTTTACAGTCACATCATACCAAAGCAAAGAGGAGTTTCACAACTGCGGTTTTTTGGGGGGTCAAAATTTAAATACTTATCTGACGCAAATGTGGACTCACCAGTATAGATGAAATTTGCTTTGTCATTACTTAGAGCTCAAGACACCAGTGGGTGTGTGTGTGTGTGTGTGTGTGTGTGTGTGTGTGTGTGTGTGTGTGTGTGTGTGTGTGTGTGTGTGTGTGTGTGTGGTTTAATTATTAAAACAAATGAATCTTGTTCAGCATCTGCAACAAGCTGATATATAATTACAGGTTATGAATACAGATTAATACTTCTGCATTTTCTGAGCTTAGGAGCACAACAAGCCCATTTTCACTAAATTCACACATCTCCATGTCAGTGCACTTTTCACTATCGAGCAGTGCATCTGCTTTGAGCATTCTGGCAACAAAACTCTGCCAGGTTCTGCCACCCTAATTTACATGAAATATAATAATAATACAAGAGGATTTTATTAAACGATCAAGAAAAAAAACTAGACTTTAATAATTATTTGGAGATATCCAATTGTAAATGTCAGAAAAAGATGAATAGGATGTAGTGAAATGAGCCTAGTGTAAATAACTTACACAAATAACAGCAGAGCAGTTTTCCCTTATGAATTGCAATAATACCAAAAACCAGTACATTTATATTCTTAAAGGGATTTTTGTCAAAGTTAGCAAAGCAACATTTAAGTCAAGTGTGTTGCTTTTAAACAATAAAGAATCATTTCCAATCGTGTCCTCACAGTGAGGAATACAGATCAGTAATTTATCACTGCTGCTGGATCCATAATCAGGATTGGCAGATATCCAAGTTGGACTTGTGCTCCTCTAACTGTGACACCCAAAGCAACCTACTACACATGTTTCTTGGGCTTTTTTGAACAACATTACTTCTGGCCTCAAAAGCTACATAATCTAGTGCTTTGAAATTTCAAACAACAACTATATGCTGAGTGACATGTTGGTGTGGTCACTGGCACTGTTGCTTCACAGCAAGAGTGTCTCAGGTTCAAACCCACCAGCTGGCTGGGGCCTTCCTGTGTGGAGCTTGCATCTTGTCCCTGTTCCTGCGTGGGTTCTCTCTGGCTTCCTCCCACAATCCAAACACATACACTACCTATACACTAGGTTAGCTGTTGATTTTAAATTGTATGTAGGTGCGAATGTGGTTGTCTGTCTATATATGTCAGTTCTGTGACAGACCCTGGACTCTGGATGGAACTATAAACACCTAAATCTATGGAGTACAATAAGAAGAACTTTGCATCCCATCCTGATTGGAAACTCTCCTCCACAGCAGTGCTTCATTCATCAAGCCTGATCAACTTAATCACACATAATAGTGTAAATACTCATTAATTATTCATCAACATCCCTGGGAAAGAGGCCGCGTGAGGCACTGCAGATACAAAAAAACAACAAGGCTACACTGACCTGAAATGTACGGCTTCAGGCCACAGATGCACGCTGTTGTTGTTGTTGTTGTGTTCATGCACACACAGAATCTAGGCCTGCATTGTTAATGAGAAAAAAAACTGCAATATGGCATTTTACAAAACCCCCAAATCTGCAAGAATTTAGAAGTGAAACGCAACAATCACCCTCACCAGCTCCTGATAAATATTCAATACAAAAAAGAAAAGAAAAAAATGAACAAAAGCTTTGATACCATGTGAAATATTTAGCAAGAGGAAGAAAATGTGCTGCTGCTGGGTTCACACCTGAGCAGCTCTCTGGTGATTAAACATGAACGAGTGTGTGGACATCCCCTCATTTTGTTTCTCCAGGTCAAAGCGTTTTACTTTTAACACCTGAGACTGGACCCACAGCTCACAGCGTGATCTCAAGACGTCCTTAAACACACCAGAAACATTCACAGCTTCATTCTACAGCACTTTAACAGTTAGTTCAGGGACTGCAGGAGAGCTGGACTTTGAGAGCTCTGCGGTTAACGCGGCCGTCCTTTGACGCTCCTATCATCCACCGACAGCTCGCTGCATCCCATCTGCAAGTCACTCTGCATAAGAGCGAACGCAAAACGCTTGAGAATGGCTCCTTAATGCCTAGAGGTCACAGCAATACAGCAGAGATGATGCGATTTAGGCGACAGTAAGTGAGGGAGTGAGGGAGAGGCTTATCTACCAGAGCTCAGCTGATTGCTGCGTTTATCTAATAAACAGGTGGAGCGCCGCACCGTCTCCTCAAAGACGAAGACTGAAGTTTCATCCTGCAGCTATACTCACTAAATGCAGCAGGAAATTGTAGCCTGACTTTCATTGCTGCACAATAACTGTAAAGGCACGGCGTCCTCAAACACCTTTATTAGGAGGCAGAATACCTGCTTTACCTCTCTGCCACAAATCAGACAAATATCATCTGCGGCATGTTTTAGCTTCTTAAAGGAGAACAATTCTGCTCATTTCCAGCATCACATTTTATTCTTAGAGTAGTTTGCGTTATTCACAAGTCTAAATAATCCTTAAGTATCTTATACCAGGCTGTGACGCAGCCCCTCAGCTCATCCACTGTCCTCCTCTCAAAGCAACTTTCACCTGATTGGCTGCCAAGTGTAAATGGAGGCTGGGTGGCACTTATGTGCCTGAGATGACCATTCTAGGTACAACGCACTCTATGACATCATACAGAGCCAAGACAAAAAAATTTTAAAAAACTCAGTACTTACCTAAGAAACTAAGAATAGACTAGTAATGCTCTTTAGTGTCCCTCGTTGGGGTAATTCAATATGAAGCATAATAGGACCCCTTTAAGTTTTTTATGTAGTGACTGTACAAGAGATGAAATGGAGTTCTTTAAATCAGCCTTTCAAACATCAGTTAACAACAACTGAGGCTGGCGATCAATAAAGGCGATCGATACTTTCAGGGTTTTTTTTTGCAAACTAATTAATCCCTTATTCACAAACAACACATAATCCACTCATCTATTTTTCTGAACCTCCTTATCTGAGTCACAGGTGCGCCAGTCAAAACATACGTGTTTAGACCTCCCTCTCCGCACTCACTCCTCCACTTGATGGACCGTTTTTGTTTGCTATGTTGATTGATCTTTGTGCGCAAACAGTGACGCTGCCACAGCTCTGAAACATACTAGTGCTGAAGGCGCGAACGCTCCCTGCAGCATTCTCCTGAAACACAGGAGTCGCCCCTCATATAAAACCTCCACATCTCGTATGTGGGGGAGAAGTCAGAACCGGAAGCAAAGAAAGTTTCATCTTTTCAAACTGTAGCAACAACGCGAGGATACAAAAACTGCTGAAACAACACCGAAGAGTAGCTTGTGCCAGCGGATGTGATGTCACTTTCCGTGGATTAGTTATGTGCATTAATAGATCCTGAAGAAGCGATTAATCCCCAAAACGGTGCGGGCATCCACCCTTCTCTGGCTGGAGAACTGTGGCCTCAGATTTGGAGGTGCTAATTCTCATCCACACCACTTCACACACAGATGCCACCTAGCAGGACTACATCATCCCCAAATTCACTTGGTACATGCGACACTATTATCTGTTTCCGGGCCCAAATGCTCGATCAGTTCCCAAAAGCAAACAGTCACTGGCTCACCACCCAGAGGTAAAACAATCCAAATTCCTTTTACTCAAATGGAAAACAGCCCGGCTGCTTCACAAGGTTCAAACAATCAAAAACGTACAGCACCGCTGTAGGTAAAAGGTCGTAAACAGACACGAAAATCTACACACTGAGGATGTCTGGAGGATTAGTGAAGCACATGTAACAATGTGCGACCTGGTGAGTAGCTACAGAACTATGATTAGGATAATAAAAACACATTAGCCTGGGAAACTGTAGGACGAGGGTTTAACTGCACTCAGTAAAAGTTCACCTTGATGGTCCCTGAGACAAAATCAGCAAACTTCAAATAAGCCAAACTTTTTAATCTGCTGCTGTGTGGTCTGAGGTACTCACTATGACAAAGTCTTGGCCCTAAATTTAATGTCCACACCCGACACCAGTGGCCTTCAAAAGGCGTTTCATCCAAAGAGTGGGACTGTAGTATTAACCAGCTGGCTAACAACTTGTTTCAATCACTTCCTGTTTGAGAACATTCATTTCAGAACTCCAAGGTTACTGCCACGTTCCAGTTACTTTGGATGTCGGATTTAGTGATTTCCAGTAGGAAAGTCGGAAAAGCGTAGAAGACCAGGGCTTGTTTCACTTCTTAGCAAAGCAGAGCAACTCACGTACCACAAACAAAACAACATAATGCTTGTTGTTTGTTGTAGGCAGGCTATTATTTTAGACATAAGGTTTCAAGTTTCTCTACTTGGACTTTATCTGGACTGTTTCTTACTTTGAAACTAATTGGTTAGTGTGTTGCTTTTCTCACCCGTGCAGTTTATTAATGGGCCGTGGTTACGCTGACAGCTTAACGCTCCACCCTAGCTTCCAAATGTGGACATTTTTGGATCTAAAAAAACAACAAGGTAGTAATCAAGGCCTTCCAAAACCAGTGGGTGACGTCGCTGTGGCTATGTCCATTTTTTACACTTTTTATGCAAGTAACAAGAACACAAAGCATTGTTTCCTATTAGCTGATGTTAACAAATTGGAGTTTTTAAAATCTCTTTGAAGAGACGCCATCCATCTGAGCGGCCTCATCTGCTGCTCGCCGCGCTCCTGTTTTGTAATGACCACAGGAACACGATCCCTTAATGATCCAACGCGCACACACACATATATACACACACTGTTCTCACCCCGTGTTTGGATCAGTACACGTGACAGGCCCACACTGACATGTCCGTCGCACAATCAGGAGGCCTGTCATCCTTCAACCTGCTGTGATCCACCACTAACTCCACCAATCCCTCCATCACACACACACACACACACACACACACCTGAATGTTTTCAGGCTGGCTGACGTTGGGCGTGACGTTTCCTCGTCGTCCTGCCGTTTCCATCATTAATAACATCTGCCAGCAGCAGGTTCTGCTCTGATAAACACTCTCGGCTGGATTAGGAGCTCCAGTCGGCCTGCAGCTGCCACACTTTCACCTCAGCATGTGTGTGTGTGCGTGCATGTGTGTCACTGCAGAGAGAAAATAAAGCCTTTTATGAATGATGAGGCTGATCAGAAAGAAACGGGACAGTCTGATGCATCGAGGTTTGACTGCTTTCAGGGGATTTCAAAGGCACGCGCCGATGTTTTTAGATTAAAGCCGCAGATTCTTGCTTGTCTGGACTAATTACTCGGCACTCGCCCCACAATTTACACTCAGTCTTCATCATCCTCGGAGAACACGTGAAAGCATTTTCAAACACATATACACCACAATCTCCATCACCTTCAACACATCAGATTTTGGCAGCATAACACACACGCACACCTGCACACAAGCAGTAAATTGTTGGCAAAAAAGGGTGGCTCACATCCAGCATGTATCCAGGATCTCTCCCTGTGCAATGTAGACCCTCTCAGGCCTGTATAAATAAAATATGCCCTCCACATTATATAAGGCAGAGATGCTCACTGGCACTGGGATAACAACTGGGTGGGATGTTGTGATTGGGATTCAGTGGCCCATACAGAGGAGAGTGTGTGTGTGTGTGTGTGTGTGTGTGTGTGTGTGTGTGTGTGTGTGTGTGTGAAAAGAAGATGGTGGTGGTGGGAAGAATATTCCTCCTCATCCTCAGGCCCAAAAAAACAGAGAGAGCGAGGCAGGGATGCAAGCAGGAGTCTGCGATCACGGGCATCAAAAGCCAAGCTGCCCCCCTCTGTGCTGCGCTGTCACGCAGCGTTGCATCGCAATGCTATTATTAAACACACACACACACACACACACGTACACACACACACACACACACACACACACATACACAGGTAGGCTCGGCAGACTGTGTCAACATCTCAAGGTCAAACAATGGCTCGATTTTCGGACCCAAAACGGGCGAACAGGCCGTGTCGGGTGTGTGTGTATGTGTGTGTGTGTTTCCTCCGCAGCTGAGACAAAGAGCAGCGGGAGAATCCCGCAGCCTGCTCCCGCTCAGCCCTCATCCTCCCCCGGCCACACAGAGCTGCTCAGGCCGGTCCCCTGACTGACAAACATCTGGATGGGAGGAGCGGGAGGGGACGAGGAGGAGGTGGAGGACGGGGCCGCAGGAATGAACGGTTAGATTCCGTTAGTAGGTACGGGCTCCCGGTGTGGATGGTGATGGTGATGAGATAACGTGATAACGAGAGAAAAGAGGAAGAGGAGGAGGAAGAGAAGTAGGAGGGGGAGGAGAGGGGAGGCTTTTCTCCCTCGCACCCCTCGTGTTTTTTTGATCCATTTCTTACCCTCTGACAGCTCCAGCTCCAGCTCCGCCAGCCGAGCTCGGATCTCCAGCGGTATCGGCGACGCCTCGCGGTCCGCCATTCGGCTCGTACCGTATTAAGCACGTCCCCGGTTCGACTGTTACCTCCGCTGCCGCCGCTGCTGTATCTCCTCCTGCCTCCTCCTCCTTCTCCTCCGCTCGGAAAAGGAGAGCTTCTCCTGGCGGCCCCTCCTCGGCGGAGGCGCGTGAAGACTGCGAGAACAAAGAGGATAAATGTGGCTCTTGGTTTAACGGGGGCCCGCCATGACGCCCGCTCCTTGAATCGGTAAAGACCCCGGTTTCGGTCGGCTCTCTATGCTGTCGTTGCGGCGGTTGTGGCGGTGATGATGATGATGATGATGATGAGGCTCGCGCAGCCCCGGTCTCAGAGCCGTTTGCAGCTTCTTGCCGCTGGTGTCACGTGACTCTACGGAGGAAGGAGGGAAAAGGGAGGGAGCTCCGCTCATCACCGGCAGGGGGCGCATCAACCAACCACACCTACAACGCCCAAATGAACCTGTATGGGAGCCCAAAAGTGGCACAATAAATACATAAATAAATAAACTCCTGGTTTAATTACACATAAATAAAAATTGTATGATTATTTAATCTATTACTATTTATAAGTTCAAATGTTTTTTTTCTTTCACATTAGGAACATTAGGTAATTATTTCACTTGTATTCATTTTGAACCCTTTAAAATAAAAACTGCAATTTTTTTATTTGTAGATTTCTTGCAAAAAAACATAACATTCAAGCGTAACCTATATTTTCTTTCATTTAAATGGTTTAAAATTAGGATACACAAAAAAGCACTCAAGAAAAGTTTACTCTACCACCTAGAAATACTTTGTGCCTGTTCTGCTTGTCTTTTGCGATGCAAATTTTGTTTACCTTAATATTATGAAAGTTGTTTGGTTCCTAGAAACAATTCAAAGACCCCAACAACACTCAAAGTTTTGAGGGAAAAAATTGTAGAGCTGAAACTCTACAATAAAAAATTTGTGGCATATCAAGTTTCAGTGCCAACTTTATTTTTATTACTCACTTTTTAAATTAATGAATTTAAAATTATTAGAAACTACATCGTAGATTTCTAAAACAGTTTTCTGTTGGGAAACAAAAGTTGAATAACTTTGAATAACTAAGGAAGCGCTGCCTGATCAAACTGCATAGCTTACATTCTAAAAGTGCAGATTTATTAGTCATGTTTGTTAAGTTTTAAGTCAAACCGCTGTCTGCATTTTGGGTAGTGATTTTTTTTCCAGTTTAGCACAGCTTTTCTTCTCCTTCTCTCATTAGCCATTACTTTTAATGTGGCTGTTCTATATTCCATGTTTGTGTGTGAAAACTGAGCCTCAGCAGAATAATATCATTAATATTAAAGGTCAAGCGCCCTTCAATTAAGCACAGTATGATTGAATGAGCATAATGTGCCTGTGACACATAACTGAGCATCAATTTGTCTGCAGAATGCTGTGTGTTTCATTAGTATTCTTCATCTCATTCATTAGGCCTATAGCCTTCTGAGAATCAAATCATCCTCATTGTAAACAAGTGGTGGTGCCAGATAATGGAGTAATGAGTGTTGTGATGTTACTCTTCTGCCATCTGCTGGTCCAAAGAAGGAACTAACGTAAAGGGTGCCGACTATATTTAAATGTTAATCATGGAGAGGGTGATCGGATAGAGCAGAATAAATACATACACAAACTTAACTTCAAAGGCACTTCTTTAATAGTTGTTCAATGTGTACAGTCTGTACAAAATAACTTTCCACAACCGTGCCCACTCTGTCTCCATGACATCTGTTTAACATTTAAAACTTTATATTTCAAAGAAAAGAAAAATGGCTTCATTACAATCAAATTCAAGTTCTCACATACAGTTCAAGTGCTGAAACAATGTTGTTTCTAGACACACAGTAAGTACCCACCCAGCCAAAAGGGAAGAAATGCACTCCTGTTTAAAATAAATAAAACTTTTCTGAAGTAAGGGAAACATGCTTTTGATCAATTTAATCCCAGAACTAGAAAGATCAAATCAGATCCCATTAAACACACTGGCCCTTGCAGCTCTCTGGTATCTAAAAATGGAAATAATACAGCTGATCAGCAATGATATTAATGGAAAAGGCTTCATGTGTGTCCACAGCAGTCATAGATAACACAGATGTATGGGTGGAGAAATAAAACAACAGCACTAAAATAAGTTCACAATCATGGCGGAACGTCCTGTACAACTAAGAAAACATGTAACACACACAAACAGGATGAAAATAATTGGCGATGCATCAGGAAAGCAAGAAGAAATCAACAAAATGGAAGCTCACTCTCAACAAACAGACCTAAACTACAAAGCAAGAAATAAAACAGAAATGAAAGTAGCAGATCAAACTTTACAGATCTTCCCGTCTAAAAAACTGAAAAGTTGGTTTTGCCAAACAGTCGGAGCCCTCTGCCCGCGCCAAACATCCAGACCTGGATTAAGGCGATTTAAAGGTTAAATGTGTTACTCAGTGTAGTATATATAATCTCATTTCATCAGCGTTTCCACTGTGCTGGCTCTGGTGCATCACCCCAGTTCTGTGAAGGCAGGACCCGACTTACTGCATAAGCCTCTCTTGCAGACCTCAGCTTAGGTCAGTTTCCTGGACTCCTGGCCAAACAGAGTAAAGATGGGGTCAAACTCACTATTACAGCTTTACAACATGTGTTTGAGTCATTTTTGTAACTGTGAGACACTTGCTGCTGCCTATCTTGGGCAGGTCTCCCTTGAAAAAGACGTTTTTAATCTCAATGGGATCTTCCTAGTTAAGTAAAGATTAAATTAAAAAAATAAAATGAAATATGACTCTAACACTCTGCACCTGTGCTACTTTTGATTTTTTTTTTAACTTCCTTTACAAAAGTTCATTTGTTGTATTTTTATCTTTTGTTGCCATCAACCCCCTTTTTGTGATTTATAGCTTTTAACGTACAGTTTAGAATTACCAAACACCAGCTATCAAAAAAAAAAAAAATTGGCTTCCTGTTTCCTTCCAAGTGTTTGGTAGGTGAACCTAACAGATGTGGGTGCAGAACAGCATTTAAAGCGGACATGCTGGAATGATGCAGAAGCAAGTCTGCGCCAATTCCTTCATTCTTTAATTGAAATAAAAAGATTCCAATACTGTAGTATAGATAAAAGTTATGTAGTGAAATAGTAATTCAGTTAAGAAAATGAATTTTAACACCACAAAGACGTTGAAAAGCAGTCTCACAGTTACTGGTTCCTGTGTGTGCTGAACTGGTTTCTCTTCAGTGGTCATCTCTGAGGCTTCATTCGCAGCCCTGCAAACACAAACACAACTATCTCAGCACAGACGGCTGGAAAACCGCTGCTTCTCTACTTTTCAGATATCTCATGAGCCAAAGTGAAATAACTGTAGAAGCCTGAGCCATAGACTGTTAATCATATCAACTGTAACAGTGAGCGGTATAGACACCTTACATGTGAAAACAGAACACAGAGCGTGCAGCTGCTGTGTCAGAGATACTCACTGCTCTGAGACCAGCTGAGGCTGCTGTGAAGGCGCTGCCTCTGAGGCGCAGGAGCTGCTGCTTTGTAATTCACTCTGTGAAAAAAAGAAAAACAAAACACTGTTTATTCAGCACTTCATGTTCATTCATGTGCTTTAAGTACATAATGTGACAATCGAGATAATCTGCTTCATTCTTATAAAGAATGAATGCACTGACCGACACAACATGAACGAGCCTGATAGACCACAGAAGACGACTAAAGCGATCCATGGTTGAGACAAACAACAACATCTAAACATCAAGAACATCTTTGAGGAGGCAGGTGTGTAACTGTCAAACTACAGCCAAGGTGCAAACCAAAGGCTACATTAAAGAACAAGAAGGTCAGATTACACGTTAACAGACAACATCACAGTTACAGACACTGTGTCTTTGTCCACATATGGTCAGTATGGCTGGAGTTTGACAGTGAACAGAGCCTCAGTTGCTCTGACGGCCATGAGCCCAGGTGAGCAGTGTGTGTGTGTGTAATACAGAGGGACCTGGTTGCCTTGGTGTTACTGTTAGCTGGAGGAAGACTTGCCATGGTAGAGGCTGGAGGAGGAAGAAGAGGGAAGTTCAACATTGTGAGCTCAAAATGGGGAGACGGCTGACGAGGAGGGGACTGACTCTGTGAATTCTACACAAACAGAAATGGTCAGTACGCTTTCTGAACAAAGTGCACATACACAACGCTCAGTGGTGACTTACCTGTCTGCTTCGAGTGGGTCGCTCCCAGGACCTTGCGGTCGCTCTCCTCCTCTGGTTGAAGTTTCCTCTCCTTCAGGGAAACACAGAGCTCTGACGAACATCTGTTTTATAACTTTATTAAAGAACAAGCGTCCTACAAGTGTAAAAAATGTGACAGACAGGGGTCTGCCTATAGTCTGAGAACCTGATGATGACGACGTTTAAATAGAGTCTTTTTAGCCTACTGTGGCTGTAACTCGTCTTTGCTGCTCTATTTTTTTATTGCTTACAGTTTGTTATCTTTGAAGCTACTGTTGTCAAACCTCCACCCTTCCAGGTCAGGTTCATGCCATACGCATAATTCTTGGCTTAATCTGGATTTTAATTCCCCTGAACATGTCTGATACAGGCAGTCAGTGAGTTACTGTTTTGAAAAGAGGAGACGATAACACACTTGCTGAATGTGTGCGCGATTGTGTCTGCTCAAAACGAGCTGATTATGGCAGAGACGTTATAAAAGAGACAGGGCACTCAAAGAGAGAACTTCTTAGGTTTCTCTTGTGTTTTCTGAGCCCTTCAAAGTACATTTTCCAAAGGTTAAGACCTGGTTTATTAATATCATACAGAGAATACACATCTATTTGTTTGCTGTTTTTTCTATCTGTTAAACACAACTTTTCGTGTACAGTGTCTCGACCCTATTGTGAAAAGAAAGTAAGGACATTAGGGGGAGTAAAGTGGAGCATGACTGAGTTTATTTTTAGCTGCGGGGTTTCATGATAACAGTGCCAAAACTGTCCGATGAGTTACCGCTCCATCTGACTTCATATTAGTGTGAAATGAACCAGAAGGAAGAGGTTACCATTTTAACCCCGTCTCTGAACTCAATGAACAGTAAGAGTATAAAGAAAACATGCCCTTATGTCATATCCTATCTTCACTACATGAACTATACTAATGAACTGGGCATAGCAGGACTTGAGAATAATAGAGAATAAAAAAAGAGAGATCTGAAACCTGGACTGATCTTTTGTTACCTTCCCTGCTCAGTGGGAGACGTGACCTGCTTGTTGGGCTCCTTTCCTCCGCCTCTACTCGGAACGCGCACCTTTCCGCGTGACCGTCCTTGACCGGGCCATGTGGGAGAAGAGAAACGATCAGATGGCTGCTCAGATGAGTGCGAGGAGGCAGGCTGCTGGGACTGCCAACGGTCACAGTTTGACCATCTCGAGCCTCTCCTGAAGAAACAAACAATAGTCTTCACACTGATGACATCATAAAGTGTCATGACATAAGAGGATAAAAAGGAGCTACCTGTGGCCGTGTGGGTGGTACGGTTTGAAAGCAGAAGCTGCTGTGGAGTCATCCACGAAGTGGTTCATCAGTAGAGGAGGCTAATGATGAAAACAACAACCGCTTAATCAGAGGAGGAGCCAGAGAGCTCCTCACACACATTAAACAACACGTTAACACTAACGACATCCACAAATCACAGGAAATGAACAAAAACAAAAATGCTAATCTGTTTAACACTGATAATAAAATTAAGTGTCATAAATACATTTTCCAGGCACAAATTCATCTTTAACAAACTCACTTCGGCCCAGTATTGGTATCCAGATGCAGCAGCCCACACCTCACCGAGGACTTCGTTTAGCTGTTGTGTGGACACGTGGGTCTGGCAGGACTGCTGGTAGGTGGTAGCGGGGGAGTAGAAGCCATAATAGCTGTTGCACTGGTCCGGCTGGGGGTGTCGGAAGCTTTGAGTGGGAGCCAAAGCAATGGCTGCTGTTGTTTCGGCCTTTATCCTCACCATGATGGGTTTTCCCTTAAACACTCGAACCTGTTCTCTGAGGTACTTGTAGGTCTGAAAACATGGACTCCGATTATTTCAGTTATTGTATTATCAGATCTCCTAACAAAGAAGGCTAACAGGAGCACTTTTTAACAGGACTGCTCTCAGGTAGTCATATTTGTAGATATTGACTGTATAACAAACCTAAATGGCATTAGCCAAAAAAATGTGCCCAAAAAAAAAGCAGCAGCTAATTTACTTCTCTCCTCGACCGGCCCTTTTCTACCTGTTCTGCATCGGCTTCTGATTTGAAGGTGATGAACCAGTTATCGTTGCTCACAAACTCACAGGTCTTGAACTTAGGCAGGTTCTCCCCTTCAAAGAGAGCTTCCACCTCCTGCACAGCAACAGCAATATCAAAAACGCTGCCAACATACACAATTTACCTTTAAAACTCCTTTAAATAACAACACACGTCTCTATCCCCGCACGTGCAGGTACATGTAAGAACAACACCTGAACTAAAACTGAGGATTTTGGTTGCGTTGGGGTATTTTGTGCAGTCTCACCGCTTGAGGTGTGGTGTTAGGAATCTCCCTCAGGATTAAAACGCACCGGCTAGGTCTGGGCCGGACTTTCTGTCCGCACGGGGAAAACTGGACCAGCGGCATGGCTGTGGGAGAACAGCAGCAGAGTGTGTTTCAGGACAACAATAAACCACGTTCATCACTCTCATCTCTACACTAGAACAGTTCCTTCTAATGTGCATCGTCAGAATACCCGATTTAGTTTTTGAACGCAAAAACAAAAAAACGTTCCTCTTCACTAATCCCTATCACGATCCCATGGTTTTGTAGCAAAGGAAATAAAGTCTGATCCATGTACATTAAATATTATAACTCAAACTGACACAAACTGTTACTCTGCCTCCACCTATACCCACAGAAACAAACACTGACATCTGAGAATATCGGAGATGAGGTCCAGGTCTGTGGTGAGATTCCTGATCTGGTCGAGGCAGGCCAGAGCAGAGATGGAAACATACTGGTTGCTGTCCATCTGAGTCTTGAGAAACAGGTCATTGCTGAGGTGCTCTCTGAGGAGGGACGGAAGAACTGCTGAGAACACTGATACATGCTGGCGATGGAGGGGTTACCAAAGATCACAGTGCATATATTGTCAGATTAAAGAAATTTAAATGTCCCACTCGGGTATTTAGGTTTACATATAAGTGCACTTATAAACGGGTCAAACTAAACTACAACCACAGCAAAAATACTAAACCATATGTCTTTTAGTTTGTACCAACTACAAGTAGTGGATCTGTAAAATAGGGGGTATGTGTGCAAAGCTAATACCTGTTCAGGTAGGACTCCAAAACGGTCCTCAGCTCTTGTCTGATCTCATCTGAAATCACAGAAGTCATTGGTCCCATTTGTCACTTTGAATTTGAGAGATTTTGTTAAGATGAATTTCAGTGTTTCCCACAGACTTCGATTCGACTGACTGAACTGATGCTGGTAAAAGCAACAGGCAGCAGGAATTGTTTGGTTCAGTTCTTTAACCTTTAAATAGGTCACTGTATATTTAATGCTGTTTATTCTTAACTTTTAACCCCTCAGTTAGATCACCCTTGATCTGTGTGCCTGTGTGTCGCAAAAGGACGCTTTTTAAAGGAACAATGCTTTTAGATGATTAACTCCTGTTTTTGTATTTAAATGTACATACTGTGTGACAACTAAACTCCTATTCCAGTGAGTCTCTCATGCTGTGACTGTGCCTCCATTAGCTCAGCATAGCAGCACACGATCTAGTTCTCCACCTGCAGGTGGTGATAATCTCAAGAGCAGAACGAGGACTACTGTTTCCAGCTGTTGGGGGTCTGCCTGACCAGAGGAGATCCCCTCTGGAGGAGTAGCTAAATGATTCCACCACAACAGTAACACGCCATTCGCTTATCCTTTTCAGGGTCGCAGGGGCGCTGGAGCCTATCCCAGCTGTCATAGGGCGAGAGGCGGGGTACACCCTGGACAGGTCACCAGTCTGTCGCAGGGCTAAAACAGAGACAAGCTGCATGTCTTTGGACTGTGGGAGGAAGCCAGAGTACCCAGAGGGAACCCACGCAAACACGGGAAGAACATGCAAACTCCACACAGAAAGACCTGATGGGGGAATTGAACTCAGGACCGTCTTGATGTGCGGCAACAGTGCTAACCACCGTGCCACAGCAACACGCCCAATGAGCCAATTGGTCAGGAAATTGAGAAATTTCAAAATAAAGGGAGCTTTGAATCAAATTGTCTCTTTTTAAACACATTTTGCCTCAACGTAGCTCGCAGCCCAAGTAAAGCCAACGTGTGTGTGAGAAATACCGGATTTTAAAAACACAGCTGGATGGACTTCAAAGAGAAACTTAATTCAGCTTTGTACCTGTCACAGGTGGGTCACAGGACTCTCCGTTAAATATGTGAGTGTCGGCTCTCAGTGTCTGATATTCCAGTGCGTTAGGATCACCCAGGACCATGTTCTCCTGCTGAAACACTGGTATATATCCTTAAAAAGAACACAAATAACCAAATAATAAATAGTAACCCAACAATATCCAGCAGCCAATAAAATGCTTGTGTATGGAAAACAAGCAGATCTAGCCTACCTTCCTGAAGGGTCAGATTGTCATGGACCAGCCATGGCTGCTGAACCTGCTGGTAGGCGGAGTCAGGGTAGCTCAGGTAAAAATTGTTGTGGTCCATATTTCAGGATTATTGTTGAGGCCTGGAGCGGTGGCAGGTTGCTATAATAAAAATGCATAAATGTGCACCATATTTATGAGCCTATTAAAACCTACAAATACAACACCTTTGTTATTTGAACCACAGAGAAGATGGCAGAGAATAATTGTTGTGTTGGTTCAGAGGTGTAACAAAGATCAACAAAATCCATGAAGCCAAAAAGAAATGTAGCTCAAATGTTAACCTTGTATCCACTTAGTAGAAACTCAAATGTTTCTACTAATTGTGATCCTGTGATATCAAAGCATTAACAGAAGTTTATGTACCTCACCGTTCAGTCAGACTGTGCTTATGCATCAAGGACACTTGTATGAACAGTAACATGTTATGTAACTTTTTAATGCACAATGGCTGCTTCCAGTTGTAGGTAGCTCAATTTTTGCCTGTATCTGAATGAAACCACGACACATGAACCAAATCCTGTTCTTACAGGCTTTTTCTTCAAACATTTAGCATGTGAATGTTATCGCTCAGCCCAGTCAGTCGGCATACTGAGTGAACACGTACAGACTGAATGCAATCTGTGTGCCAGTCCCACATGCAGGTCCCCTGAGGCATCACTGTGCTGTAGGGATAAGCTCCCAGCAGAGCCATAGAGGATTGGAGCTCTGAGACAGATTCTGGGATTTGCTGTGTCGATACACTTCCTGCTCTCACCCTGCCCAGGCTCGGCCTCATACGCCCTCTGAGCTCAGCCTTCCAGTTCACCTCCAGACCCAGTTCGATCCAGGAGTGGGGGCAGAGAAGACAGATGAAGGAGTCTGCATCGTCTCCCAGCAGTTTAGAGACCATCACTTATACCTCTTTCCTTCTCTACCTCCTCAGGTGCAGCAGCAGGTTCATGACCGAGGAAGTGGATCTCGTAAGATGAAGTTGAAGCATAAACATCGATCTGATTGGGGTCTAAGGTAGCCAAGGTGTAGTCCTCTTTGCTGCTGTGTGTGGTTGTCCACAGCCAACTGAAACCACTGATCTCAGGATGACTTAATAATGAAAACCTTTAAAAATGGGTGAGTCTGTCTTCTTCTTCTACTGTAATTATTTCTAATAGTGTAGAGAAAAAATAATCTACGCGCCCTGAAAATGAAATCTCAGTGGTTCTGAGTTTTCTTCATTTTTCTTCGTCCTCTTTCCCCCATAGTGTGCGTTGTCCTGCCTCCCTATGCTCCCCCTTTTTTCCCCTTCCCCACAACCTCCACTTTGTCATGGGAGACCACTGCCACTCCCCGAGTTCTTCCTTCCCGCCAAGTGATCGCTCATAAGTGGGTTGCTTAATTGGGTATAAAGATAAAGACCCAAATGAATATTGTTGTTGCACCTCAGGGCGACTGCTCAGCTGGTGCTGTATAAATACACCTGAACTGATGAGGGTCATTACATCTCAAATCATCACATTTTCACAACCTTTTCTGCTCAGCCACCTCTGATGTCCCTGAAAAGTTTATGGTTTAAAACCTGGTCATGTATAAAATGATTGCTGTGAAATTTTGGCTTCATATATCAAATAATTTTCTAGAGATTTTAAGGCAAATTCGACTTATTTTTCCTCCACACGCTAAATTCTGAGGCAATTTTTGAACTTTTAAATTAAAAAAAGACTGAAATTTCCAGACATTTCTTTTGTAAATAGAAATAAATCAGGATCTGCAATTTGGGGAAGATACATAAACAATCACTAGTTAAAACATTGAAATAATTAAAACCGTCCTGTCCCATGTAAACCCCATCTTTGAGCTCATGCTAACAAAAACAGAGCAAAATACCACTTAGACACAACATGCATATCACAGTTTGATTAGAAAACAACATCTCTGCTTACACGGTGTCAAATGAAGAAGGCAATACAAAGTAGATCATATCCCCAGATACGTGTTTTTGTGCACGGTGCCTCATCATTTCACCAACATCCCCACACATATTTAATACTCACTGCCTCAATAAAAGAAAAATCCCAAAACTCATAAAAGGTCCAGGAAAAGGGGCTCTGGCTGAATTAAAACGTGTTTTTAGCACTTTCGAAAAACACGTTAATAAAAAGCAGCACTTTGAACATGAACCTTAGCGATAAACCTTGATCTAAAAAATAACTCAAAGTCTCTGAGTTGGGCGTGTTGATGTTACGTCTCTGCGCTCCGGCCTCAAATCAGCCTCGATGGGCGGAGTGAAACTGACCACACCGGCCTTTAAAGACACACACCTCTGCAGGGATCAGAGCCTCATCCGTTTAACACGAACCGTGGACGTTAAGAACTGTTAACGTCCGTGAAGCTAACTTTAACGTTTACGGTGCTAACGGCCAGTATGACATGAAATAAATATGTTTTTAATACTCTCATCAAATGTTTATGCATTTGTGAAATGTAGCCACTCTTAAATATCCATCTGAATATAAATATATAACATATAATAATGCAGATTCATAATACTATGTAGTCATATTTCGATATAAAAACGATGAAATATACATTTAACCTCGTTAATGTCACACTGCTGGAGCTTAGCTTGTACACAAATAAGCTCACCGTCTCTGAGGTGTTTTCATCATGTGAGACAGAAACTCACCCGTTACCTCTGCTCTGCTCCCGGTGGAGTTTCTTCCGCAGGTTTAAGTTATTTTGCTCCGTGAACTTTGCGGCTGCCATGGAAACCGTGCTTACAAAATGAAAAAAAAAAAACTTTTATTCCCTCCAATAAACTCACTTTAACTCCTGTATAAAAAATAAATGTTTGTAATACTCTCACCAAATGTTTATGCAATTGTGAAAAGTAACCACTGTTAAATATCCGTCTGAATATGAATATATAAATTATGATAATGCCTATTCATAATAGTATGTTGTCATATTTCGATA
The DNA here is from genome assembly GCF_057382185.1 of Mchenga conophoros. Lineage (NCBI taxonomy): Eukaryota > Metazoa > Chordata > Actinopteri > Cichliformes > Cichlidae > Mchenga > Mchenga conophoros. Next base: position 14,071,966 of record NC_140534.1, on the reverse strand, counting down.
TTGTAAAAAATGATAAAATATATATTTAAACTATTGACAAAAACTAAATAAATGAAAAAATGAAATAAAGTTTAAAAAATTGCAAAGCAAAGCTAAGTTGATATTTAGAGATATTATCTTAATAAAATTTGGGTTAGGCCAGTGGTTCCCAAACTTTCTTTGCTGTGCCCCCTTTGTTTTACAAGAAAAATGTCCCCCCCGCGCGCGCGCGCACGCACGCACACGCACGCACCCTCCAACCACACACGCCCATATTTTGCTCCATTGCGGTTTATTTCACACCTCAAACATTTAGTAAACAATTAAGCAAATACAAGTAATCTGCAATAAATTACAGGCAGTAAGAAAATAATCTACTAACTCTTTTACGCTACGTCTGCACCTACACGGGTATTTCTGAAAACGCAGCTGTTTCGTCCACACGTAAACGGCGTTTTGAAACACCGAAATGTCTGGCAGGATCAGCCTGATATTATTTGTATCCCGCTGTAACTTTACTGTATAAAGAGCTAGCATCTCCAAAATGTCAGGAGTAGTTAGTCATTACAACAAGTGTTTGTGAACTAAAAATCAAGAATGTGGGATCCTGTTTGTCCGTGATTTGAAGAGCCCAGCGCTGCTCCTGATGCAGGGAAAACCAATTCTGCAGGGGAGACCTACCTCAGCACTTGTGCAGGTGAAGCCAAAGGGAAGATTTGCTTCACCATATTTTCTAGTCTTTGTCTTAGAATGAAGTTGGTTTGGAAACATATTCAGCGATGCTTCGTCTCCTGCTTTGCGTTTGTGTGGGCGCCAGAGGCGGAGCCAGACATTTGAAACACCCGGGGCTTAGCCCTAAAGGGTAGTATGCATGTGGGATTTTTTTTTTTTGGGGGGGGTGGGGTTAGAAATGACTGAAAGATTAATAGGCTCTGTTTTGAGTTTTGTTCAAAAAAGAATGACTTCATATAGGGAAATATATATATCACACATGCAGGACACCTTAAACTAGTTTTTTAATTAAGCAGCAAGACAGAACGAAGTCGGGGCTGTATCAAGACACAGGGACTAAACCCCAATTCAACCAGACCCAGAACTGATCCAGAATTAAAACAGGACTACAACAGTTCAAAATCAGGACTACTGAGGACTTAACCAAGACAGAACCAGAATCAGAACTAGATGATAGTAGCACTAAAAATCATCATAGACCTGCACTACACTTATTTTTTTAAATCTACCAAAGTACAATATTTAGATTGAGAAAAGTTTATATAATTATTTTGGCCTTGTTGTGCAAACAAGTCTGCATAACTTAATAAATATAGAATTTGAAAAATAGCAAACCTAAAAAGAAACACTAGGTACGAGATACATGAGTACCTATGATACGGTGATACTTTTGGCAAACGACCATTTGACTAACATGTGTGTCTCACCTGCTCTTGTTCATCTGTTCTGTCCTCATTCTGCTCTCTCTCTCTGTTCCTCTCTCTCTCTCTTTGTGCTGACAATCATAAAATATACAGTTGAAACCAGATATTTACAAACTCTTCAGATCAAAACACAAACACTTTTTTAATTGTAACATCAAATCAGACTAAATGTTTATTTTTTTAGATTGATAAATATAAAAAACATATTTGTTAACTTTAAGAGTAAAGAGAGAAACTATCTGTATTTCTTAATAGCAAATGGCACCAAATTGTATTCAAACTGAGCCACACTTATGGAGCTCCACAGTTCTTTTCCTGGTGTTTTGGTTGACATCTCTTGATTTTCCCATGTCACAGAAACAGGCTCTGTGTTTTGCCTTATATGCATCCACAGCTGTGCCACCAGTTTACTCACATGGACTCTACTAACCTATCAGAAGCTTCTTCAGCTCAGAATGGAATCGTCTGGAGTTTTCTTATTAATTAACAAACTTAGTGTATATGTACTCCTAAATTTGATGAAAGTGATAATAAATAGACAGATCTCTCTCTCTTTATTCTGACATTTAACTAATTCAAAAGATATTTCAATATTTATCTAAAACAAAAGTTTACTCTAAATTGATGTTGTACAGTAAAAATGTTTTATGTTTTCTCCATAAAGTGTATGTAAATATCTGGTTACAAATGTAAATATCCTGCTGTGTACTGAAATCCCTCTTGTTTTGCATAGAAATATACTGAACAACATACAAAGCACAATATATAAAATAACAGAGCCAGCCATACTAAGGAGAGCTCTCCTTAGTATGGCTGGCTCTGTTTCTCCAACAGCGCACTAACAGGTAGCAGCTGCCCCGCCCCCTCGCTCAGTCGCTTAGTGCCTGAGCTCGGATCATACCAATATCAGGGGGGATTCACGCACAGTCGTAAATTCCCACAGTGTGCACTATGTGCTTCGAATATTGTGTGTACTTTTTGTTTTATACAGTTGTCAGCCAGGCATCTAACTATGAAAAAATTACACTCCAAAAGACCCCGGGCTTCTGACAAAACAACCCGGGCTTAAGCCCAGTAAGCCACCCCCACGCTCCGCCCCTGGCGGGCGCCCCGTGCTACCAGTGTCCAAGCGTTGGTTTTTCTTTTCACACTGCGCCCCCCCCCCCTGCCATGGCTCTGCGCCCCCCTCCCCTCCCCTAGGGGGGCGGCCCCACACTTTGGGAAGGTCTGGGTTAGGCTATCATTTCACGTTTTAGTTGGTTCTGATAAGGGCGAGGATAGGGGGAAATGTAAACTAACAAATACACAAACACAAAACCCTTTAAAAAATGTTTCTATTGTGCAATTTAAATTTGCCTTTTATATTTAACCTTAAAAGTCAAAAATAGCTTTTCATTTTTAATCCTCTTTATTTTTCGATTTTATCTCTGCATCAGTGTTCCTATAATGCAGGGGTGTCAAACTCCAGGCCTCGAGGGCCGGTGTCCTGCAGGTTTTAGATCTAACCCTGGGTCAACACACCTGAATCAAATGATCAGTTCATTACCAGGCTTCTGGAGAACTTCAAGACATGTTGAAGAGGTAATTTAGTCATTTAAATCAGCTGTGTTGGATCAAGGACACATCTAAAACCTGCAGGACATCGGCCCTCGAGGCCTGGAGTTCGACACCTATGCTATAATATATGCTGTTTCTTTTTTAAAATCTCTTTTATTTGTTTATTTTTATTTTGTTTTGATCTTATATACACAAACCTGTAATTTTTACAGAGCAGTTGGCTGTCAGCTCCCAAGTAAGGCTCTTAATGACAACCTCAACAAGCAAACTGTCAGAAAATCAAAACAATTCAGACAAAGAAAAAAAAGGAGATAATCACATATGTTATGGTGTTGAACATGAGGTCAGACACGGTGCTGGAAGAGGGCGGTCATGATTTGTAGAACCATGGAGGACAGGCATCTAAGACCATAAACCGTCAGATAGTAAACTTGTTGTCAATAATAAGGTCAAATATCTCAGACATGACTGAGTTTCTGTCATTTTTTACATTTATTTACTACAGGTTAAGCCTAAAGACTCGTGCTGACATATTTCTTTTATTTACTAGCAGCATCTCTTTATCATGTAGAAAAACAGTTTTTTGTCATGTTACGACAGCAAGGACACGATTTTTAAAACATATTCTTACTGTAAAATTAACAGTTTTGTATGGTTCATTATTTTATAGAAGTAAATGGATTATTTAGAAAATATTGATGTAAATTAAACATTTTCTTTGTTTTTCTATTTACACTTTTTTGATGTCAAGATTTTACACAATTTTACTGTTAATTTCACAAACGTTTTGTACAATGCATATGTTATGGTGTGGAACACGAGGTCAGATCACGCCAAAGTAGAGTTTGAGGGGTTAGGTGGGCTGTAGACATTTTTCAGATTTCAAAATGGGCTGCCAGTTTATGGATGCCCCAGATTAATATAGCTATAGAGTATAATATATCAACAGATGCCTTTCCATTATCATCAGCTTGGAATCTCCACTATGCATATACTGGCTTGTGGCCTTGTGTAAATTGGATGTGGAGGCTGGAGCGGCGAGGCAGGAGGACAAGAGGAAGACTGCAGAGAAGAGTCATGTATGTGGTGAAGGACATGGTTGCTGCAACAGTGGAGGATGATATGAGACAGATGACTTGCTGAGGTGGCCCTTAAGGAAGAAGACGTACTGCACGCTCAAACACTAAAACTCAAAATTTTAGTATAGTTCATGTATTTTTTTTCCAGGTACAACCATAATACCAAGTTTTTGCAGAACCCGTAAATCGATCTTTTGACAACTTTACATAAAACTTCTGTTTTATTGTTTAGGACAAGTTAACAAAATACAACTTTTAACCCTTTACACTATACTGCTTGTTTTACCCAACCACCACCTGTTGTACCTAACAATATTTTCTTGTTAACGCAAATATGTAATAAGCCATATTTTTTTCTCAAATAAAAATGCATCCAGCTAAATATTTCTGCCCGTACACTCCAACACTGCGAACAAGAGAGAAATTAATCAAGAAACACATCAAATTACACTTTTCAAACATGTGCAGATGTTCTGATATTTTAAGAAGCACGCAGTCACGCTGTTTATGTCTAATTTAATATCTTGTAGCTAAAGAAATCGATAAAGATATCATATATCAATAGCAGATATTGATATGACCTTTACGATGACGCACAAAAAAGAAAAGACACATGTACAAATCGTCCAAACAGAAAAAGTCTGACTCTCAGGATTTGAAGCCCTTCTGATGAGATAAATGCACAATTACAGAGTTCGTACTCAGGCTGAGGGTCCTCGAGGGTTTGTATCTCAGCTCTTCAGCAAAGAACATCAGCTGGATGTAGCTGAGGCCCCTCTAACCGAGCGCCATTCCAGTGAAGTCTCTTTGGACCTCTGTCGAGATGAGGAATCTCCTCTGCCGCACTCAGACTCAATTTGTAGAGTATTTGGTTCTGGATCAGGAGTACATGCTCCAGTAGATGGTGTTGAAGAGCAGGTAGGACAGAGGGAAGGCCAGTCTAGAGTACGAGTCGATCATGTAGCTGTTGTTGACCAGCAGGTCCACGTTTTCACGTACAGACCGCTGCCGGCGAAGCCGAGTCCCCTCCGTGGGGCGCATGTCTGAGCTTTGGGTTGGCGATGTCAGAGGGTCAGAGGTCAAGGTGGGTGCCAGACGGGGGAATGTAGTCAGCTCAATATCGTTGTCGTGGAAACACCCGTCAAAGGCCATTGCTTGACTGGCGTTGAAGGTGGATGGGATCTTTAAAGGCAAAGAAAGGAAACGAGCAGGTGGAGATTTCACCGACAGAGACCCGGCACTCAAAAATCTTGAATTACAATCCGAGGATTAATCTTTAAAAGCAAAGAGGTAATATATAAATAAAAGGGGGACATCTCTTAAAAATTCCATTTTGTGGCAAAGACAAACGTTTTAATCATTTCTCTAAATCAGATTTGAGTGGTGATCAAACATGTGCCGTTTTAATGCATCAGTGGACACTTAGTTTGTTTCAGATTTACACAGAAATCTAAATTCCAACATGAATTGATTATGTCGGATACTTACTAAAAAAAGGTAATAACACCACAAAGCAGTTTAAAACTTGTGGATGTTTTGAAATGACAGGAAATGTTCACCTGACTGCAGTTTCTTTTTAACTACTTTTGACATTTTAAAGATATTTTTGCAAAACGTAATGCTTGCTTTTGCCACAAGGTGTCAGTGTTTCACCAGGACGATTCTTTTTCTCTTGAGTCCTTCAACAGTTCAAAACCTCCTGAAGAAAGTAACGGCTGGAGATTTTCATATTTTAAAAGCTAGGTTGAATTTTTGATATTTATGATTAAAACAACTCAAATAATAAAGTAGTGATTTCAGCTGTTTAAAAATATGCTCCACCTTAAACTCTGCTCCACATTCTGAAGTACTTTGTTAATGCTTTGAGAGGCCACTTTGCTTGAAACCTATTGACTCAATGACTGACTTTTCACACACATGAAAGGGAAGGTTGCAGCCAATGGTTACTTCCAATTAAAAGGGAGTTTTTCCCTTCCCACTGTTGCTAAACTGCTTGCCCAAAGAGGGTCTTATGATTGCTGGGTCTTTCTCTATGTATCATTGTAGGGTCTACCTTACAATATAAAGCATCTTGAGGCAACTGTTGTGATTTGGCGCTGTATGAATAAAATTGAATTGAATCGATACTCTGGCTCCAAAAAGGCTCTCACGCTTTGCACGAAAATTTCAAAGTTTGAGTAAATCTTAGTAAAGATCCAAGAGGCAGCTGGAGGGTTCTGTGCAGCACATGTAATGGCCCTGATTGGCCACTAGAGTGAGACATTAAGCAAAATGTTGCCTCGCTCTTTGCACAGTAATAATCCCCCTTCCCCCCTGTGCTGACCTTCCCCCTCTTCATCTTCCTCATCTCCTCCAGAGTGGTGCAGTAGTTCACAGCTGCATATTCAATCACAGACAGGAAGACAAACAGGAAGCTGGTCCACAGGTAGATGTCCACCGCTTTCACGTACGACACCTGGAAAGCATCGCACGTTTTCACATATACAGGGCCACATTTAATATGGTTCACCCCTTTGTCATTTATCTATTTATATTTTAACCTTATTTTTTTCCTTTGTTGCCATTTTTAAAATGGGGTTTCAACAGACTTTATAAAAAAGCCTAAAAACAAAAACAAAGCAATGTACAGTCAATGGTATATCCTCCTACTTTAGTTACAAAATAGAAAAAAGTGACAAAATTGCCATCCCAGCTCCTCATTTTGCATAATTCTAGTTTTATCAATATTAAAGATAAGCTGCAAAATGTATATATTGTAAATTAATTCATAACACATTTTTGTTGGTTTTATCACATATTTAGGAAATGGCATTATGGCAAATAGCAAACGGCATTGTGTTTATACAAATTATGAAACTTTCAGTTCCCAAATATGATCCTGATCTTTGCACTTTTCCTCCACGATTAAGTTTGTTCAGTTTAAGTCAAAGAAGGATCTTTTGGGCTATTTCGCTTCACATAAGGTAAATAAAAATACTGCAAATGCAAAACATTTAAAAGAAATTTGACATTGGCATTGATATGCTGTTAAATTCCTTTCTGATCATCTGTTTTGGTCACCCAGAGCCAACATAGGCCTGCTGAACTCTCACAAACAGCTGTTACCTGAGGCATCGAGGCGGACACTCCTGTGATGATGGTGGACATGGTGAGCACTGTGGTTATACCTGCAGGGGACGAGAAAACACAGACAGACTTCACATATGACATTCAAATTCTTTCAAATAACGTGTGATGTTTGGTGAAGACTGGCTGTTCTTGTTTTGTTTTTGGACATGAGTGTAGACACCAAGAAGCCAAAAACTGCAGTTCTTTAAATTTGCATTGAGGCTGGCTTCAAAATGAATCCTCCTGCACAGACTGCCACGTTAAAGGCTTTAGATACACGTGATTACAGCAACTCTTCAGAGGGTGACATTTCTTTGGAACCCATCCATTTACTGTTATAACTTTGATGAGCAGGTGTGCTGACACACAGAGGTGTAAGGTGGTAACCGTCTGCTGAGCCTTGGCTCCACCAGCTGGAGTCATTGAAGTGAACCTGTGGACTGTGATTGTGTTCGTCATGTTGCTGTGAAGTACAGAGCATCCATGATGTTTGTTCTTCAGTCTGAGGATGTGAAATCCTAGTTTTTAATTGGTCTGTTAGCTCAAATTAACAGGTATCTCACTCACACAGTTTATAGATGGAGCTTGCTAGCATCAACTTAGCACTCCACCTGTTAATATTGCAACTTTGACTCAGAACAAACTAAATACACTTGCTTCAACTTGACCCGGTTTTTCTGTCTTCTGTGGTTTATATAACTCTGTATAAGATGTGATGAAAAATACAAATAAATATCAAAAATATCCATCAACTGTGTCAAATTGATATTGATGCAGTAGGTTTTAGATTCATATAAATGTTATCCTGGCAGTATCATTTGTCTTGCAGTGTAGGATAAAATAGATCAATGATGGTGTAAAATAAAATGTTAGAGCATCACTGAAGTCATTAGGCTTCACCCCAATAAAGGAACAGAACGAAACAGCACTATTTACAGGTTTAATGTGCCTCTTTAAATGTGGTTAAAGAGCCAGGAGAGAGCAGAAAGACTGGGATTTGAGGTGGTTGTACTTAGGATTTGCTTAATGAATGATACCCAGAGACACTCTTGCAGGAACAGCCCGTCTATCGATCCAGAAGGAGACCCAGGAGAGGACGACCATCAGCATGGTGGGGAAGTACGTCTGCAGCATGAAGAAGAAGATGTGCCTCCGCAGGATGAAGGTTATGAAGAGACGGTTGTACCAGCCTGACAAAGAGAGACAGAAAAACTTCAGTCTTTTCAGCAAACTGTGACACTTGATGATAAGGTTGGAGTTCCTGTTCATCCCAAAGTCTCTAAAAGCACTCTAATCTAAAAGAATATATCTACAAGTAAAGAGACAGACGTGTCCATATGTTTGTGACTACTGAATATGATCTGCTCCCACTTCCATTATTTTATGACACAATCTTACTGATGACCTACTAATTGTATTCAGCTGTGTTGCAGTAGGGACACATGGAAAAGTTTCAGGACACTGGTCTCTGAGGACTGGAGTTTGAGACCCTGCTTTAGAGCATAATGATCTGACTTGTGTTTTGTCTCTAAACGTGAGTACCCGCAGATGCTACAGGTACACAACCTGTGCTATACACACCGGTGCTGCTGTAGAAAGCCAGGCCACTGGAGGCTTGGAAATGCTCAATGAAGAACTGTGACAATACGATTTCATCCGTCCTCAGAGAGTCGTTGCCATTCTTCCAGTAAAGCATCAGGTCATTCTCGTTATACGCGTCTACAGTGAGAAACAATTAGAAACAAAGGGAGATGGAAAACAGAAGAAAGACAAGAACTGAGGTCAGCTGACATTATCCACCTTTCATTTATGTGTTACTTTATGATTAAAGAATGTGAAGTTTTTATTATTGTGTGTGTATATACTGAATGCGTCTTACAGCTCTCCAACTCCAGCGAGCAGTTCTGTGTGTCCAAAGGGAAGCTGCTGAAGTCCATCGAGCAGAGAGCCGTCACAGTGACCCTGAAACACCCACACACACAGATATAAAACAGCTTCCCCTGCAACTGTCCTTGACTGTTCGTTCTTACAGTTTACTCCCTAGAAACTCAAGCAAACCAAAGTAGAGTCAGAAAAGTGAAAATAGGGCAGGGAAACAAAGATTAAAGCAGGAATCTAGAAGCTTTTTTTTCCTAGCTGCAACAATTTCTGTTTTGTCAGTTTGTCACATCTGATACACACTCACCAGATAGTTCAGATAGTTACACTTTGCTTAATACCAGACCTCCTTTTTTCAGAAAATAATGTAATTCGTGGCAGAAATTTGTTCCTCAGAGATTTTGGTCCAATTGTGTGAAGCTGTTGACACGGTAGCTTCCCGCCGTTCCTGCAAATTAGCTGGCTGCAGATCCGTGATCAGATCTCCTGCTCTAACACATCCCATGCATAGAGATGTGGTCATTGTGGAGATGGAATGATCTGTACATTTATGTCGTTTTCGAATGTTGCATCAGAAATTGAGACTTCTCAGACCAGCCACATTTTTCCTATTGTCTGTGAATTGTAGCCTGAGTTTCCCGTTGGGCAGAGCTGAGCAGAGTGGCAGCTGATCGGGTTCTCTTCTGCTGTAGCCCATCGGCTTCAAGCATGTGTTGTCTTCTGCAGACAATCACCTTCACATTCACATTCATGTCACATTTAAAGCCACTTAAATACCGTTCTTCCTCATTTTGATGCTCAGTTTGAACTTCAGCAGGTTGCCATGTCACTGTTACTGTCACGTCATTGGCTGATCAGATGTCTAGGTCAATGAGCAGTAGAACAGGTGCACCTAATGAAATTCCTGGTCATCTTATAAACCATCAGTGAGACTTCGGAATAGTTTAAGGGACGCTTGGTTCATAAGGGATGCTACAGACATGCACAGTGTAAGATGGGATGCTTTACTTACTTATTTTATTATATGAAAAAAACCCTAATAAATCAATGTTTTCCTGACACCACATATATTTAATAAAGTAAACATTGGCTGCACTAAGCTTCAGAGGATTTCATCGTCTTCTCTGCAGCTTAACACTTCTGCATCCACCTGAACACCTGCCCTCTACCTGACGCTGTAGAGGATTTTTCCATCAGGGTAAACCCGCAGCATGATGTTCTCCATGGTGGTGTCGTGGATGAAGGAACGTTTGGAGTGGACGAAGAAGACGTCGGGAACCCAGATCTTCTTCACCAGCCGGGAGTCAAAAGTCCTGCTCTGGTTGTTTCTAGACGGGAACGCCAGCCTCTCGTCCTTCCAGTAGTGACGCAGGTACAGAGTCATGGTGAAGTCCTACAGACGGCAGACACACACCAGAGAAACATATACTTCTTATGTTTCTTTAATTTTTATTCATGTTTTTCAAGCAAGTTTGAATTCATGGGAGATCTGGGGGCTCAGAAAATGTGGTTCCAGGCAGAGCCTGAACCTGGTGTCAACACTTCCATTGTTTTAGATCAGGCTGTCATTGCAGCACCGTCCTGTTCTCATTCATCTCTCTTGGCTGGAAGAACTTTTAAGTTAGACATGGCGCTGACTTCAAAGCTGGCCACTTGAGGGATCAAGAGCCAGAGAGTCAACTGACAAACAGTGACGTCAGTAAAACTATAAAGTCATAAAACTATAAAGTCATAAAACTACAGTTTAAGGAATCTCTTTAGTTCAGTTTGTCTACATGATTTTATTTTTACTGAAAGGTTATGAAAGAAGGGAAAAATATGACAGCTTTTGGTGTAATTTGTCTTAGGAACATTGTTTTTGGCTCATCAGAATGACTTATATGATCTTATTTAGCTGTGGTCTGGCAGCGCTTTTAATACCAAACTCTAAAAAGCAATAAATTCTTAATGATTTGCAGCACAATGCACAAAGAGGTTGACACACTGGTTAGATCTATGTGATTAATTTGGCAGATATATATGTATATATATATATTTATCCTGGATGGCCCTCCTGATGCAACCCCAGAGGGATCCTGGGAGGAGAGACAAAAGCAGGAAGTGTTTGCCTGTTTAGTAAATGTGTAAATTATTGAGGCACTGTTGGCAGCATAAAGCCTGTTGATCTAAAATACAGTGAAAAGTTCATAATTTAAGCCCTCTTTGTGTGCAGAGCAGTCCAGCAGGTCTGACTGGATTCTTTTTAGGCCATATCTGGGCCACAGGCTCCATTCAGCATTTGACACAAATGGTTTGAGGCCTTTTTAAGAACAGCGCCAGCTGTTTGGCCCTGATTCTGCAAACCTCTGTTAAACACCCCAATAGTTTATTTAATCTACTAATCTGTTTATTTATTTTACAGTGTAAAAACTATTGTATTAAGACATTTAACCAACATTTTCAGGAATATATTTAGGCAGCCTCTTTTATGATTATTTACTTGTGACCTTCCTTCATTCCTGTTAGTCACACTCCCTTTCTGATTACTGGTCCAATTAGTATCTCCTGTGTTCAGTTATCCTCTCACTTCCCGGGCTTCCTTTTTTCTCTATTGGATTTATTTGCCACTTTCCTAAATCAGGTTATCTAGCTGTTTTTATTCGCCTTCCTTCAAAACCCTACCTTTCATGTATGGATCTTGCTATTTCTTGTCTTTCCTATTTTTGATTTTTGGACTTTTATTGTGACATCTTGCATTTGGGTCCTTTCCTCTGTGACATGCCATTAAAAATCCTCACCATGTTGACCTCTGAGATGCTGTCGATGCTCTCCACCTGCACATCAATGCCTACGGGGATGGGCGCACCTAAAGCAAAGGCATGGAAAGTATTTCATTTTAATGCCATTAACTCATAAATTATTTATCAGTGCTAGTAAAGAAACTCAGTCAGAACTGTGCAGCTCAACCTCTGCACATATTTTATGGGTGTCACAATTCTGTGTGTGAGTGGGGTGTGTGAATGGTGTAAACCGTAAAAAGTTATAAACTTAGACTCGACACATGGGTCATATTTCATGGGTTTCGCAAGTGGGTGTGACAGAATGATTCTAAAGCACCACCCATTTAATTTAAGGTTTTCTGGAGCCTATCCCAGCTGTCACTGGATAAGACACACCCTGGACCCTCATCATCGTCTACTCCAGGGTTAACAACCATCAACAGCCAAACATGTCAGTGAAGGTTCTCAGTCATCCAGTTTTGTTGTAGTCTAAGGAGCTTGGAAAGAAAAGCATCTGGACTTCTTTAATTTTCTTAAAGATGTTTCACCTCTCATCTGAGAAGCTTCTGAGAAGGACACTCCCAAAGGGCTTAAAATCTGGGACTCTCCACCATTTGCTCTTAGAACTGAAGAAGCTTCTCGGATGAGAGGTGAAGAGTCTTCAAGAAAATTAGAGAAGTCCAGACGCTTTCCTTTCCAAGCTACTTACACCATCAACAGTCAAGTTACAACCAGCCTGTTGGCTGCAACAAAGAAGAGAGTCACAAAACCAACATTTAACTAGCCTCGCAAAACACTGGCACTTCCTGCAGTCTCCTGCATCAAAACACAAACACGCACGCATACACACACACACACACACACACACACACACACACACACACCACGAAAGGCCTCGGGCTGTAACAGAATTTAGGATCCACATCTAAGAGGCATGTCTTTGATCCGTGTGAGGAAGCAAAGGAAGAACATGCAAACTCCCCACAGAAAGGCTGTGAAAGTCCTGGGTTTGAATCAACACCCAGGACAGTTTTGCTGTTTTCAGGCACAAACCCACAAACCCAGGACACAAACTCCACCCACAGATTTAATCAGATGAATATGAGCTGTGGTTTTGTTGAAGCATGTTCTTGCCAGCAAGTTGTATTTCTATCATTTGACAAATCATCTCATAACTCAAAGGTAGATTGTCAAGTTTAGGACAGACTGAACATTTTTGATAGAAACCTCAGATTGGAGACATCTAGGTGCCACAGTTGTATCACCACTGGGAGGCAAAAGAAAAACAACATTTGGCAATAAACACAATTATTTATTGTGCGTTCCATCAATGACACATGATTAGTGGTTCCTGAATGCCAGATAATGCGCACAGGAATTGATAAGGAACTAGTTTGTGCTGCTGTCAGTCAGAATCCAGGGTGTAAAACATCCACACGAATGCAGGAAATGCCTCGACTGCAACACACCCATGTTTGCATGCACCAAGGTGCAAGGGCCCTTTAATCGCTGCTTGCAGCTTTAATTGACATTATCAAATTGCAATAAAGACAAATGTAATATAACTGTCAACAAAAAATTCTAAGCAATAAAGTTGGACGAATCCATGCAGTTATTGCAGGGCTGGACCATACTGTCATACGACAGCAACAGACGATCCTGGAATCTCGGATCTAATTTGTCAACTGAAATTTTTTTTAAGTTTCTCACTTAGTGAAACACATAATACACACAGTGGAGTGCAAACAGAAACACAGCTCATAGAAATCCACATGCCTTCACAGTTAAAGGAAAAAAAGAATAGAAAACTATCCTGTGATAACAATAAAAATACTATTTTTAATGTGGGCTCAGTACTGGTATGTTTAAGGCAGAGGCTTTTTTAACAGCACCGGAAGCCTGCCTGAAAAGATATTAGTGTCTGTTTGATGTCCTACAGTGAGATGGGATAGAATAAAAACCGATAATAATTTAACAGCATATCAGGATCAGTCACTTCTCGTTTATTGCTTTAATCCAATCACCCGTCCTGACCTGGAAACCTCATTTTGTGTTGTGACATCCTTTGTCTTTGGCACCAACTCACCTGTGCAGCCATTGACATCTGTCTTCATCTCTCCCGCCCCACCCCATCTTCCTCATCAGCAGATTGTTTAACGGCTCCTAAAAAGGCTGAACGCACATAAACAAGCAGAACACACATAGCTGGAGGGCTCTGCGACCTACCAATGATCATAAAAAGCAGCACTTAAATTATGGTTACTCGCTCACTGTTTGCTCCACAAAGCAATCATGACAAAGTTTAGGAAAAAAGTTTGTCCATCCCATAACAGTGCCTAGTGGCCGTGCTCTCCTTTGGAATTCTATACTGTTAATTTTAGGATATATCCACAGCTGCGACCTGCAGACAAAACAGCTCATTCCTGCGCCGACCACAAGCAACAACAATGATTTCACTGCCGTTCTGCTGGAGAAAAATGTTTCCATTCATTTGGAGGTAATGTTAAAAGGTTAACAACGAGGAGAATGCACAGAAGGAAAACCAGCTCCGACCACTCTTTCAGCCTGTTAGCGTGTGTTGCCATTCTTAGATGTCTTTATTTAATCCGGGCCAATTTAGATTAAATGGGAATGTCTTAGGACATCTAGGTTACGGTATAGAAAACAGCTGTTTTCAAGCAAAACTGCTCAAAATATGTGAACTTTCCATTTCTGCTGTTGCACTGTGACTGGAGTGGGTGGAATGTTAGTGTGGGTAGTGTTTTCTTGACATGAATAAGGCTCCATAATTCACGATTTAAAAGCTTCAGTATGAGTCAAGCTACATATACAGTAGTAGAGTTTTAAATGAAGAAGACTATCATCCACTTTATTGTTTTCAAAGTCCTGCCATACTTACATTCGTATAACTATAGGCTGGAAGCAGAGAGTGGTTAAAAAGGTGGTCTTAAAAATTCCCATCATATTGCAGTTTTGCCTGACATGTTTTCATAGCAATGAAACACATTTAATAGCAGCAAACTTATAACTGCATTGGCTACCTGTGAATCCTCATGTTCACATATCAAGTCAATGAGCATATCCTGGGCAATCTTTCTTTCTGACACTTAGAATACAGTTAATGAACTTCAGTGTTTTATTCAGTTTGACCGGAAATGAATGACGGGGTGTCGAGGGGTGTTTATCGAGGTTGGGGCCATTTTCCCACAGATATGTGAGATCAGAAGTCTTCAGGTTTTGCTCCCTAGTTGCCAAAAAACCAAAAACAAATGCAGTGTTACAATAATGATGTCACTATTCAGACCTTGAAACTAAGGCCATATTTTTTGGAGATAATCTATCTGAATTTCAGGAGTGAGACCACACCTCCATACAAAGGCAATCCAGCTCTCTGTCTGTCTATGACCCCCCCCAATGACATTTAAATGAGTTGTGATGGATCAAGGACACCTCTAAAACCTGCAGGACACCGGCCCTCGAGGCCTGGGTTTGGACACCACTGACTCAAAGGATACTGTGCTGGTGACAAGCCTTGTACCCTAAAACACAGTAAGTTACTTTCTCTGAGTGCAGACTGACAGACCTCGCAGAACAGTTATTGTAATGACCACAAAAAATATAAAAATACAAAAGGTCCAGTTCAAATATTTGCTTTTGATGCTTTTTTTGTTACTGCGAATCAGGCAGAATCTGTGTCACTGCTTCCAAAAATTCCTATTTGAACCAAGAATTTTGAAACTAAAACTGCACCAGGTGTTCCATCCTCCCCAAAAAGAGCCAGGCCATGAGGGGGTGGAACAGCAAAAAGCTAAAGTGCTGGCAGGAGGTGACTGTTACTAACAGCTCACAAGGTTGGCACACATGTTTCTCTAGGGCGAGCCACCTTTAAACTGCCAGAGCTCTCTCCTCTACTCCAGCTTTTATACTGAGGGCTGAAGGATCGCTGAGTGCAGCCAGCTGTGCACCATCTTCATAGGAGAATGAGGTCTGAGTCATTAGTTTTTTAAAACTTTACACAACACCATGTTCTTTTTGGACAGTAACCCAGGCTATGTTTTTCCTTTGAGATGGGAAATTTGCTAAATTGAAGCTAACTTTGTAAACCAACGGATAACATCACAGTGGGAGACATGAGTCATCAGTGTTCAGGAAGAGTTCGTCCGGCGATGCTCTTTCGTTGCATTAATCCAGTTTAGATGCAAAATAAACTGCCTTGCTGGAAATCTTTGAAAAGTTGAGTATGCACAAACACAGACACACAAACTCTCTCTTGCACAGTCCCACACACACACTGTGACTGTGTGACTTAATAAAACCAGTGGAGACCAAAAATTTAATGTAGCCCCGACAACGACTGCTGTCAGGAAGAAAAACCTGCAACAGAAGGTCACTCGCTCTCCCTCTCCTGGCTCTTTACTGCTTTCCTTTTCCCACATCACACCCAGTCCGAGTACATATGAGGCAGACGTGCAAAGCGAGGCCACAGCTGATTCTCCACTTTTGTGCTATGCAAAGGAGCTTCAACCCTAATTTATAACCTAAACCCTGTCTTATTGTTTGATATCAGCTCTGAAGAACTATTGTAACGATACTGTATAAAAAAATAAAATAAAAATCTGAACAACATTTTTCTTTAAATAAAGCAACAAATGACACAACAAATGACAGCTAATATATTTGAATATTAGCTATCAGCTAATACCAGCACAAGCTATCGCTACAGTTTTTTGTTAAACACCGTGTTAAAGAGCTTGGACTCTTGGAATTGCACCTGTATTGTCCTCATCTGATCATTTGTAATTAAAAACATGGTTATGGTTCACCGTGACGTAGAACAGACTCACACCTTTGAACAATTTCCTCAATGCTGTTTGAGAGGAAATGTATCCTCTAAACCTCTGAGTGCCAGAATGTTAAAACTGCACACCAAGGTCAAGTTCGGGCTTATTTGAGCTGCCGACAAACATTTTAATGCGATCATTAAGCAGTAAAGTCCAACCCTTGATGCGAAAGGTACTTGACTATGTTGTATGCTGAGCACATTAGGCTTTTTCAGCTGGGTAAAGTATGTATATTTGGATAGGTTCTGGTCAGCTGTGTGCAAATAGGCTTGACTGTTTGTTTTGACTGCTGTCCCTTAATGAGACTTTGTTGCTGCAAGACTGCCATACTGCTCATTTGTTCACCTGTTTGTGACATGAGTCAGCTTTTAGCACTTTGGCACTGACCTTTCTGGAAGCTGCTGCTGGTCATTACCTTGTGATTGCATGTAAATGATCAGCTAAGGTTGCCAAGCTTGGTTAGCAATACACGTTTACAGACTGTGTGAGTTCAGACACAAATATCTGCTAATTAGTGCTAACCATGATACTGACTTCTTGAACTGTATCAAACAAGATGCATACATGCTGGAGATTCTTCCTGGACCACCAGTTATGCTGCAGACCTGAAACCAGCCGGCCAACTGTCTGAAACCTTCAGACGCTGCAAAGTGTCAGAAAAATTACGTAAACCAAAGGGCATAACTCTATACGGGTGAAGACCTGAAAAGGTGATGAATTAAAAAAATCCACATGCAGTTTTGGTGAGTGGCACTCACCACCACGCTTTCAGGAGATCAGATCTGCTCACATTTTAATAATGGATTGGATTTATATAGCGCTTTTCAAGGCACCCAAAGCACTTTACAATGCCACTATTCATTCACACTGGTGGAGGCAAGCTACGGTTGTAGCTACAGCTGCCCTGGGGCAGACTGACAGAAGCGAGGCTGCCATATCGCGCCATCGGCCCCTCTGGCCAACACCAGTAGGCGGTAGGGTAAAGTGTCTTGCCCAAGGACACAACGACCAGGACAGAGAGCCCGGGGATCGAACCGGCGACCTTCCAGTTACAGATACGCTTCCCAACCCCCTGAGCCACGGGGTGACCATGGCTCAGGGGTGACCGTGCAGCCAGCTGTGGCTATGGCCAGCTGTGGCTGTGCACAGTTTTTGCTCAGTCTTACCTTCCAGGTACAAATAACCACACAACAAGCTGTTTCACTTATCTGATATATTCTAAAATGTTCCAAAAGGCATCAACTTCAAGAAGTCAGTGACTTATTTAGCAGAAGATAGTTTTAGCATGCGGCTAGCAGTACAGACACCTGTATCATCACCAGTACAGGTGTAATGGAGGGAATTACACTTTTGTTTTAGTAAACAAGATAACATACACGAAGGAGGATGTAAAGTTTACCGTGTTTAAGATCTGTTTTGTGTTCAGATTTGGTTTCAACAAATAGTACCAGTAAATGTTTTAGGTGAGATGGCTGAAAATGAAAGGCTGCTGATTGGGATTGAACTGTTTTTCAGCCTCAGGCGGTTTTCTGCCTGTCACGGCCAGCGGGACAAACCGTGTGATGATGGGATGTGCAGAACCTAAGACAACCTATACTGGGCAAGCTACCAAAACATAGACCTGATACCTTTACACAGAGACGCAGGGAAAAATGGGAAGACAACACAGGATGCGAGGAAATGACGCAGGGAACTAACACAGACGAACCAGCGACGAGCACAAGATGACACACAGTATAAATACACAGGCAGACACAAGAGGGAACGAGGAACAGGCGGCAATGCAGCTGATTAGGGAAGACGAGACAAGGAAGCAAACAGAATACACTCACATGAGACACGGGCCTTCACAATAAAACAGGAAATGCACAGAGACATGGTACAGACACTAAACAGAGGGAACACAGAACCAAACTCAAAGAACTAAAAAGTCTAAACCACAGTACACAACAGGAGCAAACTAGAACACAAGATTATAATAATAAAAAACACAAAGCACTGGATCAAAAGACCCAGGACCATGACCCTGCCACTTCCTCGTTGGCTTCATGCAGGACGCTTGTTGTCACAAAGCCTCTCTGACCTGCACAACATATTTTTTGTTTCTTTTTCTTATCAGCTCATGTGATTAGCTCTGCTACAAGGAAAGAGGGAGAAAACATCTTCTTAAGTCCCTGTTGAGCCTGGTTTAGCAACACTGAGACTGTGATGCTATCAGTGCTTTGGTGGTTTTAGGTGATATCAGCCGGAACAATCAGCAAACGTCTCTTGTGAGCTCTTCTGCTTCTTTACCTCGCCTTTAAAACCAGAATATTTCCACATGCGACCTTTAATGGCAGCAAACTTCCACCTCACTTCTGCTCTCTCCTTTCATTGTCCTGCTGGCCGCTAAATCTCACTCTGGACTTTTATTCGAGTAGTGTTATGATTTTCTCAGTTAGTGATTTGCTCCAGATTTAGCTTAACATGAAACCTTGCCTGGTGCAGCTTTAACGGCCAGCTTTTTGCCCCATAATGTTTGTGTGTTCAGCGTTTCAGAACGAGTCGCCCTAATCCCCAAACACAACGCTGCAGATGGATCAATCCATGCAGTCATAAGCGGCATAATGCAGTTTTAAGGTGGCAGGATGTTTCTCTGGAGCCTCATCGCCGCATGTGTGTTCTCATTTGACTTTCCATCGGCGCCAATCATACGAGGGGGAAGGTGAGAGGTGGACAGGGATTAAGAGGTGAATCTCTAGGCAGCTTTCAGACAACATGAGCGTCAGACTACAGAATCCATACTGCCGAAGCCTAACCATGTGTAATGCTGCATCTTTGTCTGAAACACTTTAAGACATTTGCAGAATTTACAGCAAAAGGCTTTGAAAACAGGTTTTCTGTCTCTATGCACATTCTCGGTGTATGTGCCCTAAATCACAGCTGACCTTTAGGGAAACCTCGCTGTACAGTTAGGGTGCATTTTCCCTCTGAATTCCTAGTCTCCGCTCAAATATGCTGTCAGGTGATGGCCACAATTCGACTTTTTGTTGTTGTTGTGCAAATACCGAGATAATCAGAGCTTTGTAAGGAGGATTAAGGATAGATATTCTCCTGAGGCAGAAGCAAAAGAGGCAGCAGAAAATGTGAAACAGTAGCCTAAGAGTTAAAGGTTTCATTACATTTACAGCAGAAAAATAAAGCCGGTCTGAATAATTTATCAGATTCTGGTTCGCGACAGAGGCAGACTTGAATTAAATTTAAATGAAAACTAAAGAAAATATGAACTATAAACTTACAAAAGTCCTGCTGTGGTCCTGTACAGTGTGACCATATATGTTTTTGAGATTACCGATTACTGTATTAATGAACAACAGCACAACAAAACAATGTGGCTGTGATATAAGGACATTTAATATGACTATCCTGCTGTATCCCATTTCAGCTCATATCATCATTAAGTATTGGAGTCTAAGGAGCTTGGAAAGAGTGAACTGAAGAAGCTGAACTGAAGAAGCTTCTCGGATGAGAGGTGAAACATCTTCAAGCAACTTAAAGAAATGCAGACGTTTTTCTTTCCAAGCTCCTTAGACTACGATGACCTGGATGACTGAGAACCTTCACAGACATTAAGTATTGGAACATTTACTTCCACGCTGTAGAAGAACAAAACAAAAAGAAAACCATTTAAATGAGCTTTCATAATCTATCATTTCAGCAGCAGCCACACTTTGTTTCAGAAGTCATCAAATATTTTGGATACACCTGCAATCAAAACCTTTTCTTTTGTTTTATGCTCCGAGGTGTGGTTATGATGGCAGCAATGAATCTGCCAATAAAATGTCAGGTTTGTACCTGACACTGCAGCCAAGTGAGCGCACAGAGCGGGAAGATGCAGCCAAAGTATAGCACCACTTGACTGGATACCAGCATAATCCAAGCCCTCATAGTAAATCGCAAGCATCTGGCAACATGACGTGTCATTTGGAACACATGTGTGAAGCTTATGGGGACAAGTTTAAGTTTATAGACATCCTTTAAAGGTTGACCTTGATTTAGAAACAGTAAAAGTGCTAAACATGAGAAAGAGGTATCGAGAAATGCCATAAGGAGTATTTCTGGAGTTTGGTCTGCCCTTCAAGGACTCTGGGGAGGGGATGGTTTTGGCTCTTCAGCTTCTCAAGACACACACACACACACACACACACACACACACACACACACACACACACACACACACACAGAAGCTATAGGCTTATCTGAGGGAGAAAAATGCTGATATTTCCCTCTGTATAAAATTATAGTCCGTGGAAATGCCGCAGGGCCATGGGGCAGACAGTGGTGCGTTTGGTGTTCCCACCCTGAATGGCAGGCAGGACCACAAAGACGCCGGCAGACCAGGCATATAGAGGAACATACAAAAGCAGCAAGCAGGCTGTGTGTCTGTGAAGGTGTGTCCTAGAAACACGGTTCATTTTGTAGATTCATGGTTACATTTACTTTTTGTTGTTTTAAAAGTCCTGAATTGAGAAAATAACTTCACAAAAACTGTGATTATCTATGAAATAAACCCACAGGAAATATTCAAAGTAAAAGCTTCAGAGTGAAGATGAGTAAAGTTTAGAGCAAGAATAAAAAGAACAAAATGATCAGTGGAAGAATTAAAGGAAGAGACTGTCACCAGCAGAAAAAGTTTAGAGCAAGAATAAAAAGAACAAAATGATCAGTGGAAGAATTAAAGGAAGAGACTGTCACCAGCAGAAAAATGCCTGCATTGTCCTTAAAACGTCAAAAAGACCTGTGTTTAGATTTTCACTCTGCGCAGCCTTTTGTAGTCGTGCAAATAATGACGTTAAAAACCTCTAACAAACCTTTCAGGATCGGGTGGAGACCGCAGTTTGAACCTTGGCTTCAAACAGCTGTCAACAGCGGCTTCTTTTAATTCTGCCTTTAGTCTGAAGACAAGTTCAGACAACGACTGGCACGGTGTGAAAGCCAGCGCTAATAAATCAACTAAAGCTTTTGTTCCACACAGAGAGTTTATCTAAATGATGAGAAATCACCATCCTGACAAAACACATGCAAACATCTGCCATCCATAGCAGAGGGCTTTGGCTGATCTTAGTATTTATGTGTTAAACATGTCAACCAGCCAGAAGTCAAGTCATGGAAAAACGCATTTCCCACTGCTGATGACAAAAGATAGAAAAGTCATCACTGACACTATGATGCTCGAGACTTTTTTAAGAAAATACTTTTTCTTGTCTAAAAATAAAATGTTTCCACGTTGGATGTGTTACATCAGAAGGCGGCAGTAACGATATTATTGTTGATTTTATTTTCGTGGCCTCAAAGATGATTTTTTTGTTCATATACACAAAATTAATACTGTCCTCTTTTCTTCTTCTTTTGGCTGCTCATGTAGGGGTCGCTACAGGGCCCCGTGTCTCGATCTCACCCTGTCGCCAGCATCTTCCTCTGCCACAGCAGTCCTCTGCATGTCCTCCCTCACTGCATCCATGAACCTTCTCTGTGTCAGTAAACCCACTGTCTTTCCCCAGTTGTTGTTAAACAAGGCCTTGATCAATCCAATATGGAAATCTCATTCTTGATGATCAGCATATTCAGTTTCACAAAGATGTTGTCATGGTCCTGGGCCATGTTGGCCCAGTGTTCTTAGTTTTCTTGTATGTTTGTATTTTGTTCCTTATTTAGGCCATGTTTTCTGAGTTGCCCTGTTGTGTTGTTCCCTAAGTGTTTTCCCTTCATGGCTTTTACCCCCTGTGTGCCCCTCTGTGTATCTGTGAGCCCTCGTCTCTCCTTTTGTTTTATTCCATGTTTCCCCTGCCCATTATGTCCAAGTTCTCCCCGTGCTCTCTCTCCCCCCCCCTGTGTGCCCTGTGTATTTATGAGCCCTCGTCTCCCTTTGTGGTTGTTTCATGTTTTCCCAGCCCGTTATGTCTGTGTTTTTCCCCGTGCTCTCTCTCCTCCTGTCTGAACCTCTGTGCACTTCCTGTTTACTTTGTGACTCTCACGCCCGTACATGTCATGTTCAGTTCACCCCGCCCTGTCTCGTTATGATTATCAGTGTCACCTGTGTTCCCCGTGTGTTCCCACTTTCCTCGTTTACCCTCTGTGTATTTCTGTCTGCGTCTCCCTCTGTTCGGCGTGACGTCGTCCCTCATGCTGTGTGTGGAGCTCCCTGTGTGTTCTTAGTTTATGGTTTCCCAGTTTAGTCTAGTTTGTATGTTTGTTCTCCCAGCAAATAAAGCTGTGTTTTGAGTTCACCTCCCCGAGTCTGAGTCCTGCATTTTGGGTCCAACTCCTGCCTGCCGCACAGCGATTCCTGACAGTACGACGTCACCACAACATGGACCCAGCGGATTCATCCCGGGAACATGACCTCTCCCGCGTCCACCGCCTGATCGAGCGGGTTTCCCTCACTAAGGACGCTAAGACCATGGCAGTTGGGATTAACGCTATAGAAGCGATCCTGGAGGGGAATCCTCATTTGCGCACACTAAAGGGATTTATGGGCTTCATGGACCAGCTGCATGAAGCCCAGGAGGTGCTACAGGCTCGGGAGCTTGCAGCCTTTGTCCGCGCCCAGTATTCTTCGCCGAAGCCGCCGCATCGGCATCGGCCGCAACACAAGGAGCTCTCCGCGGAGTCGGCCGCCGTACAGCAGCAATTGCAACAGGGGAAAGGCGTTTCTGCACCGCGGCCACAGAGCTCCACTTCTTGCCGCTCAGGGCTTAATTCACCTGCCTCCTGCTTGGCGGCGATGTGGTCGCAGGACGAGGACGTCTTTTCTCCATCGTCACCAGTTTCTCCTGTCGCCTCAGCCCCTGCCGCCAGGAGGAAGCGGCGCCACCGCCGTCATTCCTCACTACAACCGGAGCCCAATCACTCGTCAGAACAGCAGGCAATGGTGAGTGATGTTGACTGTACCCCTATTGCTTGTACCCCTATTGCTTCACCTGCAAATAGTAATGGGAACTGTTTTCTTCTCACGGCTAAGAGTAGTGAGGTGAAGGCGGTTTGTTCCATGGACATTCACCCCGGCCCCGTAGAAAGAAAAGACTCCCTGACTAATTATGTTGATGCTTTTTCCGCTGAAGAATCAGAATGCATGGGCAAAACTCTGATTGTGCACCCTCTGTTGGAGCCTGCTAAGAACTCTTCTGTCGATACAGAGTTAACCCCGGACAGTTTGAATTCAGTTTTGACATGTACTGCTGAATCTATGAATGACGCTGTGGGTTCGCAACCCAAGAGTGGGGAGGGGGACTTAACGGGCTGTTTCTGCCCTGTTCTCTTAGAGCAGAGAAGCCTAAGCAGAACTGTTTCTTCTGAACTCGTTCAGCTAGTTAAACCGAGCCCTAGAGGCTCAGGGGAGCCTATACCACCCCCTGCATCACGCTCACTACAAACACCTCCTCAACCGTTAGCCCATTCAGCAGCCCAGCTCGCTGTTCAGCTGCCCTCAGCTCAGTCAGCTGCCCAGTTAGCTACTCCGTTACCTGCAGCTCAATCATCTGCTCCTTCACTAGTTTCATTCTCACCACAACGGTCACTTCAGTCTTTCTCAACCCAGTCTCCTGCTGAGCAGCCAACTTTTCTCACTCGTATTAAGCAGGAAAACATGCTCAACAGAACTGTTTTCGTCCCTCGAAAGCTGGCCCGATTAGAGACATTTACTACCTCCAGGGCCTCCCCAGAGTCCGAGTTTCAACCCGCAGTTGACTCTGGACCCCTGGGGGCTAAGGAGTCAGCCGAGGACTGCACCCAACTGTTGCCTCCTGAGCCTAACCTATGTGTTGCTCAGCCCCAGTCAGCATCAACGCTGCCAGAGGCCCGTGCGCCTGCTGGTCCTGCTCTGTCCCTGCCAGAGGCCCGTGCGCCTGCTGGTCCTGCTCTGTCCCTGCCAGAGGTCCCCGGGCCTGCTGGTTCTGTTCCGTGTTTTCCAGAGGTCCCCGGGCCTGCTGGTTCTGAAACTGTTTTTGCTGGGGGGCCCGAGGAGCCCGTCCAGCCTTCTGCTTCGTCAGCTGGGGGGCCCGAGGAGCCCGTCCAGCACCAAGCCACGTCAGCTGGAGGGCCCGAGGAGCCCGTCCAGCACCATGCCACGTCAGCTGGAGGGCCCGAGGAGCCCGTCCAGCACCATGCCACGTCTGCTGGAGGGCCCGAGGAGCCCATTCAGCTTCCTTCCACATCAGCTGTACAGGCTGGGAAGCAGCCTGCTAGGAATGGCGTGAGCTTTCTCTCCGCCTCGGACTGCTTTCTGCTTCAGCCGTCTCTTCCGGCTGGAGGGCCCGAGGAGCCCATCCGGCCTCAAGCCACGTCCGCTGGAGGGTCCGAGGGGCCCGTTCAGCCTCCTGTCTCCGCTGGGGGGTCCGAGGGGCCCGTTCAGCCTCCTGTCTCCGCTGGAGGGTCCGAGGGGCCTGTCCAGCCTCACGCCTCGTCAGCTGGAGGGTCCGAGGGGCCCGTTCAGCCGCCACCTGCGACCGCCTCGTCGTCGCCTGGTCCGGCTGCATCCGCCTGTGCTTCTGCTACGCCTGGTCCGGTCTCAGCCTCTGCTTCTGGTCCAGCTTTGGCTTCTGCTTCTGCTCCGCCTGGCCCAGCTTCGGCTTCAGCCTCTGCAGCTCCGCCTGGTCCAGCCTCAGCCTCTGCAGCTCCGCCTGGTCCAGCCTCAGCCTCTGCAACCTCGTCTGGTCCGGCCCCCGCATCGCCACCGTCTGGTCCTGCCTCGTCTGGTCCTGCCTCGTCTGGTCCTGTGCCCACCAGGCCATGGCCAGCATGCCTGAGACTGGAGGGCCGCCGCTGCCTTCCGCGCGGTCGGCCTCCGGGCCAACTCTGTCACCTGTGCCACCCGCCTGGTCGGCCCCCCGACCGTGTGGCCCGTGAACTCTTGTGCCTGTGGGCTCTGGGTCGGCCCCCTGAACCTTATTTGGACTATAGTCATGTGCTCCTGTGTTTTCTGTTGTTTGTTTTTGTTTCCCGTTCTGGTCCCTCCGTCCTGGTCCCCAGCCTCCCGCCCTGGGTGGGTTGTTTTCTGTTTTTGTTTTTTCGGGTTTGGGCTGTCGGGAGCCAGCCCTTGAGGGGGGGTACTGTCATGGTCCTGGGCCATGTTGGCCCAGTGTTCTTAGTTTTCTTGTATGTTTGTATTTTGTTCCTTATTTAGGCCATGTTTTCTGAGTTGCCCTGTTGTGTTGTTCCCTAAGTGTTTTCCCTTCATGGCTTTTACCCCCTGTGTGCCCCTCTGTGTATCTGTGAGCCCTCGTCTCTCCTTATGTTTTATTCCATGTTTCCCCTGCCCATTATGTCCAAGTTCTCCCCGTGCTCTCTCTCCCCCCCCCTGTGTGCCCTGTGTATTTATGAGCCCTCGTCTCCCTTTGTGGTTGTTTCATGTTTCCCCAGCCCGTTATGTCTGTGTTTTTCCCCGTGCTCTCTCTCCTCCTGTCTGAACCTCTGTGCACTTCCTGTTTACTTTGTGACTCTCACGCCCGTACATGTCATGTTCAGTTCACCCCGCCCTGTCTCGTTATGATTATCAGTGTCACCTGTGTTCCCCGTGTGTTCCCACTTTCCTCGTTTACCCTCTGTGTATTTCTGTCTGCGTCTCCCTCTGTTCGGCGTGACGTCGTCCCTCATGCTGTGTGTGGATCTCCCTGTGTGTTCTTAGTTTATGGTTTCCCAGTTTAGTCTAGTTTGTATGTTTGTTCTCCCAGCAAATAAAGCTGTGTTTTGAGTTCACCTCCCCAAGTCTGAGTCCTGCATTTTGGGTCCAACTCCTGCCTGCCGCACAGCGATTCCTGACAGATGTTCCAGCAAAATCGCTTCCTGATGCGTTTCTGCCTCCACATTAATCTTGCTCACGACCAGCTCTAAGCTCACATGCTTGGCTTCATCATCAACGGAGTTTGTTTATATGGTTTGGATTAAATCAAACCAGTGGAAACAGTCCTTGCTGTATATTGCAAGGATACAGTGCAGACACGGCTCATTAATGCTGAGTAACTAACTAATAAAATCCAAATCTGAGGCACAGACATCCTGGAGGGTCTCTATTAGTAAAATAACCTTATAACAAACTATAATATTAAAAAAAAAGACTAAAAAGAGCAGAAAGGGAAATTATTACATAAAATTTATTCAAAGCCCAATCCACACTTTAAACCTAAATGTAATTTAAGCACACGAGTCATTAAAATACTCACCTGCTGCACAAATGCCACAAAGGGAGAAGCTGTCACCAAAGATCAAAACCTTTCTTGTAGCAGGCTGTAAACATCTTTATTTCTCCTCTAATGTTGGACATTTTAATATGGGAGTCGATGGGCACTGACTCGCTTTTGGCAGCAGCCTTAAGTGGACATTCAAGGAAGTGCAGTTTTTTAAGTGTCTATTTTAAAAAGTTTTTTAAAAGATGATGACGAAATAAAAAAGTGCACCTTCAGTAGATTCTCTCAAATCTAAATCTGACAAAATCCTAAAACGTCAACAATGAAAATCACAGAACTCGAGCTGAACACCAAATCTGGTTTTGCATAATAACCATCAGTACATTGATCCCTTAATGCAAACACACAGAGGCACTAATATACATACAATACAGATCACACGGAGCGTTCCAAGTTCATACATTAATATTTGAATCCATATGATGGAATCACATGAACCATCTGTGTGGATAAATGCATTGTCGTGTGTTTGATAGCGATGATTTTCTTTGCAGACGTCACTTTGTTGCCCACCCCTCCATCTGCTCCAGACCTGGAATATAATCCAGATTAATGCATTCGAACCCCCGCGACTCACACATCTACACACACTCATTATGTTCTGGAAACACACACAGACACATGCACAGTTGCATCTGAGAGAGCACATTGAGTCCTACTGTATTTCCAAAGCTCTCACACACACAGACACACACGGATGCTGGTGTTGCTGCACGATGGTGATATCTGGGTCAGTGCTGGGGTAATATTTTGTTTTTATCACATCCGTTGTTTGTGTGACCCAATGGCCATCATCACATCAAACCACAGCGAGCGAGGAGTGATTTTTCTCTGTTAGGCGATGTGTGAGGGAACGGATTAAATCATCAGGGATCAGAGATGAAATGAGGAGTGCCTTTGTCTCTTTGGCTATGTGTGTGTGTGTGTGTGTGTGTGTGTGTGTGTGTGTGTGCGCCTGACCTCCGAAGCCTGGTCTCATGGCGAAGTCGTGCTCTTCAATCCTCAGCAGTTGTTCACTTTTTATTAGTAAAGTTTTGGTGCTGTCCTGCCTCTTCAGCTTGTAGTCAATACGTCTGCAGAGAGAACACACACAGAGACGTAAACACACACACACACATAGACACACATCATGTTAAGTGATTAGTTATGTCCTTGAATTAATTGCACATTTTGATTAGAAAAAAAAATGCAATTTGTAGTTTTCTTCCTACTCTTTGTTCTTCCCATCATGCAGTTCTCTCTAGCCCTGCTAAAACCAAAACCTTAATCAAAGGCATGTCTGGGCTTCATGAAAAAATAACACACGTGCACACACACACACATGTTCGCAAATATTCCCCATCTAACTAAAACACAAAGCATTTTATTATGTTCCAAAACAACCTCGATGCTACTGCAGGCCTGATAAACACAGCTGCTGAGAGTCAACAGTCAAACACAGATAATGAGCATTTTCAGCTGCATGGACCATTAGAGGTGGCTTCTTGGCCTTCACGGAGAAGTCAGGACTAATCCTCCATACAATTATAACACACATTATAATATAAAAGGCTTAAAATGTTTACAGTACATGGCAAAAACAACAGGGCTCAGTTTAGTATCCAAAGTGAGGTTTATCATTTCAATTTTGTTTTTAATGTTCTAAAGTCTTTTTATTATTAGTTTCAGTATTATTTGAATTCATTTGTTATTATTATAATATTAGAATCAGATTCAGAAAGATTTTATTTATCCCCAAGGGGCAATTAACATAAAACAGAGCAGCATAACGTTGACGATAAGGACAATAAGAACAGGCAATGAGAGTGAGATAATAAATACACAGAATATACAGTTTTAAAATTAAAGTGACTGAAAGGTGAATAAAGTGTCGGTAGTATAAAAAGAGTGTAGAGTAGTTTAGAATTTAAACTACAACATATATAATACTAAACTACATATATCATAATATGAATAGCATTATGGTAAAAAAAATCTAATAACACATAAAATAATATATAAAAATTGAAAACACTCACAGTTTGTTTTGTCTGGACACACCTTAGGCTACTTTCGAATCACCATTTAAGCCATCAAGCATGGATCCGGACTGTGATAATCAAATTAAAATTTACAATAAAAACCTATTGTTTATCATGCTAAGACAGCAAGGACAAACAAAACTTCTACAGCTGCTACATCAACACTAATACTCATATAATTGAGCCCGGTCCAGTAAGCGATCGTTACTTCCACCTGCAGAAATGTGTATTTATCAGTGTGGTTCAGTTGTTCGAGGACAGCAGGATGAGGGGAGACCAGGGCCCTGTGCTTCGTACGTCGCTTACTACATCCAAGATCAAATGAAACATCCAAGACCAAACCATCACGCTAACCGTGAGCGCGCTAATCCGGTTCCCCGAACACACCTGTTGCTGACAAATTAAACTCGTAAGTAATTTAATAATAACAATAATAATGGAGTGGATTGATATAGCGCTTTTCAAGGCACCCAAAGCGCTTTACAATGCCACTATTCAGTCACTCTCACATTCACACACTGGTGGAGGCAGCTACAGTTGTAGCCACAGCTGCCCTGGGGCAGACTGACAGAAGCCAGGCTGCCATATCGCGCCATCGGCCCCTCTGGCCAACACCAGTAGGCGGTAGGGTAGATTTATTATATTACACTATATTATCCAATATTATATTACATTATATTATAATATGTTATATTTTATCCTCTTTCACATTAGAGCCACGACAGGACCCACTAGAACATGGGAACAGGTAAAAGTGAAATATAAGAATATCCTACAGAATGGTAATATTTATCACTTATATTGCTTTTAGTCTCTTGGAAAGAGACCCTGGAATAATCTGTTTGTTTGTTCATAACAGCAACCAAGAAAAGGGCAGAGGAAAAAAAGACAGGTGGTGGTCCTGCACCCCCTCGTCAACAAGTTGGTTAAGTAAATAATACCCTCACGGGAAAATCGATATCTCTCTATGAGCACACTGTCACGCTGAGCTAAAGGATCTTGTCTGTCCCGCAATATACGCTGAATTCTGAGGACTCTCCTTATCAATCTTGCACCTTCCGCAATGGGTGGCTCGCGTATACGGACAGGACATGGCTGCGACAGACTTCCCAAATCCACCTTCGCTTTTATAGCCGTGGTCTCTCATCTTGATTACACGAAGTAATTTACAATTGCTACTCTGAAATATGAATTAAATCTGTAATAATCACATACATGTAATAGAATGTTAATAGTACATTTCCCTTTTTTAGGAAATGACCTGTATGTATCTGTGTGAAATCAATAAATGGATCAGGTGCTGCATTGTCTTTAGTTACATTGATGTTATTTATTTATGGTGAAACAGTGGTGGAATATCGCTGTTGCTTTCGTATGAATGACGCGGGCATACCTGCGTGGCCGCGATCTAATCCTGTTTACATAAAGTAAACCTGCTCCCCAGCAGGTTTACGCTTACGGCTCTGTTGCTATGACAGCAAGTCCCGGATGGGCTTCGGGGAACCGAACGATCCAGGATCACGCGAAATCGTCAACAATCTCATCCAGCTAACTCACTTAGCGCGGTACGAAGAACAGGCCCCTGAGCAGAACAGCTGTGACACCGGAACTGTTTCAACCAAGCTGTACACAGTTTCATTTCTACTGTAAGAACGGACCTTTTATTTACATGGCTGCCTGAGGGGATTGACTCACTTTGAGGAACTGACTCTCAGGCTGCTGCTTGGTCTTTGTCAAAGTTTTATATTAAATCTCATGCGATGCAACAAAGAGGATGTTGGGAAAATTCAATCTACAGTGTTAAATGGATACATTTTGTATGTGTGCTCTGTGTGTGCTTTCCTACCCTTTCATCTCCCCCAGATGTGGATTAGTTCAGAGCAGCTGGGTTGCAAAGTGGTTTGCAGATTGAAAGACACGGGGCAGATACGGGCAGGCTTAAGCAGCTTAAACAACACAATCTACGTGAGAATTTGATGCATAGCCTTGCATAGCTTTGAGATCAGAGTGACATTGGCCTGGACTGCAGGTGGGTTTGACTTTGTGGCCTGCCTGAACTAATGCTCAATTTGGTAAGGCTTAATAACCCCAGGCACAGAGCACAGAGGCACATGTGACACCATGCAATACTGCAACGCAATGGAAAATTTCTACAAAAGAGAAACAAGATGACGTCATTTGAACACACAAACTAATCAAACGAACGAAAAAAGAAACAACCACAATGCTAAACAAATCAGCTAAACCAGACCACAACATAGGAACCCACAAACAACCCAAAGGACCACAGAGAGACACACAAGACAAAGGACACGAATCTACCACAAGGAGAAAATAATGTTTACATGTAAGCATACAAACAATCCAAAACAGATGTGCTTAAAAGAGACACGCAAAGTACCACACAATTAGATAAACGCCTTCAAATATTTACGAAACAAACAAACAAACAAAACATAAGCACACGCGTAGAAAGCTTATGAAGCCTAAAGTCTAAATCTAATCAAACTGTAGATAATATATAATAAGATTTTCTTGTTTTATGCAACTTATGACCTTCATCATGAGGTTGTTGTGAGGCTTTGTTGATATCAGGGGACTTCCAAAGCTTCTGGATTTATCGTGTGGATTTTGGATGGAGGGGACTCTGATGCTGAGACAGATGCTGTCTGTGATATGTGGCTGAAATGTTTACAGAGCTTTTAACCAGATTTTTGAGAAAGCAGTGAACAATGAGTCTTCACACACAACCTTGTAGGAACTCTGCAAGGTTCTTATGTAGCAGCTTGTCAATGGTGTCGAGTGTTTTTGGTTGAAACTGTCTGCAAATGACAAAGAACAAAGTCATAGTGCAGGCGATAGTGTTATGCAGGACCCACATTCAAACAGGGAGCCCCAGAGAGACGACATTTAGGATGCATAAAGTGTAATTATAGCGCAAGCATAACTGACTTTCAGTTGTAATACATGCAGAATTGCATGCGTGTGTGTGTGGACGTGGTAATCACATGCACAGATGTGCGGTGCAAAGGTGAACATGCAGCGGTAAAAGCGATGGAAGCTGTTTGAGATCTTCTCCGCTTGTGGATGAAAAGCCTCTTTAAAAATCACACACCTCGACACACATCAAGGAGAACACACATGGACACGCAGACACACAAACACATATTCATTCCTCTGTTATTGTGAGGTTAAAAAAAATAATTTCAGCCAAATCCTATTTCTATAATCCTTTAAATTAACCTTGACTAACACTCCAAAATCCAGCCAGAACAAACCTAATGTAGCGCTAATCTCAAGCCTGAAGCTAATTTAATCAACTAACAATCAACCCTGGATGTTTTTAAAAAAATGTTGCTCAAATGAAATAAAGAGTTCTCGTTTTAGACATAAAACTCTAAAGTCCTGACATCTTAGAGGCTGGAGGAGGAAATGCATTCAGATACTGAAAATTCTGACTCACACAAATTTTTCTCCCCTAAAAGTTCCTTTTGTTTTTTTGTAAAACTACACAATTCAGTATTCGTTAATGGCCTTTGAAAGTACAGGTCTTGTGCTCAAATCACTTAATTTTTTTTATTTTTTTTGAAATTTGGTTGGATAAAACCTCCATTGTGAAGTTGCCACAGTGGGTGTCCCTGTGGTTTAGCAGGCGGAGCAGGTTAGAGGATTTTAGCAGGACTGTGATTTGATTCCTCCCTCTCCTGGTTCGCATGTCCTTGGGGATGATACTAAATCCAAAGGTCACCGATGTGTGTGACTGAAAAAGTGACAAAAGCAGTCCATTTTACTTTTGTGATTAAAAAAAATGAACTATTTGCTGATATTTTGTTTTTAAAAACCAACATTCACAGTCTGATTCAGCTGATTTGGAGCATTATCCCCTCGACAGGTCACAGCGCAACCACAGAAAGACATTCATCTTCTTTGTTCTTTTACCGCTCTCTTTGACAGATGGTATCTCACCCTACCAGTATCAGCTCCCTCCTCTGCACATGTCGCAACCATGTCAGCCTCACTTCTCTAACTTTGTCTCCAAACCTGAGCTCAGCCTCTGATCTGCTTCTGGAGAAAAACTCTACCTTAATCAGCTAAAGTTGAAAATGCTGGTACAAACGCATTCATGAGTATTAATAATGAGCATGAATGAAAGTGATAAATAATAATTTCCTTTTTAATAATTGAAAAAAAAAACCCTTCTCGTTATGCTTACGCCTTAATAAAAATAACCTTTCCAGTACAGGGATTGTACTTTTCATAGATGCGCACAGTGGTTTTACTACATTTAGTTAAATATATACAGTTACAGTTGTGCCTGTTCTTATCATACAAGGAGGTTAGCATATTGATAAATGATGCATAAGAGCGCAAAGCCTGAGGCCCTCACCCATTTAGACACACCCAAAACACCTCAGCTAGGAGGCTTCCAGGAGGCATCTTAATCAGATGTGGAGCCACCTCAGCTGAAGCCTTTCCAGTTTAAAGAAGCTCTGTGGATTGGGCAGCAGTTGAAGGCGGGGGCTTTAGTGGTGCAATTCCTAGCTACTTAAACTGGCTTTAGGGACACTGTATGTAATCTTAAAAATGCACCAACTGTGTTTCAGTTTTTTCAGGAGCTTTCAACAACACACAATGCTCCTACTTGTCTTAAAGTCTTTCTTCTTCTGCTCCTTTTAGACGTCGCCACAGCGGCGTCTCATCTCCTCCTTCACTACAACCTTAAACCTTCTCTCTGGTCTTCTTCTTCCTAGCTGAACTATTTTGAACATTTCCAGTATATCCATCCTTCTGCACATCTAAACCCATCTCAGTCTTGCTGTTATGCTCAAAAGAATAATGTTGAGACTAACACCAGAGTTTGTAGAAAAATGTGTTTTATTTTATAAGTTTTTAATAAATAAAGTATTTAATAACCTCAGCTCAAAATGACAGCCCAGAGATCATGAAGGCATTGCTCAAACTCAGGCATGCTGTTTTCCACACCTTGTCAGGTTTAAGTGTCGCCAGTTAAGGCAACACCTAGACTCTTGGAATGCTGCTGGGGTTTGCAGAGGGCTGTAACACTCAACCTGAGCCATCCCTTTGATTTACTCCTCTTAATTTTGTCCCTTCTGGTCACTCCCAGTGAAAGCTTAACACCCCCGGGTCGTCCCCTGTAACTCATACAAAGCTGTTCAAGTTGAGTCCAAGAATGAAATATTTTGCCTGAAATGAGCAAAATAGTTTAAGCAGAAGCTGTGAGCTACTGCTGGAAACATTTGGTCCTCACAAAGATAGATGAACACACAAAAGCACAGGTCAGTGCGACAGATGAGGGCAGGCTGCCTGCTGTCAGCAGCAGGATTCACCCACAACTGCCGCTGTAATACTCCACTGAACACACACACACACACACACACACACACACACACACACACACACACACACACACACACACACACACACACACACACACACACACACACAACTAATCAAATCTAATTTAGGGATTTTATCTTCTCCGTTTAAAGGAAACGCTGTTGGAAACTGGCTTATTTGCTGCATTACTGGAAAGTGTTCAATGCAGTTCTGTGCTACATTTACAAACCTTCATTTACGCCTTCTTTACATTTATTGTAATATATATTCAACACATATGTACGTAAAAGAAAATTTTTAGTGTGACCTCAAACATCAATCACAGGCCGATTTAGTTTTATCGCAGTAATTTCAGCTCTGCTGTGTACTCACTCGGCTGTTTTTGCACTTTAATTTCACAGAGATTACCTGCTGTACAAACAGTGAGGGCTGCGTTATGGTATTATATACATGGATCAAGGTCATATTGTTATCTCACTGTTGCAACACATACATCAGCTCTCAGGTGGTGTAAACGACAAAGGGTCAAACTCAGTCACTGCTTTATTGCATGACTCTTTTTATTGCATTTGCATTTATTTGCTTTATGTGTTTATTTTAAGTGTGTTAAATGGAATAAATGCAGAGTCATTAATATTATTATAACTGTCTGTGCTTGGACATGCTTTGGAAACATTTTTATGCACAAATTGTACTTCAGATTGCAAACTACTGTACATATTGAGTAGATATTTATATTGAATTTGGCTGAGATAAAGAAATCAGAGTGTTAAATGTATGTTAGGTTAGACAGAGTGAAGTCCATTCAGGCAGTTTACATATTTGGTTCTCCTACAGGAATCTGAAGAAGCTTATTAAACAGCGTGAGCTGCTCAGAACAGAAGCTGCATTCACTGATTCTGGAAAACTGGCTGCTACTGGTTTTTTTCCATTCAAAACCTGTTTGAGATGCAAGCTTTCAAAATCTGCAATATGCTAAACCTGCAGTGGTCACTCCTCCGTGGGCTGGTGCTCCTGCAGACAGCAGACTAAGCAAAAAGAGCAGCTTTTCCACTTAACTGTGAAGTGCTGCAGACTTACTTTTTAACTAAAAATAATCCTGCCACGCTGTGAAGGGCAGGGAACCTTGGCGTTACTTTTACACATTATTATTTATTTTAAGCAAATGAAAGGAAATCTACAGAAGTGAAATTTCCTTTGCAGCCGACTCTGTGGTTTTTCTGTAAAACTGGGATGTGAGAGTCAGCAGCCCATATGGGAACCTCTTTGTGACGTGTGCTTCAGAAGTGAATCACAGCTTCCTGACAACCACAGACTTTCCTGTAAGTCTCTGCTCTCCCTAAACTGATGCTGCAGAAACTTCAGCTTCCTGCTCCTCAGTCAGCTCTAGTAACTTTAAATAATTGTGTTGCTGTAACAGTGAAAAGAATTCATAAAGCATCAATAGATCACTCAGCAATGTCATACAAACTCATACAAAGCCACATAAGCTACTTTCAGCTGCTCCCTCATCACAAAAGGCCACCGCAGCAGGCAGTAATATAATAGTTCTGTTCACGCAGACTAAAAGTAATTCATTTTTAGATGTTTATGGTTAGTGTTGTCTCTTAGGAAGACGGCTCCTTGTTCAAATCTGAAAGCCTGCTGAAGCCTTTCTGTGAGGAGGTTGCATGTTCTCCCACAGTGCAGAGATATGCATGCAGTTCTATCATTGACCATAGGGTTGAATGTTTGCCAATCACTGTGTGTTGCCCATGTGACTGACTGGCAATCATCCTGCCTCTCATATTTCATAAGTGATTAATAAAAAGGATCTTAAACCATAAAGCTGGATCTTTATGGTTTAAGTCCAGCAGCAACTGGTTTCCTTTAGGTACCAATAAAACCGTATGGCAGCTCTCCTCAGTCTGACCTTTTCTACCCTGTGCAGGGCCCATATCACATTTTAGCTGTTAGTTCTGCTGTGTATACAACACAACAATAGAAACAGAAACCTCTTCAGCCAGCCAGTTTACATCACCACAGTTTCTGTGATCTGTGATGTTAAAAAAGGCAAAATTTTCAGGCTCAAAAATACAAATTGGAGACATTCACAAAAAAAGAAAAAGCATCTGCACTGATTGGTTGGGCTTATGGTCATGTGGCTTCAGGCCCTCCCTCCATCACTGAGAAAACAGATAGCATCAAATCTTGAACTTAAACTGAACGGCTACGTTTAACGGGCTGTGTTTAGGAGTTTAACCCCTCTATGCACCCTGGAACTAGTGGAAGCTGTGAGAGACACTTTTTACTATTTTATTTGCCTCTTTATTTGTTCTACTGTTCTAGTTTTTCTTCATAATCAGAAGAAACATCTCATGGATTACTTTGCAACACGAATCAAGTAGACAAAGACATTTTTAAGCATAAATAGATCTGAAGCATTGAATTGAACACCAACAGCAGGACGGCACATTCAACACATCTACATTAAAGTCCCAAAAAGCAAAATAAGACACAAACAATAAGTCAGCTCTCATCTCATCTGCACTACTGGCTCAAACTGCCTCAGTAGGAACACACAGATCTAACAGCGAGTCTGTCTCACCCTCCAAACTTGAACTTGCTGTTCTCCCCGAGGAAGACATCCTTGTGTTTCCTGCGGCTTGAACTGCGGCCACCAGTCACCATGGCGACAAAGCTGACTGCTGCCAGAGCCAGGTAGGTGAGTACGTCCACCTTCATTCTTCACAGGTTTCCCTGCCAAAGCAGACACAGCTCTAACATCCCGACCATCTCTCCTCCAGTCCTGCTGACTAACGCTGGTCAAACATCCCACAGCAGCTGGACGTTTCCTCAACCAGAGACCTCCAGGACGTCAGTGAGATTTCCAACCAGGACAAAAACATGAGGAAGTTCCTGAAGTATTCATGTGTCTCTGCAGCGTAGATCTCTGCAGCTCCCAAGTTTCCAGCTGAACATCCCAGCTCGATGATCTCCAGGAATCTTCTGCCTTCCCTCCAAATCATCTACTGCTCTCCTCTCTCTCACTTTCACTCCCTCTCCCTCTCTCTCTCCCCCAGTCTGTTTGTTTCTGCAGTTTTGTGGATCTCTCTATCCCTGATTAAAATCGATATGAATCTATTCCTCGCGGCGATAGAGGAATGACACTAATTCCACCCTAATCCTCTTATCTACAGCCACAGCAATCTTTCACTAACCTACAAACAGCCACACACATGCATACACGCACACTCATCAGTAATCAGGATTTTCTCAGTGGGACAATGACAAAAGAAGCACGAGGTTAGCGCACACCTCCACTTTGTATAGGTGGAGTATTTGTGAGGGAAAATGAAGCACGGGTTTGAAAGCGGCACAAACAACAATAGCTCATCAAGCTCAGCCGCGGTTTAATCTGAGCTAGAGTGGAGGGAAATGTGTCTAATCCCGCTTTACCTACCGTCTTCCTCAGCTTACACCTCTGGAAGACATAATCCTGAACACACAAACGGTGCAGCAACACAGAAATGCACACAAACTGCATTTTTCAATGATGTGTTTTGGGTAATTTAAGCAACTTTTGGGAATTTCCTGCTTTGCATGGGAGTTGTCAAAGTTCAGTGATCTCAACATGACACATATCCTCTTACAGTTTCAGCAGGTCTGAAATACTCAAAAAGTGTGAACTCTAATATCACTAATAATAATGTTAATGTTCACTGCCACAGCAACATGTTTTTAAAGCAGGAAGAGCACAAAATTAATGCTTCACTTCTCACAACATTTGTTCTCCTTTGATTTAATTAGACCGATTATTTTTAATTAACTCGAGCCATTTTGAGGAACTAAACTGTTTCAGTATCAGGCTGTAACCGTCTGTACTACAAAGTGAGATAAATGGGTTAGAGTAAAATTAGAGTTTCTGTCTCATGAAGGCTGCTCTATTTACCTGCCTGGCTAAATCACCATGGTTACACATCCTGGACACATAATCTGGCCAGAGCAGCAGAGTTTAAAAAATGAGCTCAAATCTCAGTGTTTTCACAGATTATTTTATTCACAGTATATTTTAAGTATGAGGCAATATGTTTTATATGTACAAGTTAAGCGGTCCAAACTGTGCATGGCAAGAAAACCTGATCACTGAATAAAATAATTTCACTTTGATCTACAGTCAAACAAAGTGAGGCTATGGGATGGTAACATTTAATATTTAAATGTATCCATGTAACAAACCGACAGCAGACCCAGGTGCACGTTCATGTTTTGCAGCATCTCTTTAATAATGGTTTGTTGTTCACACACTGTTAGCTGCAGCTCTCTCTCTCTGCCAGCTACACTCACTGAGAAAAACCTCCCTACTGCAGGACCCAGTACCATGTTTAAGTCGGCGAGTATGACTGTGGATGCCGTGCAGGTGCATCCACCTTCCCTGCACGGCACCACAAGCCACACCCCGCTACAATCCAATTTAAAGTTTCAAAGCTTTGAGTGTCTAAATCTACATAATCTCTTGTCTTATTTGCAACATGGTTTCATTTAACAGTTACATATTTATTGTTATCATTATTTATAGTTTTTCTTTTTCTTTTTAAATCTTTTTCTTTGCACCATTTTAAACTTTATATAGACTTCAAGTTAGGGGCGTGGCCACTTGTTTGACAATTATCATGTCACAGGCAGCTCTAGCCGGCAATTGTATTCTAGCATTTGTCCCTAAACTGTGTTTGTGTTGTTAGTGCTTTATGGTGCCTCCAAAAAATCTGTGCTCCAGTGTTTGGTGAATGAAATTGTTGTATGTTAACAATCTATTACTGTGTGTTGCACCTGTACAGTGTATGGGTGCTAACCATGCTTGCACCACTATCTTGACCAAATTTGATCATTTCTGGTTCCAAAAAACCCGACCCATTGTGGTGGTGCCCAAAATACTAAAACCAGTGTGTGTGATGTCAGAGTGTCTGTGTTCGTTTTTACATACTGTGCATGTATGCGGCCGCTCCCACATTCTCCGAGGCATTACCACTGCAGATGGATCCACATGTTTCATTTTTATACAGATTTTGCAATCCTCCCATTTGGGTCTTGAGGTAGTTTGTGACCCCCTGAGGATGGGTTTTGTGTCTCCACGTTGTGTCTCCACGTCTCCACACATGGAAAATGTGTTAAAACTACATCATGGAGCTACGATCTATAATTAATGCTTGTGATAAAGGATAACAGATATTATTAAATATGTTCAAGAAAGACTGGAGGACAAGGAGTAAGAATGAAGATCAACTAACAGGGTTTTGTGTTTATTGGTTAATTTATATTCTTAGATTATTGTCATTCATGGTTTTCTGCTTTGTTTATTTTTAGTTTCCAGGATTTCGGTTTCTGTTACTTTGCCTTCCCTGTGTTCCTTGTCTAGTCACCTTTGTCTCCATGTCTCCCCAGTCAGTCGTGTCTCCATGTCTCAGTGTCTGGTCTGTTTTCCTCTGACGGTCCCATGTCATATGTCAGCATATCTAGTTTCGCTTTTCCTTGTTTCTTTATGTGTAATTAGTCCCAGCTGTGTTTTCCTCCTGTTTCCCATTCCCTCATTACTTCCTTCCACATTTCTAGTTTCCCAGTGTTTTGTTTCTAGTTGTCATGCTCAGGGTTTTAGTTTGTTTTTTTTATGAGTTTTGGTTTATGGAAGATTTCCTCAGCAATAAAGCTGCTGCCTTAAGTTCACCTTTTTGTTTCCTCGTCTTTTTCTTGTCGCCCATCTAATATATGATTGGTTCCCTGAAAAAAGGCAAAAGTAGAACTTGAAAGTGGAAACACAATCAGGAAGAAACTGAGACTTGGGAACAGCTTTGGATTCCTTGTCTTAATAAAGGACTCGTGGACAGGTGGAGGAGCTGAGGGACAAACCGCTGGCACTGTAATTACACTCTGATCTACCAGCTGAGCCGCAAATGCCTGAAAAGATTCAGTCAGCCATAGCTAATGAGTTCCTGATAGAGGCGCATGAGAAAATTCCATAATGTCAAGGATGTCATTCATGTGGCACTTTTCCCACCCTGAGTTATCTCTGCGATGACAGTGAAAACAGGAAACACCCAGCCAACGGTGTTGTTGCACTGATGCATGGTAATGGAGTAAATACCTGCATGGGGGCGTTACCTGGAGTGGGGAGATGTGCTGCAAAGGACTTTGGAGTCATTACTTGTTTTATTTATACAATAACCATTATCTCATGATCATGTAGTACTGTCCTCTTCCAAGAACCACACGAGTCTATTAATCATTCCCCCCCTCCAACATTTAAAGCTGGTTGTTCTTAAGTGACTATTAATAGAATAATGAGCAATTTCAATGTTTACAACATTTTTAGTCTTAAAATTATGCTTCTAACATCAATATCAGAAAGCTAATTTGAATAACGTACCACTGAATGAACAGCATACGATAAAACATAAAGATGGTGCTGAATTTGAAGAAGGGCCCACTTTGAGACTCTCTGTGGATTTCCAGACACATTTAATTGCATTAACTAACAACAAACATGAGTGTAAGGACAGCTCCGCCTTCTTTTGCAGAATCTGATCTGAATCCTTTTTTAATCTAATCCATCACATTAAATCACATTCATCAACATTTCCATGCACACTCTGCATGTTTTAATGACATCCAATACTCACAATAAGATAAAATAAGATAAGATAAGATAAGATAAGATAAGATAAGATAAGATAAGATAAGACTTTATTGATCCCACAACAGGGAAATTTTTGCGTCACCTCAGCTCAGGTACAGATATCAGAAGGAAATACAAAAATACAAATAAGTACAATCAATGGAAAAAAGTAAGATAATACACTATATACAATGGTAGCATACACAGTATGTGATTATGGATATAGTTGGAAATATGGAAGACATAAACTATATAGCTTGATATAGCTATTGTACCACTACTATTCCTATTTATAGACATGTACACACACACATGTACACACTAAATATACATATGTATACATATACAGACATGGATGATCTGATATCCTCGTGTTGGTGTTGTTCCCAGATCATCATACTAAATGTTGTTCCAGGATCAACATTGCAAGTGACCAATCACATTGTTGTGACGTTATTCTTTTGCGCGCCAAGCCATTCGTGCATTTATGAAATTCCAATGTTGCAAGGACAATATCAATTCTGCTTACTGTTTATTAAAGGGTTACGGTTAGGGTCAGGGTCCGTTGATCAGCAGACAGAGGCGGTTTCTCGCAGCTTTAGTACAGTTTTTTTTTTCACGCCGGTTTTTCCCGAAGTTGCAAAAGTATGACGTCACAACATTCTGATTGGTCACTTGCAATGTTGATCCTGGAACAACATTTAGTATGATGATCTGGGAACAACACCAACACGAGGATATCAGATCAACCGGATTATGCTATAGGGTAATTGCTGCCTGACTGCACTTGTTCAGACATTTCGTCTGTGTAACTGTCCACAATGCAGATTAAGGTTTCTATTCGTAAATAGCACAAGAGATAAAGGAAAAGAACTTTATCACCACTTATTACCACTTACCTGCCTTTATCCCATGAAACAGGAGCCCTACTCTACTGCAGAGGAGCTCGCTGTGCCGGTGTCCAGTTTCCAGGTGTGACTGTGAGTAAGTGTGTTTCTGGAAAAAGACAAGAGCACAAGTGTATCTGCAAACAATATGACTTAAAAGTACATTTAAAAGGGATTTCTTTCCACCTACATTTTTTAGCACTATGCTTCAAAATAATCTCTGTTTATCTTCTACTGGGCCTTGCTGAACCCTGTCAGTTTGACACATCTCCCTTAAAGCCAGCCTTGTTCTGATTGGCTGCCTCTCACAAACAGAACGTCATACAACATCATAAAGAGTCAAGAGTATAAAAGAAGTGTCTGAAATCCAGGTCTGAGTGAAGCCCCTCAGTTTGTCCTGTGTCAGAAACAAGCTGCTTACCTCACGTCTTTTTAAGTCCATCCTCGTCCTCTGATTGGCCGTGGCTTACAAACAGCTTGCTTCTCTCCATCTCATCTAAACAGAACAGAAAGTGTGTGTGTGTGTGTGTGTGTGTGTGTGTGTGTGTGTGTGTGTGTGTGTGTGTGTGTGTGTGTGTGTGTGTGTGTGTGTGTGCCTGCCTGAAGTGGCCATATTAGGAAAATGGAGCATTTACAGCAGCCCTAACACTCATACTTTGGATCACAGGGATCGCCTGTTCATACACTGAGATCATTATATGACTCTTTCGCCCCGATGCTCTGTTTCGAGACTGGAGCCCAGAATTAGAAGCAAACATTCAGGGGCTGCACTGTAGCTTCTCTGTGTGTGTGTTTGCCTCAGCAGGTGTCAAACGGTTGGACGTTTTGGCATACATCACATAGCACATGGTACAGCACACCCATTAAAACAGCTCTGGACTTTGAAAACAAACCCCTCTGACATTTTGTGCCAGCAGAAGCAGAGAAATTGCTGCGAGGGTCTTGTGTGCCTGTGTGTGTAAGCCTGTGTGCATGTGTGATGTGTGTGTTTGTGTGTGTTTGCCAAATTACAACCAAACTCCACCCATTCAGAGGGTGTGTGTCTGACGGTGCTGTGTGAAGGGTGAAAAGTGTGCCTCCGTGTGTGAGTGTGTCTGTGTACAGCCTATTCTCTAGATAACCTGTTGAGCCAGTCAAGCTAACGCTCAGTCTCTGGAGGCTCAGATCAGCTCGGTTCTTGCTTTGCCCTCTATCTCTTCCTCTTTCTGCTGGATTTCATCTGAACTGGAGCTGAGTCACTGTAAGTCACCGGGGTTGGTGTTTCCCTGCTTTCCCACTGATTCATCACCACTTCTCTGACAGGCTTCACCTCTTTACAAAGTTGACTTTTTGGACTAATGCTAAAATAAGGTTTACTGTTTACTGAAATTCCTGTAAGTACTTGTTGCTTTATTTTTCTATAATTTATTGCACATATATAGACACTAGAACCACATCTGCCAAGTTTTTTTCACACATTAAGGACTGTGTGACAACTCTGAAGCCTAAGAGAAGCTAAACTCTGGAGCTTTCTGTGTCTGTGTGGGGAAAAAAACGATTTATGTAATTTAAGAGCAGCTTTGAAACAAGACTATAATAATATGTCCATTATCTTCATTCATAAAACTAATCAGCCAGCGCAAACTTACACCATAGCATCTTAGATGTGAGATAAGATATGAGACACTTTGTAGCTGGGTAATGATGACAGGTGAACTATTGTTAAATTGGTATTTGTCTCTTCTGTGCACACTTAATTTGAAATGATGCACTTTTGTCTATGTCCATGTTTTCTGTGTTTATATTGGTAAAAGGTTAAAAACATTTATTTTAGATGGTACTTCACGTCTTGATTGATTTAGTTCGTCGGTTTGTTTGTATGATTACTAAAAACAGTTGTGGCCAGATTTCCACACAAATGCCGACCAAATGTCTCAGCTCTGCTCAGCTTGTGAAACCATTTGCAGTTTTCTTTACCATTAAAAGATAAGGAAAAATTGAACTTAGCTTCTTATGTCAAATAAATATCAAATACATATCAAACTGCAAAAAGAAAAACTGGGAGAGATGGCCTGTTGATCTAAAGAAGCAAGCCTGGATCCAGATGCCTCGCTGGATACATGTGCTCACAATGTGCATGGCGTCGTTTTGGAGGGAGTTGCAATCTGCACTCTTTGATGAGCTCCAACTGTTTAGAAATTAACTCTCTCATTACTGAGCCACTTCACTGCTTCTGCAGTGACTCTGTGTCTACAAATGCAATGAATCACCTCATCTGGTTCACAGTGAAATAAATGGGTAGTGGGTTTTATGGTAGGTTATGGACTCCTCTCTTTATTTGTCTGGTAGGCTTCTTTTTTGTAATATGAGAATGCCCAAACAAAACAAATTTAGAGTTCAAAGAGTAATAGAAACCACACTGGCACTGGTACAAACCTGCCAATGCCCCATTAGATCCCCACCAAAACACAACTGGTTATTGCTTTGCCCATCTTACTCGTCTAAACCAGCTTTCACAAGGCTGAGTTTAACTTAAGGTATAGTCACAGCCCGTTTAGTTTAAAGGGGGATTATTAATGTGGAAAAAGCTCTGAACTTTTTTGAAACAGCACATTTCACTGCTTGTTTATGTCCCATTTCTTGTAGATGAGCTACTGTGTGGAATTAATTTGTGAAGAAATGTGCTGAATAAATTAA
This sequence comes from Mchenga conophoros, assembly GCF_057382185.1. NCBI lineage: Eukaryota > Metazoa > Chordata > Actinopteri > Cichliformes > Cichlidae > Mchenga > Mchenga conophoros. The sequence continues at coordinate 14,027,518 of NC_140534.1, read as the reverse complement.
TTGTCCTTATCTTTTCTTATGAAAACATCAAACCTGATGAATTTCTTCCCTAAAAACATGTTCTGTCACGTTTTCCACTCTGTATCTTTTTGTTTCCATGTTATCATGAATGCTTCTCTAATTATGCCTTTTCTCCTGCTTTTCCCCAGTATTTGTGTTACACCAAACCACCCAGAGAGATTCAAGGAAAAAACTGCTGAAAGGAAAAAAAGAAGAGTGGCAAAATTTGGCTGGAATCACTCAGTGGAAGGATTTTGGACTGAAGGCCTGAATACTTTTCTCTGTGCCATCACACTGTATGTGTGTGTCTGCTTGCGTTTTAAATGCGCATAGCTGAAAGGAAATCATGTCAGCGATATACACCTGGGCTTGTTTCCTCCTCTGGATCAGCTTCACCACACAGGACAAAACCCCAGGTAAGACACAAACGCCTCTTTGTCTGTTTCATTTAATCTGATCCACTCACACGGATTAAAGGACTGAAGGGTTTCTTTGCAGCACCTGATACACAGATCCAGTTTGTTAAGAAGAAACAGAATGAATGAATGAATGAATGCATCTTAAAACTGCATGTTGCAAAATTTTTCTTCTTGGAAAAGGAAACTCTTGGATTAGTCAGGCAGCAGATTCAAGTTTTTTCCTCTCAGTTAAATTGTGACATCAGAGAACGGAAAAAATCCGGCCACAGCAAGTGAAAGAGCAGCTGAACCTACAGGGGAAACAGTTTGAACAGCTCACAGCAACGTTGCTAACTTCTGAGATCACTTTTGATCTGTGACTTCGCTGCTGACATCTGCAAGGTTTTAATCTGGTCTGAAGAAACTAACTTGGAAAGAAATACTTCTCTTAGAAACGCAGCTAGCTGTTAAAATCTCAGCTGCGTTTCTAAGAGAAGTATTTTCTCTTCCCCAAACTGAACTTTACAAAAAGGTCAAGTTGATTTGTCTTCCTCTTTGGAGGAAGGCAGGAAGTCTAACTGACAGTGAGCAAAATTTGGTTTGTTAGCTGGCTGGTATCAGTGGTCTGCTGGGATTGGCTGTTACTAGCTGAAGGACCTCGTAAACATCGTCCGAGCTGTCTATATCAAAGTGCTGAGGATGTGGATGCTTTTCCCGTGATTTAAAAATATTGTGTATTGCCTCAGAGCTCAAAGTGCGATGGCCATGAAACTGGTTCTCATATAGAGCTTTTCTATTCTGTTTTTACACCCAGCTGAAAATCAGACTATCTGATCAGAAATTAATTGTAGAAAGTTGATGGAGAAAACATTGAGTCGACAGCCCTCCTGTGACTTCATACAGGGGACATAAGAGGAAGGTTCCACTATGTAAGGCTTCACAAATTTGAATAACTGCTTTGAAAAGTGCTTAAAGTAATATTTGCAGTCCTTATCTTTTTAAGCATCCAAAAGAAAAAAAAAATACTTCTGCAGAATCATATCACCACAAACATTTCAGAGGGAGAGGTTGGGACCTGTGGCACACCCCTCACCAAATGTCACAACTTTGTCTGTACTTGTAGTTTACTTGACTTATACGTTTCATTGATCTGACAGTTTTAGTTTCTAGTTTTCAGTTCTGGATTGTGTAATTCCACGTGGAAACGTGGAACAGGCAGTTTCCTGCCTCCCTCGCTGAACTGCCACGCTGACTGGGTAAGCAGGCAGCGAGGCTTTAGAGAGCCACATGTAACTGAAGCCAAAAGCTATTGGCCTTAACTGAGATATGATGATTTGTTATTTAAAAGAAAAATACAGACAACACATTAGATGAGCTCTTCTATCTAAAAACTAAGAATATGAATAGTGTGAAATGGACTTTTAAGGCTTGACTCATCAGATTTTAGAAGCAAGTTCAAGGTGGAGGGGAAGTCGGGCTAACTGTACTGCTAATATTTGTAATCCCATTTAATGTTTTAATCTGCTCACCTATCAGTTAACGTGCGTAATTATATTAGGCTGAGTGTTTATTTCATTCAGTAAATGCATGTATGAAGTCCATTTTCACCCTTTAAAGATAACATAGAGAGAACATATTTGTTTCACTGCAAACATTTCAGCAAGGGCACAAAATGTCATTTCACTGTGTGACAGGAGCCGGCTTTGATATCACTGAGCATTCATGCAGGTCAGCTGCCTGCTACATTGCACAGGTGCGAGTCAGCAGTCTGAATCAGTACGCTGCTGCTGCTCCCGAAGTGGAAATTTACAAGAAAAGGAAGAAGGAGCCAAAAGAGCGGCAGCATGAGCCAGCAGATTCCATCATAATACTGCCCGAGGTGGAGAGGGTGATGAAAGAAACACTCAAGTGATAAAGCAACGATTAATCCCTCCAGTTATTTGAATGTTGCAGTGGCAGTAACTGTCGCACAATTTTGCAAACACACGGATTTGAATTTGAGAAAAATCCCCCAAATAAACAAACAATCTCCTGGCACAGTCCAGTGATCTGATTCCAGGTTTGGCTCAGACCTGTCCCAACAGTCGCCCTGACTGAACCTGGAGGGTAAAAGCCATCTCTGAGCAGGATAATTAGGCAATCTGTACTACGCTTGAGCACCCACCCTCTTTCAACTTCCCCAACTTTAATCCTGTCATCCACGTGGGATTTTTTTACAAAGTGTGTACTGAATCCTACTGATGCAGTTCTTCCAGACAAGTTTTCCAATGAAGTTTTTAGTTGCACTCCACAGACTGCATATAAAAGATGGACAGAGGCATCCATTGGTTTGTGGTCTACACATTTGAAATAGTGCAATCTGCAGATTTAGACCACAGAGCTGAGTGAAAGGGTGTTGGCTAATGGTAGCAAACTTGTTTAGCGAGCTGCTAACTATACAGGTCCAGCTCACTGACTCCAGAAAGTTGAAACGAAGCCTAGCAGGCAGTCAAAGTGGCCACACCCCTTACCTTAAGTCTTATTAAAATTCATACAAATGAGCTGTGTTAGCATTGATCCCCCAGACAACAAAATAAATAAAAAGTTGACTAAAATACCAATTTGAATTCAGAGACTATTGCTTATACTGGACAGTTTCTGTCAAAATGAAATGCACATGTACATGTGGACACAGCCTCAGTTTTCCTCTAACTATTTGAAACACTTTTACTGGCAAGATCAAGTTGTTAGCATGTTACACCCCGGCCTAGGCACCGGGGTGCAACGTAGAAAAACAGAAATAAGGAAAATAAAACCACGAAGGCTCTCCACCAAAATCCCAAAACGAAAATATCCCATAACGAAAGCATTGACAAACCCATTCACAACTATTTGCAACAAACTATTTATTTACAACACGGGGGGGAGGGGGGGGGGATCGCGACCATGACATACTGAAACACAAGGCTTAAATACATAGAAGGAGCAATCAGGGAATGGACCACAGGAGGGAAACACAGCTGGGGCAAATTAGACCTGACGAGAAAAGGAAAAGTAAACTGAACACACTAAGATAACACAGACTTTCAAAGTAAAACAGGAAATACATGACAGTCACGCAAAAAACAAAACACTGACAACACCGAAATGTAACAAGCATTTATAGTAAGGTGTTTCTTTTCTATATTTGTGTTTCCTTGTGTTTATAGATACTCATTCTTGGAAGACCTTTAGTGTGTTTTTTGGACATTGATATTTTTGTGAATTATTCACCTTAATGGCTTTGCATGACCACAGTCTCTTTAAAAGATATGGTTTTAAGAGGTTTAGGATCTGATCTCTCTGCCTGTGGCGTGCCGCAGTACTTCCTTGTTTGGTACACCTAGTTTTCAAACCCTTGTTTTCTCTATCTGGACATGAATGCAGATGTGGAGCAGTGGTATGATCGTCATATCTCACCCAAGTAAACAAGCAGCAATCATGCTTTGAGCATACTCTTGGGTACTCTTGGGTATTTTAAATTCAGGGAATTTAAAATAGAAAGTAGCTCGTCCACAGAAGGACTGGTAGCTCCCCTTACGATAAGGGTTCAGATCGCGCGAACAGGTGTGAAATGTGTGTGTTTAGTTAGTTAGTTTGTTTGCTTGTTTTAATCAATTTTAAATCATGCTTTTTATTTGTTTTTGTTTCTAATGTCTCTGTAAAGCACTTTGAATCACCTTGTTGTTGAATTGTGCTATACAAATAAATTTGCCTTGCCTTGCCTTGCCTTACAGCAATGGAGTACTAAAAATGAAAGTAGACTGGAGGTGCTTTTCTCAGAAATTAGGAAGGTGGAGTTCTGATGAAAGCTTTACAAACAGTTGGTGTTTCCAGAGGAGGAAATAAATTCAGAGGTTGTTATGTTTGTACAATAGGCGCAAGTAGTTGGCATTTGTCATATGTCAGTAATACAACTGTAGAAGTCCTCATTCCTGCAGACTTAAGGGAGAGTTGATGGGAATCTGTGGATACACTCATTTGCTTTTCTTTTTTGTGTAATAAAAGCAAAGATATCTTTATAAATTGTAATTGTCAGATAAGGCCCACAACATAGTTCAAACACAGATAAAATGTTATCTCATTCTTTTCTCCCTTGAAAGGTCTGACGTGTAAGGAAATACAATTGTATTTAAAGAACCTCTTAATCTTAAACAAAGGAGCTTGCAAAGAAAAGCGTCTGGACTTCTTTAAGTTACTTGAAGACGTTTCACCTCTCATCCGAGAAGCTTCTTCAGTTCTAAGGTCAAATGGTGGAGAGTCCCAGATTTAAACCTAGTGGGGGTGACCCCCCACAGAGGGACAAAAGGACCCCCTGATGATCCTCTAATCACCTGAGCCAAGGTGTGAAACTGGGTGTGGGTCCCAATCAGCCAGGGTTTCGGGTGAGCGCATTGTAAAACCTGGCCCCACCTCTTATCATGTGATTTCCTGAGGTCAGATGGCCCAGGATGTGAGTGGGCGTTAAGGTGTCTGGGGAGGGAACTCAAAACTGGATTATAGATGGCAGACAGCTGGTGTTGGTTTCTTTGCAAGCTCCTTTGACTACGATGACCTGGATGACTGAGAACCTTCACAGACAACCTCTTAATCTTCTTACAGAGACTGTGATACAGTATCTCAGGAAAAAATCACGGCCTTATTTAGGAGGGTTAAGTTAATCCTATAATGCCCTTAGTGTCATATTTGATACCTGAGTTTCTGAGACCTCGATCCATGTTTGCCATAATTTCAAAATGTTATGGACAAAACTTTCTTTTTGTCTAAAATTAACATTGTTGTTATCAAAAAGTTGCAAAAAACGCCCAGTGTAAGAAATGTGATACAAAAATATATAATAAATCTATAAGAAACAAAACGTGATATAGCAACAAAATATTTGGTGGATTTTGTTATAAGGGTTAATAAACATCTCAGTTCAAAAAAAATCAGAATTTTCTGGGTATTTTTTAATAGTTTGGGTCTTTGAGGGTTAAGAAAGGCTGCGGGTCCTGATGCCATTTGTGGGCACACTCTGAACTCTGCTGATCATCTTAGTTTTTCAGTGGTATCTTGATAGTGGACAATTCCCCACAATCTGGAAGACATCCACTAACATACCTACTCCGAAAACAAAACAACTCAAATAAAGGCTGATCTCAGACCAGACCAGTTCATTGCAATTTGTTTATCAGCCAAGTACAAGTACAACCTCTTTATATTAAACAGAGTCTATGAGCAGCTCAGAAAACACAGTCCTGACTCAGGACTTCTGTTTGTTGATTTCTCTTCTGCTTTCAGTAGGATTCAGCCTCATCATCTGATGGAGAGCATTCCCTTTTAAACTTTCAGATCAGCACCTGATGCTGATTTTAAACTTTCTCACTGCAACAGCCCAACAGGTCCCAGCAAATGTCCAGTAGGATTGCATCAAGCTCCAGTTTGCCTCACAGCTATGTTCTGTCACGCCTTCTACTTATTATGCACACCAACAGCTGACGTCTTACGGGAAAAGTTTCCTGATGACGCTGTCCTTCTGTCCTCTCGCATTTGCTTCAAGGTTCTGGTCCTGTTTTACCTGAATTTGTGAAGCGGTGCAATGACAGCTATGTGAACTTAAATCTGAAGGAAATGATTATTGACTTCTGACTCTGTAACATTGAGTATAACGCCGATGCAGTTCATGACATGGACGCCCAGATAGCACAGTCTTATAAATATCTCAGGCTCAGTCTTTGACCATCAACTAAAGTTCGATGTGAACACAAAGTCCATCGTGAAACAGGGTCAACAGAGAACATATTTGTAAAGGAGGCTGGACTCTGTTAATGTTATAAGAACATTTTATGTAACTTCTATTGTTCATTAATTAAAAGGCTGTAAGAATTTTCTTTTATCTGCTGTTTCAGTGTTTTTATTTTTTAAGGACAGAAACCCCTCTGCAGCATTATTAATACCTCCTCCAAAATCACATCGTCAGGCAACATGTTTTGTCATCTGAGTTCAGGAAGTTGCTCTCAGGTTGCTGTTACCTTTGTTTGTTCTACATTCCAGTGCAGAACAAACAGATACTTAAAATCCTCCATTCTCTCAGCTGTTAGCTCACTTAACGCTGACAGGATACATTTAGATCAATCTTTCTGTGGATGTTTAATTTTATGGTTTACTCTTTCTTTTAATGTATTTATTTATTGGTTTATTTATTGACCTTATAGTTGTTTGTCTTGACATGGAACAGTGTTTGTGATTGGTGGTTGTGTGAGAGTAGGTCATGTGGGTAAGCTGCAAACAAATTGCCCTTATTTGGGCATTAATAAAGTTTATCTGAATCTGAGATAAACACCGCCCACTGTTATTTCCCAGCAGGCTAATGACAAATAAAATGGCAGATATTAGCTGATAACAATGTTTACATGATAATACTCTGTGGAAAAAAAGGATTCATAAATATCACTGCATCAGTGGTAACTAAAAGTTATGCTCTTTTCAAATAGTCTTCTGATGGTGATGAAATCCTCAGTGGTTTCTCTGTGAATAAACGCAGCATGTTTGAGCAGTATTAAATACAAATGCATTAATCCGCTGTAGAAAACAGTCTGGGACAAATGCACTAAATCCTCCAGTTTCTGGACATATAATTAAAAACAGCAGCCTTTGGTCTGTTTTAGGAGATCACTGAGCAGGTTTTTAAAACTTAAGTGTATTGCAACTGTACGTGTCCAATAAAGGAAGTCCAAACGAGAACAGACAACAAGCTCGTTTTCTCGAGCTTTTTGTGGAGTTCACTGATAACCCTGTGAATCCACTCAGTGCCAGTTGAGCTGTTTGTTCTTCCAATCACAGCTCAGCAGTCATAAAGAATGACCAAACCCGAGACATTTAAGTTGTGACGAGTTACTAGCACTGGCTGCACTAACATTGTTCTTATTTTTTTTTTTTGCCTGTCCCATTTGGTTCTTTAGCCATCAGAATTGTTGTCTGAAGACCAACAAGGATACCCAATGGATTCATTTTGCCAAATGGATCATCGTGGCATTGCCGTATTGGTCCATTTGATCGACCTTTGTTTTTATTATTTATTTTATTTTATTTTCAGATGTTACAGACGGGACAGACATGAGTGAGGGATAGGAAAGGGAGAAAGAAAGAGGAAGGAAAAGAAAAACAGAAGGGGAGAGGGACAGTGAGAAAGGGGGGGAGGAAAAAAAATCTCCTGGATCACCTGTTGAGAGGAGAAGAATAGAAAACAAGCAAAAAAAAACCCCCAAAGCAACATACTAAACACAACACCATCGCATTAATCTAGCTAAGTGTAAACAGCAGTAAATACTAAATATTCAATGTTGTTGTGCAGCACGCAGGACAGACAGCGCACAATGTGCTTTGAAGTAGCAGCCAAGAAAGGTGTAATTTAAGTCTACGAGCAGTGAACACCCATGTGCACACCTGTGTGGATCAGCGCGCTTGTATTCAAATGGTTTCCACATGTAATGGTCTGCAAGAGGATGTAGAGAGCCATAGCCCATTGTTCTTATTATTAATGCTGTTTGTGTATCAAAAAAAAAAAAATCTTATCTCAGGAATGTCTTCAAACTTCCTGACTGTATATGACAGGAGGGCATGTAGGAACAAGAAACAGGCTAGTTTTTTAAACTTGTATTTCTCACGAATGCAGTTTGATTTCCTGTTTGAGTCACCTCATGTGGTAAACATTACTGCAGTCTATTCATTGCTGTCCAGAGGAATAACCCACCTGCCTGCACTGGCTTCATGCCATTAGAGTGAAAATGAAGACATTCCTGTTACTCCCACTTTGTGTTTTGAACAAGAGTAAAAATGAGATTTAGGTTTCATTTGAGATCATGTAAACAGTTTAAAGATTGGTGTTAAGATCGTGTCTCACTGGTGAACAGCAGCTTTCTCGCTCTGCCGCTGTCACGAATATTTGATAATAAAATGTTTCTTATCCGGTGATGATCCAGTAGTGCTCGATGCTCCTCTTTGGTGTTTTATTTCCAAAGCTTGGCTGTTTTTCTCTCTCACTGACTACTTTGTTTAAACATGCACATCAACACCTGTGTACAATGGTATCAGAGGCAAATTCATCATCACACAATGAGTGTACACTTTTCACATTTTGGGGTTAAACATAAACTGCAGGGCATTAATGCAAAACAGAGTAAACTCTCAATGTGCCAGACTCTGACAACGAGATGAGCGAGTGAATAAAAGATGATGGAACTCATCCAGAGTGTGTTTTTGTGAGTGTGCCTATTGTTCAGGGTGGGCCATTTATATGGATACACCGTAATAAAATGGGGATGATTGGTGATATTTAAGTCCTGTTTGTGGCACATTAGTATATGTGAGGGGGCAAACTCCTCAAGATGGGTGGTGACCATGGTGGCCATTTAGAAGTCGGCCATCTTGGATACAACTTTTGTTTTTTCAATAGGAAGAGGGTCATGTGACACATCAAGCTTATTGGTAATGTCACAAGAAAAACAATGGTGTGCTTGGTTTCAACGTAACTTTATTCGTTCATGAGTTATTTACAAGTTTCTGACCACTTATAAAATGTGTTCAATGTGCTGCCCATTGTGTTGGATTGTCAATGCAACCCTCTTCTCCCACTCTTCACACACTGATAACAACACCGCAGAAGAAATGCCAGCACAGGCATCCAGTATCCGTAGTTTCAGGTGCTGCATATCTCGTCTCTTCACACCATAGACAATTGCCTTCAGATTACCCCAAAGATAAAAGTCTAAGGGGGTCAGATCGGGAGACCTTGGGGGCCATTCAACTGGCCCGCGATGACCAATCCACTTTCCAGGAAACTGTTCACCTAGGAATGCTCAGACCTGGCACCCATAATGTGGTGGTGCACCATCTTGCTGGAAAAACTCAGGGAACGTGCCAGCTTCAGTGCATAAAGAGGGAAACACATCATCATGTAGCAATTTCAAATATCCAGTGGCCTTGAGGTTTCCATTGATGAAGAATGGACCCAGTATCGTTGTGCCCCATATACCACACCAAACCATCACTTTTGTTGTTCCAACAGTCTTGGAGGGATCCATCCAATTTGGGTTAGTGTCAGACCAATAGCGGTGGTTTTGTTTGTTAACTTCACCCTTCACATAAAAGTTTGCCTCATCACTGAACAAAATCTTCTGCGTGAACTGAGGGTCCTGTTCTAATTTTTGTTTTGCCCATTCTGCAAATTCTGTGCGCCGATCTGGGTCATCCTCGTTGAGATGCTGCAGCAGCTGGAGTTTGTAAGGGAGCCATTTGTGAGTAGCTAATATCCACCGAAGGGATGTTCGACTAATGCCACTCTCCAGTGACATGCGGCGAGTGCTACGCTGTGGGCTCTTGCTGAATGAAGCTAGGACAGCCACTGATGTTTCTTCATTAGTGACAGTTTTCTTGCGTCCACATTTTGGCAAATCCGACACTGAACCAGCTTCACGAAACTTAGCAAGCAGTTTGCTGACTGTAGCACAGGAGATGGGTGGTCTCGTAAGGTGTCTTGCATTGAAATCTGCTGCAGTGACCCGGTTATTGCGTTCACCAGATATCAACCCAATTTCAGTCCGCTCCTCACATGTTAACCTCTTCAACATGTCAATGGCTCTGAACAAAGAGAAACTTGTAAATAACTTATGAAAGAATAAAGTTACGTTGAAACCAAGCACACCATTGTTTTTCTTGTGACATTACCAATAAGTCTGATGTGTCACATGGCCCTCTTCCTATTAAAAAAACAAAAGTTGTATCCAAGATGGCCGACTTCTAAATGGCCACCATGGTCACCACCCATCTTGAGGAGTTTGCCCCCTCACATATACTAATGTGCCACAAACAGGACTTTAATATCACCAACCATTCCCATGTTATCACGGTGTATCCATCTAAATGGCCCACCCTGTAGTTTGGCTTGTTTGATCAGGTGAGGATACAGAGAGCCAGGCTGTCGTTTACCTTGAATCTGAACCAACTAAACATCAACAGAATGATACCGATATCTGTTAAGCTGCACCTTATTCTTGGAACTTGTGAACTAGTGCAGAGCTGCGAGTGTAACCCAGTTTTTTTTTGTATCAGTATCACTATTTTAAAAAGATACGAGAATATGATCACTTAGTGTGTGTTTGTGTGTCACTGCGTAGAAAACAAGTAGGATTACATTGCAAATTTCTTGCAAACTGCTTACCCAAATGCCCTGAACTCAACAGTTATTCAACCGTAACGTTTAACCGTCACAATTAAGCACCACTCCCTGAAACCTGAAGTACTTCTAGTCTAAGTTGAGAAGCCTAAAGCAGGCCTTTGGAGGGGTGTGAAATAATAAAGATAAAGATGAATATCAAGAATAAAATAAAAGATGAACATAAAGATAAGGACTCCTTTATTGTTGTTGCACTTGGGCATTGTTCAGTGAAAGTGGAGCAAAACTTACGTTTCAGCAGAACATGCAATCATATACATGCTTGCACTAATCACTCATTCCCCAGAATAAAATAGCAAATATAAAATTAAGAATACACATATAATACAGTTCTGTTAAAAAGGATATTGCAGCAGCCATGCAGTGGGAATAATATTGACTATTGTACCATGTTTTGCTAGTGTTTAACTAGTTAAGCATCCACGCCCCCAGAACAGGGGGCAAAAGGGAGGCGATCGCGTCTAATCGGTTATAACACGGGGTCAAAAATATAAGTCCCAACATGTGTAGTAGCCACAGAAACCTCTGAATCTCTGTTAAAATCTCATTGAACCATTTCTACACCCACCAAACAAAGCAAAGACACCAAAAAGACACCAAAGAACAGTTAAATGATTTCCTGGAGTTAAATATGAACCAAAGCACATTTTCAAAGGTGTTATTTGCCATAAAATATTTTTAAGGGAATCAGGCAAGGGAAATAAAAAATCTAGTTTTTCTGTGTTTGAGTCACAGTGACTTTGACATAATAACATTGGCAGTACTATTTACACCTCTGATGAAAGCTCACAAGTGTTAGCTTTATTTTGGTACCGAGACTGTTTACACAGAGTTTGTAATTGCAGAGAAATACTCCTTTTATTTTGGGCATTTTATTTTTGAGGGGGAAGCTCAGAAAACCCCTGGAGCCTAGCAGGTTAAATAATGATGGTCAACCAGAGGAGTACGGTCTATGAACCTTTTATATATAAATATATATATACTTTAAAAAAATATATATATATATATGTATACTTTTATATATAAATTTTCTTTATATTTTGTCTGAACAGGAACTAAAAAAAACCGAGTGGGATATTCTGTCTGAAAACAGATTTGATTTGACATGGTTGTTGTTGTTTTGGCAACACCTGCGTCATACTTGAAGAAATAATGTGTCATGTCCTGAGCAGCTTAATAATGAAAGGACAACCACATCATTAGTATTACAGATTTCTTCCATATGTTTCTCTTCAGAGGTCTTTAAGGACCAAGAGTTGGTTGGTTTAGATCCAGAAATGAAAAAGTGCTGAACTTAATGCAAGATTTCCAGCCTGTTTCGAGTAAAATAACACATTTTTCTCACGGCTACTAGCACAGTTCTTTTGTGCTAGTAGCCTTGTGCTATTCTTTTGTGCTTATTTATTTTTATGTCATGGCTTTATTGAGGCAGGTGTGTCTCCCAACTTGTCCTTTCTTTAAGAAAGAAGATTACTATAGTGACAGTTTATGTTTTTCTCAAGGCCCAACCAAGTTGTTTCTTATGCCTAAACCTAAACAGCAATTGAAAACTAAATTAAAAGTGAGTGAAGATTAAACCCTGGGATAAAAGAGACACCGAGCGCAAAATACACCCACACCTCACTCTCCTTGCAAACGTACAACTTATGTCACCACCAATTATCAATGGGGAGCAGCTGAAAGAAGAACTCTTGGTGGTCAATATTGTATAAAAGCACAGATGCCAAAAGAAAGTGTTTCTGTAGTGCAATCAGACAAAACAGAGTTATGTGACACCGCAGAATGAGAACATACTGAAATATTCCATGTTTCTGGGGTTGTTGTAATCTGCTGAGCGCATGTTGAGTTTTTGTGTGAAGGGGTGAACATGTTGTCTTGATAAGTCATTAAAGACTGTAGTAATGCTGTCTGAAGGTGGTCTGTAGTGTACATTGTTATATAGCATGTAAGTTCAGGCCGTGTTCCATAAGCAGGACCCAGCTTTAGCTATTCAGTTCCATAAACTAAGATAGACAAGGAAAAATTCAAGCTGTATCTCAACTTGAGTTACTTCAGTTGCAGAGGATTCCTAGTCTGGTGACATATAATTAACATGTTGACTCATTCCCAAACATTTCAATGAAAATCACCATGTTCTCATCTTCACTCTTCTTCTCCAGATGTGAATGTGATGTGCGTTTTTTCGGAGGATTGTCTGCTCCCCTGCAGCTTCCAGCCCGGCAGCAACGAGACCATTGAATGGTTCAGGCAAGACGTGGTGGTCTACAAGTATTTCAATCATCAGGAGTATTTCAATCATGATCATCTCAGCGGACGGGCCCACATTTTTCAACCTCTGCTGTCTCGCGGCAATGCCACCCTGATGCTCAGGCACAGCGTTCTCAAGGACAGGGGCATGTACAGGTGTCACGTAAACAGCTCAGCGGGTGAACACAACGCAAAAGTCATCTTGAAGATAGAAGGTGAGTTTCGATTCGATGTCACAACTAGATATTTAATGATTCCAGATGCAGCCTTGTGCAAAAGAATCACTGCTTATGTTTTTCGAGTTTGCTTTAAAGCAGTGAGACTTTTAGTGGTCTTGAGCAATAGTTCCCCAGGCTGCACATCAGCTGCTTTGTCATTTGTTTTCAGTACGTTGTACCTGACTGTTTTCGGAGCAATGTTTTGGTTTTTCTTTCTGTTTTAAAGCAGTTTGACAGGAATGAAAGCACCTTGAGGCAACTGTTGTTATGATTTGTTTGTTTAAGGAGCCTGGAGAACTATCCCTGAAGACTACTTAAAGAAATTATAAGAAACCTTGCCCAAGACAGTTCCGGTGGTGTTTGCTAATACCAAATATTGACTTTCAGACTTCTAAGAATTGTAAAATAAATGTTTTTATTATAGACTGTCTTTCAAAGTCAAGGTCAAAGTCAGCTTTATTGTCAAAAACCATTTGTACAGATCATAAACAGGAATTTGAAATTACTGTGCTCTCACAGCTCTCAGTGGTACACTTTCCATTTATCTTTGCAGCTATTACAATGAATCAATGCATTAATAATGCTAATAAAATAACAAGCAAAATAACCACAGATTCAGCAGGTCCATGTCATAGAACATATTACTCAAATTCTTCAACAGCTTCACTGAAATATCACATGAATTTTAATATTCTGCTTCTCACTTTCAAGTCTGTCCACAATCCCACACCTCCCTACCTCTCTGTTCTTCAGCACAGTGCTTCCTGAACTCTGAGCTCTTTTATCTCATTATGACATCTGCTCATCTGAGCCACCCCACATTCGCAACCTATCACATTCTCCCTACATTTAAAACCAGTCTTTTTAAGTTTGCCTATTCTCTTTTATTATATTTTATCATGGACTGATATTCTCCCTGTGTTTGTGTATTGTGGTCACAAAGGTGCAACGTTGGCTATATAGGAATGATATCAGCTAAAGCAGTTTCTTAGGGAGTATTTACCATGTTGTGTTTTTATGTCCTCCCGTGTGTGTGTGTGTGTGTGTGTGTGTGTGTGTGTGTGTGTGTAGCCCCAATCCGAGGCCTGTTCCTGGAGCAGTCTAGGATGAGTGGCTATGAGGAGATGAAGTGCACCGTTAACAATGTCTTCCCAGCTCCTCGAGTAACCTGGGAGACTGAACCCCCAACATTTGAATCCCTCAGACCAGTCACGCGCATAATACCTAACAAGATGGGTCTGTACAGTGTGGACAGCCGTCTCAAGAAGCTGAAAGGACTGCCGGACATCATCTACATTTGCAAAGTCACCAGACTCTACAGTGGACAGACCTGGACTGCTTCGATAAGACAGCGAGGTGATTCATTCTTCATAGTTGTAAGAGTTAAATGATGCCACCGTGTGTTAAAATATATTCCACTACTCCACCTCTCTGTCATGATGGGTGCAGTTTCCATTGTGGACGGAGGAAAACATGCCGCAGTCAGACCTTTCACTTATTTCTTCAGTTCATGTAATTTTGTTTTGTGTTTTGTTGATTTAAGTTAAAAAATTCCATATTTCCTACGGTGATTTATGACATGCACTCAGGCTTTTTGAAGACTTTGCATGGGGAGTGTTATGACAGCATCTAGTGGAAGGATTTCATATTGCACTCGGTTGCTAAACTGTAAACCTGCAGACTTTACGAGAGGGACAATTTGATAAAGCTGAAATCATTTTATAGAGGAACATATTTTCTTTCTTTCAACATTTCCATTTATGATAGTAATAGACTCATTAGAAGCAAAAATTGTAGGGTGTATGCTCAGGACAAATCACCAAATATGTTTAAAGGTCCAAACAACAAATTGAATTCTTTGGATTAAAACATTTCACACAATACCAACTTGTAGTCCATTGCCCACTGACAACTGCATAATAGAAGTAAAACATCTTCATTCATAAAACATTAAAACATTAAATACACAATAAAATACAGTACAAATACATAAATGGCAAGAAAAACCAACAGACTTCATTCCATTAGGTCTGCAAGGTGATTCAGCCTTCTACTACACCAGTCAGTCTGTAGAAATTGCACAAGGACTTTACTCCTTGCCAATGCACACCTCATCTACTTGAAATATTTACAAATACATGTTAACCTTTGAGCTACATAAAAGCACATTTTATAATATTTTACCTAAAAGGATTGTCCAAAAGTTCAAAAGTGGCCCTCTTCCAAGGCCTCACTGAGAACAACAAAAGAACTGTAGTCTTTGACCCCTTCACTTAATATATACTACATACTGGGCCTACCCACCTGCTTCAAACCTTCTGTTTTTAAGTGGCAGCCAATCATAAAAAGGCTGGGTTAAAGGGGAGGAGCTAAAACAACATGGATGAACTGAGGGGTTTACACCAAGACTCAGTATGAGATATTTTTTTTTAAACAAAGGAGAACATTTTAAAGTAGAATTACGTACCCCAGTACTCCAATAGACTCCAACAGAGTAAAAAAGTGTACAAAGCAACAGCAAAATACTTTATTTTTTTTTAGATGCAACGTGTACCTTATTTTGGCAGTAATCCTATTTGTGTCTCTCCTGTAGAAATAAGAGAATCTCCAGGGACAGACCTGACAGTTCCCTGCGCCGTCCCCAGTTACATGAACAAACCCTCCCTCAAGTGGACTTTCTCTAATGGCGAGGACCTTTCAACCATCTTAACCTATGACAGCCGGTCAGAAAACATCATCTCCTCACCGCCCTGGAAGAGCCACGCGGAGCTGGACCCCTTCAAGGTCTCATTTGGAGATAGCTCAATAAGACTGATGGACCCCAAGGAGTCGGAGCACACGGGCAGATACACATGTGTGTTATCCATGCCGTACGGCACGCACACTGAACGTAGTGACATCATCATCGGCAGTCCTGTTGGTAAGGTTACAGACACAGGAAATGATTTCAAAAATGATTTCAACAATCTAACATCAATCAAACAATCAACAATCTAACATCCAGCACTGGGATATGTCGAAGGTTAAGCAATGTGCTTTTTAAATTAATAATAATTTTTAATTGTCTTTTATAAATGATCTTATCTGTGCATCCACACGCTACATTATTTGGCTTTAAAAACAGATAAATGTAATATGTAATGTTGTTTTCTTTCTCTAAAAACAGCTGATTACTGTATTTTTAAAAAGAAGCCCCATTATGACCATTTCCAGCTCCATAGTTTAAAATCTTAGACTCTACTACAGAGGCTTTGCTGATTTTATGATTTTAAGGCCCTCTGTTCAAATTAAGTCAAGCGACAAGCCTTTAACGCGTCCCCTTTCAGACCAATTTACTTTTGATTGGCTGCCCCTCACAAAAAATGAATATTATAACAGGTGGGCGGGGTTTTCTGTGATCACAGCCAGAGCTGTGTGACTGAGACAACCACATGAGCAGCAACCAGTAGTGTAGGTTACAGAGCCACAACTGCCTGGATATTAAGCATTAAGAGCAAACTTCAGCCTGAGCTTTTGATTCACAGAGATGACTTGAACATATTCTCACCTCATTATTTTAAACCCTTGGCCGTGTTTAATTAGGTAAAAAACAAACTGAGTATAACAAATACCCCTTAAGGCTGAGTGTTTTGTATAATGATCTGTATTGTTGAAATTAACCTGTTTCTGTTACTTTTTTTATTTTTGTTGCATTGTGCAGATAAGAACACTACAAAAGGCAGTCCATCATATTTGTGGATTCTGGGCCTGGTGGTTGGACTACTGCTTTTGTCTCTGGGAGGGATTCTGGTCTACCGGAAGCTAAAAGGTAAAGATGGACTCCAGTTGAAAGAAAAGCTGTGAAACAACAACTTTACTGCACTCAGAACTTGAAACATTTTAGCGCTAACTGATTCTCATACTGATGTTTTAAGTGGAAGTTAGTTTGAAGAAATGGTGGCCTTTACATAAGACTTAAAAGAAACACAAATAAATATACATAAATAGATTAAAACAAGCTGGACTGTTTTTTTAACCTCCAATTAAAATGAATCTCTGAGTTTTTATTGCAAATATTTAACTTTTTAATCTTAAAGAATTCAAGTTTGTCTCAGAAATTTACCGCGTCAGCTAATCAAACCACAACACACTTATTATATTGACCAATTTAAGACATCTGGGTAAGAAATCTGGGCCCAGCCGTTGGAGCCAAATGAGTTTTTGCTTTTTTGGAGTAAAAGGGTTGGTTAACATGCACACACTGTATCGGTGCACAGTTGTGGGGCATAGGTGTGTGTTAGATGATAAATGTGGTTGTACTCACCTGATGTTGAGTAGGGCGAGCATGAGGGAAAACTTTCCGCTGACCGCAGCTTGACCGCATTTTGACTGCAACTTGATGTATAGTTTAAAGCACTAATCAATATCATACTCAGATGTTGTAGTTTGTTATTGTAATTGGTGCAATTTTTTGTGCGTTGCACGTCATCTGTATCCTCGTGTTTAGTTGGAGGAGCTGCAACAGCCAATTTCTATTTGGGTAACTGTCAATTTTGCTTTTAGGAAAGCTCCTAACCGAGGGGATTATCTAAATTACAGCAATAATAGGAGATAGTTGAATCATTTAAATACAAAGAAAAGTGAGGTTCATTGAACTGTTGCTTAATTCTTTGTGACGTAGAGTTAGCAAAGTGCTGGAGGTCATTATTGCCATGATAGCTTTGGACAGTGGCAGCAGGTTTGTCAGCTGCGAGCTCTTTCATGGTGTTAATGCCAAATCCTGACCCTCCCATCTAAATGTTGCAGCTTAAATGGAGACTCCTCAAACCGGGCAATGTTTTTCCTTTGTTCTGTCATTCAGTGTTGGAGCGCCTGTGTGAATAGATGCTCTTCTGCATAGCTTGGTTGTAATGAGTGCTTATTTGCTCTGACCTCTGGCATCAGCAAAGCATTTTCACTAGAGAAATGTGCCTCACTGGATATTTTCTCTTGATGGAGCTGGATGTGTAGATCAAATGTTTCTGAAATATTCAGACCAACCCATCTGTCACCAAAAACTGGGTCACGTTCAAAGTCACTTAAATCACTTTCTTTTCTCATTTTGATGCTCAGCTGGAAGGGGCAGCTGTTCAGGTGTAACTAAAAACTGACCAGTGAGTGGATTTTCAGCCTTTGGAATTAGCAGCAACTATTACGTATTTATGTCTACTGCAGTAGTAAAATAAAATTTGAATATTTTATTCCATCTTTTGAACTTTTTGAATTCACCACTGCAGATATCTGGTGTCATTTTAAGTAGTTTTGTGTGAGTGCTTTGTGTTCTTTGTGCATCACAGTTCTTTTAACCCAGTTCTTTTGTTTGTTTCTCTGTTTTAACACTAGTTCAGATCTTTTCTTGATCTTCATTGTGGTCAAGCTTAAGTAAAGCAGGCAAAGAGAAAGGAAGTGCTGTTTTGGAATATTTGACTATTACCTGTCTGTGACAAGGTCAGAAGCAGACATTGTCAGTAGTAATATACCTATAGCTTTTTTGCCCCCTCAAGAATCTAAATATTTGTGTCACAATGATTTCTATAAAAGCATTGTGACACAAATATTTAGATTCTTGATTCACAATGTGTCTGAACTCAAAATCTTTAGAGTTTCATATTTATAAAGTATCGCAAAGAATACATTTATACCATTGTATGAGCTACACTTCTTGTAAAAAATAAACTGATTGGAAATGCGTTTGAGAAAAGCTCCTGCTGTGACCTTCCTTCTGTGAGGGCACACACACACACACACACACACACACACACACACACACACACACACACACACACACACACACACACACACACACACACACACACACACACACACAGAGAGAGAGAGAGAGAGAGAGGGGGGGGGATCATTAATAAAGGATTGGAGTCGGTTTTGGATTTTCACTTGTTGTTGGCTTTAATATGAACAGTCACATAAAATTCATTCCAATTTTTAGCCTTCGCTTCAATTAAGATGTTTCTTTAAATCTACAACAGCTTTCCTTTCAAAGAGTTTACTGACATAGTAAAGAAGTAGCTAGGGAACTTAGTAAGTATGAGCAACATTAGCTTAGGGACAGTTTCCACAATAAAGAGGATTTCATCATCTGCAGTTCGTCAAAAAGTGCCATATTAAAAAACAATTCAGCAAACCCTCAGAGTGCAGATACAAACTACTGAACAATGGGTCCAACTGCTGCAGCACCTGTTTGTGAATGGTTAACACTTAAGGAATTTCCATTGTTTGAGGGGCTGTGTGGTTATGCAGCAGCATCTACAGTAGCAGCAGCAGCATCTACAGTAGCAGCATCTACATTAGCAGCAGCAGCATCTACAGTAGCAGCAGCAGCATCTACAGTAGCAGCAGCAGCAACAGATGCAGTAGCGTCAGCACCACCCCGATAAGCATGTGTGCTAGGTGCACACACCCTTTCAGGCGTGACAGAAGCCCCAGTAATAAGACAATCGACGGTAGCTTGAGTAACAACAACTACAGGCAAATCTGGATGTGTTTCGGTTGGTTGATCAACAGCATCATCAGCAACGGGTTCAGAATGAGTTGGACAAGCGCGCTCATTAGACACAGCACTGCGTGCTGCAGCGAGACTGCTAAGTGTTGCATGCAAAACTTGATAGTTGCTTACTAATTGTGCAACCGCCTGGTTAAAAGCGTCAAAGTCAAACCATTTAGCTCGAGTGGAGGTACCATCATTGTGTTTGAATAATTTACGGGGTGGATCCATGGTGTGGATTTTAAAAGTCACCTATTTAGAACGGTGGTATTTATGAGATGTAATAAACCCGAGGTATTGTTTATTGTCTGCTGGATACTAGTTAGATCCCCTGCTATTTCTTGCAAGTTCCCCGGTGTTGCTTCTTGATGTTGGTTGACTTTAGCTGCTATTTCTTGCTTGATCGCTGTGGAGATATATATATATATATATATATATATATATATATATATATATATATATATATATATACACACACGTATGTATAGATGGTGTATCATTTCAAAAACAGGATGTGTTTGGCTCTTTTGATTTATTTATGCCTATACTCACACTTTGTTCTGCGTTATTCCGGATGGCCCCGATTCTTGACACGCTGTGTACTCTGTCTCAGGCCTGGCGTATTAGAACATTTGTAAATATTTAAAACCTTTTTTTTCCTTTAAATTGAGCGTCATGTATAGAGACTTGTATACATACCTAGCGTATGGCTTGGTCTTATTGCACCGGCTTCTGTAGGTTTTTCTGGACAACTTATTGAACCTGTGACTGGGGGATAAGCCCAGTTAATACAAGGTTTAAACAAACACGCATATATTTAAAACATGTGTAACACTGTATTTACCTTGTGTTTTTTAGAGGTGTAGTTTGCCCAATATAGCTTTGTGATCCTGTAGAAAGAAAGAGAAATATACATTTTAAATGTTACTATGTGAGAAGCAGGTAATATTGCTTCTAAAACAATGAGACTGTTTTGTGTGAGCTGATGACTGTTTTTAAAAAAAGAAGAAGAAACACAAACCTTGTGTAAGTGTAAGTATGGTGTCCCGTTGTGCCGATCTCCTAAAAATCAGGCTTTTGTTTAGAAAAAGAAAACAGTTTGAATATTTTATGATATACTGGGGTATACATTTAAGAATCCATTAATAGTCTTGTTTTACTTACCATATATGTTGTCCATGTTAAAAAGAACGCTGTTAGGTTTGCTGATGAACGAAGTGTTATGCTCTCAAGGGTCAATGTGAAGTAGTGAGGAAAAATACAGGGTGTCTGCTTAGGGTGTTTTATATGGGTGGGGCTAGTTTCAGTTGACCTCTGAGATGTAGAGATAAAAGAGTAGGCTGTAAAGAAGAAAGGTGGAAAGCCTTTGGAGACTCTGTTGGACATGGTTTCAGTTGACCTCTGAGATGGTAAGATAATGGAGCTACAGTTGGGATGTGTGCTGGGATGCTCTTGATAAAGGGAGCCTCTTTTATTGTTTTATGACTTGTTTTGCTGACTGTTGGGGACCTAACTGTAATCAGAATCAGAATACTTTATTGATCCCTGGGGGAAATTATTTTTTGTTACAGTGCTCCATTATAAACCAACATAAACCAACATTAAATTAAATCATCTATGTCTAAATAACAGCGCTCACTGACTGATGGGGGTCTAACTGCAACCCCCTCTGTCCAACTGTTACAGAGTGTGGCTAGGTGTGAATATGCGCTTTTAGAAGTATCACAGTTTATTTCTAAAAGAATACATGTTGTTTGTGGTATTCTGTTTAAAAACTATTAGCCTCTGTGTCTTTTCGGAGCGCTAAAGAAAAAAGTAGTTAAATCATCCATGTGTAATCAACAAGTCTTACTGTTGCAGGGTGTTTGTGACTAGTAGATAATTAGAGGTTTAGTTGCATTAAAGGCACGTTGGGGGTTGATACAGCGCTAGTGTGGCTAGGTGTGAATATGTGTTTTTTAGAAGTATCACAGTTTATTTCTAAAGGGATACATGTTGTTTGTGGTGCTCTGTTTGAGAACTATTTGCTCCTAAATAGCACTAAAGAAAAAGCAAAATGCTCCTAACTAGTTAAAATACCCTAAACTAGTTAAATGGGCTGTTGGGGGGTGGGGGGCAAAAAAGCCATAGGTGTATTGTCCTTGTGTACAGAAATGTTGTAAGCCGAAGCCATTGCTGATTTATTTATTCAGTGTTGCTGATATTCTCTCTTCTGTCTGCAGGAAGAAACACCGAGGCCAGCAAAGATCCAGAAGAGGCCACTGAGCTGCGTTCAGCCAAAGGTTGGTACAAAGGTGACTTTTGTTGCCTAAACAAATGTCAGAACAGAACTGGAGTGTGTTTTTTTTTCTTCTTTTTTTAAAGGCCAAATTTGATCTATCCTCATGTCTAGAAAAAACAGGCTCTTCTATCTTAAACTAACAGCCTTATAAATATGCAGTATCTTGATAATTAGAGATGAACCTATTTGGGTAAACTGCTGTAGCCAGGTACACTGATTCAATTGTAGACCAAGTATCCATCCTCTTACCCTTCTCCTGTGTTTCTCCTGTTTCAGATGGAGACACAAAGTGAGAATCAGCGCTCCGGAGTGCCACAAAACAGCCCTGAGACCAGACTTTGACGAAATACTAACACAAGCAGCACTCACACTGTTACACACTGAAGAGGAACTAGGAGTTTCTTAGAGAGATTCACTTTATTTTTCTATTTTCTAAGACTACTGGATACTTTTGTTTGGCAAGTCTGTGTGCTTGCATGAACGGATACTTTCTTCTTCAGAAGCCAAAGTTGCATCCAGACAGCGAGGAACTCGATGTGTTCTTACAGAAATGTTTTTTTGTGGAGATGCCTAAAAATGTCTTCTTCTCAACTAAAAAATTCACAGAAAACTCTCTGAGTGATCGAGATGCCCACTTTCGCCTTAAAAACAGGCTCTGAACTATATTGAAGATCACGATCCTTCACCAAATGAGGCCCTGCTCTGGAGGATACTCAGGAATTATTGTTAATTATTATTTAACAACAGAAACAAACCAAGTGCCTGCTGTGTATAGCTTTGAGACCTGGTGTCATCTCACACACCAGTTATCTGGATGGTGTTTGCACATATATAGCTCCACATGCTTTAGCAGTGTAGTAATAGCAGCTAGCAAGCCAAAGCTATTTGTAACTGACTGTCAGTAGTCCGTTCAAAATAGCTCCTGAACGTTCTGGCCACTTTCTGCTGGTATAAAAGTTTATTATGGAGAAAAAAAGATTAACGAGACATTTGTACCATTGTGTGATTTTTAGTGGAAGATTTTACACCCCAGCAGAGGTGAAAAGAAACCTGTCCCACACTATCCTGCTGTCTTAACATCACTGAACTTTAAAGGACTCTTTACAAGATGAGTTATAAAAATGAATGTAAACATAATTCAATGATGTGACTGAAACGACACGCTCGTGTTTTAACGTGGAGAGATTAATGTTAATCTGTCTGTGATCGTCAGAGTCATGTTTCATGAATTATACTAGACCTCTTTCTAAATGTGTCATAATAAATTAATGTATTAAAAAAAGACTAATTACTGAACTCATTAAGTCTGCTTGTTTTACTTTAGGTTGGAGGAGGAAAAATGTCAAGGAAAGCACTTTCCTGTTGAGGTTCTCCCTCCACTTTGAGTTTGAAGTTTTGTTTAATAGAGTGTGTTTATTATGGGCTCATTTAAATAAGATAATGCAGTGTATTCTTTAGGGTGAGTCTATCTTGTGCATTTAATGTATGACTGTGTAGTGTCCCTCCTCACTTTATGGCATCTTGCTCCAATAAGCCAAGCTGGAGTTCAGGCTTTAAAACAACACTTTACAAACTGACATCAACAACAACATGTATCCCTTTAGAAATAAACTGTGATACTTCTAAAAGTACATATTCACACTAGCGCTGTATCAACCCCAATGTGGCTTTAATGCAACTAGTCTTATAATTATCTACTAGTCTGCAACAGTTAGACTCGATGATTACACATAGATGATTTAACTACTTTAGGGGCATTTCACTTTTCTAAAAGTTTCACAGGCCAATAGTTTTAAATAGAGCACCGCAAACAACATGTATCCCTTTAGAAATAAACTGCGATACTTCTAAAAAACACATATTCACACCTAGTCACACTCTGTAACAGTTAGACAGAGGGGGTGCAGTTAGGCTCCCAACAGTCTGTAAAAAGGTATGAAGCAACAAAAGAGGCTCCCTTATCAAGAGCATCCCAGCCCAAAGGTGTTTCTTCACAAACAGTTAATTCCCACACTCTGTAACAGTTAGACAGAGGGGGTTGCAGTTAGGCTCCCAACAGTCTGCAAAAGAAGTCATGAAGCAACAAAAGAGGCTCCCTTTCAAGAGTATCCCAGCACCCATCCCAACTGTAGTTCCATACATTCCACATTTTTTAATTACAAACAAACAAACAGTTAATTCCATTAGACTGACATCTTATCTGCATAAAGTTTGATGATTTTGACATGAGGATGTTTTCACAGTTACAGTCATATTATTTGGAAAGTTGCTTTCAATATTTTACATCTCGTTACATACGAGGGAAATAATTATCTGATCCCCTGCTGAATTTGTCAGTTTGCTCACAAGTACATGAACAGTGTTTTTATAATAGCTTCATTTAATAAAAATAGAATTAATATAAACCAAATGAAGAGAAACACATTATATAAATTAAATTGCATATCGTTAAATAAGTATTTGACCCCACAAGCAAAACATGACTTACTATTTTAGAGAAACCCCCGTTGGCAAGCACAGCAGTAAGTCACTTCTTGAAGGTTTGCACAAATGTTAGGATGAATTTTATCTCACTCATCTTTCCAGAAACTCTGTAAATCCTTTAGTTTTCATGGCTTGGCAACTCAAAGCTTAAGTTTCATTACGATTTCTCCTTCAAGCAGGACAAGCTGCTGCCAAATTTTTGATTTTGGTTCCATCTGACCTCAGGACCTTCTCCCGAATCTTCTATGAATCATTTAGATATTGAATGGTAAACTTGAGCAGAGGAAATATTTCAGTCCAGTATGTGTTAAGGTCTTTTTGGATTTCTGAGCATTGACAAGCTCCTTCATTGTAGGGCTGATCCACCACCTTTATCATGATTGTCCTCAGCCCATGAGGCAAACTCTCGCATGGAGCTGGGGAGACTGATGAAGATTTCATATTTCTTCCCTTTTTGAATAATCGCATCAACAGTTGTGACGTTGTCGACAAGCGACTTGCTGACAGTCTTGGATCCCATTCCAGCCTCATGAAGGTTTGGAATCAGATACAAGATTTCAGTGTTGTGAAATAATTTCGAAATTGTCACTAACGATCTTTTGCAAGTTTTTTAATAAGCGTGTGCTTAAATATGTCACTTTACAAGAATTTGATATATATTTAAATAATTTTTTTCAATTATTTGGAGTACCGTCGGGAAACTCCCAGCATTTTGTTCAATTTGGACAATGTTTTTGTTTTTGTGGTACAAACTGAGACATCTGAATTAACACTGGTTTTATTTTAACTGGTTGATTTTCCTAACACAGTAAAAATCATGTTTGAACTCCCTTTCTCTTCACTGTCTAAATATGTATAAATTATGTGTGTGTTTATATGTTATGGTGAAAATAAATAAATTTTTATCGGGCATGATTTGAACTGTGAGGATTCAGATCTGAAAACACTTCAAACAAAGACACATTAAATGACTTTGAAAAGAAAAGAAAATCATCAAAAGGACTTAAATCTTGCTATGTCAATCCCCGGACCTTGAAGAAAGTACACAGGTAAGGTTAAGGTCATGACCTTAACCTTACCTGTGTACTGTGTTATGTAAAAATTCATTTTTACAGCAAGGATTTTATTGGAGTAAATGTTTAACCTACTTTGGGGAGAAAAAGGAGGAAAGCCCCAAAAATGAAAAGGAAGCTCACCTCTTCTGCTTTGTGCTGGATACAGTAAATAATATTTTTGCAACAGGAATATTAATCATTATTAATGCTGCTTATTTCAAACAGTAACAGACCATGTCGGCAAAAAGTCCCACAGGACAACAAACAGAGGAGTTCACTAGAATCTATGTGAGCCTGAGTGAAGCTGTGTGTGTGTGTGTGTGCCAGTTTGCATTGTCTGCATTGTAGGACAGATTTCCCACCTTGTGTCCCCCACACACCTGCCATTAATCACACATCGGGTGTTGATGACATGTTGACACAGTTCATGGTACCTGGCTCTTGACCTTGTTGCATTTACTTGTGTGCAAAAGTGATTGTTTCCTGCCTGTCTTTCTGACCAGCTTTGCTCAGATTTCCCAACACGGAGTGCTGACTCTTGTGTAGAATCGGGAGTGGATTGGATTCTTGTGATGGACCGAGTTGAAAAACAGGAGGAGCCCAGGAATTATTAGAAAAATATAGTTTCCATTTATTTAACCCCCAAAAATTATATATACAAGACTAATAAATGTTGAGCTCATAAAAGAGGTCAAAGAAACAAAACTGAACTCATGCAACGACTGCAACCTTAACAAACCAAATGACTGCCCAAACATACATAATTGACCTAAACATGAAATGACATACAAGGGTATATATAATGGCTGATCAGACCATTGTGACACATGAGGGGTAACAAACAAAACACAATCATAAATCACAAACGATGCAGTACAATCTAGTTTGTTAATAAACTAAACACTAAAGAAGAAAATCAAAAACCCCATTAAACCCTAAACTCAACTATTTAATTAAATACAAATACTTTGTTTTTAAAGTAAAGAAAACACACATTCCCCCCTTCAGCAGGAAGTGGTGGTGTGGTCCAATTATCTTCCTTTGTATTTAATGGTTTCAAACCCTGGCTACCATCTTTTGTCCGGCAACTCCCAGGGATGATGGCAGGTAAGAAATAAAAAGACAAAGGTTAGTCAGAAAGCAAAGAAATGAAGTAGTATGAATACATAAGTAAACTAAATGTGCGCGCTTACAAATAGAACAAATGTATCCAAACCAATCAATGAAGTTATTGGCAACTAAAATGTATTACTATGTTCAAAATGAAGAATGAAAATACAAAAGTTACCGACTTTAGAGTGTGGGCATGGGTTTGGCCATCACAATTCTGTTTGCATAATAAAACAATTGCATAGCAATATAACCTGAAAGTCTGGAAAATAAAATGCTTTTAAGAGATTACTTTGGAAGAGTATCTCCTTATCCATCAATTTTCAGTTGTTTGTTCTTTTTACTGTTTCGAGGCTGATTTCTGTTTCACTTCTAATTGCAGGCAGTTTGCCTTTACAAAAAGAAAGCAAAAAAACTACATCATTACAAGCAGAGACTGTGACAGGCTATCATTACCATGTTGATTTGAAACCAGGTGTTATGGGTAGGCTGAAGCTCATTGATAATGCAATGAACCTACACTCTCTCCTGCTAATGAAGTGTTAGTCACCAGCTGGCAAGAAGATCTCTGGATCAGTTTACCCTGCCCTACATGGCTCCTGTTGGTCCACCACCCAGAGCAGGGTTCACTATCTTGTGTACTGACTGGAGCCCCTGACAGTTTGGTGCCCAGCTTGCAAAACAGGCTTATGGTAAACTGAGTGCCACTTCTGTGGTGGGGAAGGAACCTGAACTGGTATGCAAGGTTGAGCGATACTAATCAGATCATTAGATTAGGTCTTGGCTCAACACACATTGGACTGGAAGGGAACAGAGTCCAGCTCCAGGAGAGAGGCACCTGATACTGGGGCTAAAAACAACCAGGTCATTGATCAGTTTTATCAACAATTGCCTGTGCCTGTATGGTCTGAGCATGTGAGTAAAGAGAGAGGCTGAACTTTAAATCGACCACCAACTGGTAGTTAGCTGGATCGGGTGTCACAGGAAGACGCTGAACGGGCCTGGTGTGCCATATTTCATAGTGAGGATGCATGCATGGAGCTGTGGATGTCATGGTGGTATTCCCAGAACCAGATGATATACACAGGTTAAGGAAGCTCAATAGGGCTCCACCAACTCCACCAGCAGGCCAAGTGGAGTTGAGGATGAATTGCTACCACAAGTGGAGGAGTTTAAATATCTCAAGGTATTGTTCCCAAGTGGTAGGAGAGTAGAGTGCAGACAGATTGGTACTGCATCAGATTACCAGCAACATGGACAATGTGCTGATCTGTTATGGAGAACAGAGCTGAGCACAGAACTGAAGCTGTTGAATTGCCAGTCAAACTACATAAGTTACATTATCCTACAGTCTTAAGATCTGGTATCTCAAAAGACTGAGATAATATATATATTAGCAATGAAATGAGCATCTTCCAAAGGTGGCTCCCTTAGAGATAAGGTGAGGAGATTAGTGATTAAGGAGGGAAATGCAGTAGAGTTGCTACTCCTTCAGCGAGACTCAGTCGAGGTGATTCAGGGATCTATAGAATGCCTCCTGGACACCTCTTGGCTGATGTGCTTCCCACATGTTCTGATGGGAGGAGCCAGACTGAAGACACACTGAAAGGATTATCTCTCTCTGTCAGCTTGATTAGAATTGATGTCTCCCTAAATGAGCCAGAAGAGAAGACATCCTGGACTACTCTGCTCCCCATACCAGACCTGGACAAGGAAAAGAAATTCAAATACCATCAAACCACAATAAATATATAGATCGAGTCAAGTCTATTGCTGTACTAAGTGGTTTTGAGTTATGGCTGTTTTCTTTCCACAAGGTTCACTCACAATGCAGGACGTCAAAAAAAAAAAAAAAAGACAGACAACTTCAGCTTCTGAAGTCATTGCTGATTGCTCTCTCTCTTATGCAGTATGAAACAGTTCCTGAGCTGCATGCAGTCAAAGAAAATCTCATATATACTTGCAAAACCAGACACTAGGTGGAGCCAGAGAATAGCTTCAAACACTAAGCTCTTTATTGTTGCCCAAAAACTGCATAACTGGTTACAACTCAAAAGTGACAGTGAAATGTTATTTATACTAACAGGGAGTGTGATATATTTCAAACAACTGCAATATTAGGCAACGTTGAATAATCAACCACCAAACAAGGTTACAGCAAGTTCAACAGCAGTATAATCTAATTGTCACATCACACATTGTTGTTTAATTGGCATTTTCAGTTTTAAGTCTTAAGAAATCCAATATGGCTTAATTACTTACAGATTTAAACACTGCCCACCTTCTCATCCAGTTCTCCTTATGAAAGAAAATATGCCTATTTAGGTAACTCATGTGTGACCAAGTGAACCAATTAAATTGCAGACCAAGCTGCCTACTCTATAATATCTAATCCTCTTACCCAGAATGCATTTCTCTTGTTCCACATGGAGCTGCAGGTGACAGTAACCTGAATGAGAACAGCCGTCTGACTGGCAGCACCAACGGACAATCAGACCCTCAGACCAGCTACAAGCTAACCGGAGACCAGTCACTAATGAAATACTAACACAACAAACACACACACTGCTACACACTGAAGAGAACCTCTAAGAAAGAGTGGATAATAGTGGCAGTACAGCAGTCTGCATGCATCATCTCTCATAAACAGATATGTTGTAGCATCTTCCTGGGGAGCTGGTACATTTAGATCTCGCAGTTATATCTGCAGTTACTCAAAGTGTTCTTACAGAAACATTTGTTTGTAAAGATGCCCAAAAATGCCTTCTTCTCAATCCTAGAAACAAATAAACAAACAAAATCCACAGTAAATTATTTTTTAAGGAATTCAGAAACCTATTTTTTCTCTAGAAAAAGTCAGGTTCTGAAATATATTGAAACATCTGTGCGATTATTATATTATCTTATGCCACATTATACCTCTAATGAAAGATTGTGAAATCTTTATGTAGTTTTAGTTTGCATTATTCTCCTGACTTAGAAGAAGATGATAACTATTACATTTATTTGTATTGCATTATACTGCTGATTCATAAGAAATACTGTTCTCAGAGAATCATGGCCTTGTTTGTCTGATTAGGAAGGAACAGAACATACTGCACAGGAAGCCAAGGTCATAACTTAGGCTCACTGAAATAGAAAGAATCTGGATGTTTAGGTTTTGTGACTGTGGAAGGGGGGCTAAAGCTATAAGAATGTGAGAAACGGTCAGACACTTCGAGATTTGGCGGACACCCTCCTGTCCACATCTCCCATCCAGATGATTAATGCTCAAAAGTGTTTCATGGAATAATGAGAATTGTATGGAATAAAGGGATTGATGATTGAGCATTTATACACAGAGTGTTGTTCTTCCTTCAGCCCAAAGATCAAAGAATTGGAAGATTTTAACACATCTTAGTCCTGTACCCAAATGAGGCCTAGCCCTGGGGGACAGTCAGGAATTATTGAGTCAAAGTTTGCAGGGCTGAACACTCCTCACAAAAACAAACTGACTGCTGTATACACCTCTTAAGCCTGGTCTCATCTTACGCATGTATTAATAGTAGCTTGCGACCTAGCCACGTTCCCCCTGGTAGACAACCTATCAGCAAGTAAAAAATAGCTCCTGGCCTGTCTCTTCACAGCTCTGGACACTTTCTCCTGGATATAAAAGTTAATGAGAAAGAAAATTAATTAAAGAGATACTGTATTAACTATTGTGTTTTGTAGTAGTAGTGTATACTCTAACAGATGGAAGAAATGTAACTGGGGCAATAGAGCAACTACGTTAAAACATGTTCCTTCATTCTCACAAGAGCTCTGTCAACTGAAATCAAACTAAGCAGTTTCATCTCAACTTAAGCCTGAAACAGTCCAACAAATTACTTAACCTTCATAATCAAGCCAACTAAAAATTAACTGAATTTGCAAATGCTGAAGTGACCAGGCCATTATTCTCAGACCAAGCCAGTGGTGAATACAGGGCTGGACCTAGGATTTTAAATGAGATTTTACATATAGCCCCCCCCCCCCCCCCCCCCAAAAAAAAAAAAAATCCAGCACAAACATTAAATCACTCACACTTCTCATAAATAAATGAAGATGAACACATGTAGAAGCCTGTGGTGCCTCAGTAAAGTTCGTTTGAGGAGGGAGTACATGAGTCTGAAGTTTCAGACGATGTTTCCTCAGCAGTTGTCATGCCAGCTAAAGTAGAAAAAGTACTGTACCAGTACTTTAGTACGGTACAGTCAAAGATCACTCCTAAATTTCTTGCAAATGATTTTTTAAAATAGTTTTCTAAGGGACCAAGGTCATGATGGTCACAAGGACCAAAGACAGTGACCTCAGTTTTCTGTTCATTTAAATTGAGAAAGTTTAAAGCCATCCATGTCTTAACATCTTTTAAAACCAGACTGTACAACTTTTGACCCAAAAAAAAGCAATTTCGAGATTGGTCTGTAATTTGATAAAACTGTTGAGACCATAGTCTGCTTTTTAAGAATAGGTTTCACCACAGTATATTTGGAGTCAGATGGAGCGGACCCAGACTGAAGACTGGGTCTGCTCCATCTCTGAGCTTTATTGAGGAGAATGGAAAAAACTACAGAATGTTTCTCCACTAAATTACGATCTTATTAAGAGTTACCAGCACAATAAAACAGGGAATGCTTTCTGAATTGGCTTCCTTGTCAGTGCCAGACTAATGTATGAGTGTGTAATGGCCCTTGCCAGTTGTGACATCTCATGTTAAATATGTCACAAACACTCATCTACCTTTCTGTATAAAGTTGAACTTTAAAAGGGTAAGAGTATCACAGATAGTGACACAATAGCAAAGAGTTAACCTTTGATACTTTGCTGCCAGAGATTTTAGGGATTTTATCATGAATGTTCAGTCTGAGTCAGAGATATCAGGAAGGACACGCCTGGTATTTCATTCTGTCTGTGGTTCCTTAAAGCTGCAGTGCTTTAATCAATCATTACACATTTATCAGATATACCAGTGGCAGACCTAACAAATTTTACATGGGAGCAAAGGAGGGCCAGAGGCGTAGGTGTGCTGTCTGTACTGCAAATCCTTTCACCTTCACAACACTCTTCACTTATTATTCCTTCAAGATATCCCCTACTCCATTTCTCTTCCTATCACCACCATGGTAGACCTACTTGAATCTGCTGCCAATGCTCCTGGTCATGCTTCCTTCTACCTGGTCACCCTCCCACAAAATAAATATCTTCCTTCTTTCCATCATGTCAGTATAATATGAGCCCCTGTTATTATTTTATTTTATTTTTATTAATTTTATTTTTTATGCAAGTGTTCACCTTTGGAACTAAGACATTCAAAAGGTTGTTGTTCCTCCTCTTCTGTGGAACCAGCTTGGATTGGGGAGACAGACTCTATCTCACTTTTAAGATTAGGCTTAAAACCTTTGCTAAAGCATATAGTTAGGGCTGGATCAGGTGACCCTGAATCCTCCCTTAGTTATGCTACAATAGGTGCAGGCTGCCGGGGATTCCAATGATGCATTGATTATTTCTTCTTTAGTCACCTTTCTTACTCACTATGTGTCAATACACCTCTCTGCACTGAATCATACTTGTTAGTAACCTCTGTCTCTCTTCCACAGCATGTCTTTTATCCTGTCTTCCTCCCCCAGTCCAACCAGTCGCAGCAGATGGCCCCGCCCCTCCCTGAGCCTGGTTCTGCCTGCAGTTTCTTCCTGTTAAAAGGGAGTTTTTCCTTCCCACTGTCGCCAAAGTGCTTGCCCATAGGGGGTCATATGATTGTTGGGTTTTTCTCTGTATCCATTTTTGTACGATCTACTGTACCTCACCCTATCATCTGGCAACGCTCAGTTTCCTCAGGTGAAAATCATGTTTCTCAGCCCAAACTTGTTTCTCAAGTTTGGGCTGGAAAATTGTTTTTTTTCTCAAGTCCATTCTCTTTTCTGGCATGCAGCTGAAAGGCATATTGTCTCTTTTTCACTTGAACTGAACCCTAGACCAGTGAATGTTTTACAACAAAGCTTTGTAACTTTTAATCCTTTAGCCTATATTATGCAACTTGACCTTTATACTCCCGTACAACGTAATACATCCCCACAAACACTCACATCAGAGCTGAGATCCTAAACCTCTAAAACCCTTTCTGAACCTCTAATAATTTCTAATAATATCAGAACTTATCTGAGATCATAGAGGATAACAAATCCACGATGTATTTGTGAGAGGACCAAAATACAGAGGATGAAAAAAAATCCCTCAAATTACAAATTAATTGAAAAAATTGCAAGTTCAGATTCACAATTGTGTTTATAACCAGGTTTTTCAACAAACTGGTATATTTTATCTGAATGTCAGGAGTTAGACCGCACTCGAAGCACAGCCGATCTAGTCATATATCTATAAATACTTGCACCTGTTCTTGTTTCCATGCTTCGCCATCTTTGCCCTTTTTCAGACAGCAGCTTTTAGGTTTACAGCACGACAAGAATTGAATATTGTGAACTTTGGTCACTGAAGTTTCACTGATAAGATGAAGTCTTGCCTCATAGTACTGCACTGCCTCTAAATAGCCCAGCCTCTGAAGTGAGTATCACATGACAGCTGTTTTTCTTTCAGTTGTTTTTCAGGCTGAAGAGGTGAACAGAACCTTAAGATAATGATTGTGGTCAAGTTTCGAGTGGTTGTGGTGGTCTTTTTTCTAAGCTTCTTCTGGACTTTTGCCAATTGTGGTAAGTGACACTATATTTATGCTTTGTCTGACCTTGTTCTGCTCGAAACACCGATGACCACTAACCTCAATAACATGTACTGTCTGTTATGTACCAAAGCTTTCAGTTATTAGTGTAATGCCTCATCAAAGTGGATGTGACCTCATATATATATATATGTGTGTGTGTGTGTGTGTGTGTGTGTGTGTGTGTGTGTGTGTGTGTGTGTGTGTGTAAATGTGGTTCTGTGTTAATGATTAAAGGAAATCAAGTAAAATGATATTCACTTTGAGGTCAGAGAAATAAATTCCACTGACACTGTGAGATAAGATAACTTGACACAAAAATAATACTTTCCACAGTAAACTGGGTCAGGTATCCTTTAATACGTAACAACTAGTTTGCTTGGAAAATAATGTTTAGTAACAATTTTTAAAAAATCCAAAACAGTGATAGTTAACCATTAGTTAAATTTCTCTCAGTGAACTTTGGTCAAGTTCAATCAAACACAGTGTTTATTGAGCAGTTAGAAAACTTTAAATTATTATTTTGTAAGGTTTAAAAACAGTTTCATATAAACGACTTGGTTTTTCGTTTTGTATGTAGTCATCTCCTCCGAATGTAACCAAACCTGCAAGGAGACATTCTCAACATTTTCTTAACATTGTTTAATGCTTTCAGTTTCCCAAACTATATATACACACAAACAATCACACACACACACACACACACACACGCACACACACACACACACACACACACACACACACACACACATATATATGGCATATTAATTAATGTTCAGATGTGGTTTGTGATCAAAAACACTGTCAGTTGTCAGTGAGATTAGAAAAGTACTGTTTACATGTGAACCACCCAATGACCGTAATGAACGTAAGCTCTTTGTCATTCTTTAGATGAACATTTCAAAATCCCTGCCTGAATCTCTGCCATTTACTAAGATGGCTGCTAGCTGGTGTGACTTGCTTGGACAGTTTAAAACTTATTATCTAAAAACCGGTGGCTTATACTTTTTATGACTAATCATAACCAAGCAGTGAGTTGAAAAGGAAAAGCATGGCGTCAAAATGTAATAGATGGTCTGAAATGAAAGTTGAACTCTAGCCTCCAGATTGATCTCGTAAAGCATATCACACACACAAAGAGGTTTGCACCACATTTCTTTTTTCTCAGTGTTTCATACTAATATTGACCACTCACTGAGTAACTTGGTTGACACAGAACACATGATTGTGACCCGTTTTGAAGTTAGATAAATTTATAATTTATCATAACATTTATTTATCTATGTATTCCTAAAAAGGTACCCTTTCATTTCCAGGCTCATACATAGGTCAAAGCATCTATTTAATTTTAGCAATTAAAAAAAAACATCCCTTAGTGTCCTTATAATGATCTATGCCAGAGCACTAGAGTGGAGTCTGTTACTCAAACCTCAGATTCAGGATGCTTCACGATATTGAAGGGTGCACAGAGTTTGCCCAACCATTCTAAATGTGGTTTGTAGATGTGGTGAAGGCATTTGACCATTGGATCCAGGGTTTTGAGTTGGGGATGTTTGGCATTTTTCTAATTATGTGTGTTCGATGATCTTTGTATTTTGGTTCTGTATTGTTCTTCAGCCTCTGGTTACAGTGTTATGTTTACATTCCTGGTGCTTATTATGATACTGTTTTCTGTGCCTTGTGTTTCCTGCTTGCTTTAGGTGTGGTAAGCTTCTTTTGTATTCATGCTTCGTCCAGTCTGTGTCAAGCTTGTCTCTCTTAGTCATGGTTTCAGTGTTAGTTATTTCCTGATTTATTTTGGTGATTTCTTGTCCCTCTCTTTATCTGCAGTTGATTGCAGTTGTTCGTACATAAACTACTTATTCCCTCACTGTCCTCTGCCCATATGTTGTCTCAGTCTCCGTCTGTTCTTTGTCGTGTTATTCCACATGGCTGTGTCTTTCCATGTGTGTTTTCTAAGTAGACCTGAAGTTTCAGATTATTTGATCCAGACCTGCTTTGACTTGTACTTTGTTTAACCCTGGAGAACCCATGGGGTCAGAGCCGACCCCATTGGTTTTCTAGGGAAACCATGGGGTCAAATTTGACCCCATGGGTTCTCCAGGGTTAAGTTCAGCAACAAAGTTCCTTTAAGTTTACCCCTCAGCCTTGATAGAAATGGTTTTGTCTGAGACATTGAGCAATGGCCTTCAGCTTGTATTTGGGCAGCTCACAGCTGAGTGAAAAGTAGCTGGCATGAGAATCAGCAACTCTGAGGAAATGGCTCTCAGCTGAGTGCTCAGTCTGGATCAGTAAAGGCTCGGTGCACAAAGGGAAAGAGATTAAATATCTTGAGTGTGATGTCTGTAGTGATGCAGATAACATATCGATCTTTTGTGGTAAAGAGAAAGCTTGTTGGTTGGTTTTACTAAATACTCCACAAAAATTCTAGACATTTTATACACCCCACAAACAGTTAAATATGTCACAAGAGGCCTAAACAATAAAAAATCACTCACTGCTTTTGCTTAAATGAGGCCTAATTGATTTCTCTGAACCTGATGTTTTACAGATGCAGTTGTCTCCTGTGATTTGAAGGAAAACTGCATCTTACCATGTCAGTTTCCGCCTGGTCCTGAAGAGGTCATCCACTGGATGACAGAAAACATTGCTGTCCACTCGTTTTACTACAACAAAGATCAACTTGGAAGCCAGAACCAGCGCTTCAAAGGCAGGACGTCAATCTTTAAGGACCAGATCTCCAGTGGAAATGCCTCACTACTGCTGAAAAATGTGAATTCTCAGGATGGGGGCAGATACAAGTGCTACACCAGCACCACCAGAGGAAACCAAGAGTTGTTCATCCAGCTGACTGTGGACGGTATGAAAAACACACAGAAACTAAAGGAAATAAAGCTAACATGACTATACTACAAATAATCATGTTGGTATTTAGAGAAATTAAAGAACTTATTAAGTCAGCAATGATTTATTTTTGCAGTTATTACACAAACCAGACTTAATTCAAACTTTTAGTCCTGTCTTAAATGAGAGAAAAGAAGGATAGTGTGAGCCGGAATATGCAGGATAACAATCAACTGTCATGAAGCTTTTTTATATGTCTGTTGTCATACTGTAATTTAAATATTTGACCCAAATATCTGCTGGCTACATGAAAAATCCCCCAAAATGTTCATGGCTGGTTGTTTTGTTAGGTAGACATTTTAGGTATTTCACAGAAGCCACACGGCTAACGCCACCTGCTCCTCAAACTGGAAGTGCTTCATTCTTCACATGCTTTTAAACTGCTTTCCCGTCCAAGCTGTTAATCTTTTACTAGAAAAGAAAATCTGTGAACCTCAGCGAACGTGATTTTTACATAAGTTAATAGACCTAAAAAAAACACAAAAGAAAAACTGCAGCTAACTTGAAAAATACTTTCAGGGCATGTTGCTTGTTTTCTTTACTGGATTTAGTTTTTGGAATATTGTGTTGCGCTGTCTGCTAGTGGACAGAAACATTTAGCTGATAAGATTACATTTCCAGACCATAGTTGATACAGCATTCTTACACTGCTGCAAATATAGATACAGACACCTCAGACAGTTTTAGTGTATGAGAAACTGAAGCAAAGGACACAGCAAAGGGACACCTGCAAATATCTGAGATCTTAAGTTTTAGCCCACTCTCGTGTTATAATCATGTTTGCTCCCCATCTTCAACGTTGGCTAAAACAAAACCGAACAAAGAGAAAAACATGTTGCATTTCTACTTAAATGAACAAACAAAGGCTGAGCCGAAGCTGTCAGTTTAAAGAGACAGAGACACCTATCCGCCCTTTTTTAATTACTTTATAGTACGGAAACTATAATCATGCCTAAACAAAAGTCATAAAAACAATCTTGTCATTTACCTGTAAGACCGAAAGGCTAAAGTGCAAATACTTGAACACCACACCTTGTTTGAGATTTAAATGTACAGTGTGTATCTAATAAAGATCCAGTTATTTGATTCTTGGACTGTACTAGTGTCCTTCACATGATTTTAAATAACCCATACTTATTCATGCTGGGCTTTGTTGTAGTCCCTCAGTTTACCCACCTGTAAGCATTTGGCTTACAGGGAATACCTGTCCATGTACCAGCCCAATTTAACTGTAACTTTGGCCAACTTAAATATTCACCAATGTGACAGTGTAATAGATCCACTTTGAACTCAGTTGCTCAACAGAGTTTGTCCTCATGCTCGTTGTATTCACTGAGGTTCTCTTTTTTTAAATATTATTATGTTTTTTTTACACTTTGCTGTTGTTAGATAGTGACAGTGAGGATGAGGATGGACAGGAAAGCAGGAAGAGAGAAGGGAAAACATGCAGCAAAGGGCCACAGGTCGGCCCAACCCGGGCCACTGCTCTCTGGCCGTACAGCATGTGGTCACCTGCAAACCCACTGAGCTAAAACTTTTCTCTGTTTTTTTTTTCAGTTCCAGTCCAAAATGTTTACATTGAGCAGTCAGGAGAAAGCATCATCTGCAGGTCAGAGGGGATCTCCCCTGAACCTACGCTCACCTGGTCTACAGATCCTTCTTCCTTCATTGAGCCAAAACCCCATGTCCAGCAGAACGGACAACTTTACAGCATCAGTAGTTCTCTGACACGCTCAGAAATTGATGCTGGTTTAAATTATATCTGCACTGTCAGCACAAGAAAAAGCAGAAGAACAGCAACTTTATTTAAACTGAGTGAGTATCTGAGGAAGAGTCGCAGTAACTATACAAACTTGTTTGTGTATTTGTCTTATTTTTTGGAATTATTTATTAGAATCACAGTTAATGACCAGATATTTTTAGAAACTGGAATCAATTTTTTTTTATGTCACATGTACTTTTCTTTGATATCATTTCAGCTAATGTCACTGGTTCTGAGTCTGAAACAACAATCCAGTGCTCTGACTCAAAAAGTCCTGTAACTCGTTTCATCTGGAGATTCGACCACAGTCAGATCATCGTGACTGAGAGTGAAGCTGGAGGATCTTACACAGCTTCAGAGGAGTGGAGGCCGTATGTGAAGAGTGTTTCAGAGACAGGAAGCCTCACACTACAGAACCTATCTACAGATAAGAAAGGAATATACACGTGTGAACTCATTAATGTTGATGAGACACTAATAAAAAATACTTTTCTTCAGATTACAGAAGGTATGATCAAGTCAGGGAATAAGGAAAGCTTCTTTGAGTAGAAACTGTTTCATGTTTGTGTATGGTCTGAAAATGTTTTACGTTTTTTTCCCCCTATTTTCTTTATTGATTTTGAAATATCACTTGTTGCTTGTTGTTTCACTACTATTGCTACAACTCCATTTATTATTATTATGATTTCTGTGTTCTTCAACTAGTGTAACAAGCAAAGGATGCTTATAGTGTTTGTATTGGGGTAAATTCATGTGGCTTGATTTTTTTTTCTATCTACATCATGGAGACCCTGAAGAAAAAGTTAGTGAGTTATCAATATAAACACTGAACCAATTACACTGACATTAACTTAAAAATGTAAGTAGTTTTTTTGGTAAAACAAAAGTTCCTTCTTAGTTTAACACTGAGTGGTTGCTTTTGTTAGACTGATTAAGTACATTTTAAAAATTATTCCCTGCAGACATTGTAAAATGAGGCCTAATTATAGATTAAAACAAATACAAGGCTGAAAAGTCGTCACAACTCATGAAAAGGATAAAAGTAAAACATTTAATGTAAGCAGAGACATAAATCTGACCTTGTTTTTGAAAGCTGCATCAACTGCAAAATTTTCTTTTTCAGAGAAATCACGTAGTAATGCCATGATCATAAGCGTGGTGTTGGTTGGAGTAGTTGCAGTCATTGCTGCCATAGTGCTGCTGCTTGTCTGCAAAAACAAAACAGGTAAAACACTGTTCTGGCTCCTGCTTCTAATTTATGGTTTATACTTTATTTATTGATTTATTGACAATAATGTCTTTTACACTTTTGCTTACAGCCGAGAAAAAAAAAAATAGGGATGACAAGAAAAACGAAAAAGAAAGCACACCTGCTGAAAAGAAGAGTTTGTCTGGAACTGTTTAGTGATTTAATGCCCGCAAATCTCTAATGGAGCCACTGATGAGAAACTAAAGATGATGATGGACAGAGGCCGGACAGTGAAGTGAAGTTTTTTTTCATAAAAATAAAAAGTATTCTGACTGAATGCTTTCAGTCACAGTTTTAAAGACTTAACCAAAGGTTGCTGTATCTACACTGTTTAATGAAGGAGAAAGACACATTGCACTTTGACAAAAAGGGTGCCACAAGACATAATTCTACAGTACAAAATGCTGTACTACATTTCCTTGATGGGAGAGACTTGACAGACAGGATTATAGTGACTGAGTCATCACATCTTTAAAATAAAACAAACAGAAAAACACTGAAAACACATTCTTGAAAACTCAACGTTTGGGGTACTTTCTCATTCTTTTTACTAATCGTTTTGATGTCAACGCGTCAAAAAGAAGAAAAGAATATGGAACAAAAAATATTTGACTACGTGCTCTGATTAAGCTCTGGGTGCTAAGTCATATGGGGTGAACAGAAATTACACAGTTTTCTCGTGGAGTGTCCATCCATCCGGCTACTTATTCCAGCAACTACAGGGCAAGAAGCAGGGACAGGTCGCCAATCTGATGTAGGGCTAACACAGAGAGACAAACCACCATTCACACTGGGATTCATACCTGTACACAATTTAGAATTAGCAGTTAACCTAACCCCACTAACAGTCCCTTTGGACTGTTGGAGGAAGCTGGAGTACCCAGAGAGAACCCTTAAAGACACACTTGTATGTTTTGGATACTTCCTAAAACAATATATGAAAGTAATGAGAAAGTGGCCACTTTCATGAGTAAATCATATAAGCCTGATATGATTTACTATATGAAGCAAGCTAAATCTGATGCAAGACTTTTATGTTTTTTTCTATGTGAACAATGTGAGAAACATACTTTGCCGCACCTGCTGTTACTCTTTATTTGTATTTGCTGATTACTGTATACATGTATTTGATATATGGATGTAAATTAAGATTTTAAAAGTTAGATGAAGTTCAGTCTTTATATGAGACATAATCTGACTGGAGTCTGATTAATGTTGTACATATTACAGAGACATAATGTTGCAGTGATAGCTCCTCTTTGTGGAGCTACAGCTATGAGTATGAAAAAACTACTACAGTAGTCATCTTGTTTGGTTTCCAGATATAGAAGTTCAGTGAACAGATAAATAATGAAACCAAATGTATGATAGAAAAAAAACCCTCAGGGAGAAATACTTTATATTATATATTTAAAATGAATAATGACAAGTTGATCAGTCAGTTTCATAGTCACTTCCATTCTTTGCTTGTTAGGTTTGGATTCAAAACACTAAGACTGCAACAGCTTGATGTCATGGAAGCATCCATGTTTCAGACATACAGTCTGTGGTGAAAAGTAAACAGCATGATAAATGAAAAACAAACAAAACAACAACAGCTGTCACATGATTGAATAAAACATACAACCAAATGCAAATCCTTTTAGATCTGCATTCTTCTCTTCTTACAAATATGCCTGAAAGAGAACAAGACAGATGTTTATGTTAAGGTGAAATGTTTTTTTTAATATTATTTTATTAGTTTTGACTGTAAAAGTAAAGCTTTTCTCATTTTCTCTTCCTTCTTTTGCTGCAAGTTTAAAATTACTACTTAAACAATGAATTACAAGCACAAGTACTGTTTAAATGTAAATATTATGTATTAAGTTAAATTTTTTTGTTTTTACTTTTTAATAATATTAGAGAGTCATTTTGCAAAAAATCTGACTTTAAATATTATTAATTATTAAAATATTTTACCCTTGGTGTTTTAATTGTTTCTATAAGTGCATTTAAGGTTTTATTCATAAAGTGTTTAAAGGTACTCAGAGAGGGTAACCAAGACAAATTTTTGTCAATCTTTTGCAAAAACACTGGATTACTGGATTCTGAGAGCTCATTCTGATCCAAATATTAAAATTGGGGTGAATTAACATATCTCATCCGGAGATTCAACTAAAGCCAGATGATTATGACACAGAGCTAAGGGAGCTTACTCAGCTTCAGATGAATGGGGTCAATGTGTGAAGGATGTTCCAGAGTCCGAGAGCTTCATACTGTAGAGCTTATCTTCAGATCAGTAAGAAATATTTGCGGACTCACAAATGCTGACAAGACATTTAAAACAAACACCTTTCTTGAAGTTATGGACGGTAGTATTAAATCATTTTTTTAAAAATAACATGGATGTTCCACTATACATTTAAGGGCAAAAAAATGTTCCACAAAAATTTTTATCAGTCAACTGTTGTGAAAATCTGAAATAAATTGAGGTGAACACAGCCGGTTTGTCTTTGGGTTTTGCAAAGAAGTCAAACAACAGTAGAGACAGTATGGCAACAGCCTGCATGTTTTTGAACAAAGAATAATTGCAGCATGGATTCATTAGCAATCATTCAGGATATTTCAGCATTTAATGCTTGTGCAGCTCTGGGATAAAAGCAGCTTTTCAGACTGTTTGTCCTTGTTTTAATTGATCTACACAAACTGCTTTATCCATTATGGTATTATGTGTACATAATAGGTGAATTATGTTTAATTTGCTTCTTTAGTCTTCTTAATAATTCAAGTATGTAGGGTATATGCCTCAGGCAAGAGTAAGGAAACTTAGTATAAGTATTAATGCCTTTACACACTGGACAAGTAATATTTCTGTAAATATTTTGTGTTTAAAAATATTCTTCAGTCTCACCTATTCTTAATGTGGCTATTCACAATGACTCCGTAATTTCACAGGACATATTTGTGACATTTGTTTTTTGAACAAAGCTTGATTTTTCCTGATATATAAACAGAACACAAAAATAAGACAGATCTGAATGAATGAAATATTCTTATTAAATACTTTATTCATTATATAGTTAAATGTGCGCCGAACAAAATCACACAAAAATTATCAATGGAAATCAAATGTAGCTACCCATGGAGGTCTGGATCCAACTTTGATGTAATGTCCTTCAAACAAGTCAAAATGAGGTGCAGTAGTGTGGTGGCCTCCATGTGCCTGTATGACCTCCCCACAATGCCTGGGCATGCTCCTGATGAGGTGGCAGATGGTCTCCTGTGGGATCTCGTCCCATACCTGGACTAAAGCATCCATCAACTCCTGGACAGTCTGTTGTGCAATGTGGCGTTGGTGGATGGAGCAAGACATGATGTCCCAGATATGCTCAATTAGGTTCAGGGAACGGGCGGGCCAGTCCACAGCATGAATGCAATCATCTCGCAGGAACTGCTGACACACAGCAGCCACATGAGGCCTAGCATTGTCTTACATTAGGAGGAAGCCAAGGCCAACCACACCAGCATATGGCCTCACAAGGAGTCTGAGGATCTCATCTTGGTACCTAATGG
Organism: Mchenga conophoros; assembly: GCF_057382185.1. NCBI lineage: Eukaryota > Metazoa > Chordata > Actinopteri > Cichliformes > Cichlidae > Mchenga > Mchenga conophoros. The sequence continues at coordinate 13,984,780 of NC_140534.1, read as the reverse complement.
CAGTCAGGCTACCTCTGGCATTTCTTTGGGAGGGCTATGCCCCCCCCTTTGCACAAAGGTGGAACAGGAGTCTTTTGCATAAGCAGATTATTTTAGTCTTTTGCATAAACGGATTCGACCACTCAGATAACTGCATTGGCAACAAGTGTGCTCAAAAACTTGCACCGGTGATATAAATAAATATTAAAAAAAAAAAAAAAAAAAAAAAGTAAAATTATATATATAAAAAACCTCAGACACAGCTATATTAGGGTGACCCACCGTCCCCTTTTCCCGGACAGGTTCATTGTTCACGTTCCGTCCGGGGCGTCTGGAGGGTTTTCGAGATGGATAAAAATGTCGGTGTTTTCATATATTCCGATAGAGGACCCATGTGTGTGAAGTCATCCCCGAACCGCTGCTTTGTGAGTGCTTGTTCTGCGCTCACAAACGGGACAGACAGCGCGCAGCAACGCGCCCAATCATGTTTAAAAGATCCCAACGGCCAAGTGCATCTTTTCAGACGAACTGCAAAAAAAAAATTTCCTTCGTAAAGACCGAGTAATGGTAATTTTTCTTATGCAGATGAAGCATTATTTCATATATAGTCAACCCTAAGCTATATGCCGATCCAGTTAAATCAACTTCCTGAAATGCTTTTCTCTGTCTCTTTAGATGTGGTCCCAACTCTGTCTCCTCACAAGAGACTCACCAGCGGATTAAAATCCCCAAATGGACATTTCTGTTACACGCTCCTGATGTTCGCACACAGACGTGCGACAGATACCGGAAAAGGTGACGCTATTTTCTGGAGGATCAGTAGGTGGTGATTTCATACCTGATGATCTCTAACCTGGGTCTTAACCTGCTTCGGAGCCGGTTAGCGTCACATCATGTGCAATAACGTAGCTACTGTTTCCCAAAATTTAGAAACAAATCCGATCAGTTTAAAGATTTAAACAAAGTCATTAAAGTCACCTGTTTCAGGTGGAGTCAAGCCTCCTCTCAGGAAGCAGCTCACCTGTGCGTCAGTGTTTAGTTTCCGGCATGGAGCGGAGATTCTTTCTCTTATGCAGTGTTTGAAGAATCTGTGAGTTTGCTTTGATTCTTTCTCTAACAGTTCGTCTTGCTTTCTGGCTGTGATTTTTGCGCAAGATGCGGTCATCTTATCCGTCTCGTACCTCAGGACAAACGCTGGATCGCCGTGTTTGAACAGAAATCCACACAGTTGAAATCAAACATGATAAGCAGCTAATGTGTGGTGGACGTCTTCGGAAAAAAAACTATGAGTTTTTATGTCTTGTAAGAGCAGAGTGCCGCTTTTTCCTGTCACTTCTTTGAAAATAAAACTACATTAAAGCTTGATTTTAGCAGCAGCTTTCCACTCTGCTAAAACATGCGAAAATAAGTATTGACTGTAGAGCTGCAGCCATCACATGATTAACTGACAGTAAAGGAATCCTGACCATTCAGATCGTTGTTAATCATTTGTGTTTTGAAGCAAAATCTGCTGGGAGGGCTTGATGCATATCTTTGTTGTTCATGATACTAAACTAAATATTTTTAGACTAGTGATGCGGCACTCACCAGCTTTTGACATTTTATGAAACAACAACAAATCTAAAAGATAATTGGCTGGTGAACGGTGAATGTAATGTTTAGTTGCAGCTCTTGATGGCTGTCCACATTAATCCTGGAATTTACAGAGATAGATTGCTATTAGATGGAAAATGCTTCTTATTAACAGCAAATCAGTGTGTGCACAATTTTCTGAAAAGTAACCAGGATTAATTATTGTGTAGCTTTAACACTGCTGGCACTCTGAATAATGGATCAGCTGAAAAGATGTTTCACTGACTGAATATCAGTGGATTGAAGCTTCCATTCAGAGTGAACCAGGTGTGTCGGGGAGTCATCCTGTGTGCGACAAGATGACTCCCCGTCCAGCACCAGTGTTGGAGTCCTTACTGAAAACAAGTAATGTATTACACATTACTCGTTACTTTTCTAAAAAAGTCATGCCGTGCATTGCTTAAATACTTGCTGGAGAATGTAATTAGAAAGTAGGTCATTACACTCCTCATTACATTACTTACTTTCTTGTTACTTTCATTACATTCCTTTCTTGTTATTCCAGAAAATAACCTGAAACACACTGTCTAAAAATGACCAGGCTACAGTCTCCCACACTAACACAAACAATGAGGAAACACTTGCAATCTTTTTTTAGTGTTTACCTGCAGTGTGAACAGAAAGTGAAAAATGCAAAGAAAAGTTAAAAAACAGCTAAAGAGACTTAAGTGGGATCACCAGAGTGATTAAGCTGTTCAGCCTAAACAGGTAGAAACAGTTCAGGGTCTGGTTGCAGAGCTGTAGTCAGCATTCAGTCAGTACTATCATCACTATGTGTTTTTGGGTAGCAGTGTGTTTGCATGTTGTCTGCATAATTTCATCATAATGTGGTTGTTTCTGTTCTGGACGCTGTTTGCATTCAACCATCGTGCTCATGTCCTTTTGGGAAATAAAAAAAAATGTCATAAACTCACTCCTGAAAAGTTGCTGCAGCAAGAGTGTTTTTATTTTACTTTCTGTCTCACCTGATTGATAAATCATCAAACATTTGTAATGTAAGTGACCGCATAATTGTAATGTGATTACAGTAGTGTGTTACTTTGTAATGTTCAGTACACGTAATGGAAAGAAGAATTTCAGTTGGTGTTCATGTGAATAATTTGTTTTTCCTCTGCAGATGTGGAATTCCACAGGATGGATGAGCGTGAGGACAGAGAGGAGGGAGTCCCTCCCTCTAAAAGCACTCTGTGTGAGGAACATGAGATCCAGCCCAAAGCTCAGAGGTGAGATGACATCTGTAAATATCGCAGCTGAGCACTCACATCACTGCACCATCATTATTTATAGAAAAACTAAATGTTGACCTGGACCTAAAGTTAAAGAACGAGCTGAGCAGAAAATTATTTAATATTTCAAAGACATTCATGTAACACAGAGTAAGTCATTCTCAGGATTCAATCAGAGTTAGAAAATACTTCATAAGATAAATTGTTTGAGTTTTTTAAGATTTTGCTTGTTTGTTTGATTATTTAACAATAGCAGTAAAATAATTTCCCTGCTCCACATTAGCCATTTCTATTATAACGTGGTCTACAAATGTAATTTCATATTGTTACTCATCATTCATTCTCACTCATTATTCAAACATGTATAATCATATTTTTTCTTTTAGCATTTTCTGTCCAACATGATTTTACTGAATATTTTTTTCTTTCAGTTCCCATCAGCGAGCTGAACCCAGCTGTGTGTCCTTAAGAAGCAGCCATTCAAAGCAGTATGATATTACATTTAAAGAAGAAGCTTCTGCTGCGGAGAGGTAAACTGTATCCAAATGTTCTAACCAAATCTGTTTTTCTAAATAAATTTAAGAAATGTTTCATGTCATGGTAGCTCAGTTAAGTTCATTGGACATTCATCTGACACATAGTAAGTAGTTCTCACTATTTAATTAGGTTTAAATAATATTTCAAAATGTTTTAATTGTTTAAGATTGAGATATTTTTTAAATATTTAATTCTATTGTAAACTGGTCTACATTTGTAATTGAATATTTTCTTTTATTCTCTTTATTTACATGAGCATATATTCACATTTTTTTCTTTTAGCATTTTCTGTGTGAGAGGATTTTAACAAATATTATTTTTCTTTCAGCTACCATCAGAGGCCTGACCCCAGCTCTGTGTCATTACAGAGCAGCCATTCAAAGCAATATGATATTACATTTAAAGAAGAAGCTTCTGTTGTGGAGAGGTAATCTGCATCTAAATCTCTAACTGATTCTGTTATTTCTGAATAACTTCTCCAAATGTTTCCCGTCAGACCGGCTCTTGTCACACATGTTTCTGTGTTCATATGTGATTTTGTGTGTGCTGGAGTTTTTCCACAAACACAACAGTCTTAATGAGAGCCTTTCTTGTCTATAATGAGCCTAACTGACTGTTTCCCTTTCTCTCATGAGCTTCCTCTTAGCCACCCCATCTCATAGCATCACTGTGGTTGTTGGCAGAGTTCTGAGATTAATAAACATTGTAATGGTCCATGCACCCCCAACACACATCAACTGTCAGGATCCTTGAAAGATAGCACCTTAATAATTATACAGCAAGTACTGTGAGGGCATTTATTGTTTTCACTGTCTGTGTCAGATAACACAGGGCACCTTCAGAGCTCCATACATTAGCAGGAAGGCATTGTTTTGTTAGTTTGGGTGTTTTTTGGTATAACGTGGAGGACCAGTTTTGTGTGATTATACTTTTGCTTCATGATTCCTCCACAGAGTGGATCAGGAGACCTCAGAGGTTCCCAGTGGTCGGTCTGAGCAGCAGCATCAAACACACCTGGACTCCATATTTGTGGTTTGTACATGCACAACAGCTACTTTTACATTTATTCTCTTCTTAGTTATTTCGAAGTTGAGTGTGTGGGTTGTAATTCAGGAGGTAAAGCTGGTTCTCCTTCAAACAGAACGCTTGTGTCAAATTTCAGCCTGCTCTAATCTGCATGCTGTACATGGTACATATGACAAACACTAGTTTCTTCTAGCATTGGAGGTGAGGTAAGGTGAAATGGAAGCACAATTAAGCACAGTTTAATACTAAACTTATTTTTACAGAAGAATATAAAACTTTGTGGTTTAGCCTTACAAATTTTATTTCTACAGATACATGTTTTTCTTCAGCTGCTGGTTAGTGTCTAGTAAACTATTTGGGTAGATAGATAATTGGAAACCATTTTGTTAAAAAACGTGTCTGGTCACGAGAGATGACAATGATCCTGTTTTGTACTGTGCAGCTCTCATATAGAACCAGATGTGGTAAAAGTACAGATATTCTGTACTTAAGTAGAATTACAGATACCTGGGTATCTGAACTACTCCAGTAGAAGTACTGAAGAAACTTCATTACTTAAGTAAAAGTGATCAAGTACAGGCTCCGCAATATACTCAAAGTAAGAAAGTAGCAAGTATCTCCTTGAAGGACATTTCTACTAACCATTTGTGTACAAAGCTAATTGAACCTCATACATTAGTACATGAGAATACAAATATTATTCAAATCATAATTTTAATTCTAATAAATATACTCAAGTTTATTCTGTTATTTAGGTCACATGCAGTGAAAGAGAATTTAAAAACGAAGAACTGTTTTTTTTGTTGCCTGGACTTTGCCTGCACCTGAAGAGGAAAATGAGTACAGTCAGGGGTTAAAGTTGGAGCTGGCATGTGAAGGGACCACAGTTTGTGGTGTAGTGGCTCAGTGTGGGGAAAAGAATCACAGCTCACAAAAAGTTGTATTGTCAGATTCAGTAGATTTTTGCACAGGCTGTGTTCAGCTGATTTAATCTGAATTGTTGAATTCAACAAACTGGCAGCAGTTTAATCAGCTATTTGAATGAATCTATCATTATCTTAAATGCATGTTAGTCTACTGCGCTTGATGTAACCCAACACTGACCGGCCGCTGTGCAAAAATAAAAATAAAATGAATTTGCAATAAATTTGCAGAAAGCTAACCTCTTTACAAACTACCAGTGCTTTCTTGTAACATTTGAATAACACAAAATAAGTATAGCTTAATTTGTTTTGCAGGATGATTGACAATATGAAAATACATTTTTTATCAAAACACATCATGTACAGATCCAATATGTGGTTAAAAATGACAACTGTGTCACTGAGCAGGCCTTACCTTTAAATCTAACTTCTCTTCCTCCTGTTCTGCCTTTCCTTCATCTTATCTCATGCTCTTTTCTCTCCCTGTGAAAAACAGCAGCTGGACCTTTAGCTTGCAACACACTGTGAGATAAACTGCACACAAACAGTTTGAGTTTGCTGACGTTTGTGGAGCTGATAGAAATGTCAAATATTAAATTACCTGACAGTTAAAAAATGTGTACTTCCTTTATGCTCGCTCCTCTTCTGTAGAACTAACTAAATGTTTAAGTACCATGACCACAGTTTATGGACACGTGCACCATTCCAGCCCACTTAAACCCCTTAGTATAAATGCTATCGATGAACCAAAAGTAACAAGTCTGTTTTGAAAATGTAAGGGGTAGTACAAATATTTGTGTTAATTTGTAGGGAGTAAAAGAAAAAGTTGTCAGAAAAATAAATACTAAGGATACCTGACACATTTACTTAAGTACAAAGTATTTCTACTTTGTTACTGTACCTTATTATCCCAAAAGTGCACTTTAGAGTTTCTGAAAGTAAAATAGAAGAGAAAGCATTCAGCTGTCAGGGCTCCCTCGTGTGGAAACAGCTCTCAGTTTGTGTTCGGGAGACAGATGGCTACTCTAGTTTTAAGATTAGCCTTAAAACTTTGCTGTTTGATGAAGCTTATAGTGAGGACTGAATGAGGTGATCATTAACCATCACTTAGTTATGCTGCTGAAGGCTTAGGCTCTTGGAGGACTTCCCATGATGCACTGATTACGTCTTCAATCCCCTCTTTTGCTGCTTAAGCATTTATAAATCATCACTGCATTTTGTCTTTTCTCTTTTGTAGTTTGCATTTTGTTCTCTTTATTGTTCCTGGGTCTTTGTACTTTTCATTTCTTTTTTTCTTTTTTATTTCCCTATTTGTTGCAACTGCTTGTGTTTATGGGGTGACCAGGTAATTTTTAAAGTATTCTGTTGCAGCTGCTGGAGGACAGCATTGTCACGTTTGTGAAGAATGAACTGAAGAAGATCCAGAAGGTTCTGTCTCCAGATTACCCAGAATTCTTAGAGAGTCAGAGGGAGGATGAGGAGATGTTAGAGAGTGAGGATGAAGAGCAGAGGAGGAGCAGCCGAGAAGCATTGGTTAAGATCACACTGCTCTTTCTTAGGAGAATGAAGCAGGAGGAGCTCGCTGACCATCTGCAGAGCAGTAAGAGGATGCGTCTAAAGATTCATGCTGTTTGATAAATGGGACATTTATTAATGGACCAATATATACTCACAACATATGAACTTGACAAGTCCTTGACTTATATTTTTTGTCTGTTTGTTCCTTCAGAAACATCTTTTAGGAACTTCCAATCGAGTCAAACTGAGCTTAAATCAAAACTGAAGAAGAAGTTCCAGTGTGTGTTTGAGGGGATCGCTAAAGCAGGAAACCCAACCCTGCTGAATCAGATCTACACAGAGCTCTACATCACAGAGGGAGGGACCACAGAGGTCAATGATGAACACGAGGTTAGACAGATTGAAACAGTATCCAAAAAATCAGATAGTTCAGAAACAACAATCAGACAAGAAGACATCTTTAAAGGTTCACCTGAGAGACATGAACCAATCAGAACAGTGCTGACAAAGGGAGTGGCTGGGATTGGGAAAACAGTCTTAACACAGAAGTTCACGCTGGACTGGGCTGAAGACAAAACCAACCAGGACATCCAGTTCATGTTTCCATTCACTTTCAGAGAGCTGAATGTGCTGAAAGAGAAAAAGTTCAGCTTGATGGAACTTGTTCATCACTTCTTTCCTGAAACCAAAGGATCAGGAATCTGCAGCTTCGAAGACTTCCGGGTTGTGTTCATCTTTGATGGTCTGGATGAGTGTAGACTTCCTCTGGACTTCCAAACCATTGAGACGCTGACTGATGTAACAGAGTCCACCTCAATGGATGTGCTTCTGACCAACCTCATCAGACGGAATCTATTTCCCTCTGCTCGCCTATGGGTAACCACACGCCCTGCAGCAGCCAGTCAGATCCCTCCTCAATATGTTGACATGGTGACAGAGGTTAGAGGGTTCACTGACCCTCAGAAAGAGGAGTACTTCAGGAAGAGATTCAGAGATAAGAAGCAGGCCTCTAGAATCATCTCCCACATCAAGAGAACACGAAGCATCCACATCATGTGCCACATCCCAGTCTTCTGCTGGATCACTGCTACAGTTCTGGAGGATGTGCTGAAAACCAGAGAGGGAGGACAGCTGCCTAAGACCCTGACCGAGATGTACATCCACTTCCTGGTGGTTCAGGCCAAAGTAAAGAAGGTCAAGTATGATGGAGGAGCTGAAACAGATCCACACTGGAGTCCAGAGAGCAGGAAGATGACTGAGTCTCTGGGAAAATTGGCTTTTGAACAGCTGCAGAAAGGAAACCTGATCTTCTATGAATCAGACCTGACGGAGAGTGGCATCGATATCAGAGCAGCATCAGTGTGTTCGGGAGTGTTCACACAGATTTTTAAAGAGGAGAGAGGACTGTACCAGGACAAGGTTTTCTGCTTCATCCATTTGAGCATCCAGGAATTTCTGGCTGCTCTTCATGTCCACCTGACTTTGATCAACTCTGGTATTAATCTTCTGGAAGAGAAAGAGATGACATCCCAGAACTCTGAAACAAGAGATCCTACACCCTTCTACCAGAATGCTGTGAACAAAGCTTTAGAGAGTACAAATGGACACCTGGACTTGTTTCTCCGCTTCATCCTGGGACTATCACTACAAACCAATCAGAGTCTCCTACAAGGCCTGCTTACAGAGACAGGAAGTAGCTCACAGACCAATCAGGAAACAGTCAAGTACATCAAGGAGAATATTAATGAGAATCTGTCTGCAGAGAAAAGCATCAATCTGTTCCACTGTCTGAATGAACTGAATGATCGTTCTCTAGTGGATGAGATCCAACAATCCCTGAGTTCAGGAAGGCTGTCTACAGAGAAACTGTCTCCTGCTCAGTGGTCAGCTCTGGTCTTCATCTTACTGTCATCAGAGGAAGATCTAGATGTGTTTGACCTGAAGAAATACTCTGCTTCAGAGGAGGCTCTGCTGAGGCTGCTGCCAGTGATCAAAGCCTCCAACAAAGCTCTGTAAGCAAACGCGTTCTCATCCTTTTGTTTTGAAAATATTGATTCTACTTTTCAAAAAAGCAGGCATGCAAAATTCAAGAAACCTAAATAGTGTAATGGCTGCTGGCAATTTACACTGCTCACATAGGCGTAACTTTTAAATTAAATGGTCATATGCACTCACAATCAATTGTAGGATATTTTTAATGTTTCATAACAACAGAAAGTATTAGCATTTCTGGAAAATATCATTATAGATAAATTACCCTCAGTTTGACCCTGTTGTTAAGAAATTTCAGGTTCACTTTTCTTGGAGCAGTGTTATATCTTTCTGGCCTGACTCTATGTGCTGGGTGACTGAGAACCTAGATAGACAACAACAACAACATAGGTCTGATATCTCAGCCCCCTAGAATCAGGTTGTTCACTCATGATTTTGTTTCTAAGTCAGGAGTTTTGTTTTTCAATTCTAATCCTTATAATTCAGTCAGCAGACTGTAACTATATCTTCTTTTGATGGTACTGAACATAGCTCAGTCTCAGTGTAACTAACCTTCATCGTAATCCCTTATCTTATTGTTTAAATCTCTATTATGTCTGCTATGATACCATCTAGTTAGGAGGAAAAATTTGGACTGCACAGCTTTTTACAGAGACACTTTTTTGTATAGACAGTCCAGTCTTTAGACTGGAGTCCAGACACTCCAGTCTAAAGGTATGTTTTCAGAACAACTAAAGTACAAGGCAGAGGAGGTGGGGCTCCCAAACATTAAGTGCTGCCCTTTCTGTTTCCTGAAATAGACCAATCAAAAGAGAACTATGCTTTTAGGAAGAGTAGTTTTAAAAGAGAAAGGTCTAACCTGCTTGTTTTAGAAAGGATTAACTAAAAGTCTGCATTAAGGATTGCTATGTGGTTAAACAAGGAGCTGTACATAGAAACAAAAATCACAGTTTAAAATCAGGAAAATGACCAGCAGTGGTGTATGCTTGTACCAGTGAAGTGGGTACTGAACTATATCTGCCAGCTTTGTATAAGTATTGTAGAGGCTAAGCCTATGCTTGAAGCCACTGAGATGTTCGTTGGCGGGGGTGACGCGGTGTCACTGTTATGCATTCATTTATTAAACTTGATGCAGTTCAATAATTCCAGCCTTACTCATCTTGTCCTTTAGATTCTTTATTTTCACAATTTAACATAGCAGTGCAGCAGTCACAAACTGTTCATGTAAAAGTGTTTCTCACACACAACAGTTAAATATGTGTGTCTACCTTAAATACTTTCACATAAACATACAGAAAAACTCTAAAGGTGACCTCTAGCGACATACATAAGGTATCAACCCAAAAATGGCTCCTACAAGTATTTTGACTTACTAAGAAAATGTGAAAGTGTTCTGTTTTTGGTCTAAACTTAAATTAGGTTTTTACTTATTCACAAGTTGTGACTTTATCAAGGAAATATTTGCTTTTCTCGCTGAGTGTTAAAATAAAAGTTTTACATATTTTATTTTATTTTTTACAGACTGAGTGGCTGTAACCTCTCAGAGAGAAGCTGTGAAGCTCTGACTTCAGTTCTCCGCTGTCGGTCCTGTAGTCTGACAGAGCTGGACCTGAGTAATAATGACCTGCAGGATTTTGGAGTGAAACTTCTCTCTGCTGGACTGGAGAGTTCGCATTGTACACTGGAAACTTTGAGGTCAGGAATCCGACTTTTTCTCTGATCTTTTAAAAGCGTAATTATAATATTGCATAGACAGTTCAATTTTAAAGCGAAATTTATATTTATTAAAAATGAATGTACAACAGAGCTTTTAATGTAGTTGTAATTAAACCATTACTTAAAAGGCCTTTACATGATCCAGCTTATAAGCTAATTGTAGGATAATTTCTAATCTTCCTTTCATTAAAATCATCTGAGGAGTTCTTGTAGGTCAGTTTTAGGCTTTAGAGTTCATTATAACACAGAAAGAGCACTGTTGAAGGTTAATATTGATCTTCTTATGGCCTTTGACAGTTGACTCATCTCTGTGCTTGTCCTCCTAGACCTCAGTGCTGCATTTTATATAGTGCATTATACTACAGAGGCTAGAAGACAATGTTTTTATTAAAGGAAATTGGCTACAATGATTTGAATGCTGTTTATCTGATGGATTTCAATTTGTTCATGGAAAAGTGTTTCTCACACACAAAGGTTAATCTTCAACTTCTACAGTGCTCAAATATATTTTTATGTTATATAAAGTTCACTGTAATAATTCAGAATAATTATTGTGGATTTTTTTATATAATTAAACAACAACAACAAACAATACTGATCAATATCATTAAATTTAGAAACATACTCTTTCCAGAGTCAGTCTAACGTACAAAGGCCTGAACGTTCAGGCACCATCATATCTCAATGACACTTATGGCATCATATTTTACCAACAGAGTCTTTTGCTCTCCCTGTAGTTCTTGGATCAAAATAGTTCCTAGAGTTTCTGAACATAGATGTGCGTCATTACACAATTTAAGACAACTGGTGTTATCTGTCTAAATTATCACATATAAATAAAGCTAAACTGAAGTGAATGAGTAGATGGCTGTGTATCACAAAAAGAAAAAAGCTTCAGTGAAGTGTTCACAGATGGATTGTTGTTTTTTGTGTCTTCAGTCTGTCAGGCTGTCTGATCACAGAGCAAGGATGTATTTCTCTGGCTTCAGCTCTGAGCGCCAACCCCTCCCATCTGAAAGAGCTGGATCTGAGCTATAATGATCCAGGAGACTCAGGAATGAAGCTGTTGTTAAGTGGACTGAAGGATCCATGTTGGAAACTAGACACTTTAAGGTATGAGGAGAATGTTTAACAGTGGAGGAAACATTTTCTGTGTCCTCGCTTTGTTTCTGTTTGTTTCATAAAGATATGACCTGAGCAATCACAAATGCAGGGACATTTTTTTCTTTGCTCACAACAGAAACGTTAGTCGAGTTTACCAGTAATGACGTATTTATGCTGAAGGCTGTAAATCAGCATTCGATGCCTGTGATCTTTGGGCCCTCAGGCATGAAAATGATTGCATGATCTCAGGAACATGCTGACATTGTCTCTGAGGCAAAACTAATTTTAAACGGACTGATATTATATGGCCTAAGGCCTGCAAAAAAATCAGTAAATACCAATAAAAGGTCACAGAGTGATTAATGTTCTCTGTAATTTTAAAGCAAACAAGAAGAGGACAGAATAAAAACTGATAACTGAGTGCAGTATCTGCAATGAACATATGAGTATGCTAGTAAAGGACATATATGGGTTATTCAGTGCTCACTTAAGCAGCACCTCAATAAAAGTAATGAATCAGGGTAGCAAAAGGATCTTGATGATATTCTCTTCACTTATTATCATACTATCAATACAGTGCTCAGCAAAATTGTTGAACCAAGGTTTGACGTTATGGATTTACTGCTATGAAAAATAATCCAACAACTGCCTCAAAGAACTGAAAATCCATTAAAGTGTCTTTGTGAAAAAGTTGGACTGTGTGTGCATGCTGAAAGACGGCGGTCTGACCCCTCTCCTCCTCTCAGGGTGGAGCCGGCTGGAGTCCGATGGTTGAGACCAGACGGTCTGAGGAAGTGTAAGTTTTTAACATTCATAAAAACAAAGCGGCACAGAAACTGTTGCATCACTCAGTCACATCTTTGATGTCATCAAAACGACAACATTGTTGTTTGTTGTCTCCACCAGATTCCTGTCAACTCACAATCGACACAAACACAATAAATAAATACCTCAAACTGTCCGACAACAACAGGAAGGTGACACAGGTGAAGGAGGTTCAGTCATATCCTGATCATCCAGACAGATTTGATTACTGGTATCAGCTGCTGTGTACAGATGGTCTGACTGGTCGCTGTTACTGGGAGGTTGAGTGGACTGGAGGGATCGATATATCAGTGAGTTACAGAGGAATTGAAAGGAAAGGCGACAGTAAAGACTGCGTGTTTGGAAGGAACGATCAGTCCTGGAGACTGGAATGCTACAGCGATGGTCGCCCTCGTTCTGTGTGGCACAATAACGGAAGCATGTTTTCCTCCTACTCCTCCTCCACGTCTTCTGCCTCTAACAGAGTAGCCGTGTACGTGGACTGTCCTGCTGGCATTCTGTCCTTCTACAGAGTCTCCTCTGACACTCTGATTCACCTCCACACCTTTAACACCACATTCACTGAACCTATTTATCCTGGATTTGGTTTCAATCCTAATGCATCAGTGTCTCTGTGTCCTGTTTAGTATGAAGAAGCTCCTCCTGTTAGAGAAACACAACTGTTTTCTGTCTCTTTCACTCAGAAACGTGTTCTCAGATTCATCGACTGTTCTAAATGATTTATTTTAAACGTCTTCCTCTAAACGAAGACACTTTGTTGTTTTCTGTCATTTTCTAGTGAAAAGCTTCAGTAAATATCAGTATGTTGTGTTTTCATGATTTAGTTTATGTCATCTGTAGATAAGACAAAATGTGATACTGGAAAGGAACCACTGAGCTGCAGGGATTTGTTTACAACTGTCCAGTGACCACAAGTGAGCCTGTAGTCAGGTTTGGCCTCATTTCATCCATATTTACTGACTGTTAAAATGATGAAATAACAACAAGATTATAACTTGTCTGTGGTTACATCTGAGGAATTAAATTATATAATTATATAAGCTACATTAAAGTAGCTGTCTAGATTGCACAGTCTTTGATTTAATTATTAAGTTTTTGTTTTGTTTTATTTAGTAGTACAAATTTTACAAAAAATAATACAATTACGGGGGAAAATTTGGGGAGTTATGAAGTCTGACAAAAGAAATTATTTTTAAAAAGTAAAAAAAAAGAAAGAAAAACATTAGTAGATTTAACTTGATCCTTTTTTAACACTGGTGCAGCAGCAGCATAATGACTGAGATCAAATGCATTTTTCTGACTTTTCTGTGGAGTCTTGTATTATGAACAAACAGTGCTCATGAAAAAATAGTATGAAGAAGATAGATTTAGAGATGTGTGTAATTTATTTTGTCATGAACTGTTTGGTCTGTCAGTATCACTGGAAAAAACTGCAGAGACTTACTTCACCTCGGTAATTTAATTCACTGAAATTAACTGAATCTGCAGCATCATCTCACTGTTTAAAAATTATCATGTGACCGAGTCTTTCTTACAGAAAAAAGTAGTCAGCACAACAAAAACAAGAGATGTAGATTATTTGTAATGTGTATTAAATAAAATAAAATAATGTGTTTGTCACAGTTAAGTTTAACTAAAGGAGCAGAAATTTTAAATTTTCTTTTTTTTCACGTTTTAAAACAAAAATCCGACTCCCATCTAGCCGGGCTCCCCAACCTGCAGGGTTGATGGCAGATGATAGAACTACTCACTGTCCTTCTGCCTTCACATCAGTGAATTTTAAAGGTTCTTCTGCGAGGACCTGCAAAACTCCTTGATGGCGTTTGATCCTGAGCAGCTAAACTTTAAACTGTCTTTTAATAGATGTTGTATATTTTTAATGACATCTTCTGGTTGAAAGTTTGCTACAACACCCAGCAGTTTAGCTCACATACAAACCTCAAGCACTCTTAAACTTGAGTAATAAAATGAAAGAATAAATATATGAATTTTGTATTTTAGCAATAAGTAAATGTTATTTTTTTGCACACTCAGTCACCTAAATCACCTCTTTCCTCCCAATTCTGATTCTCAGTTTGAACTTTAGCAGGTTGTGATGGCCATGTCTATGTGCCTAAATGCATTGATTTGCTGCCATATGATTGGCTGATAAGATATTTGCATTCATGAGGAGTTGAATAGGTGTACTTAACAGAGTGGCTGGTGATTGAATATTATACGTGATTTTGGTGTGCAGTTGTGAATCGATTTACTAAAAAACTACAAAAAGCATGACATGATTCTCTTGCACTGTTGCTCATGCTGGTTTATGAAAATGATATTTATTGATTAACATAATGTGATCTGCACTTGTGATTTGAATGCACTGAAAAGGTTTACCTACAAAGTAACCTATGCTGGATCAGTAATCACAGGCACTCGGGAGTCCTACCTTTTTTTTTGTATAAATGAAATCAATGTTTTTAGTGTTTAGCGTGTGCGCATGTGTGAGGGGAGGACAGTTGCACTTGAATCCTGGATTGTGAGAGCAGCTAAAATAAAGAAAGACGCAGTAAAAGGTTTGGTAGCATTTCAGAGAATGACTCTTCCTGTGAAAAGTTGATGATTGACAAGTCATTCTTTTCTTCTTACCACACCTAGCTATTTCAAACACTTCCCTGAGTCATAGTTTGAAGACACTTGACAGCGTCACAAGCAAACAAACAAGCTCGATGAGTTTTGTTATGAGCCAGTAACATGTTGGTTCTTTTTTCAAACACTGATGAAGTAACAGGGAGGCAACTAGAACTGAACGAGCTAATGACTGGGATCAAGTCCATCGTGTTTTTGACCATCCTGAACTGTCGGTGGATAAAAGGAGTTGAGTGAGGTGTTATCTTATGCGTACATATGCATAATACCTTATTCTAACCATTATAACTAACCATTATCATGGTAGTTATTATGAATGGATCTAAACATACCAGGAAACAATATGGCAGGCTAAAGAGAAACAGTTCATTCTGTGGGCGTGGAGGCAGAAATCTAGAACGCCAAAACTACATGTTCTAAGAGAGACTTCTTTTTTCTTCTGTTATGAAGTTTGATTCAGCAGCAGGAATATGGAACTGAGCAGGATAATCGGGATCAAGTGTGTTGTTCTGGCTTTTCTGTGGACTCTTACAAATGGAGGTGAGTGAGGCTGCCATGACTGTCATTAACACAGGTGTGTTTCGGGTCATGGTGGTTTTTATTCAAAGAAAAAATGAACATGCCAGAAAATTAGACAAGGATTTTGAATTACAATAAGAAATGTATTAATATTTTGTTTGTACTCCTCAGAAAGTTTACATAGATGGTTGTCTGAAGGAGGTTTTTTTTACTTTGATGTTGCTTGACTAGTATTTTGTCTAGAAATCCAGTCTTCTGTTATGTTCCGTTATATAAACTTTAATGGCAGAAATTTCAGAGATATTTGTGCCCAAAGACTTTTTTTTTCTCACATTTGTGTTATTTTGTATGTGCATCATTCATTAAGAGATGCCAGTGAGACTATGCTATGATGCATAGTTCAGATATGTGACACTGACAAAAGACAGAAGACCAAGCTGGAGCTGGAACAGTTGAAGATTTTTGTTGGCAGTGACCCGGATGGACAAGACAAGAAAAGGGTACATCAGACGCTTAGGTTGACACAACGTTAGAGACTCAAGTCTGAGATGGTTTGGACACATGTAGAGGAGGGATAGTGGGTATATTGGACAAGCGATGTTGAATATGGAGCTGCCAGGCAGGAAGAAAAGAGGATGAACATAGAGAAGGTTCACAGATGTAGAGAGAGAACATTCAAAGGAAGATGTGGAGGATATGGTGAGACAGAAGCAAAGAGAGCAGCTGAAAGAATCATTATCTATTCATCAAATTTGGAAAATCCTGGATCTCTTGTGCATCATTTTAGACTAAATTTTAAACACTTAAGATAACGTTTTTTTGAATAGTGATTTGCTACAAAGTCCGAGTTCCTATTCACCTACTGTGTTAGTGTAAACTTCAAAAATGGCATCACATGAGAAATGTAGTTTTTGAATTTGACCTTTGTGCCGGCGTGCATTCCAGCTGTCACATACTTTTGTTTTCTGTGTGGGAAAATGTGGAGTATGTAATGTTGCTACCAGAGTGACACATCTTTCAGCTATATCAGACTCAAACAGCATTGTGTTTATATTCAAGCAACCAGCTTGGTTTTGTATTTTCATAGTGTTTAATGCAGACACCAGGTTTTACTGGTGGAAAAACGAACTATTTTTAATTTAATTGTTGGATTTCAGAGAAATGTCCTCTAAGTTGAACTGTGTTGGGTGTCTCTTTGTGTTGCAGATACTGAGGTGTCCTGTGTTTTCCAGGAAAGTTGCATCTTACCCTGCAGTTTCCTGGGTAGCACTGATGCAGTTATTAGCTGGAGTCTGCTAAAGGCAAGACATGTTTCCATCCTCTCCTACAACTCCAAACAAGACCAGCTTACACAACAGGATGGGCATTTTAGAGGCCGGGCATCATTATTCAAAGACCAGATATCCAACGGAAACGCCTCACTCCAGCTGACATCAGTGGAGTTTCAAGATGAAGGCAGATACAAATGTGCAACAGGGGGAAACAATGATTCATTTATCAGCCTAAAAGTGGACGGTACGAGAAACATACAGAAAACACAAGACACTTTTTTTTTACTATATATTTGCATGAAGATATGTAGCAATCTTTGTCTTATAAACAAAAAAACATTTCAAGACAAAATAATTTTTTTAGAGTGAATAATTCATAAAGTATATTTTTTATGACAGCTCCAGTCCGTGAGGTCAACATTGAGAAGGCAGAAAACAGGATCACCTGCAGCTCTGAGGGGATCTACCCCGAACCTCTGCTCACCTGGTCCACCAGCCGTCAAACAGTCTTCAGGAGCACAACCATAGTCCAGCAGAGTGGACCGAACAGAGAACTTTATAACATTAAGAGTTCTGTCATATTCCCTGACACCAAACATGACTTCACTGATATGACCTACAGCTGCACTGTCACCACTCGCAGCAACAACAAAACAGCCATTTTGTCAAACCGCAACCTGAAAGAAGGTAAGTGTGTTTTAAGATTTGTGGTCAGTCAGTCAGACTCTTACCAACCAAATAAAAAAATGTTCTGCAAAAATCTTCAGAATTTTTTATTAACAAAATACATATAATAGTTATTTATAGTTATTTATATTGATTATTAAATAAGTAAAATCAACACTTTTCATTTGTGTATGTGCGTGTTTGCTGCAGGCATCGCTAAAGCCATGGTGGCAGGCGTCATCATGATTGCGGTAATCTTAGGCCTGATACCGATATGCTGCAATAAATTTAACAGTAAGGTAAAGACAAACAAACAGATATCAGGAAGGGTATCTACTTCTGAAATTTGGGGATCTGTTGTGTTGATGTGTTGAATTAATAATGCAACATTTTAGATGCACCAGAGCTGTTCAGTGCCAATGAGTGTGCTGCCTACAGTGGAAACAGGATCAATGGAGTTACAGGTACAGACAGGCACAGATGTTGCAATGAGCCCCCTTAATCTGACCAAGCTTAACTTAGAAAGTCCAAAATTTAATTCAAGCCATTTTAATTCTTTAAAATAAATAAATAAATAAATTAATTAATAATAATAAAAAAAAAAAACCTTTCGTTTCTTTTGCTTTTTTTTTTTTTTTTTTTACCTTTTCAACTATGTTTCTGTAATGTTTGAAGTGTATATGGTAATCTAAATTCTAAACCATATTCTGTTTTAAAAAAAAAATAGTCCAACGTTGATCTTTTTTTCTTATAAAAATGAAACAAAACCCTAAAAGAATGTATTTCTATGCTTTAGCCCAACATGTGCAAGTTCAAAGGCAAAAGAGTAACAACGCAGTGGAAGTATTTTAAAATGTTTAAAGTCATATGAAAAGGAAAACGTTCACACGATTGTATGCAACCCTTTAAAAATGATATTAAACTTATACAAAAACCTTTTTAGTACATGATTTAATAGCTGTACTACTTGCTATAGAACTAATATAAACTCTTGGATGACAAACTCTTCTTCAGTCCCATCAGGCTCAGCAGGTTCCTGATGCTGCAGAAATATCAAGTCAACTCGATTTGGTCCTGACAGAAAAAACTTCAGAGGAACTGAAAACACTGAGCGCTCCTGGGTAAATCTCTCTCTCGCCCGCTCTTTTTAATCCAGCGTATCTTTGGTTTGCTTTTTTGTTTATTCTTAATGTATTTCAGGACAGAATTCTTTATAATTTCATTTTGCAGTCACGACCATGAGGGAGATGATTTATTACCAAAGGCAGCGGCAGAACCCACAGAAATGTGAATCCTGTAGAAACACGGCCTCAGACAACGTGACCTCTCCATTTATTAAATGATTTTTAAATGTATCTGTTAAATGTACCTGAGTCAGTATCATTAAATGATGCTGATACACTCTGATGTCTTTTCTGTTCTCCATCAGTGACACTAATGCTCAATTTGCACATGTTGGTGAAGTTCGTTGATATTTTGAGGTTGAGATTACAGCGTATGGTTCCTCCTCTACCTCATCTACTCGATAAAATGATACAAAATAATTAAGCAGAAAGAAAATATCACTCATTATATTTCATGACACATAAATTATGTGGCACGGTGGTTAGCACTGTTGCTGCAAAGCAAGAAGGTCCTGAGTTCAATTCCACCATCAGGCCAGGGTCTTTCTGTGTGGAGTTTGCATGTTCTCCCCGTGTTTGCGTGGGTTCCCTCCGGGTACTGTGGCTTCTTCCCACCATCCAAAGACATGCAGCTTGTGGGGATAGGTTAATTGGATAATCCAAATTACCACTAGGAGTGAATGTGCGAGTGAATGGTTGTCTGTCTCTGTGTGTTGGCCCTGCAACAGACTGGCGACCTGTCCAGGGTGTACCCCGCCTCTCGCCCTCTGACAGCTGGGATAGGCTCCGGCAATCCTGAAAAGGATAAGTGGAAGCGAATGGATGGATGGATAAATTAAAATGTTTACTTGTATAGTAGTTTTAGTTGGTTTTTTTTTTTTTTTTTTTTATTAAAAAACACAGTTTTGAAATCTGGAGGTTGTAAGCAGCACGTCTTCAGTGTTTTGTAAAAACATTCACAAATATTAAATGTTTAAGACCTGACTATGATTTACTGTTTTATTATTTGTTGAAAACTTACTTGCTTTTCTTACTGCTAACGTTTTTAGGGACTGTCACATGGTGTTTGTTGTTAATGCACCTTTTGGAGATCTACACCTTCATATAGTGACTTGATAAATTTTAATGTTTGCATTTAGAAACATTAGTGCCATTTGGTTGTTCGTACTCTTACTGAGCTCATACGAGACTACAGCACTTGCAGTAAATGCAGTCATCAATACTGAGTTTATTGTAATGCCCACCCTGCTTACCGACTGGTGAAGGCTCTCATGCTCACAGTGACACCTACACATAACCTGATGTTAAATAGCAAATTTGGTTGTATTTAGCAAAACAAAAAAGTAAAATAAGTTTGACTTTACTAAACATATTTTTTAGTCTTAAGTACAAATTTCCTTTATTAAAGAAAGGTTTTCTTATTAAAAAAAATACAGTCTTGTCAAAACTTCATCTGATTCTGCATTTGGAACATTTTTTAAGTCAAGTGTAAATATGATTTTGTTTTGGAGGCTATGAAATGATCGAAGTTCAATTTAACTAAAGAATTTGAGATATAAGAATGTGCTTCCCGTCAAACTTCAACAAACAACCATTATTCCCATAACGTGCAGGTATTGACCTAAATGACAGAAGAAAGAAGAAGTCCAATGAACAAAAAGTAAACCTTTATTGAAGCTGAAAAAAGTCCAAAATAGCAAAAAAACAGCAAAAACAAACAAACCAAAAATGATATCCACAAAAACACTGAAGGGCGATAAATTGGGAGATTTGGATGGTGGAGACACGGTGGAGTCACCACCGGCTGTGAGAAGAGCTGACATTAACATAAATACCAACTAACGGAGAACTGACACAAATAATTCACAAATAAGCTGAAAGCATGCACTGAATTCAAAACCCAAACCAATGTCATCAACCTAACCCATAATAAGATTTATTACTTACTCATTTAAATATTAAATTACAACAGCTGTAATCATTGACAACATAACGGGTATAATAATTTACTATCTAAGCCATTTAAACAGGCAGAGCAGGAAGTCCACTGGGGAGGATAAAACCACCTCATATCAACATTACAACATGCGCAGTAATCGATGCTGCAATCCTAAAGAGGCAAAGTTTGAGATTTCCTCATAGCTGCTTGCGAAGAGCTGCAACAAGTTGTGATTCTTTTTCTATGAAGCAAGAGAGCAAGAGAGGACCTGCTCTGCACTCTTAAACCTTAAGAAGCACTGAAGCTTCCCATTCACCTGTTGCGTTCATGCACTGATGCTTCACAGTGCTTCATTTGCTCTAAGGTGCCATCAAGTGGACAATAAATGTAAAACAGGCAGAGTGATTACAATGACACCATGGCTTTGGTGTGAATGTATGACTTAATGATTTTTGTGAACTTCTAAATAATTCTGACCTTTTAAATATGGTGTGTGTGTGTTTATGCTACAATAGCAGGATCAAAAGAGAAGATTAGGAAAAAAGGATGCAATGAGTTTGTGTTACTGGGTTTGTAACTGTGCTTATGTTACTTATAAAAAGTGACTTTTAATTCATTAAAAAAGCTTTTCTTTTTCAGATGATTTCACCTGCTTTAGAAAACACTGGAGTGCAGAGATTTGTCTCAGGGAGCATGACTGGACTTGTTTTGGTTTCACCTCTTATCCAAGAGGCTTCTTCAGTTCAGGAAGTTAAGTTATCCAGCAAGTTTTTTACAAGTTCGCACATGTCTCTCTCTCTGACACACATAACAGCAAAAGTTTGCTTACCTTGTCCTGTTTTTTTTGTTTGTTTGTTTGTTTTGAGTGCTGTTTGTTGTTAGAGTGTGTTCAGTTACAGATGCAGCAGTTTGACGCTCTTCTTCTCTCATTCACCAACCTATCCCTCACCACAGCACCCGGCATAATAACCACTCTGATCTTAGTTTGAATAATAAAAGGAATAAAAATGTAAAAAGACAAACAGGAGGAGCCCACAGAGAGTCTACAGTGCTGCTTGGTCCTCGTCTGCAGGACTGTGGTGTCCAACCAACAGCACAGTTTGCTACCTAACATAAACAGGCTGTAAGTGACTAAATGCAATAACATAATTAGAATGTGTCCATTTCTTTTTGAAGCACAGACTGAGAAGCTTCTAATATGCGCAGTTGTGACGATGAGGAGGAGGAAGCAGCACTGTTTCGTACAACAACAGCACATTTAGAAGTGAGCATCTCCTCATCAGCTGCTGCTTTACCAGAGTTAATGAAGACTGTGTTTTTAAAGCAGGGATCGAGCAGCGCTGCCAGTGATATGATGCTCATTTATTGTAAAATGTACAGCTTCTCCTTTAACCTCAGACTCTCTGGAGTATGGACAGTGGCCATTTCCTTCCTCCTCTGGTGCATGGTGCAGCTATGATAAAGGGGAATGACTTTTGGTGGCTCAACTGTGGCCTCATTAAATGAGGACAGCACTTTTAGACTTTCTAAAATATTTTTTTACTGTTCAGATGAGATGTTCTTATGGGACAACATCAGTGTGCTCCTGCAGGTTCCCTGGGATCATAAACATGTTGGAGCATATGGTACGTGCTGTTCAAATATGTGTATCCATCTCTTTAATCATCCTTAAGCCGGCTGACCTGTTCGCTCCAACACATGTGTCAGCGTCTCCTATAAAATCAGTGAACAAAAAGTGATTTATTCAAGTGTCACTGCAGCAGCAACTTAAACAAAATGGCATCAGTTAGAATATTGCAATGACAAAAAAGCATATAATCCTTGCAGTGGTGTTGATAGAGGTTCACATATTTGCTGTTAAACTAACTACAGATGTCTTTGACACAGTGGCTGTGGGTTTGAATCATTATAGCTTATCTGTCCTTCACTACAGCTTTCAAAGCCTAAAGGAAATAATTTGCCAGTCTTGGAATGGCAAATATGAGGAAATGAGGTAAAATGCTCACATGCACACCTGTCCTGTGGGAGAACATCAGTAGTGCTCAGAGCTTTAACAAGCTTTCTTTTTTTTCTTTCAATAACCAAGGCCTCATCCACTGCATTATTCTCCACTGATGACTACAAAACAAACAAACAAATACACAAATAATTCCATATCAGTTACAAATTTCACAATTAAAATATAAATTAATGTTGTTTAATACAAACATACCACACAATGTTACCTGAGCTGGTCTGGTTTTCATGGAGGGCTCTGTAATGTCAGATCAGGTGTTACTGTTGAGCTAAAACAACACTTCACCTTTAAATATACCGGAAATTAGAAGAAAGAAACTAGAACAAGGGATAAATGTCTTGCCACGTTTTTTATATTAATTATATAAATACTATTAATACTCATTTATAACTATGTGCATATTTTATTAGGTGACATCAGCTGAAAATGTTTCCATACGGGTGAAATTTCACTCCGGATTACTGCAATCATTTCCTGAATCAGTCACGTGGTAGTGCGGCTTGTGAGGCTTCGAGCGTCATATGATACAAAGTACAACCCTCAATAAAAACGAAAGTAATTTCTGCGCAGTACTCGACAGAGAGGGACTCGTCTCTAAATGTTTTTCTTATTGTTTGTAACTCGGAAACTCGGTTTGCCGTTGATCAGCAGATGCCTCTTCTGCACGTTAGTGCAGGTGAAGTTACAAACTGTTAATATTAATTATTGTAAGGCGTGTCTCCGTGCTGACCTTGAACATTCAGGCGAAGTTTGATTAGCGTTTTCCTCATTCTCAGTGCGTTAATATGAACTACCTGACAGACAGGCTGGGTGAGTTTGAGATCCTTCAACATTAATGCGCCTGCAAACGGATAAAACAACAGGATCATGGCTGGGAACAAGTGCGCAGTGTTTCTGGTGCTCCTGACATTTACGTGGACTTTAACCAGAGGAGGTGAGTTAGCCATTTACTACACACACTAGCTTACTCCAGTGTAAACAGAAGTTGCCTGGTTTTAATCTGAAAAAACTACTCGAGAAAACAAATACCAGGAAGTGCAACGAGAGAAACTCCAAAAAAAGCTGAATGTGTGAGGAGAGGCAGAAGTGTCATAACCAGAAACCAACAAATGTCTCCAAGACAGAACTTAGAAATAGAAAATGAACCTTTATTTGTGCTGAGGCAGCAGAACTGAGAACACAGCCCGAGAATAATATAATAAGACTAAGTCTCGGCAATCTAAATGACAAGAATAGGAACAAACTAAGCAGAAAATATAATTGCCAACACAATAGCCAATGATAAACTCAAAACGTTGGGTCACAGAGCAGGATCATGACAAATAATGTTTGTGATTTATTTTCCTGAAAACTTTATTATTAAATATTATCACTCTCAGTGAAATGGGAATGTGGTTTAAACAATCAGTTTGTATCTACATCTAAAACCTGCTGGTGACAGGAAAATAGAGAATATACGGTAGATCAGGGCTGGCTGTCACACTTCAGAATCAGAGAAACTTTATGAATCCCAGAGGGAAAATCAGTTGTCATAGCAGCAAATATACAATAAACAACAAACACTCATAGAGTAATGATAAATAAATATAAAGATAAATGGATGAATATAGGTATAAATATACATGTATATTAACATAAAAGGACAAGTGTGTGTGTCGTGGTGTCCAAAAGTGACAGGGTGCATTGAGGTGGGATTATTCTGGTCCACATGTGTGGATCTGACCCACGTGAATGATTTAAAGAGTTTGATGGCAGCAGAAAGGAACGACCTCCTGCAACGTTCCCTCAGACAGCAAGGTTAAAGGAACATGTCGCTGAAACTGCTCCGGTGGCGCCAGTGTCCGGCAGCCTCGCCTCTGTCAGTGCGCCCCAGGGTGGCTGTGGCCATCACCAGTGTGTGAATGTGTGTGTGAATGGGTGGATGACTGGATGTGTAAAGCGCTTTGGGGTCCTGAGGGACTAGAAAAAGCACTACACAAATACAGGCCATTTACCATAGTAGAAAGCAAAGCCGGCTCAGTCCCTTTTTGTAGGCAGCGTCCGTGTTGGCAGACCGCTCCAGCTTGTGATCCAGTTGAACTCCCAGATGCTTACAGGATGTGACTATTTCAACATTAGTCCCACCAATGCAGACAGGGGAGGGTCAGGATCTGTTTCTGCCAAAGTCCACCACCAGCTCCTTTGTTTTGGTCACATTCAGCTTCAGGTGGTTCACGTCACACCACCTCACGAAGTGACCAATCAGTCCTCTGTACTCCTCTTCCCTTCCCATCTCCACACTTCCAATAATGGCCATGTCATCTGACAAGTTTATGTGATGTACTTGAAGTCGAATGTATAGATGGTAAAGAGGAAAGGGGACAGAATAGTTCCCTGGGGTGCTGCTATGTTCCTGTTCAGACTCTCTGACACACAACTCTGCAGCCTCACAAACTGTGGTCTGCCTATCAGGTAGTTGCTGATCCAGTGGAGCCTCCATCTGCATAGCCTCCAACTTCTCTCTCAGCTGGATTGTGTTAAAGGCGCTAGAGAAGTCGAAAAACATTATCCGAACCGTGGTGTTGGGTCTGTCGAGGGAGGAATACGCTCTCTTACAGAAACATCTTTTAATAACAGTTCCTTTAATTAGATCGAAGTTCAGAGTTCTGGCTCGAAATGAGCGTCCTTTACATTTTTGCTGTTATTGTTACAAAAAGAAATTCAATTAGTTATCGATGGGCTTTTCAGTAGAAAATGGAGATTAAAAAATGAAGTCTAAGTTTTTTTTGTTTTTTTTCAAATAGAGACATCAGTAAGTTTAGAAATGAACACGTTCTCATACTCCTTATATTTAAACAATGAATTTGAACCAGTAGTAATGATTGTGAATTATTCCCTATGGGAACTGAAATGACAGAATTTATGGTGCTCGATCTTTGGGATCCACATTTTAAGGTTGCTGGTCTTGATCCCTGTGCCTCACTCAGACCCACATGAGTCAGTCATGACAGATGTTTTCCTCTGGAGTCACAGGGACACAATCTTTCTAAGATCAGTTTTGGACAACGCAACAAAGCAATGTTTCCATGTGTCGGCTCAACACGAAACCTTCTGCCAACAAGGAAACAAACAAAAACATCCCTGCCTTTACATGCCTCACTCTAAAAACATTATCACACGTCTCATATTTTTAATAAATCAGGTCAAAGGTCACTTGGTAAAATAACTAAAATGGTTATACAGAGAAACCAAACTACATACACATTTAAAATGATGCGCTGACTTTGGCATCACTGCTGTAAATTAAATCTGTTCTTAAGAACTCTAAAAGATTGTTGGAGAACCTGTTTAACTGAAACCAAGTTACTGTTTTTCTGGAGTCAGCTGGAAAGAGCAGAGACATTAGCCTGTGGCACAGGGAAAGTCTTCAGTCTGCAGTTTACAATTCTTGCTTTGTAATTTACTGTATTTTCATGTTTAAATTTATTGGGCTCCTGATGATTTTTAGTTTTAGATACTTTTCTGTTTTCAGCTTCTGTCTTGATTTTTATTTGTCTCTGGTGTTGCTCTCAGTTTTGTCTGAAGTCCTTCTAATGTCCGTCTGAGTTTTCCTTGAATGTTGTCTCATTCATCCATCCGAGCCTCCTTTAAGTATTTTCTTTTCCTATTTCCTGTTTTACTTTGATAGTTGTCTTTTGCTTCTTGCTTTGGTTCGTCCATGATCGTCTTCACCTGTGATGCACATTCACTGCACATTTCTCTTTGACTCCATCTTTGTATCTTTGTCCCTCCCACTAAATCTGAGCTAATGGGAAAAAAAGACACAAGCTGGGAGGAGAAAGGATTGGATTGGCTTGTATAATTCAGAAATTATCAAATGAGGAATTGAAACCAGTCGACGTGGCATAGTAAGATTGTTTTCAGGGTCAGTAGTAGTCTGTACTACGGCTGTAGTCCTGTCAGCTCAGAGACATTTGGTGGTGGAGGAAGGGTTATGTTATTTCTGGGGGACTACTAGGTTTGACATTTAATTCTATACATGCATTTGCTTATCCCACTCTCAATAAAACATTACTTATCAGCACCAATTTTCACTCTAAAGCATCTAAAAATGTTTTGAGCTGCAGATCTTACTTTATGATCATGTGTATCTTGCTGTTGTTGCAGATACCGACGTGTCCTGCATTTTCATGGAGACCTGCATGCTGCCATGCAGCTCTGAGGGAGGCACTGCAGTCATCATCCACTGGTTCCAGCAATCAGCAGGAAACCGTTTTGTTCATTCATTCTATGAAGGCAAAGACCAGCTTGGACTGCAGAACCAGCGCTTCAGAGGCAGGACATCACTGTTCAGCGACCAGATCTCCTCAGGAAACGCCTCACTCCTGCTGACAAAGGTGGAGGTTCAGGATGAAGGGAGATACAATTGCTACACCAGCACTGAAAATGGAATCAAAGAATCATTTATCAATTTAAAAATGGATGGTACGTGACACACAATGCATTCATTTTAAAGAAATGTATGTTTTTAATCTTTATCATTTTCTCCAAGTGTATGTATAAATGTTTCTACTTATATTCAGATATTTTTTGCAGAAATAGCTCTAGTTAAAATATAAATAAAAAACAATATCATGTACCATGCATGTATGTATTGACTGTGAATAAAGTTTAAGGTCATGGCGTTAGATCTAGTATATATCTGCAAGTAAAAGACCTGCAAAGAAAATGCAGCTACTGATGCAGTCCAGAAAATGTATGAGAATAAAGAAAAGCACTACAATTAGTCTTTTGATGAAACACTTGATTTAATGACAAAGATGTCCTGCTCATAAAAAGTTCAGTTAAAATACATCATTCGGTGTAGAAAAATCGAGCACTGGTAACACTTGACTATATTTCTCCTTTTCAGCTTTTTCACCGTACTTGCTTTATAAATGCTAAAAAAAGAACCCATAAAGATATGTGAACATAAACTCTGTCTTTCTTTTCTTTTTTCTGCAGCTCCAGTCCATGAAGTCGACATTCAGCGGGAAGGAAACACACTCACCTGTTGTTCAGAGGGGATCTACCCTGAACCTAAGCTCACCTGGTCCACCAGTCCTCCCTCCAATGTGAACAGCAAGTGCAACACCAGGATGCAGGAGACTGAGCAACACCTCTACAACATCAGTAGCTCTGTGACACCTTCAGACAGCGAAACTGATCTGACCTTCAGCTGCACCATCAGCACTCGCCGTAGCAAGAGGAGTGTAACTTGGCCCTCCACCTCATCTAAACAAAGTAAGCAGTGAAGACAATAATGTTGTAATATGATGTACTGTATGTTAAATTCACCTTAATCCTAAAATGACATCAGATAATGTTTTGTCATACAAGAAGGAAATCCACACAGAGTGTTGAAATCAATTTTAACTCTGCAAACCATGATTCACAAAATAGATTAATAATAAATTCACATTGTTTGTAATTGGAATTAAAAAAATGAGAAATTAATTAATTGTATAGTTTTGGCTCAAATTGTGCTCATAAATATTTTGAACTTGTAAATCAAATGTGTACTGAGTCCTGATGAGAATTTGTGTGTGTTTGTAAAACACAAGTTACAGTTTTTTACAGTTTTACACGTAGTTTTTTGCTTTGTATCTGTAACCAGACCTCAACAAAAAACAATTTGTAACTTGTGTAATTATTTTACAAACACAAATTCTCATCTATAGATGCACAGACATAAAATTGTCAGATATTTTTGGTTTACAAGGTTACAAAACTCACAACTACGAAGTACAAAATGTTTATGACCGCAATTTGTGTTACGGGGTCAATTTTCTTTAACATACATGTGCAATGCAGCGTTCTCACATACAGTTTAGACCTTAATCGGTTAATGATCAAGTTTAGTGTTATTTACACGTTTTTATCAAGTTTTATGCAGTTAAACACAAACTCTGATTTCATTACTGTATATTCTAATAATATTATTCTAATTAAACCACATTCTGATGATAAAGCAAAAATAATAATAATGATGATGTAGTGGGACATGGGTGCTTATCCCATTCAGAGCCATGATGAGGTTTGAGCCAAAAGACATTTTCAGTGATTCTGTTTCTTCTGTTTCAGGTAATTCAGGAGCTACTGTAGCAGGGGTGATTGCAGCCATCGTGATTGCAGGGGCAGTAGCAGCAGTAGGCTTCGTGCTGTATAAGCGCAGAAAGGTAAATAACTTTCTCCCTTCACTTTGCAGTTCATTTTGTTCATGTTATTTATACTGATTATGTTTTGTTTTTTGTTTTTTCTAAAGCCTCAGAGCAACACCAAAAAAACACATACGTGAGTAAATCTTGTTTGAACTACACTAAATAAAAAATGACTTGTTTGAAAACAGTGTTATGGTCATGGAGATAAAACCAGATGTCTATAATGAATGAAATTAAACTGCTGTCGAGTCAAAATGATTTAGTAGTGAGTCAGACTGAAGCAGCGTTCAACAACATCCATGACATGAAAACAGAAAATCAGATGAAGCACATTCAGATTGATGTGGTGATTTTTTTTTTTTGGACTGTATATGTTTTTTTATTATTCATAATGATGACATGTTTCCAAATGGTCTCTTTTCATCTTTTTGACAGTGACACTGAACTTAAGGTGGAGCTGAATAGAAGCTCTGCCACGAAACATCTGGCAGACCCCAGCAGCTCTGCTTCAGCCCTGCACTGAACCCTCCTGAGTGTTGGATCTCTGCTCAGTAAAGCAAAAACTCTCATAAGTGAAAAACCTGCTGAAAACAACATTCAAATGAGTTACTTAGTTACTCATACGTGCACTGAGGAGCAAGGACACTTTTTTTTAAAATTCTGTTTTCATCTATGCTGATTCTTGGTCATAACCTAAATATTTTGATATGCCTCCTTCTGGACCTTTGATTTTTGGTTGTGCAACACAAAGAATAAGAGATGAGTCTCAGTCACAGAGGCAGCTTTGATTTGTTTGTCAAAAACTGCTGATAAACTTGAGTTTAGCTACTAGCTGAGCTGGTAGCTTTTCAAAATGTGTTCTTCTACTGTGGAACGAAAAAATGATATTAAGCACTGAAGACAGTTTTAGATGATGTGAGAGATACTTTTTTTTCTTGTTATTTGTGTTTACATATGATTGATTTGTTTTATGCAGTTTAACATAAATGTAAATGTCTGAAACTGACATCCTGCACAGTGTTTACAGCTACTAACTATTTTCAGTCCTGAATGGGCTGAGATGAGGGACCGTTTAATTTAAGTGCAGCAGACATCATTTCAAACTTCAGAGATGATCAAGTTTGCAGCTGTTGTTTGAGTCATCTGGCATTTAATAAACACAGAGGGGAGACCGTCAAGCTGCTGGAAGAACCACGCAGAACATCTTAAGGTGGATTTGTACTGTATTGTAGTAAAAATACACTGTCACCAGGACAGGATCTCACCTGCTGTGTCTCGGAGGGCAGCTAAAAATAAAAGGTGGGTGAGAGAAAGACCTGAGGAGTGTAGAGGAATTTCTTTTATTCATGTATTATTTTACTGTATAATGCCTTGGTGCCACTGGGTTTTAGTATGGCTCAATGTCTCACACATTCATGCCATTGAACAGCCGGGTGATTGTTGGTGGAAGCAGACAACTTCACAGGAAGAGTCTTTTGTCTCTTCAACGACTGTGAGAGGTAGCAAGGGAGTGTGGTCTTTGGGGGAAAGGCCGATGGTCTGAAGCAGCTATGTCCTGCTTTTTGTTCCTGTAGGGGGTATTTAACCCAGGGCCATGCTGGGCTCAGGGAGCGACACTGCTGACTGTCTGCCCCAGCGATGGCTTCTCTCACCAAGCTTGGCTTTTTGATCTTTTTTTGATTAAAGGATGTTAGCTACAATCCACCGTTTGTCTGCAGGCTTTATTAAATGGAAACTTCCACAACAGGAGCAGCAACTAGTAACTCGTAGGTTCTTGTGTCTTTTCAAATGCTGCCATCTCGAAAATGAATGTTTTGTGTGTATGTGTGTGTATATAATGCATAAGAAACTTCACTAAATAAACAACTTGACTAAAATATATTAAGAACAATTTTTTTCAGTCCATGTTTAGTAGCTGAAGATGGTTTCTGCAGTTCCTGCAGGAAGCAACATCTGCACATTTGTTCTCTAAAAGACGAACACAGTAACACACACAAAGACAGACTTACTCCAAAATGTAGTTTATTGGACCAAGGGAGGAACTACAGCAGTTTAGAACAATTAAAAACAATTAATTTAGAGAAATTTAGGACCTCATGTAGGTTACAGGCTTCCTATCAGTGGCCTTTACTTTTTTGAACACCACTGATTATATTAGAACCTTCTTATACTAACACAGCTGTGATGAAGATTAGTTAAGATTTTTCAAACTGTAAGAGATAACCATAGATCTTTAACTTTTTTTAAAGCTTGTCCGACCAAAGTTATTCAAACATCTAGGTGAAGGCAGGTTAAATTAGATGAGCTTTGTTACTTCCTAGTGGATAAGAAGAGGTGAGTGAGGCATTACTGACTTCCGCAAAGACTAAACTTCATTCTCTAAACCAAATTCTCAGTGGCCTAAACTTAGTAGTTGAATAAAATCTTCTTTTGTCCAAACCTTAAACACTGTTCAGGGTCTTAGGCACAAATTGCAAAACTCATAAACTCGTTTTTTCAAAACCTTAAACACATGCTCAGTCAATAAACACAGTTAACACTTGTATAACAGCTGTCATCTTTTACACACAACAACGCACAGTTGAACACACCTGTTTCTAATGATTTAATCAGACCAACTGAACAGGATAAAATTCCATTTGAGGGGGGAGGACGACTAAGAGAAGTCATTACTGATGAAATTCAGGCAACTATTGCACACCATGTCCTTGTTCATGGAATGACAACGAGGGAAGCAGGATAAGGAGTCCAACCCAACCCTACTGTTACTGTAGGCTAGTAGTTGCAGTTGCAACTCTTGCAATATGACAATATGAGGCATGCTTTTAGAAAATGTGTGTAAACAATTGGGAAAAACTGTAATTGCAATGATCTCTTCACAGTTATGTGGTTTACATCTAAGAAAACAAAGAAACCAGGAAACCTCTCGGTTCAGTCGGCGTGGGCACGAAGGCGGAAACATTCCTGCATACTTGCGTAGCGAGAGTTACATGTTTCTTAGAAAACTAGGTGGCAAACATCAGGCAGCAGTTCTTGTTGTACAACCAGCGCTACAGTTTTTCTTTACATGTCTTTCTTTACATCGTTTCTCATAATGCTTTCATTTCATTATTTCCGTGTTCTCTGGCTCCTCCTGGAGTGTGGGATCAGGCTATGTAGACAGTAATTATGGTCTTAGTACTAATTAGCATTTTAAGCCAAAAATAAGTAAAATTAAATGTGACACAGTTCTGTTGTAATTAATTACCATCCTCCCTTCTTTGATAGAGCTATTTGGACTGAATGCTATTCAGAGGTATTTAATACAGTTAGACACAACAACAACAACAACAACAATAATGATTGTTGTTGTTTTTCTTCAGCTAATTTATTATAGCTGAAATGTAAAGTTTAGTGGTTCAAATTAAAACCATGTATTTATGGAGCTGAACAGGGTAAATCCACTGATGTTCTGAAGATCTCCACGGGAGAAATGTTGGTTTCGTATGAGCACAGCATTTCAGTTGACATCAGATTTCTGTGATGCTTCAAAATAGAAAAGTATGAAAAGCATTTAAATGGATTATTCTTCTTCTCTACTTACTGGTTTATTTTCTTTAGTTTTAGTTCATTTTTAAAAATTAATAATGTCTAACAATAAATCGCTGTTACCTTTTTCTCCAGCAGGGGGTGCTGAAGTGACACTTTTTTACACATTGAGAAAAATAATCTTACAGTACAACATGACAACTAAATCATGACCTGAATATTTTCCATAAAAGAGTAAAACAACCTCAGAGGGAATTCTCTTCCTCCTGTATCACACCTGCAGAAATGACCTTGCTTAGTAGACAGCTTTACAGCACTGCAGTCAGACAAGGAGAATCTAACACAGGATTTTTATCCTACAGGTTAGACATTATACTGAGTCAGTAACGTGCTCCACATTATACCAAAAAGGGCATTTCTATAGCTTTACCTCTTCAGCACCTGGTCAAGAGAACCCAGGCCAAGGCTAACAGCAACGCCAATATGAATGACATTCTGCCAAACACTCACCAAGCCTTAGACAGTGTCTGTGAAATATTATAGAAATATTTCCTTTTTTGTGGTTCTTTTTATTCTTATTCACCCAACCATTTTTTGGGCAGCCGACCTCTTTGAACAGTTTAATTACATGAACACTGTGAGCAGTTGTTGATTAACTTTCCATTAGTATGTCACAAAAATGTATTTAGATGAAGGGTGTGTTGTTTTTCACAGTGAACACGCTACGCTGGCGTAAGCAACAGAACCAGCTGGGTCAGATTTCACCATCACTGTTCACTCTGTTTGAACACTCAGGTAGCGTAGCATGAAAATGAGCAGGATGCTGGCTGGGATCAAATGTGTCGTGTTTTTGATGGTCCTGATTTTCCAGTGGACTCATGCAAGAGGAGGTGAGTGAGATGTTCTCTACACCTATTACGTTATTTTAGTATAAATGCAAATCAATGTCATGTTGTTTAGAAAGCCAAATAAAGGAGGAAATGTAATAAAGACAGAGACTCTGAGTCAAACTTAAAAGCTCCCAGGGCAAAACTCTCAGATGTAAATCTCAGAAAGGTGTGTAGACAAACCATGTTCTTTCTCTTTATTATTTATCGTCATTATTCAGTGAAGCAGGACTATGGTTTAAACAATGTTTGACTGCACAATAGTGAGTTTGTTCAAAGTGTCAGCAGTAAGGATTTCATTAAACATACACAAAGGCAAAATATATAATTATCAAACCCTCAGTGTAACTGTGTGAAGTTTATAGTTAAAGGAAAAGTGTAATATAAATAACAAGGTACAAAAACAATTTCAAGTCAGGTTAAATGTCCCTTGAAACTGTGACTGTAACATATGAACATATGTTTATTAATTAACAGCAAAAAGAAAAGTAGCAGGGCCTGGTCTGTGGATTTATGTATATATATCTATATAGATATATAGAAATATAGAAATATATATAGATATATATATATATAATGCCATTTAATAAAACATGTTTACTGCACGTTTCTTACTTCCTATTTCTCATTGAAAAAAAATGCCCAAACTTCCAGGAAATGTAATTATTGGAAACGGACTGAATAACACTGAAAACATTCAGTGTGTGGGAGTGGAGGCGGGAATTTCACAAACTATACTCGTAGTATACAAACTATGAGATCTATAAAATGGGAAGGTGGTTTAAACTGTGTTTGGATGTAGGCAGTGAGTTTGTGCTCACTGACAGGTCACTGAAACATATTGGCTGAAGGAGAACCCAAATGTTGGACTTTTACAATGGAGAAAGTGTGGTTTTTCCCAATTCCCCATGCCGTGATTCCTCTCTGTGATGCGTGGTAATGTTTAGTCCTCCTCGATGCATGTGTTTAACAGTGTGCTGCTCCCTCCACACGTTTCCGTAATCACCCTGAAAACAAGAGATGCCATAATGAGTACCGTCCTATCCACCGGCCGACAAAACACATTAACCATTCCAATGCGACTCTATGAGCTGAGCACTAACTGAATTCCAAGTTTAACAATCCCACACTGACTGCTGCTCCACTGCTCTCTTAAGTAGAGATCCTTGATTAAGCAGATCAGCAACAAGTGAGTGATTATCCCAGGTGTGGGTGGCTCCAAGGCAGGGACTCTCCAGGCCTGGTGGGGCAGCAAAATTGACACAACAACACACGGTGAAACGAGTGACCAGGGGCAGATCACACCACAAACAACCATAAAGGATTAAGAAAGACGAATAAAACTCTTAATATTCATTAAACTCAAAAATAACACATGATCTCTGGGTCACCCAGGCCCATGACATATTCTTTAAGTAATCCAGAGTGTAAAGAGCAGGAAATAGAGTTTGTAGTACAGCCAGCTGTCAGTGTTTGAGATTTTAAACCTATGAACACAAAAGCAACAAAACATATTTTATTTTGTCGCCTGTGTTATTATCTCATAGCTTTTTTTCTGTTTCCTTTCCTGGATTAATCTAAATGATTTAATTTATTATAATGTTAAAGGCTGGAAAACATGCACATATGACCAATTTATGTTTTTCTAAATTATGTTGAATAAAGACCGAGGGTGCAAAACTAGGACTGGAGTTTTAAAACATCTAAACTCTATAGATAATCAACAGTAGCTAGAACCCGCATAATGCAATAAAACTTGATTTAACATTACAAAAATAATAAGACCTGCAGCAGGGATTAAAATTCACCCTACAAAGAATCTCAGCTTTAAACTTGAAAATAAATGGAAACCTAAACAGGAACTCAAATATACTAACACAAAACTGCAGATTCATGACAATGTGAAACAGTATGTGTTTCACTTTACTTATACTTCAATACTCAATAAATACTAGAAAACTGGAAATGTTTACGTTTTCAGCCTAATCCAATCTTTTACAGTGGCATGTTCTCACAAACATAAAAAACTTGATGAATAAATGAAATAACTTAGCTAAGGGTCAAATAAAGCAAGATACAGTATATATTTATCAAAAACAGTTGTCATGCCTGTTTTGAAAATTGTGTCATTAATGTTTTTAAGTTCTCTGCACAGCACAGAAAAAGATGAAATTTGATGAATATCAGGAAATCATTTAATCAAAGTCGCCACACCGGTGCTGCATATTTGGGTTAAATTTTCCTGAACTGGAGCAGAAAAATGTTAAAAGGCTTTATTAAGAGAGAAAAGTTTGTAATTCTGCAACATCAGAGGGCTAAACGCTGATGATGTGTCTCTACCTGTTGTTGCAGATACTGAAGTGTCCTGCATTTTCATGGAAAGCTGCATGTTACGGTGCAGCTATAGTGGCAGAGATGTAGTCATCAACTGGACTCATGTATCAGCAGGAGACCTTAATGTCCACTCATTCTACAATAACCAAGACCAGCTCAAACTCCAGAATGAGCGCTTCAGAGGCAGGACGTCACTGTTCAACGACCAGATCTCCGCAGGAAATGCCTCACTGCAGCTGACAAAGGTGGAGGTTCAGGATGAAGGAAGATACAAGTGCTACACCAGCACTGACGGAAGAAACCAAGAATCAT
Organism: Mchenga conophoros; assembly: GCF_057382185.1. Classification (NCBI taxonomy): domain Eukaryota; kingdom Metazoa; phylum Chordata; class Actinopteri; order Cichliformes; family Cichlidae; genus Mchenga; species Mchenga conophoros. The sequence goes on along the minus strand of NC_140534.1, from coordinate 13,948,895 downwards.
TTATTAACCTAAAGATAAAGGGTAAAAAAAACAACTTCGTTTCGTTTCGTTTTGAGAGATGCAGGTGTGGAACCAGGTCTCTGCCCCAAAGGGCGAACACAAGAGAAACAGACCCAAGATGGAAAAACACTGAACACTTGAATCATGACAGCACCCTCCCCTCAAAGATCACTTCCTGCTTACAGAGCCGACTGTGAACCCAGGAGCTTTCCTCGGGGACATTGGACTCGAGGGGACAAGTTTCACCTTCAAGACACAAAATGGGATGGATGAGCACTGATTGTGGTAGCTTGAGCCTCATTGCAGAGGGGCTGATGACAGTCTTGACTTCAAAAAGTCCAATAGAATGAGGAGCGAGCGAGACAATGATTTGAATGAATATTTTTTGCAGTATGCCAGGATCATACTTGGGAGCATGTATCTGGAAGCAGTCAGCATAGTGATGTTGCCGCACTTACTGGTTTCAGGTCCATCAACTGTGTCACATGTGATGCTGGACTCTATTCTTAAGAGAGAGGTTGGAGCCAAATGACTTTTTCTGATTCTTTCAGGTTCAAGTAATTCAGGAGCTATTTTAGGAGGAGTGATTGCAGCCATCGTGATTACAGGAGTAGTAGCAGCAGTAGGCTTCATGCTTTATAAACGCAGAAAAGGTAAATGACTTTTTCCCTTCACTTTGCAGTTCAATTTGTTTATGTTTTTTCTACTGAGTATGATTTTTTGTCCGGCCCCAATCCCTCAGAGCAAGAAGAACCACAAAGTACAGACAGTGATTCTGCATATGTGAGTAAATGTTTTATGAACTACAGTATGAAAACTTGTTTGAAAACAGTGTTATGGTCTTGAAGATAAAACCAGATGTCTATAATGACTCTAATTAAACTGCTATTTTGTCAAAAATATTTTATTAGTGTGTCAGAGTGAAGCAGCGTTCAACAACATCCATGACATGAAAAACAGAGAATCAGATGAAGCACATTCAGATGGATGTGGTGTTTATTTGTTTATTTTTGAACTGAACACACTGTTTTCCATTCATAATGATGATATGTTTTCAACCTATATTTTTTTTATCTTGTTAACAGTAACGCTGAACTTGTGCCGATGGCAAAGGGAAGGTCTACCATGAATGGTGAAACACCTGACACCACCCAAGCAGACCCCAGCAGCCCTGCTTCAGCACTGAACTCTCTAATGTGTTGACTCTGTTTAGTAAAGCACAAACATTCATAAGTGGAAAAACCTGCTAAAGACGACCTTCGAATTAGTTTCTTGGAGCCATAGAAACTCATGCATGCACTGAGGAGCAAGAACACTGAGACATTAATTTCCTTTTTTTCCCATTTTGTTCACGTCATATCCTAATGCTTGATTTTATCAAAGAAAATTTTTCATTTTACAATCATAACCTAAATATTTTGATATGCCTCCCAGCTTCATCTTGGACCCTTGAGCTTTGGGTGTGCAACAGAATAAATCTAAGGAGAAGAAATGAGCCTGACTCACCGAGGCAGCTTTGATTTGTCTGTGAAAACTGCTGATAAGTTGAGTTTAGCTACTAACTCAGGGGTCGGCAAACCGTTGCTCTGGAGCCATGTGCAGACGACCTTTCACCTTTACATTGCAGCTCCCTATTGCTTTTGAGAAATAAGTAATCATTTAAGTGTGCTGTAGACATTTGTTGTTGTTGTTGTTGTTTTTGTAGCTCAAAATATGCGTTACAAATGCCGGTGCCAAGGTAGGTATCCCCAGCAGAATTTTTTTCCCCCTGCATTAGGAGCGCACTCTGGGATGTCCAAATCTCAGACAAACACTAGCCCTTATTTATTTATTTATTTATTTTTTAGTGCATAAACACTTCTTATAATAACTTATTGGCCCTGAAATGTTGGTGTTACCTCTTTATACAGTAAAGTTAATGGAGAACTTTCCTACAAATAAAATACATCCTCGGTTTGTTGAAATAATCCTGTCCGATAACACGTGAGGAACAACAAATGTATAATTTTCTCTTGTAACAACAGCATGCCACAATTTTAGTTTGCTGCATGTATACTTTAAGTTCAGCTCTTTATTTCATTTGAAAAGGACTTTCAACGTAGCAGGTTCTTTATGTTTTTGTTTTGTTTTGTTTTTGTTTTTTACAGTGTTCTAAATGTTTAAAGTGTTTTTTGCTAAAATACATTTTCACAAGCAAGACATTAGCCTATTTTGTATACATAGTATAAAACTAAAAAACAATATATACAGTGTTATCTTCATTTTATATGTCAAAAACTTGCAGCTCCAGGTGTTTTCTCTGTTGTAGAAACCAGGTCCATATGGCTCTTTGGGTGTTAAAGGTTGCTGCCCCCTTGTACTAGCTGGTAGCTAACAAATATGTCTTCTACTGTGAAACGAAAAAATAATAATAAGCAATAGTTTTACGCAATGTTAGCGATACTTTAGATTGAGACCATCAGGTGGGCACATGGCTGCTTTATTTTTCTTGTTGTTTTTATCTAGATTTGTATTTTCATGTTTTATGCAGTTAAAACATAATTTATAATTCTAAAAGTATGAAACTGATGTCCAGTGTTTACAGCCAGCAACAATTTTCAGTCCTTAATCTAAATTTCAAATTCAAATTTTATTTGTCACGTACACAGTCATACACAGTACGATATGTAGTGAAATGCTTGGACAACTGCTCGTGACCTAAAGAAAACAAAAAAGGAAAGGCTATGAATAAGATAGGAAATAAATATGAAAAATTAAAAAGGGTAAATTTAACTAGGAAGGAATAAAATATAAATTAAGGTTAAAAATGAAATAACTGTACAACACAAATTAGAATGAAGGGTAAATTTAACTGGGAAAGAATAAGATAAAATATATAAATTAAAGTTGAAAATAAAATAACTGTACAACAAAATACACAATATAGAACTATATAACTATATAAGAATGTATGATCTTCTACTGAGACGAGGGTTAGTTTAATTTAAGTGCAGCAGACATCATATCAAACTTGAAGATGATCATGTTTGCAGCTGTTTGATTCATCTGGTATTTAATAAACTCAGAGGGGAGAACATCAAGCTGCTAGAAGAACCAAACATCTTAAGGTGGATTTATATTACATTTGGTGGATTTTTACAATAACTTTCATGAAGTACTGCTGCACTCTGTGATGAAGAGGAGTCAAATATTGAATCTTTAATGGTAACAGAGGAATCAATACACTGGCCTCAGTTATATGTGTGTATAATGTGTGAGAAATAAAAAGTAAATAAACAACTTGACTAAAATATTAAGAACAATAATTTTTTCTGTGTATATTTAGCAGCTGAAGATGGTTTCTGCAAGACACAACATCTGTACATTTCTTCTGTAAAAGACGAACACAGTAACACACACAAACACAGAATTACTCCAAAATATAGTTGAGGGAGGAACTACTGCAGTTTAGTAGCTAGCAGGCTGACATCCACATCTATTCAAAGAATTCATAGTAAGCCTCATTTAATTGAAAACATCCAAAGTATTATCTTCATATGTTAACCTGAAATACACCGTACCCTTTTGTTTGAGACAGATGTGTTATTGTTATTTTTTTTTTCATAGGCTAAATGTTTGCAATAGCAAACATGACACACTTATGCTCATGTAAGAAGTGTGCCAACTGTTTAGTTCTACTGATGCAAATTCCTGAGTTTCTGGTGACATCCTAATCAGGGAAGAAAATCTAACCTGACACGTTGCCAACACATAAGCAGCTAAAACATTTAATCTTACTGAAAAGAGTGAAAGAGTAGCAGAGGCCATGTCTGCATGTTCATAGGACACAGAGGTCTGATTCTGGCCTGTGTGATTGTATTTCTTATTACAGGATGAACAATGGAAGGTATTCAACGACCAGTGGAGGTGAAATAAGCAGAGAACAGTTCATGGTGCTTATTGGTGAAACTTCTCAGTTCAGCGTGCGTGGGCACGGAGGCAGAAACATTCCTGCACTTACATAATGACAGCTACATGTAAGCACGCTTTCTTAGAAAACTAGGTGGCAAACATCAGGCAGCAGTACTTGTTCTACAACCAGCTGATAGAGTTCACTGTAAACCCAAAACTGCTGTCTCAACTCAGGCTGTATAGTTTTTCTTTATATGTCATCATTTAAATGCTCTTATCATTTCCCATAATGCCGAGGCTTTGAAAACTTGCAAATGACACGTTAGAGTTTTCATTTCATTCATGTGGAGCTGAAATATTCTGATGTTCTCCACTGGAGAGTCAAGATCTTACATGGAGCTCCAGACTGAGAGCGACTGATGGTTATTTTATATTTCTTCCTTTTCTGAATAAAAACATCAACAGCTGTCACCTTCTCACCAAGCTTCTTTCTGCTGGTCTTTCAGCTCATTCCAGGCTTGTGCAGGTCTACAATCTTGTCCTTGACGTCCTTTGACAGCTCTTTGTTTTTATTTATTTGATATGATGTAGATAAATGTTGTTACATTTTTTAGATATTTTTGTTAAATATTTTTAAAGGATATTTATTTAATAATTTTTAAAGTATAACACTAGTCTTTGTTGGGGGAGGGGGGGGGGAGGGGGGTTAACCCGCAAAGGACTCTAGTTGAGCTACTAATGCAAAGAATTGAAAAAATATTAGATTGTCTGGTCTCTCTGTACATCTTGTAGTTATAAACTCATTATGCAGCTCTTTTGATCTGCTCTTGAAAGATTTTTAACTCGAGTAACGTAAAGAGATGTCAATTTTAAACTTAAATCATCATTATGCAAAATCTCAAACTGATTTTCAGACATGCGTGATTCTTAGTGAAATGTTGGCATTTTTGTGATGCTTCAAAATAGAAAAGTATGAGAAACATTTAATTAGATTAGATCTTCTTTGTCATTTATTGGTTATAATTTCTTAAGTTTTAGTTCATTTTTTTAAATAAAAAATAAAGAATGTCTAACAATAAATCACTGTTACCTTTTGTTCTCCACCAGGGAGAAAGTGAAACTTTTTCACAATCTGATAAAATGATCTCTGATATTAGTCTGTGAAGGTGTTTCGAAATAATGTAAATCTTACAGTACTAAATGACAACTAAAACATGGCCTGACTATTTTCAATGAAGGAGTAAAACAATCTCAGAGGGAATCTTCTTCCTCCTGTATCACACCTGTACAAATGACCTTTTTCAGTATACAGTGTCTGCTTTAAAGCACTGCAGTCAGAAGAATCTAAAACAGGATTTTATCCTACAGGTTAGACATTATACCGAGTCAGTAACGTGCTCCACATTAAACTGAAAAAGGCATTTCTATGACTTACCTCTTCAGCACCTGGTCAGGAGAACCCAGGCCAAGACCAAGGCTAACATCACCTCCACAATATGAATGAAAATGTCTGTTTTCTGCACCATGACGTTCTGCCAAACACTCACCAAGCCTTAGACAGTATCTGTGAAATATTACAGAAATATTTCTCTTTTTGGTTCTTGTTGTTGATTAACTTTTCCTTAGTGTGTCACAAAAAGTATAGATGAAGGGTGTGACATTTTTCACAGTGAATATGCTAACCTGCTGTTAGCAACCAAACAAGCTGGGTCAGATTTCACCATCGCTGTTTACTTTTTGAACACTAACGTAGCTTGAAACATAGGAGGATCATGGCTGGGATCAAATGTGTCGTGTTTTTGATGGTCCTGATTTTCCAGTGGACTCAAGCAAGAGGAGGTGAGTGAGATGTTCTCTACACATGCTACCTTATTCCAGTATATTCCAGTATAAATCATGGATATGTGGTTTAGAAAACCAAACAACTCAGTGACTCTGAGTCAAACTTAAAAGCTCTCAGGGAAAACTCTCAGATCTAAATCTCAGAAATTATTGGTGTGTAGAGAAACCTGTTTTTTATTTTCTTCTTTTTTTATCATCATTATTCAGTGAAGTAGGAATATGGTTTACACAATATTTGACTGTACATTAGTGAGATTTAATTAAACATACACAGAAGCAAAATAGAAATAAAAAAAACGTCACTTTAATTGTGTGAAGTTTATAATTAAAAGAAAACTGTAGTATGTATAACTGTCTCTAAGATTATAGAGTCAAACTGTGACTGTAAGATATCCTAATGAATTGTGGTTTACATGAAGTAAATCTGGTCTTAAACTTTAGAGACCTTTAAAGGATTGTAAGAAAACCTGTTAGGATGGATTCCTGCATATCGCTAAAAATAAAACCTTGGAATATTTTCTTGTTGACGAGTCTGCAAACAGCTGTCACTGTCTGAGATTTGAAATCTCTGACAACATACTTCACAGTGTTGTGTCTTCTTTCTTCAAAGATGTCTTTTTTTCATTTTCATGTTTCTTTGCATGACTTTATTTAAAATATGTTATTATGTCTCAATCTGGAGCCTTTAAAACATGCATATATGATGTATCAGGTGTGTTTGTTTGTCATTAATCAAAATCATGTAAAATTAAAAAGTACTTTGTGATTCCTTTAGCTGTACATTAATCTAACAATAACACCATTAGATACTATTGTACCAGATATAACTTAAATTTGCTGTTAATACCACTGCAAATACGTTACCGTTTTCTTATTTCCTGTTGCACTAAACTCTTTCTGTAGCATCCTCTCGTGTTGGGGATGTGGTGTCTGCATCTCCGCAACTCTTTCAAAAGACCTTTTTTTAAAAAAATCTTTGCTTTAAGACGAACTGAGGGGCAGCACTAAAGCTTAGTATGATATAAATAAGAAGAAATAAGAATGATATGAATTATGAGCTAGAAAATAATCAAAATGAACACAATCAGTCCTGAGACAAGATTACCTTAACTGTTTTCATTTGACATCCTCCACAGAAAAACTCATTTCCACTTTACATCATGTATGTATGATCACCCCTGTGGGTAGTCTTTAACCTTTCAGTCCTCTACCAGAGCATATACAGTAGTGAAAAAGTGTTTGCCCCCTTCCTGATTTGCTAGTATTTTGTGTATCACACTTACATATTTCATCAAGAAAATCTTGGTATTAGACAAAGATCCAGGAGGTCACAAAAGAACCCAGAACAACATTAAAGAACAGCAGGCGTCAGTAATCTCAGTTAATGTCAGAGTTTTTGATTCAACAATGAGAAAGAGACTGGGCAAAATAACATACACTATCTCTCAAACGTGAGCACACCCTCCTCACATTTTTGTAAATATTTTATTCTATCTTTTCATGGGACAACAATGAAGATATGACACTTTAATACAATGTAAAGTAGTCAGTGTACAGCTTGTATAACAGTGCAAATTTCTCAAAATAACTCAACATACAGCCATTAATGTCTAAACCGCTGCTAACAAAAGTGAGTACACCCCTAAGTGACCAAATTATGCCCATTTAGCTATTTTACCTCCCTGGTGTCATGTGACACGTTAGTTTACAAGGTCTCAGGTGTAAATCGGGGACAGGTGTGTTGAATTCGGTGTAATTGCTCTCACACTCTCTCAGACTGGCCACTGGAAGTTTAACCTGACACATCATAGCAAAGAATGCACTGAGGATCTGAAAAAAAGAATTGATTCTCTGCATAAAGAGGCCTAGGCTAAAAGCATGTTGCCAACACCCTGAAACTGAGCTGCGGCACAGCAGCCAAGACTGTACAGAGGTTTAACAGGACAGACTCCACTCAGGACAAACCTCATCATGGTTGATCAAAGAAGCTGAAAAAAAAGTGACTTCTAGTAAGCTGAACTTTTTTGATGTCTATCTTCTGGTTGTTTCAGATACTGAAGTGTCCTGTGTTTATATGGAGAACTGCACATTGCCATGCAGCTATGAGGGTGCTGATGTAGTCATTCACTGGCATCAGGTGTCAGCAGGAAATCTTCCCGTTCACTCATTCTTCCACAATCAAGACCAGCCAGGAAACTCGGCCCAGCGCTTCAAAGGCAGAGCATCAACCTTCAAGGACCAGATCTCCAGAGGAAACGCCTCAGTCCTGCTGACAGGAGTGAAGGTTCAGGATGAGGCCAGATACAGATGCTACACCAGCACCATCAATGGAAACATGGAGTCATTTATCAACCTAAAGGCAGATGGTATGAGACAAAAAAGATACATTTATTTAGTAATTCAGTTTTAAGTTGTTATACTTATTTGTCTATTCTGTTTTCCACTGAATAAAGTTTTACATTTGTAACTCTGTGTTATGATTAGAAAGCAAGAGTGTAAAGTTATTTACTCAGGGTTAGTGGTCAACAGTCGTATATATCTAGATAACATACCTGACCAGGAGATGTAAACCTTATTCACACACTACAAAAACTCTAAATAGCTGTGAGTATGTGAAATGTTCAAACTGAGAACAGTAAAGAGATTTCTATTCAAAAAACATGAAATGCAATATTTATTAGAGTTTGTAGCCAGTTACTAGTCTCAACATGGAAAGATGTTCTGCTTCCAATAGTTCATTAACTATATTATTTCACTATATCACTTCATTCTGTACAAATACCTGTCCCTCCCTTTTAAACTGCTATAGTCCAAATCCCTCCATAACGTTAGCAAAAGAATACAATTTTCTTTTCCTTTCTTGAAGCTCCAGTCCATAAAGTCGACGTTTACCAGGGAGAAAACGGGATCACCTGCAGGTCAGAGGGGATCTATCCAAAGCCTGAACTCACCTGGTCCACCAGCCCTCCATCCAGTCTGACTTTCAAAAACACCACCACAGTCAACCAGACTGAACAGCAGCTTTACAACATCAGCAGCTCTCTGATCCTTTCAGGCAGCGATCACGATCTGAACTTCAGCTGCACCGTCAGCACTCGCAGAAACAGGAAGCGTGTAGCTTTTCTGAAAATGCGTAAGCAGTGATGAATGCAACTAATGCTTTAAGTGGAAATTTGTTATTAAACAGATTCAGGTTTTCAGTTGAAGATAATTGAAAAATGATAATTCATATGTACAGTAAATCTGCATAATTTTTAGATTGGAAGATTTCATAATGTGCTTTCATAAATATAAGTTTTGTGTGTTTTTTGTAATAATATTTCAGCGTCTCAAGATGTTCTTGAGTATGAGAACACAATCCCATGCAGTCCATCAAACTTTACACTCTCAAATCTCATTTGGAGATTCAACCACAGTCAGCTCATCCTGAATGGGACTGTCACAAACTACACAGTCTCAGAGAAATGGAAGCAGCATGTGAAGAAGCTTTCAGAGTCAGGCAGCCTCACACTACAGGACATATCTGCAGATCAGGAGGGAATCTACACATGTGAAGTCAATGATGCTGAAGAGACAACAATAAGTCTCAGATCTGTGATGATTCATAAAGGTAAGGTAGCTTTTTCTCACACTTAAATGGTTAAGATTTTACTGGACAATACAATACACTATGATACACACACACACACACACACACACACACACACACACACACACACACACACACACACACACAATGAAATTCTGTTCACAATCTAGTTGCCCTGAATTTGATTGCTGCTGTTGTACTGAATTAGACTACATCCTGATGTGATGGGCAAAGGAATAAATCTTTATTTTTTTCTGGTGCATATTTCTAAAATATAGGACTCTCTTGTTGCAGTCAGGAATACGGTTCTCACTCCCATGCCTTTCTCTCTGACTTCAAATCTCTTCTAAAACTACAAAGTAAATTATTTAATAATTTTGAACAAAACCTCTGGCCCTGTCCAGAGTGTCTCACTTTACGTGGACCTATTTTTTTCCATCAATTCATCAATTAAATTCATTTTTTCCACTTCTCTAATTCAGAGTCATGAAGAAGTTAAAACCAAAAGACATTTAAGCTGACTCTGTTTCTTTCTGTTTCAGGTACCTCAGGATCTAGTTTAAGAAGAGTCATTGTAGTCACTGTCATTATAGCAGCAGCAGTAGCCTTCATAATTTATACATACAAAAAAGGTAAACAATCTCACTTTACTTCCCTGAAATTTATTTTGAAATTCTATTGATTATGATGTTTTCTGGACTCAATTCCTCAAAGAAACAAGAACCACGACGTACAGACAAAGAAACTTATGTTTTTTTATTTGATTTGGTTTTTTATGGGACTGTTTTTGTTTTTTGTTTTTTTGTAAATCCATCCATCCTGAGAGATTGGAGCTAAATGCCTCTTTCTGTTTCTTTCAGTTTTAGAATTTTTTGCCGTTATTGTAGCAACTTTGTTTGTTGCTATTATGTTTAAACTACTAGCAGCAGTGGTCGTTAAGATGTATGGACGAGGAAGAGGTAAATCACTTTTTTTTTTCATCACTTTGCAATTCATTTTGTTCAAGTCATTTCAACTGATTATGATGTTTCCTGGACCCGATTCCTTAGAACAGTGGTTCTCAAAGTTTTTACATCAGTCCCCACATTGCAGGAATAAATATTTTCACACCCCATCAAAACCAAACAGATGGACAGAAAAGCCTAGCTGCAACTTTATTTAGATAGTAAATTCTTTCGCAATAAATCCTTCAGTAATTTTTGTTTTAAACACACAACTTTCATTTCAAATAACTATTTATAACTTTTATCACTAGACTGCTTCATTAGTCTGCACCAATTCTTTAAAAAAGCAATATAAATAAATAAATGTTCACTTAAACACGCGGCTGCAGCTTTTCAGCGGATGTGCAATTTTAATGTAACTGACACAATTTTTTTTTCCGCCGTAAAAGTGAATCCAATGTTAAACATTTGTTCCGCATGACGCTTCTGCCAGGTAAAATGCCCCCCACCTGTCAGAACTCTGCGCCCCACCTGTGGGGTGCGCTACACACTTTCATAATCACTGCCCCAGATCATCGAGAACAACGACGAAGAGACAGCAAAAAGGATACGTGAGTAAATCTTGTATGAACTACACCAAAAAATGAACTTGTTTGAAAACAGTATGATTATGAAGATGCAACCAGATGTCTATAATCAGTCTAATGTAACTGCTGTTTAGTCAAAAATGATTTAATAGTGTGTCAGAGTGAAGCATCGTTCAACAACATGTATGACAGAATATTTTATTAATTTCTAAGGAAATTATGTAAGATGAGGCAAATTCAGATTGATGTGGTGTTTATTTTGGACTGTAGAAGATTTCTCTTTGTTTGAACAACTGTATTCATTATAATTTATTTTTTAATATTATTGACAGTGCTAAACTTCAGCTAATAGGAAATGGAAGCTCTAAAACCATCCAAGCACGCCCCGGTAAACGCACTGCTTTGGTCCGGTGTGTAGTTCTGTGACTGCAGTGAAGACGTCGATCCCTCTGAACTCTGCTGAGTTTTGGCTCTCTGCTCAGTAAAGCACAAACTTTCATGAGTGAAAAACCTGCTGATGACGACCTCAAATCAGTGACTTGGAGCCATCAAAAACTGAAACGTGCACGTACCCAGGGCCGTGCAGAGATGTTTAAAGGGGCGGTGCTCAAAGTTAAAAAGGGGCATATAGAACCAGGCTGAATAACAACAACATACATTCATCTTTTTTTCGCCTGTCCGGTTTGGCTCTTTTGCCATCAGAATTATTGTCTAAAGGCAAAGAAAGACATACATTCATCAAGAATCTAATATGCAATCGCATCATACTATATCATTGTCGTCAGGTAGCAACAGTGCAGCGCAAACCTAACCTATGTTTTACCTGATGGGGTGCAATGTTGCTGCTGCTCCTGCTGTTCCTGCTGCTGATAGTGCTGGAGGGCAGAGCTGTGTTGATCTGAGACAGCACTTGGAATCATAAGGCAACAAAACTGAGAAATAAACAAGGCTCTACTTGTGACTCACTCTTTGCCTCTCTTCCTCCTTCCATCTCATCAACACTCTCCATTTGCTGTCCATCGGAGAATAAGGCACAATTTGCTATTGCATTAATCTTTTATATAATTATCCACACTTAACAACTCTTGCACTTAATTCATAATAAAGTTATAACAAAACAACGCTATAGAACCAAAACTTTCCAAATATGTTTATTATTATTTTATACTTGAATACCTCTGAAACAACTGGTACACGTATGTTACCTGTGCTCCTTGTAATCCAGCTGCTGAGGGATCCACTGCCTTTAGTAGCCTCACACAGCTCCTACTGTTTCCTCCTCATGTCCTTACCTTAATCAACTGAGGTGAATGTTAGCAAATTTACCTGCAGCAAATATTATATCAGACTCCCTTTGCAGACGATTATTTTTTGCAGCTTTTGTAACCACATGAGCTGCTGGAAGAACCTGTGTGTTTTTTGTCTTTTTTGATTGATTTTGGTTCTTGACTTTCTTGACTTTGTGTTTTGTTTTGTTTTTAAGTTGACACTGTTCATTATTTTAGACATTTTAACATCAAAATAAGTGCTCATTCTTGTGCTTGTGTTTATGTGGCATTTAGACTCTTACTGTATTCTTCATACAGTTGGGCAATATAATCAATCAAAAATGACAGTCGGATGAAAACCGTGTTTTCACTTGTCCCATAAGAATCTTGTTTGGTTAATCCACAAATCTGTGTTTGTACGAGCGAGGGCTCAAAGCAAAGAGAAGATCATGTGTTTTTGCTTTTTTTGTTGTTCTTTAACATCTTTTAAAGAGGAAAATGATTACCTAGGCTGGAAGGATATTAATGTAATTAAGTATTTTCAAGGGTGACAATAATCTTTGAGTTTGTCTTTACCTGCAAAAACTGCAAAAATAAAAAAGAACAAAGCATCAGTGACCGAGGATGGTACTTTAGGAAACTGCACAAGCAAAAAACATTAAAAAAGCAAGAACAGAAACTTGAAACATCTGGACAGGAGATTGTTTTATTGAGTGTGATCTTATTTTATTTTTAAATCAAGTTATTTTAAGAAATATAATTTTAAAATGAAATGATGTTTATACAAAATCTTGAAGATGTTTTCAGTCATCTGTGAGTCATCAAATTTCCTCTGATGTTTCAAAAAAAGAAAACCATAAAAATATTAAATGCATTATCCTTCTTGTTAACCTACGATTTATATTTTCATTAGTTTTGGTTCATTTTTTTAATTAAAATGTATCATGTCTAACAATAAATCGTTGTTTTTTCTCCAGCAGGGGATGCTGAAGTGAATTTTTTTTCACAAAACGACAAAGTTATCTCCTACGTTACTCTGTGAAGATGCCTGGAAATAATGGTCGAAATGATATAATGTGAAAAACATATACTTGAAGAAAATCTTACAGTACAGTATGACAACTTAAAAATGGCCCAAATATTATCTATCAAAGGAAATTCTCTTCCTCCTGTGTCACACCTGTCCAAATGACCTTGCTCAGTTTCTCAGTGTCTGCTTTAAAGCACTGCAGTCAGATTTAGACAAACGTAATCTAAAGCAGAATTGTATCCTAGACATTATACTGAGTCAGTAACATGCTCCACATTAAAATGAAAAAGGCATTTCTATAGCTTACCTCTTCAGCACCAGAGCAAAAGAACCCAGGCTAAGTCCAAGGCCAGACCAAGGCTACCATCCACAATTATCCAGTCAGAGAAAATATTCAGAGTAAACCACAACAGAAACATTTTTCTGCACTATGTAGTCCTGCCACACACACCACACAGTGTCAGTGAAATATTATAGAAGTATTTTGGGTTCTTTTTATTCTTTGTCATTCACAAATTTTCTGGTTGGACAGTTGAACTCTGTGTTAAGAAGTTGATTACATGAATACTGTGAGCAGTTTCTGATTAACTTGTTCCTCAGTGTGTCACAAAAAAAGTATTTCAGACATTCAGATGAAGGGTGTGATTATCGTCACAGTGAATATGCTAAGCTGCTGTAAGCAGCAAACCAGCTGGGTCAGATGTCATGTGACGTCATGTAGATGTATTTACTCACAAACACTCAGATCGTGTACCATGAAACAGCAGGACAATGGCTGGGATCAAGTGTGTCGTGTTTTTGGTGGTCCTGACTTTTCAGTGGACTTTTGTAAAAGCAGGTGAGTAAAAGCTTCACTGCATTTATTACTTGAATCTATTGTGAATACAAATCACAGTTATGATGTTTACAAACCAAATATAGGAGGTACTGAAGAGAGAGACTGAGTCAAACTTAAAGCTCAGGTATAAATCTCAGAAATTACAGGTACAGCAAGAAACCTCTTTTTTAATGTGATCATTATTCAGTGAAGTAGGAATATGGTTCACACAATGTTTGACTGCACAATAGTGAGTTTAATTTAATTAAACATACACAAAGATGAGTTTATAATCAAAGGAAAACTGAAGTATTTACAACTTTCTGTACGGTAACAGGAGTCAAACTGTGACTGCAAGATATCCCAATGAATTGTGTTTACATGGTTATTGTGAAGTAAATCTGTTCTTAAACTTTAGAGACCTTTAAAGGATTGTAAGACAACCTGTTAGGATGGATTCCTGCATGAATATTTCTTGTTGACGAGTCAGCAAACAGCTGTCACTCTGAGGTTTGAAATCTCTGACAACATACTTCAGTGTACTACTGTGTTGTCTCTCCTTACCTCAAATAAGTCTTTTCTTTTTTCATTTTCATGTTTCTGTACATAACTTTATTTAAACATTTTTATGTCTCGTGTTATGTTATTTTGTCTCAATCTGGAAGTCTTTAAAACATGCATATTACTAGTCTATGTATCAGTTTGTTATTGATAGTATAGTATAATAGCGCTACAAATAAATTACTTTTTCTCATTTCCTGTTTTACTCTTTCTGCAGCATCCTCTGGTATATGGATATGGTGTTTACATCTTAGGGAAGCTCTTTCTTTCTTTTTTTTTAATCTTTCTTTGATGATAAACTGAGGGGCAGCCCAAAACATTAGTATGACATGAATAACATGAAGCTAGAAAATGATCAAAATGGCCAGAATGTTCATTCTCCCTGATGCTGCCATCACTCAGTATCTCTAAATCTATCACTACGACCGTCTTACTCGGTTTGCCCACTACTACTATGTCTGGTTGGTTAGCCGCCACCCTTTTATCCATCTGTATCTGGAAGTCCCTCTGATCTTAGCTCGGTCTTTCTTAACCACCCTAGGGTTGGTGTAACATTTGTACCTCCAGGGCATACGTGGCACAGATGTTCCTGGACACTCTGCTGGCCACTTGGTCATAGCAGTCCACGTATGCCTGCTTGCTAGCATTTTGCACCCTGCTGTAGGCGCTGGGTTGGAGACGGAATGAAACTGAACACATTCAGCGTGTGGGAGTGGAGGCAACAATGTCAAAAACGATTTATCATGAAATGTGAATAAGGTTTATACATTGTTTGGATGCACAGAAGCAAAATTGTTCTTAGTGGCACTTTTTAAAAAAATAAAAATAAAACAAATTTAAATATATCCACCTTTTACTCTAACTTTATCTGTAAAGTTTAAGAAAATCACATGTCAGGATAAACGTCAAAATAACTGCTTCATTTGGTTGGATAAATTATAGCAAATCAAAGTGTATGTAACTACAAGGTATAACAATTATCTCGTTATACATGATTTTATTTCTCATAACGTTAAAGATTTGAAAACATGCAGATGTGACAAATTTATGTTTGAGGTGTGTGGTCATCAGTAATTATTATTGTGTATATTTTTAGATTCTCATTTATCAGATGTAGTTTTGTTAAATTCTGCTCTCATGGTAGCAGTGTCCTATTTTCATAACCTTGTACTTCAGGTCTTCAGGTGTTTAAGCCTGAATGGAGTCTGTTAGAGTTCTTTTGTAATAACTGAAAAATTCATCCACACAGTCGTCTTTGATATGAATGATATATGACTTTATAGGAAGGCCCTGTTTTGAAAACATTTTTCCTTCATTAGTGAAAAATTATTATTTAAACAATTTTTCATTTGTACTCTAGATAATTATATTATAATATATTATAATTAATAATTTACATTAACATGAATTTATATGTCAGCAAATGTATTTCTGTAATTCTGAGATTCAGGTCAAAGTTCAGGAAACTTCTTTTAAATCTAATGAGCAAGTTTAGAAAGAGCTTCCTGATAGTTTAACAGTTTGTGGTGCAGACCGAGACTACATTCCAGTCGAGCAGCTGTGTTTTATTATTTCTCGTTTTCTTCTCTTGATACAGTACAATACAAAAAAAATAAACAAACACAAAGTAATAATAATAAGGGAACCGTGACTGACACAGAAAGAATGTGACAGAGGATCAGACAGACAGGGTAAAAAGTAAAATATATAAACTGGAACCTAAAACTCTATAAACACATAACAGCCTCAGTAGAATAATAAAAAAATAAAATTCATCCAAATTGAAGTAAAAGAATCAAAACTTCTAACTCTGTAACGAAGGAAAACCCAAACAGAAACAACTCAGATACACAAACACAAAACCTCTGATTCATGACTTTGATCATGTGTCTCTACCTGTTGTTGCAGATACTGAGGTGTCCTGCATTTTCATGGAGAGATGCATGTTGCCATGCAGCTATGGTGGCAGAGATGTAGTCATCCACTGGCATCAGGTATCAGCAGGAGACATTACTGTCCACTCATTCTACCACAACAAAGATCAGCTTGAACGTCAGAACCAGCGCTTCAGAGGCAGGACATCACTGTTCAACGACCAGATCTCCACAGGAAATGCCTCACTGCAGCTGACAAAGGTGGAGGTTCAGGATGAAGGAAGATACAAGTGCTACACCAGCACTGACAGAGGAAACCAAGAATCATTTATTAACCTAAAGATAAATGGTAAGAGTCACATAAAATGTATTCATTCAAGAAATTTTTCTCCTCTGGTATGTTTTTGTTTTCTATTTTTATTTACTGAAAATGTGAGACAGTTATAATTTTGTACACAGAGATTTTCCACTTAAAGGTTGATTCAAAATGCTTCACAGAATTTTAATAGGTTAACAAAATAAATCTTTGTTGTAAAACTTTCTCATATTTTTGTATAAATATGTGTCAAAAAATTTGTTTTAAAATCAATGAAGTAGACCTAAAATATGTGAACATAACACCTGCTCCCTTTCTTTCTTTTGCAGCTCCTGTCCGTAAAGTCAACATTCAGCGGGCAGAAAACATCATCACCTGCAGCTCGGAGGGGATCTACCCTGAGCCTGAACTCGCCTGGTCCACCAGTCCTTCATCCAAGAACACCACAGTCCGGCAGACTGAACAGCTTCTTTACAACATCAGCAGTTCTTTGATTGTTTCAGACAGTGGGACCGATCAGGACTACAGCTGCACCATCAGCATTCGCAGAAACAGAAAGAGAGCAACTTTATTTAAACGAGGTAAGCATGTACAGGCTCTTTAGTTTCTTTTTGTATTGAAGACATGTCATCTAATAAACTTTGATACATATTAAATTAACCTAAAAAGTATTAAAATGACATTAGAAATAAAAATCAGGTTAACCTGTCATAAAAGTTCAATTTAGAGTCATTTTCCCAAAGGAGTGTGAGTTAAAGCTGCAACAACATGGTCAAGTAAATTTTATAATCCAGCACCGTGAATCTGGATCGAGGTCTTTAGGTTAAGAAACCCAGCAAATCCACCCTCTCAAACCTTGTGATGAACCGGTGACGGTGTTGTCTTTGTTCTATTCTGCGCAAACTGGACCATAGGCTTTAAAAAGGTTTTCTTTCATACCTAAATTTGGTTGATTAGAGTGAAAAGGTGGGAGGTCCTGTTGTAGAAGCATATCTGTTTGGTTTAATGCAACATGCAAATATGCCTATCCTGTTCATGTACATCTATGTGTGAAGTTTCTTTCTTAAAGTTATGTCTTGTTTTGTGTTGCATTGTGGGCCTACTTGTCTGAACCCAGTCAGTACTAATAGTTCCTACTATTATGCTTGTGCAGTGGTTGGTACCTCCACTTCTTAGCAGGAGAGTTCTGGCAGTTACTCCATAGGCTATGTGAGTTTTCAGGTGTTTGAAGAGGTAGTCTTCTTTCACTTTTCAACAAATTCATATTTAAAGGGACATATTTAACACATCCCTGGAGACCACAATAATAATGTATTGTGAGAAACGATCATGATGGCAAAATGTTACAAAAAGCAAACCGTCTTCTTCTAAAAGAAAAAATGTCCTCTTAATTATATTAATATTATTATTTTTGTAAAGTCATAATTCATTTGCATATTTTTGTTAACCAGGTTTTATCCAATGTTCAGTTCACATTATTACTTCAGTCCATCTAACATCCTTTGGTTCTGGTATCACTCAATTTTTTGTAATTTCAAATAAAAACTACTGATATTGTATTTATAGATTACACCAATCAGAATATTTTTGTAGATATTATCCAATATATTATAATAGAAATAAAGACATAATAAACACAACCTGGAGATGTAATCTCTCCGGTGTGTACTGGTTCTGTCCCCAGGCCTAAAATACATTACATGGCTGAAAAACCTCACTGTGAAGGGGTCCTGCAGGCATCTTATTCGGGTGCCTGTATCACCTTATCTGGATCCTTTCAGTGAAAAGGAGTAGTAGCTCGAAACTGAGCCCCTCCCACATTAGCAAGCTCAACACTCCCTCTCTAAGGCTGAGTCCAGATGTGCAGAGGAAACTCATTTATGTGTAATTTTAGTCTGTCAGTCATTACTCACAGATTACTCTGCTATAATAACCCCAATCTAAGTAGCTACTAGCCCTTTACCACTAGTAGCTACTTAGATTGACTCAACTTGACTCGGTTTCTAGGGTTTTTCCATTAGGTGCATGCCACTGACTGGCCAAGCAATGGTTTCACTCGATGAGAGCTGCTCCTTCACAAGAATCAATCATGCTGTTTTTGATACCCCACAACAAGCTGTACAAAAACCAACACTGCCACACGTTGCCTTCTCTGGCTCTCTACCATCAGCCTGAGTCTGACAAAAGCTGGTATACCGGGGCTTTGATGCCTCCGATGTTGTTGTCTGTGTGTCGCAAACAAATAACATCACAAGACCTTCAGGCTACCTTGCTATGATGACTCCAACCACACTGATGTGGTACTCAATTGTAAAGGAGCCAAGCTGATTTGAGTCGCATCAAATCGCATTGATTAGGGAATAATGGAAAAGAGCCACATCACCAATCTGTCAGTCTCCCACTTCGAACAAACACATTTATAACAAAGTTATCTAAAGTGTTTACTTATTTCTTAATCAATGTTTCTGTTTTATTATTCCAGTTTTTCTTGTTTGGTCAAACACTGACAAACAAACAACAATCTTCTGCCCTCCCTCTGATACTTCCTTCTCATACCTCATTTGGAGATTCAACTACAGTCAGTCCATTGTGACCAGGAGTGGGGCTGACATCTCCTACACAGTCTATGCAGGGTGGGAGCAGCACGTGAAGCATGTCTCAGAGTCGGGCAGCCTCACATTACAGGACCTTACTGCAGATCATGGGGGGATATACACATGTGAACTCAGTGATGCTGAGGAGACGAAAGTGTCTGAGAGTGTTATAATGATGGCGGCAGATAGAGGTGAGGCACCATAAGTTTAAATGTCAAAAGCTGTTTGCAAATTTATTTAATCTATTTAATGTAAAATTTAAGCGACATAAAACTGAAGAGTTTTTTTAAACCCCAAAAAGCACCAAAGGACCCTAATCTGCTGCATTCAACCCGCGTGGGAGCCATCGCAGCGATTCTTTGCTGTGCAGCATTAGTATGCCTGATACTGTACTGCACACGCAAAAAGGTAAAATTGAATTGTGGCTTAGATTCTTTTTTTTTTTTTTTTTTGAATTTGATGCAGTCAGACCAGACCAAAGTGCAGAAAATGCATTTAATGCACTATGTGAATGACAGCATATGAACTAATATGTTAGACATAATATGGCACTATTGTGACTATAAAATTACAACATTTATTTATTTAGTTTTTACAAAAAGGCTCATTTAACTTCTGTCCCAGACTGAAGTTCGAGAAGATCCAAGATTCGGAAAGTTCTGTAAAGGTAGAACAGGAAGTCAAAATAAGAAAATGCTGACTGATGTTATGGCTTATTTTGGTCTGCAGCAGGATATTTTTCTGTGCTAAATATATGTTTTTAATATATAATGTGTTTTTGATGCTGTTTTTAAGGCTGACACCAACCAGCCAAATTCCAGTGAACAGAGTTTGTCAGGTAACAATTCCAGTTAAGACAAGTGGAAACAAAAAACTTCCCTAACATCTGATCTGGACATAAAGACATAAATGGCTTTCAGAAGCTTTTAATGAATTCCAGAGAAAACATTTTATCTTCCAGCACCTAAGGACAGACTGGTTCCAGTTTCTTTGTGACTGCATGAAGGCAAAAACCGACCAGTTGGAAACTAAAATAATTTTGGCTCACATACAACAAACAACGAAGCAGGAACGTCCATAGATGAATAATTACAAATGAGTGATTCTGAGCTGTTACTGACACATTCTGCCAACAACACAAACTGTGAGACTCTGTTCTTCCTATTTTCTACACCACAAAAAGAGATTTTTTCACTAGCAGACTCCAGCTCATGACATACATCATGATTTTCTCTCTCCCCATCTCATGTCCTCATGCAGACTTGCAAAACCAACTTACATACATATTCATACATATACATATTCAATATCCATCCCTGCTGTTTCCTGGATTGTGAAGCTTGAACAATAAAGAAGAAGGAAAAAGAGGCAGCTCGATTTTTCTGTGCAAAAAGTAAATGAAAAACTTGAGTTTAGTAACAAACTTGTAGTTATTTATTATGTTTTTCTTTTTTGTAACTATGGTGCAAGGAAATAGAAATTGCAGTTGAAATGTATTTCATGTATCTGTGTGTAGCTCATCCTAGGCTTCTGCCGGTCTACAATCTTGTTCTTGACGTCCTTTGACAGCTCTTTGTTTTTTTCCATGATGGTGGAGATGTTGGAAGATTCTGTGGGTTTGTAATTGAGAGAGCCCAAAAACAGGAAAAGATTGCTTGTTGTTTTTTTTTTTATTGCTTTCTTTTTTAAAAACAAGATGTATATAAAATATTTATTTAATATTTTTCAAAGTATAACACTTATCCAGCTAAGCATATTAATGCAAAGGAATGAAAAAGGATGGGTTGGGCAAAATACAAACAAAGTACAGAAACCTGAAACATCTGGACAGCAGGATGTCATATTGTAATGTAATTCATGTGAACACATATTAGATTGTCTGGTCTCTCGGTACATCTTGTAATTATAAACTCAATGTGCAGCTCTTTTGATCTGCACTTGAAAGAGTTTTAACAATAATGTAAGTTGTTGGTTATGCCAGTGATTTTCTGATTGTTTCAAAACAGAAAAGTATGAAAAACAATTATATTGATTATATCTCCTTTTTTGCTTACTGGTTATATTTTATTTAGTTTTAGTTCATTTTTTATGAAAAATGGACAATGTCTAAGAATAAATCCTGGTTACCTTTTTTCTCCAGCAGGGGGTGGTGAAGTGACACATACTGAGAAAATAATCTTACAGTAAATGATATTATAACTAAAACATGGCCTGAGTATTTTCTATTAAAGAGTAAAACAAGTTCAGAGTGAATTCTCTTCCTCCTGTATCACACCTGTACAAATGACCTTTTTCAGTATACAGTGTCTGCTTTAAACACTGCAGTCAGATTTAGAAAAGGTGAATCTAAAACTGAATTTTATCCTGTGGGTTAGAAATTATACTGAGTCCTAATATGCTCCACATTATACTGAAAAAGGCATTTCTATGACTTACGTTTTCAATACCTAAGTACAGTAGTGGTTTTTGATAGGAGCAACATGGGCAGTTGCCCAGGGCGGCATCACGGGCATCTCGAAAAAAAAAAAAAAGAGTTGCTCGTACTCATGCTGCCCCGACATCAGCCAGCGCATTTGGGGGATGGCATAGACACCAATCGGTTTACTATCACCCATTTGTTAGGAGTAAGGGCGCCCTCCGATCGCGAGGTACGCCTGCTTGCCGCACAGGGGAGAGAAAATAAAATAAAAACAAACCAACAAACACGAAAACACCAGACATTATGATACAGACTTATAATTTGCACCGATGTTTTTTCGAAATTCTATAAGCGAAAAGTGAGCGCGAGAGTCTCACACACAACCTGTCAAAAGGGGAGGGAGACCTGCTGCTTCCAAATAGAGCACATTTCATTCATAATATTGTAAATCCAAGACCATTATGTACTCACGATCTGAATACTGGGTTGTGCGAAATCCCAGAAATAGACAAAGTGAATCTGTGAACTAAGCTGTAGGTCTATTAGGTTAATTGTGGTGATCATCGAGTTGGGGGATTTGTGTTCATACTGGAGTGCAAAATTAAAACCAATGGAAGATGGACAAGAAAAGTTCAAAGCCATCAGGTGCTCAGTTTAGAAAAAAGAGAAAAGAAGAGGAGGAGAAACGAGCAAAAGATACAGGTAAGCAGATGTGTGATTGGATAATGGCAGGTCATCCTGAAACAATCAGAGTCAGAATACTTTATTAACCCCTAAGGAAATTATGTGGGTTGAAGTTGCTCCAAGAAGAAATGGTAAAAATAGTAACAGTAACAGACTAAACTCCAAACAATACATTATGTTACAGATTTTACACATTTAAGAAACAGCATTAATATATACAGATCACTCAATTATAAATATCAAGGATTAACACAGGGGATTATAAATAAATATCAAGAAAATGTCACGGCCCAGCGGCACGAGGTAAGTGTAGAAACCAAACCGGAAGCGAGACGGTAAGTGAACAAAAGGTTTATTTCCCCCCACAATTATACACCAGCAAAACAACACGACGCCACCACACTAGAGGCACGCAGTAAAAACTAAGTTAACTAAGAGTGACCTAGACAACTCTAGGATACAGCTGAACAGCTGAGGCAGTGGGGAGGTGGAAACTGGACTATGAAGTGCACTGTAATGAGAGGAGAGCACAGTCAACGGGATCCAGCAGACAATCAGCGATCCTCCACAGTTAAACTGAGTTGCCTTACTTGGTTTCAGGTGGAGGGGACAGGTGGGGCGGAAGGCCCAGGTGCGGTCGAGGTGTGGGGAGGCAGGCAAGTGAGTGGCGGGCCAGTTGGCAACATCATACCAGCAGCAGGTGGCCCAGGTCGAGGAAAGCGGGGATGAGGGAGGCGAGACCTCCACTCCAGGAGCGACCTCTGAGGACAAGAAAAACAGGTAAGTCGTCACACGGGTTCTGGACAAAGCAATCACACTCCACTTACTAACATGGGATAGCAGATACTCAGGCGATGAACGGTTGAGTGCGCAGGTCTTATATGCTGCCGGAATAATTGCCCACAGGTGGTCAGCCAGGGAGGGGCAACCGTTCCCCGCCTAAAGGAGGAGGAGCCGCAGTTGGAGATCTGCAGGTACCCACCCAAACCATGACAGAAAATTGATTTATTCTTATTTACTCAAACCTTTTTTTTTTTCTTTTTTTTTTTTACAGCTTTTCTCTTTGAACAGTTTCTTACATGAATACTGTGAGTTGTTGTTGTGTTGTGAAAATATTTCAAACATTTATGGTATGAAGGGTGTGAATTTTTTCACAGTGAATGCCATAAGCAACCAAACCAGCTGGGTCAGATTTTACCTTCGCTCTTCACCTTTTGAACACTCAGGTAGTGTAGCATGAAAGGGAGCAGGATCATGGCTGGGATCAAATGTGTCGTGTTTTTGGTGGTCCTGACTTTCCAGTGGACTCATGTAACAGGAGGTGAGTGAGATGTTCTCTACACATATTACGTATTCCAGTATAAAAACAAATCAAGGTTATGTGGTTGCGAAAGCTTAATACAGAAGGAAATGTAAGTGTGTATGGGTCAATGTAGGTGCGTAAGGGAAATCTCTTTTGGTTTCTTTTTTATCATCAGTATTCAGTGAAGTAGGGATATGGTTTACACAATGTTTGACAATAGTGAGTTTGTTCTCACAGTCAGCAGTGAGGATTTAATTAAACATACACAAAGATAAAATGTAAATTTAACAAACCCTCACTGTGACTGTGTGAAGTTTATAATTAAAGAAAAGCTCTAAAATAAATAACCAGGTACAAAAGCTATTTTTCAGCTTAAATGTCCCTTGGTAGAGTAGGAATAACTTCTGTAAGATAATAGAGTCAAACTGGGACCACCATTACCTTCACCCTCCACATCTACTCGAGCTCTTCTCTGAACTGGTACTTCTCCAGCTTCTCCTGTTCCTTCTTCCTGATTTATCTGTCATTCGGTATCGCTGTACATCGATCACTACGGCCGTCTTCTTCTGCTTGTCTACCACCACTATGTCCGGTGGGTTAGCCATCACCATTTTGTCTATCTTGAAATCCCACAGGATCTTAGCTCAGTCATTCTTGACCACCCTAGGGGGCATCTCCCTTGGGACTTCCAGGTTATACTGGGCCCAGATGTTCCTGTATACTATGCCAGCCACTTGCTTCACATGAAAAACAAGACAGTTCCAACCACCAGATCTGAATGAGGGTGGGGGAGGTTCAATTTCGGGTAGCGTTGAGGCAGTTGCCATGTTGCAACGAGCTTAGCTTCTGTCTTGCTAGCTTGCGCTGCGCTCAGTGGATCTGCACTCGACAGTGCAGCCTAGGCGGAGTAGTCGAACGCAGATCCACTAAGCGGTCAACACAGACAGCATCGTCAGAAGAAAAGTTGATAAAATAAATAAAAAAAATTGTATTGTTCGATACATATGCGTACCGAACCGAAAGCACTGTATCGAACGGTTCAATATTGATACGAGTATTGTTGCACCCCTACTATTTAAATATATTTTTTATCACCATTAAAAAAAAGGGAATATATTATTTACATACTTTTTTTGTTTTCTGCCCAGCACAGAAAAAGATGACATTTCATTAAAATGATTTAATCAAAGATGGCACACTGGTGCTACATGATTGGGTTAGAATTTCCTGGTCCAGAAAAATAATAAGAGGCTTTAAGAGAGAGAAAAGATTTTTAATTCCTTAACATCAAAGTTGGTGGTCAGAGGTGCAACTTCCAAAGTGGAGGAGGGGGCGTTTTTTAGTTCTTAACTTCCAGAAGGGTTAAACTTTGATCATGTGTCTCTGCCTGTTGTTGCAGATACTGAAGTCTCCTGCATTTTAAACGAAGGCTGCATGTTGCCGTGTAGCTATGGTGGCAGTGATGTAGTCATCCACTGGCATCAGGTATCAGCAGGAGACCTTATTGTCCACTCATTCTACCACAACAAAGATCAGCTGGAACGTCAGAACCAGCGCTTCAGAGGCAGAACTTCACTTTTCAGTGACCAGATCTCCACAGGAAATGCCTCACTGCAGCTGACAAAGGTGGAGGCTCAGGATGAAGGCAAATACAGGTGCTACACCAGCACCATTGATGGAAACAAGGAGTCATTTATCAACCTAAAGATAGATGGTAAGAGACAAAAACTATACATTTATTCAAGAAATTCAGTGTTGAACTGACAGCGGAAACCAACAAATGTCATACTATTGTCTATAGTTTTTGTCTATTGCTAACTTGTGCCAGAATATTTACGCTGCACAGAAATATTCTGAAACTGTGAATACCATACTGTATGTACTTGTGCCATTGTTAGCTTGGATTGTGATTAGAATATGAGGATGTGATGTTATTTATTCAAGGCTGAGTGGTCAACAATTGCTCCATCTGTAGATGAAATACATACAGGAAAAATGCAAATCAGTAACACTAAACAGTCGCTATGTTAAATATTCAAACTGAAAAGCTAGTAAAATGTTTATATTCATAAAATTTAATATTTATTAGAGCTTTTTCCTTTTTTATCCTGGTAGCTTCAAAAATGTGTGGGAAAAGCAACCATGATAATAAATCTTTCTGTTGTGGAACATGGATTAATATAATAAAAAAAAGCTTTCACACAGCATGAAAAGATCTGCTGCTCACAAAAAGCTGATTCAAAACACCTCATAGAACTTACACAGATACAAACAATGAAATTCTTGTTCCTGTTAAACTTGGTCATATTTATATTTAAATATCAGCTTCACTCCCCTGTTTAAAAAACTTGTAAAGTAAAATATGTGAACATAAAACATGTTTGTTTTTTCTGCTTTTGCAGCTCCGATCCAAAAAGTCAACATTCAGCAGGTAGGAAACATCATCACCTGCAGCTCAGAGGGCATCTACCCTAAACCTGAACTCACCTGGTCCACCAGCCCTTCATCTAGCATAACCTCCAAGACAATCACAGTCCAGCTGACTGAACAGCTTCGCTACAACATCAGCAGCTCTTTGATAGTTTCAGACAGTGAGACTGATCTGGACTACAGCTGCACCATCAGCACTCGCAGAAACAGAAAGAGAGCAACTTTATTTAAACCAGGTAAGAATGCAAAGTCATTAATACTAACTATACACATTTACAGCATGTTTATGACAGCTTCGGCTACTATTTTTTATATCAATTAAGAAGTATGATCTAATAAAATATGATGCATGTTAGATTCAACAAAAAAATATTAAAATTATATTACACTATTTAATAATTGATCAGTTTTAGTTTTATAAGTTCCAAAGTCCAATTTAGAGTCATTTTCCAGACAGAGGGGTGGATTGATCTCATCTAGTCCAGAGGAAGAGAGTTTAGTATTACTGTACACTCATAACATGTTTAAAATGTGCTTAGTCCATTCATATACATCTACATGTACATATGTTTTTGCTGAGGTCTTTTTGTAGGAACTTTAGTCAGTATTTGTTGTTCCCACTGAGGCATTATGGTGGTGGGGTGGGTACTTCCACTTTATGCAGGAGGGTTCTGGGTTTGAATCTGAAGCTTGTCTGAGGATTTTGAGGAGGCAGTTTTCTTTCATGTTTGAAGCAAATTAAGATATAAGGGGACATCCTGTCAGTGACCAGAGAAGACAGCTTTTCACCTTACACATCTGATAAACATACTTAACATACATAAAGTACTGCTGAGGTCCATGGAGACCATAAGAATGTTTTACAGTGAGATGAAAACTTAATTTTTTTCAAATTATTATAAGTTGTTATTAATGTCATCTAAGGAAAAATTGATTAGTATTAATATCTTTACAAAGTGACAGTTACATTGCATTTAGTGTAAACCCTTTCTTTAACACTGCTTGCAGGTTTTGTCCAACAGGCAGTCCAATTCTATTCACCATCTTTTGATTCTGATATTAGTTAGTTTTAATTCATTTCATATAAAATTATTTGTCTTGTATTTATATGATGAAACTAGTTTGGTTCATTTTGACCCCAATTTATAATAATTGAAAAACACACAATAAACATACCACGGATGTGATCTCTCCAGTATGTCCCGTGTCTGCAGCAGGTCTTACATTATATACTTGAAACATGTTACCTGGGAGGGATCCAGGCTATTTTTTCAGTAAAAAGGAGTAGTAGCTTTACTCAGCCTTCCCAAATGACCAAGTTCTACAATCTGCTTCTAAGGCTGACACTGGATCCACTTCAGAGGAAACTAATTTCTACTGATTTTATTCACAATCATAGACCTTAATTCTCTACACACAGGTGGTGCCTATAGCTGCAGATAGGAACATATATTGGCCTGTAAACTGACAAACTTATATGAACAAAACTCGAGTCGTGCTAAAAACAACTACAAAGATAAGCACATACTAGAGACAGTGGTAGCACACACATTTACCCCCTGTCCTGTGTTGCTCAGGACATGCTGGCATGTGACAGGAAAAGCAAACAGTTGTTACCTTACTGTCTCTGTTTTCAAACTAAAGAGATTTTTTTTCTTTTTTAAAGATCCACCAAATGACAGTTCTCAGAGTCTGAATTTAAACCAGCTGAGAGCCAGCATAGGAGGGATCATTGGAGGCCTTTTTGTTATAGCAGTATTAGCAGCAGTCCTGTGCTGGATAAAAAAAACGAAAAAGGTAAAACTGAGTCTGCCTTTGTTTGTAAATGTTATTTAGCATGCTTATACTAATGTTGTTGTTTTTCTAAATACAGATGCATCCCCAGCTCTCCATACAAAGCAAGAGTAAGTGAATGAAATACATTGTAATGAACTACAACACTGTACAAATGACAGCATATAAACTAACATATCGCCTCTGTCAGTGCACCCAGGGTGGCTGTGGCTACAATGCAGCTGCCATCACCAGTGTGTGAATGGGTGGATGACTGAATGTGTAAAGTGTTTTGGGGTCTTTAGGGACTAAGGAAAGCGATATACAAATACAGGCCATTTACCATTTACCATATTAAAGGACACCATTGCTCTCATAGGGTGGCTGTAGCTCAGGAGGTTGCGCAGGTCACCTACTGATCGGAAGGTTGGCAGTTCAATCCCTAGCTCCTCCAGTCTGTGTGCCAAGTATCCTTGGGCAAGATACTAACCCCAAGTTGCTCTCCGATGCATCCATCGGCGTGTGAGTGCGTGTGAATCTCATTGGAAAAACACAGTTTAGAGTCAGTGCTTGTGAGAATGGTTGTGAATGTGGTATACAGTGCTTTGAGTACTCTGGGAGAGTAGAAAAGTGCTACATAAGAATCAGTCCATAAAATTAAAAACTTTTTTTTTTTACAAAAAGCTTTCATCATCTCTTTAGTTGAGACAGCAGAAGTTTCACCTTCAGACAAAATTTGAAAAACATCCAGGATATGAAAACATTGAGCTCAATGAAAGCAGAATTAAACAGAATATCATATTAAGAAAACATTGATTGATGTGATGACTTATTACAGAAGTGATATTTTTTCAATAATGAATATATGTTTTCATTTCAGTTTTGTTGGGTCAACCAACACATCTGACACCAGCCAAGCAGCTTCCAGTGAACAGTGAACTGCTTCTGTCAAGTAACAATTACAGTTAAGACAGGTGGAAACAAAAAACTTCCCTATCCTATGTTCTGGATATGAAGGAATAAATGATGGCCAGAAGATTTCAATGAATTCCAGAGCAAACACATTTTATCTCCCAGCAACTAAGAACGGAACAGTTACAATTAAGATGAATTAATTAAGAATTAAGTTAGAAGCTAAAATCATTTTGGCTGTCAGCTCAGCAAAGCTGGAAGTTTAACAGATGAACAACTACAGAAGAAAACCTTCACATCTGTGATGTGGAGCTGTTACTGGGACACACTGTCGCTGAGGAACAAGAACACTGAAAGCATGCTTCACATTTTCTACACTGCAAACAAAGATTTTTTTTACTAGCAGACTCCGTCTCTTGAAGTACAGCATGTTTTTCTCTCTCCTCCTCAGAGCAGACTTACTGTTAATTTTATAATATAACCTAAATATTTTAATATCCATCCCTGCTGTTTCCGGGATTGTGGAGCTTGGAGTCTTTGACAAACTGAATGATGAAAAAGAAGGAAAAATGTTGAAATGTGGAAAGAAAAACTTGAGTTTAGTTTAGTTATATTTATTTTTTTAACTATAGTGCAAAGAAATAAATATAGAGTAAAATGTATTCATGTATTTGTGCTGCTAAATCAGGGGTCGGGCCGACTGTATATATTGTTTTTTTTGTTTGTTTTTTTTACCTTTACACTTTGTATAAACTATAGTGTGTTGCTTATGAAATCCACGAAGTGCTACAGAGAAAATGAAATTGTATTTATTTAATGAACACATTTTGAACTCTTAAAAAATAATAACAAAAAAGAAACACAAATAAAAAGCTGAACTTAAATTGTCCATGTAGCAAACAAAAACTGTGGTGAGCAGTCATCCTTATATCGCCTTTGGGCTTTCGGAGCCTGTAGCAGAGCCTTGACCTGAATTTAAAAAATACATTGGAAAAAAGCACTATGTCACTAAACAATGAAAAATAAATATTTTGAAAACAGCTGCATAAATATGTATTTTACCTGGTTAATGGGACTTAATGGGACTGCAAATCGGGGCTGTACAAAGTCACTTTCATCTGCGCTGGATTGCATGCTGTTGTCTGTGAGGTGTGAGCGGTGTTTGTTTTTAACATAGTTCATGGTGGAGAATAGCTGCTCACATGCGTATGTGGATCCGAAGCTCGACATGACTCCAAATGCATATTTCTTCATGTTTATGTGTTGAGGATGGCGTCCCATGTTTCAAACACAAGTTTGTCCGGTCTTGGAAAGATCTCAGTATCACTCCATTTGTCATTCTGACACAATTTTCTGACACAAAACTACAGCACAAAGAAGAAAAACTTCAATTAAATACTTATAACTTATTTTCCCTAGCCACGCGGCATTTTAACCAACCTTTTCTGTAGCTCTATAGATTAAAAAACAAATCCAATTCTGTTCATTAAATTTTCTGAACCTTTCAATGTGTCCTCCACTTGAGTCCTCAGTCATATCAGAATCAGATTAAATGACATGGGTTACAGTTGCTCCAAGACAGTAACAGTAACAGACTAAATGTCATGGTTCTGGGTCGTGTGATCCAGTGTTTTTGTGTTTCATTGTATTTTGATATTCATTGTTTATGGTTTGGTTCATTTAGTCTTTGTTAGCTCCTAGGTTGCCTAGTTACAGTTCTTGTTTCCTTATGACTCCTTTGTGTGATTCCCCCCCCCCCCGTGTTAAGTTTCCTGTTCGCCATGTTAAGTCTACGTCTGTTAATCTGTCATGTTTTATGTCCACGTTTTCTATGTTATAAAGCTTGAGTCATGTCTGTGTCTCTGTGCCTGCCCTGGTCCCACGTCCCTGTGTTCCCTCTGCTCTCATATCGTGGCCTGTGCTTGTGTGTGTCTGTCGTACTTCCTGTGTTGCGTTGAAGGTACGTCTTGTGTCAGTATATTCACTTTCGTGTCCTCCCTGTCTTGTCATGTATAATTGTCCTCAGCTGTGTTCCCCTTGTGCTCCAATGTCTCTCATTGCCCTCTGTGTATTTGTGTCAGAGTCTCCATCTGTTCCATGTCGCATCATCTCAAAGTGTTGTGTGCGTTTCCTTGTGGTTTCCCTGTGTCTCTAGCTTTGGTTCATCCCTTTTTGGTTTTGTTTTGCATCGCCCTTTGCCTTTAATAACATTTTGAAGTGGGGAAACCAAGAGGTAGAAGCAGCATTGTAAAACATGCTGGAACATAAATTTTAGTCTATGGAAGAGGGACTGAGTTACCCTAAGAAGAGATTCAGATTGTTTGTTTTTGTTGGGTGTTTTTTTTTTTTTTTTGTTGCATGGTTTTAGGATTGTCTAATAAACATCTAATAAACAAACAAAATAAAAGACAAAAGTAGCCTGATATCAGACAAAACTGAAGTAAACATGAGAGAGCAGTAACTCATGCCTGTATGTGAGTTGAGTTGGTATTTTATCACACGATGAAGCATAGAGACTAAGAGCCTCATTCCTGTTTGTTCCAATTTATTTTCAATACGTGGTTCTTGATTTTTTGTCTTTTCCTTTGCATAAATAAAGACATCTTCCCAGGGTTTAGGGTTCAGCTATGGCTAAAACTGTGCAATTTGGTTCATAAAATACACTACTAGGCATGAAAGTAGCTGTGCTTGAAAATGAAAAGAAAGGGGTTGACAGAGTTTAGAGGCAGGATCTGTGACCTGCTATATTTGTCCAGCAGTATTCTGCTAATGCATGCTGAAATTATCTAAAATCTCCTGTTTGACAATGACAAAAAATAAATGCTATGCAAAAATGCTCACCCCACTAACATCCAACTCCATCTGATTCCATGACGTCTGGATAACAACTGTTTACTAACAGTAGATGTAGCCACTGTGACATCACTTATTTACTAATGAAGTCCAGTTTTGGGCCCAATAAAAGAAATGTATGTAATATGTGTCAGGGTTCCTGGGTCAGTGACCCAGTGTTTTCAGTTTGTTCAGGTTCAGTTTATTTTGTCACTCGTTCTCATTTCCTGTTGTTCTGTTCATGTTACTTCCATGTACTTCGGCATAATAAACACCATTATCCTGCACCGTGAGTCCAGCGTTTGGGTCATGTCTTCCTCTCCTCCACGCACACCCTGACAAGATGAAATATCAGAAGGTGACAGTCTTACTTAAACTTTTATGTATTCATCCATCTTTAGTTGTGAAGAGATGATTCCAGTATACTTATAGTGGTTATGTGACATACCCAGGTCCTGTTCAGCACCAGGGCAAGTGAACCTTGGCCAAGTCCAAGACTAACATCACGTCCACAGTTCTACAATCAGAGAAAATATTTAGACTCTCAGTAAACCATGACTGGATAACCATGACCCCCCCCCCCCCCCCCCAATAATCAGACCCAGCCAAAATACCCCCCCCCCACTCCTCCCCGA
Source organism: Mchenga conophoros (assembly GCF_057382185.1). Classification (NCBI taxonomy): domain Eukaryota; kingdom Metazoa; phylum Chordata; class Actinopteri; order Cichliformes; family Cichlidae; genus Mchenga; species Mchenga conophoros. The sequence continues at coordinate 13,916,594 of NC_140534.1, read as the reverse complement.
TAAAGTTATGAATTATCTTGCATAAAAAGGTTGTTGATTTTCTTCACTCAGTTATTACCAGCAAAATGGTTGCATGTTTAGCCATTTGAGACTTTACTCAGATTATTTATTTATTTAAACAGAGATCTTGACCCCCAATGTTCAGCACAAAGTTACGCCCAAGTACCTCAGACAGTGTCACTGATTCTTATTCATCCAAACATTTTTTTCTGGTTGGGCAGTTGAACTCTGTGTTAAGAGATTAAGTAATACTGTGAGCAGTTTATGATTAACTTGCTCCTCAGTGTGTCACAAAAAAGTATTTCAGACATTCAGATGAAGGGTGTGATTTTATCGCATTGAGTACACTAACCTAGCACAAGTTACAAACAAGCTGGGTCAGATGTCATGTGACGTCATGTAGTATTTACTCACCTTTTAAACGCTCAGATAGTGTACCATGAAACACAGCAGGATAATGGCTGGGATCAAGTGTGTCGTGTTTCTGTTGGTCCTGACTTTTCAGTGGACTTTTATAAGAGGAGGTGAGTAGAAAATTCATTGCACATATTATCTTAATCTATTTTAAATACAAATCACAGTTATGATGTTTACAAACCAAATATAGGAGGTACTGGATAGAGCGACTGAGTCAAACTTAGAAGCTTCCAAAGCAGAAAGCTCAGGTATAAACCTCAGAAATTACAGGTACGACAAGAAACCTCTTTTTCTTTTAATCCAGTCATTATGCAGTGAAGTAGGAATATGGTTTAAACAACATTTGAGTGTATAATAGTGAGTTTGTCCTCTATACCAACAGTGAGGATTTAATTAAACCGATGTGGAAGCAGATTTATTTTCTCATGTATTAATCACATATTTTAATCATAATCATATCACATTGGTGATAGTAATGAAACTTTCTCACTTAGTTGTATGCATGTGCACTTGTAATGGGAGACGTTAAACAGATAGTGAGACTGTTTATCAGGGATGTAAATCCTCACGTGACGGCCAAGCAGAAAACAAGGTCATAATTCTCTGTGAGGGAGAAGGCTTTAAGGATGGGGCTGAAGGGGCCAACATGTAAGAGTTTGTGGAATGTTCTTTGTATGTGTCTCTGTGTATAAAGGTGCAAGGGCGGTGGCGGCAGTTCAGAGATCACCCTAGTTTTTGCAGTGTGGAGAGAATATCCTAATATCTTAATATCTTAATTGTGGTTGACATAGTTATTGTGAAATAAATCTGTCCTTAAACTTTTGAGGATTGCAAGAGAACCTGTTAGGGTGGATTCTTGCACACCTCCTAAGTGAAATCTTAGAATATCTTCTTGTTGATGAGTCAGGAGACAGCTGGTAGCAGAGCTTGTAGGACAACCAGCTGTCACTGTTTGAGGTTTGACATTTCTGACAACATACTTCAGTTTGCTACTGTGTTGTGTTTTCTTATTTCAAAGATTTCTTGTTTTATTTTCATGTTTCTTTGCATAACTTTATTTAAAATATGTTTTTATGTTTCGGTGTGGAAACCTTTAAAACATGCATGTATCAGGTATCTTTGTTATTGATCATATTTAGCAGTTGTTCCAAATTTACACTAATTTAATAATGACACCATTAAATTCTATTTTACCAGATTTACTTTGGATTTGCTCTGAACAGCACTACAAATAAGTAACTTTGTGCTCATTTCGTGTTTCACCAAACTCTTCTGTAGCATCGACTGGTATGTGGACATGGTGTGTGCATCTTAGCCAAACTCTCTCTAAAAATCTTATTTTTTATCTTACTTTGACAATGAATTGAGGGGCAGCACAAAAATTTACTATGAGATAAATAATCCAAGAATAATATGAATAACATGAAGCCAGAAAATGACCAAAATGGTCAGAATTTTCTTTCTTCCTGATATTGTTATCACTCAGATCACTTGATCTTGTGTTTAGAGCTTGTCCCTGCTAAAGCTGTTAAGAGCTTAGATTTTGGGCAGTGATCCTCCCCAAGACAGATAACTGGTTTCAGCAGATCCCAGGAACAACATCCGAGATTTCTGTGCAGAAATCCTAGGAAAAGTAAACATACTCTGCGGGACCCTGAAGCTCCCAGGCCTCCAGTAGAGGACTTGAGCTTGGAGGATAAAGGCTACCCACAGGTCGAGTGTTTTTTTTTTGTTTGTTTGTTTGTTTGTTTTTTGTAGCTATATAATAGATATTACTTTAACTTTATTTACAAAGTTTCAAAAATTACCATGTCAGGTTAAGTGTCAAAATAACTGCTTTATTCGTTGGGATAAATTATATTGAATCAAACATTATATATAACTCATATTACACATGATTTTATTTCTCATAACGTTGAAGGCTTCAAAACATGCATATCTGGCAAATGTTTGAGGTGTGTGGTCATCATTAATCGTTATTGTGTATATTTTTAGTTTCTCATTTATCAGCTGTAAATTAGTTCAATTCTGCTCTCAGTGTCCTTTATTTTCATAACCTTGTACTTCAGGTTTTCAGGTGTTTAAGCCTGAATGAAGTCTGTTAGAGTTATTTTGTAAAAACTGCAAAAATTCATCCACACTGACTTCTTTGATGTGAATGATATATGGACTTTATAGGTAGGCCCTGTTTTGAATACATTTTTCCTTCACCAGTGAAAAACCTTTATTTATACACATTTTGGTGTAACTCTAGATAACTATGTTATAATATAAAACACTAAAAAAACAATGATGCAAAACTGGGATTAAAAAGTTAAAAATATAAAAATGGAACCCATAACTCGATTACTAATAATCAGCCTCACTAGAATAATAAAACATAAAAGTATTAATATAAATATAAATATTAATTCAAATTAAATTAAAACAATCCAAACTTCCAACACCATAATAAAGGAAACCTAATAAGAAACAAACTCAGATACACAAACACAAAACCTCTGATTCATGACTTTGATTATGTGTCTCTACCTGTTGTTGCAGATACTGAAGTCTCCTGCATTTTCATGGAGAGATGCTTGTTGCCATGCAGCTATGATGGCACTGCTGTAGTCATCCACTGGCATCAGGTATCAGCAGGAGACCTTAATGTCCACTCATTCTACAATAACCAAGACCAGCTCAAACTCCAGAGTGAGCGCTTCAGAGGCAGGACGTCACTGTTCAACGACCAGATCTCCGCAGGAAACGCCTCACTGCAGCTGACAAAGGTGGAGGTTCGAGACGAAGGCAAATACAAGTGCTACACCAGCACTGACGGAGAAAGTCAGAAATCATTCATTAACCTTAAGATACGTGGTAAGAGACATACAATTTATTCATTCAATAAATTTGTCTCCTCTGTTAGTATCCTTTTTTTCTGTTTTTATTTACTGCAAATGTGTCACAGTAATACTTATACTTTTGTACACAGATTTTTCAATGAAAGGTTGATTCAAAATGCTTCACAGAACTTTAATAGGTTTAAAAAAATATTAAATCTAAATCTTTGTTGTTGTAACACTTGATCATATTTCTGTATAAACACGTGTCACACCATTTGTTTAAAAATTGATGAAGTAGACCTAAAATATGTGAACATAACACCTGCTCCCTTTCTTTCTCTTGCAGCTCCTGTCCGTAAAGTCAACATTCAGCAGGTAGGAAACATCATCACCTGCAGCTCAGAGGGGATCTACCCTGAGCCTGAACTCGCCTGGTCCACCAGCTCTTCATCCAACAGTACTTCTAACACCACCACCACAGTCCGGCAGACTGAACGGCTTCTTTACAACATCAGCAGTTCTTTGATTGTTTCAGACAGTGGGACCGATCAAGACTACAGCTGCACCATCAGCACTCACAGAAACAGAAAGAGAGCAACTTTATTTAAACCAGGTAAGGATGTAAAAAAAAAAAAGAGTTTGTTTTTTATTAAAGAAATATTATCCAATAAACTATGATGATGTTAAATTAACCTAAAAAAAGTATTAAAATGATATTAGAAATAATAATCAGTTCATCAGTTTAACCAGTTATAAATGTTCAAGTTAGTGTCATTTTACCAAAGGAGCGTGACAATATGGTCAAGTAAATTTTATAATTTAAACTCTATGGATCTAGGTCTTTAGGATAGGAAAACCACCAAATCTAGCTTCTCAAACCTTTGCAAAGATGATCCCAAAAAGGACCAGTGATGGTGTTGTGTTTGTTTTATTCTGGGCAAACTGGACGTTAGTTTTCTTTCACACCTAAATTTGGTTGATTGGTTGTTTGGACCTCCAATCTCTTGATTGTAAAAGATTGGAGGTCCTGTTGTAAAAGCATGTGTGGTTTTAATATTACATTGGATTTAAAATGTGCTTATCCTGTTCATGTACATCTATGAGTAATGTTTTTTTCTTCAAGTTATGCCTCGTAGTGGGTTGCATGGTGGGCCTTTTTGTATGAACCCAGTGAGTGCCAATTGTTCCTACTAAATGAGACATTATTCTTGTGCACTGGTTGGTACATCCACTTCTTAGCAGGAGAGCTGAAGATGTTAATCGATAGGTTGTGTGAGCTTTCAGGTGTGTGAATAGGTAGTTTTCTTTCACTTTTCAACAAATTCATATGTAAAGGGACATTTTTTTAAAAACCCGAGAAGATAACTTTTCACCTTTCACATTTGAATCCCAGTGTTGTTCACACAAACATACTCAATATACACAGAGTTTCTCTGATGCGTACTGGTTCTGTCCCCAGGCCTAAAATACATTTCATGGCTTAAAAACCTCACTTTGAGGGGGTCCTGCAGGCATCCTATTAAGGTGCCTGTATCACCTTAATTTGATTCCATTCAGTGAAAAGGAGTAGTAGCTCGAAACTGAGCCCCACCCACATTAGCAAGCTCAACACCCCATCTCTAAGGCTGAGTCCAGATGTGCAAAGGAAACTCATATATGTATAATTTTAGTCTGTCAGTCGTTACTCACAGATCAGCCTGTAAATCAACAGCTTTCCTTTCACACAGCTTTCTCCTCACCACAACACACCACTACAGTATTAGCCCTTCACCACTAGTAGCTACTTAGATTGACTCAACATGACCCAGTTTTTAGGGGTTTTCCATTAGGTGGCAGTACCTGGTGTGTTTTCATACCTACTCAGCTGAAGTACCAAACAACTTGAGTTAATGAGAAAATGTGACGTCAACACTGCATGCCACTGACTGGCCAGGCAATGGTTTTACTTAATGAGTTATTATTAGAACTACTCCTTCACAAGAATCAATCATGCTATTTTTGATATCCCACAACAAGCTGTACAAAAACCAACACTGCCATGAGTTGCTTTCTCTGGCTCTCTACCATCAGCCTGAGTCTGACAAAAAGCCAAAGACTGAGTAGCAGATATAACGGGGCTTTGATGCCTCCAATGTTGTTGTCTGTGTGTCGCAAACAAATAACATCACAGGACCTTCAGGCCATCTTGTTACAATGACCCCAACCACACTGATGTGGTACTCAATTGTAAAGGAAAACAACCAAAACTGACGCAAGCCTCTTTGAGTTGATTAGGGAATCATGGAAAAGAGACACATCTCCAGTCTCCCACTTGACACTTCCCACACTTATGAACATAACCCTGAGATAGTTAAACTCCTCTACTTGGGTTAGAAACTAAACTTCACACTCAACTCAGCCCAATGTGAGGTCACTACCTTAGGACACCAAGCAATGCTCAAAAGCAAAAAACAGAGATAAGATCCTGAGTCCACATATTTACTTCACTTTGAGATTCCATAAAATTATTAATTACTATATTTGACAAGGGACAGCCCTGGTGGAGTAAGAATAAATAAGTCTGACAAACAAAACTACGTACAGTTGTAGAGGGACCAAAAACAAAAGAAAACTAAAGCTACGCACATACTACAAGTAGTGATAGCACACAAATTTGCCTCATGTTTGCTCAGGGCAGGAGGAGCAACAGCTGGTACTTTGCTGTCTTGCATTTTTTTCTAACGCATTATAAATACAGAAAATGGTGAAATCGGGAAAAAATATGTGAGACTAAAATGTACTTGAGTTAGCACAAAAAAATAGAAAAAATATTAAAATATTGAAAAAAAAATTCAATACAATTTTGCTGTGTGGCTACTGTGTAAAAAAATAAAGGGGGCGGGGGATGTTGCACATTAATAATACTTATAATCCAGATGACAAAGTTATCCAAAGTGTTTACTTATAATCAGTGTTTCTGTTTCATTTTTTCAGCTTCTGTTTGTTGGTCAAACACTGAAACAACAATCCTCTGCCCTCCCTCTGATACTTCCTTCTCATACCTCATTTGGAGATTCAACCACAGTCAGTCCATTGTGACCAGGAGTGGGGCTGACATCTCCTACACAGTCTATGCAGGGTGGGAGCAGCACGTGAAGCATGTCTCAGAGTCGGGCAGCCTCACATTACGGGACCTTACTGCAGATCATGAGGGGATATACACCTGTGAACTCAGTGATGCTGAGGAGACGAAAGTGTCTGAGAATGAAATAAGGATGATGCCAACAGACGGAGGTGAGGTACCATAAGTTTGATTTTCAAAAACTGTCTGCAAGTTAATTTAGTCAATTTAATGTAAAGCTGCATAAAACTGAAGAGTTTTTTTTTTAAATATCAAAAAGCAACAAAGAAGAATGATGGGACTCAGAATTCAACCCATCTAGGAGCCATCGCTGCAGCGAGTCTTTGCTTTACAGCATTATTATGCCTGATACTGTACAGCTACTGTACAGCTCCTGTACAAGTACAAAAAAAAAAGGTAAAATTCAATTCTGGTTGAACTTTTTATTTTTAATTTTTAATGTTTGCACTGATGGATTCAGGCAGTTTATAGACCAAACCCTGAGTACAGAAAAGGCATTTCAATGAACTACTGCAAAGTATGAATGACAGCATATGAACTAATACATTAGATCAAACTATTGTTTCCATAATATTACAACATTTTGTTTTTGGGTTTGTTTTTGGGTTTTTTACAAAAAGCCTAATTAACTGCTGTCCCATCTAACAGATGAAGTGTCAGGCTGAAGCTCCAGAAGGTCAAAGGTATGAAATTTTCAGTGACAGTAGAACAGGAAATCAAAATCAAGTCATTTCTGATTGATGTTATAGCTTAGTTTGGTCTGCAGATTGTTTTCAATAATAAACATGTTTTTGACACACATTTTAAGGTCAACATCTGACACCAACCAACTAGCTTCCAGCTAACGACATTTGTCAAGTAACATTTCCAATTAAGACAAATGGAAGCAAAAAGCTTCCCCAACCTCTGTTCTGGATCTCAGTGAATAAATGGTTCTCAGCAGCTTTTAATAAAACCCAGTTTGGTTTCCAGCAACTAACAACAGACTGGTTCCAGTTTCTTTGTGACTTCAGGAAAGCAAAAACAGACCAGATGGAAATTAAAATAATTTTGGCTCCCATACAACAACAAAAAAACATTTTTTTTTACTAACAGACTCCGGCTCATGACGTACAACATTTTTTTCTCTGTTCTCCTCCTGCCCTGATGCAGACAAAAACAACTTACTGTCAATTTTAAAATGTAACCTAAATATTCAGTGTCCATCCTTACTGTTTCCTGGACTGAGAAGCTTGAATAATAAAGAAAAGGAAAAATGAGGCAGCACTATTTTTCAAAGAGTAAATGAAAAACTCGAGTTTAGTAGCAAACTTGTAGTTATTCATTATTATTTTATTTTTTGTAACTGTGGTGTAAGGAAAGAGAAATCACAGTTGAAATGTATTTCATATATTTGTGTAGAAATCATGTGGTGTTCAGGGTCATGCTGTACAAAGGACAATAAAATGCAAAGCTTCACAATATCGTCTGTTCACCAGAACCACGGTTAGAGTGAAACTGAAATTATTTTAGACGATGAGGGAGACACTTAAGAAGGGAATAAGCATTTTAAAATTTGAATAATATTTTTGTAAAACATTGAATAAAGTTTGTGTTTATTACATTTTTTGAACTTTTTACTTTGTCATGTGCTTGAATCCTCAGTAATACCAGTGGCACGAGTGATTAATGAATGAGGTTTGTTTGGTTTAAATTTTTAAAAAAAATCGAACTGGGGTTCAATACAGTACAATAGTATTTTATTGTTATTAAAGAACTGAAAAAGGAAAACGTCGTGTAATTTGGTTTCTGTATACGTTATATATGTTCTGGTCTCTGTTACACACCAGTGAGACGCTGACTTTTTGTTGTTGTTGTTGTTGTTCTGTCCACACGGACTTCTTACCAACTACCAGTAAGCTTTGAAGCCGTTCTTTCAAAAAAAAAAAAATTGTGCCAAATATTTGGCCACAAGCACACTATGTTGAATATGGGACAAGCTTTTTTCTGCCAACAGACTAAGAAGTGATCTATGGTGAGGCAGCCTACTTCGTATTAATTACACCATCCGGATGATCCCACTGTACAGGTATTGGCTTCACCTCATAGGACAATCTTGATGGAGGAGGAGTGAACTGAGCTAAACGACTATAATAATTCTTATATTGCGGGCGATCGTGGCTCAAGAGTCGGCAGGTTGTCTTGTGATCGGAAGGTTGCCGGTTTGAGCCCCGGCTCGGACAGACTCTGATGTTGTGTCCTTGGGCAAGACACTTCACCTGTAAAACCTTAAATCTGTACCAAATTCAATGTGCACGTTCGTATGCTGTTTTTATTTCCTTTGGGACTTAAAGAAGAGACAGAGACAGAGACGATGGAAATGATATCACTGTTCCACTAGTATTGCAAGTTTGGTCCCACAATACACCTTATAGTCAGTGAAAAATGAAATTGCCAAATTACTTTAATCCAGGTTTGAACGAATTAATATGACAGGATGGATTAGGCCCCTGAAACGGACAAATGATCACAAAGTGACAAGTTTATGTTTCCTCACTGAGAACTTTTACTCAAATTAAATATCTCAGGTAAATGCGCCATTTAACCACATGAAATTGGTTTACGTTTGATTTACACAAACGCACACTCTGCAAAGGTTTCCAACACACATACACATTTTTTTTGTTACTCGGAATAGTATTTTTTTTTCTTCCTATAACTCATCTTCAACACCGTAAGGGCATACAATAACTGAAGAGGAAAATGGTGTTTAAATTAACAAAAAAAAAACAGAGCTCCAGTAGCGCCAGGAACAATAAACAAAACTACACAGCCAAACAGTTTACTACATTACTTCTATATGAAGTAATTCAGCCAGTGAAGAGAGGAAAACCCTCCCGTAAGATGTTGGTTAATCTGACCATTTTGCTGTGTATATTTCCAGTTTTTATTATTACTATTTCTATTCTTTTTCTATTTTTATTGTTTCTTTTTCTTTATGTTTCTTGGCTTTTAAGCTCCACCTACTCGCTGTGCACGAGCGCACAGTGAAGGTAGAGGAGGGGCTGGTGACATTAAGATATTTGATTGGGCAATACAGTGTGAGTAATGAAAATGAAATGCTGTCAGTGTTTGTACTGCCGGCAGTGTTCCCGATGACCAGCGCTTTTATTCAAATACTAGTACTGTGTTACTAACACGTGTAAGTGTTTTTTTTTCCTCTACAGCTTGTGTATAGTTATGGAAATAGACTCTTGCTGCCAGCCCATCCCCTTCACACAATAAACTAAGTTAAAATTACTTAGTAAAAAAAATTATGTAGATGTTGTAATAATAGCATTAAAGTTGTCATAGCTCTAAATAGCATGAGGGTGAAGCCTATATTTGAACACAAGACTTTTAGTTAGTGTAACACTTGGTCTTTAGAGACAAATGTCTGCCTTTACTTATTGCTTCTCTCTGTCCTGCATGTCCTTTTCTTTGCCTCTAGAATTTAGAGATAATTTGGATGGTGGTTATTCCAAGATAAATCTTCTCCTGGAATAATTTTGCTACAATGGTTTTTTTAAATTTCATTATTTGATTTCATGTCTTATTTATATTGTTATTGTTTTTAATCCACAAAGCTGGTGTCACGTGATGCTGGAAGTGCTCGCCTCTTTGTTTTTCTTCCTCTTTCATTGTGTGCTTAGTGAAATGTAACGGTAACATGAGCACGGTCTCCTCTACTGTGTTTTGGTGGATTATAATCTCTGTGTGGATGTTGATTACTTCCAGAGGAGGTAAGGGAATAAGAACATTTAGGAGCAACTTTCATTTAAACAGTAAAACGGTGTGCAGAAAGATAGTCTTTTATTAATTTAATGCATGACCACAAGCCCAGGGCTGGACTGGCCATTGGACATACCAGGCATATGCCCAGTGGGCTGCTCTCTTTAATTTTTATGGGCCGATGGGGTTTTATTTTATTTTATTTATTTTTTTATTTTTAACGGTATAAATGAATGGTGTCGGATTGGCCAGTTGGTCATGATCGACTCTGGGTTGGACCAGCCGAGGAGGTCGAACTTTAAAGTTGAGATGAAAAAGTACACGATTTGTCCAGTACTACTTCAGCTAGAAAGTTGCTAATTCAATCATGAAACTGATCAATGATCAGCTGATTGGCTTTTGCGCCAGAAAGAGGAAACCAGCGGATGTTGCGTTAAACAACAGCAGCACAAAGAAATACTTTTCTTTCCTATTCTCACTTAAAAATGTCTAGTTTATAATTAACATTATCTGATGGAAAATGTATAGAAATCCATTATTTTATTCAGTAAATATTAAGTCTAGTATATACCTGAGTAAGTTATTGTATTCTTTCCTTTGGGAAGGGACCATCTGTACAGTCTGGAATTCTGCTCAAGAAAGATGTTGAATCTTTTTAATTACTAGAGAAAAATAATAGATTTATAGGTTATACATCCATTAAATTAAAATTGGTTTTGTCAATTAAGCATCTAAATGACTGATTGTTTTGGCAGTCTGGGAATCAACACATTCAGGAGATGTGAAATGAACCCTTAGATGTGTGGCCACTAAAACTAATAAAGAGGCTTTGAAAAAGGTTGTATTGAACTGGATCCTTTACTGTTATTATTCCCTGTACTTCTATTAAGTCAGCAAGTATTTCTTTTCTTACGACTGTGTATTTCACTGAAATCAAAAGTAAAAAAAAAAATCTGTCCTACCTTTCCACCTGTTGTCACTTTAATTTGCACCAAAGCAGGCAAAAGGGATTCACGACAGTTTTTGCTTAATAACTGAACAGATATAACTCAAATATGAAAGCAGTAATATTATTTCTTCTTTTTATATGTAGCTCTGATTACGTCTCACTAATGTAATCTTTACCTGATGTTTCAGATACTGAGGTTTCCTGTGTTTTAATGCAGAAATGCATGCTGCCATGCAGTTCCCAGGATGTCACTCAAATTATCATTCACTGGTTTAAGATGTCAGGAGACATTCATGTCCACTCCTTCTATAACAACAAAGACCAGCATGGATATCAGGACCAGAGATTCAGAGACAGGACCTCTCTGTTCAAGGACCAGATCTCCAAAGGAAATGTCTCACTGCAACTGGCAGGGGTCAAGGTTCAGGATGAGGGCAGATACAAGTGCCACATCAGCACCCTTCAGGGAAACAGAGACTCATTTATCAACCTAAATGTTAACGGTATGAAAAACACAGAATATGCAGAGAATACAGACATGTTAGAAGGAAAGAATAAACAGCCACGAATTTCGTAGTCTTAAAGTTTTAGAGGATGGAGTTTTGTGCTATTAGCTAACCCGATTAGCTAACTGTGAATGCAACACAGACACACAGATTTGCTGATAATAATGTTAACATTTTATTTAAAACCTTGATTTTAATGTAAATATATGCTTAAATGTTTGAAACTGGTTCCTTGTATGTCTGTTGTATTATTATAAATATTTTTTTGCAGCTCCAGTCCAAAAAGTCAACATTCAGCAAACAGGAAACCAGATGACCTGCAGCTCAGAGGGACTCTACCCTAAACCTAATCTCACCTGGACCACCAGCCCTCCATCCAACATGTCCCTCCAGTATAAAACCACAGCCCAGGAGACTCAACAGCTTCTTTACAACATCAATAGTTCTCTGATGGTGTCAGAGAGAGTTAAAGATCTGGACTACAGCTGCACTATCAGCACACACAGAAACAGGAAGCGAGCCACTTTGAGTCGAGCATGTGAGTATTCCATGTAAGAAGGAAACTTAAAAAATGGAGAAGCATCGCTTCCTAAGAGAAACAACAAAACAGAATTTTCTTTTGAGAGGTCAGAGGGGTTGGTTTCATTTTAAGTTACTTGCTTATAAATGAGAACATTAATTTTTCATGCTCCCTGATCCAGAGGAAAAATGAATTGGTAGTATTTTTGAACAATTTTGTGCTCAAGGCACAACAACGGGTAAAAATTTCAACACATACATATACAAATAACTGCTTCAAAACATCGTGTCATGTGAAAGGTCTGAGTAATGTTTCTTTTTACACAAGTGACACCACTTCTGCTTTCATATACTTTTCTCTTGAGCCCTGTTAGTGACCAAACGCACTGTTTGGCAGCTACTACATGAGAATATAATGCTCCAGAATGGAGTGATGCTGACATTCAGCACATTGTTGGTTATAATGTGAAGAAGCAGTGAAGTGAGAAATGGTTGTTTTATTAGAAAATTACAGCGGTTTGAGTCCTTAACTATAAATTTAAATACATTAACCCTTTCAGGTTATTGGTGATGATGACCCCAGCACCAAATCTAACCATAAGAAATTAGAATGTGTATTTGTGGTGCTTATTACATTTATTAAATAATATGATCATTCTGTCAGACACACATTGTCTTGGGTTTGTTGTGTGGCATGCAGAGTTTGGACCCAAAGGCAGGACTTCAACACAAAGAGATAGCTAAAGGAGGCAGCTTTTATTTGCTGAAGCAAAATTCAAACATGAAAAACAAGAAAACCAAACCTAACACTTCAAACTGGGAAATGACAAATAATACATTAAGAAACAAGAAATCTGGGAACTAGAAGCAGGGAGAAAACCGAGCTTGTGTGGGGGGGAAAGCAGACATCAGCATGGACAACACAACAACAAGCAGAGGAAGACAGAGGACTTAAATACACTACGTCTGCTCTAGATGTAATAATGAGCGGATGGGAAACAGGTGGGAACACAGCTGGAAGTAATCAGTAACAAGGAGACAAGAGGGAAGCAAAACTGAATACACTGAACCGAGGACAAGAGACTGTCAAAATAAAACAAGAAACACACTGAGATGCATACTAAGTGACAACAACTTGACACTGAAACAGACATGAGGACACAGAGAGGGGGAGAGACATGACCAGCTGGGGAAAATGCAGTACTAGAAATACAAATGACTAAACTAAGAGCAAGGAAACTGAACCATGAAAAGCACTAAATCAAAGCATATTAATGAAACCAGAAAACATATAAACACTGTGTCACACATCCAGGACCATGACACACATGAAAAATTATTTACATGTTTATCCAAACATGTTTTTCTTAGGTAGGATTAGGATTCAGACATCTCCACCAGGCTCAGTATTCATCTGTGGTTCAAAGCAAAGTCATTCACAGAATTTCTTAAGATATTTTATTTCAGTGGGTTTTACTTCTTAAAAATGTGTTTTTGCTTCTGTGTTATTTCAGCCTCAGTTATCAGTAGCTACACTGAAACAACGCTCCCCTGCTCGTCTTCAAACACTTCTCTGAGAAAACTCCTTTGGAGATTCAACCATGGTCAGATCATCCTGACAAAGACTGGGCCTGATGCTAAATACACAGTGTCAGAGAGGTGGAAGCAGCATGTGAGAGGTGTGTCAGAGTCAGGCAGCCTCACACTGCAGAACTTATCTGCAGATCAGGAGGGAACATACACATGTGAACTCAGTGATGCTTCGGAGACAATAACGACTAATATCTTTGTGAAGCTAAATCAAGGTAAGATTAATTAGGAATTTGTAACTTATATGAGAAAAAGCTGTTATCACCTGTTATTACATGTGTAACTTGCAAAAACAAATAAATCATCCAGAGAAAAATAATTAGTCTCTCACCTTTAAGGGAACTCAACCAATATTGAAAGTGCCATAGGATGGGTGTTTGCAGTGGTTCTGGTTGGAGCAGCAGTCGCTGGTTTGGTATTGTTCTGTAAAAAGAAAAGAGGTAAAAGGACATTACTGTACTTGTTTGTGGCGTGCATGTGCAGTTGCTTGTTCCCCTTTGACCTAGCACTTTCTCTTGTTCATGTGACCACATGGCCTTCTTTCTTTAATGTGATGATTTAATTAAGTTTATTTTTTGGTATTTATGAGTATGTCTATGATTCTATGAAGAAAAAATAAGCATAAACCCTCATTATTTACAGATAAGAAACTATGTTCATCAGAGTGTCCCAAGCTTTCCATCTCTTCCGGAAGAAGGGCCAATTTTTACGCTCCTGAGTTCGCCAACTTCTAAAGAGTTGGTTTCTAGTTTTGTGAACGCTTTTTCAGAGCATTTGAGTTTGGTTTGCAAATTGGAGATGATGTGTGGGATCAATTCTTATTCTATAAATGAAACACATCAGTTAATTCAATTTAAAGTGCTTCATAGACTTCATTACTGAAAAACTAAATTCCTTCTTCAAGTCCAGTATGTGATCGGTGTAAACTTGGCTGCAGTGGAATCTTTTGTCTTATTTGTGTGTTTTGCCCTCACTGTTGTGCTGTCTGTTTTGTTTTGTTTTTGTTGTTTCTTATATCAAAAATCATGATAAATGTCACGTAATTGTGGATAAAAGCCTTTAACAAGTATGAAGTGCTTGTAATTATATTTCAGTACATCACAGAAACAACAAAGAAAGATCTAAAAGCAGCTTAGCAGCAAAAAAGCAAACTTTATGAAAACTAATATTTGTGTCATTCTCAAAACCTTTGGCCACGACTGTACTGGTCCTTATCGGTGGAAATTATGGGTGCTCCACGCCAACTGTGCAGGAATAAAATATAAAGAGTAAGACAACAGGGATAAATAAAAAAACAGGAGAAATATATACAATGAAGTGCAATCTAAACAAACATCTATCAGTTCCTGATGACTGAAACTGATCAGTACATTGCAGGAAGATGGAACGAAAAGGCAGAAAAAACACAAACAACAAAGGTGCACCATAATTCGTTTGTGCCGCTGCTCATGTTCATATATTTTTACAGTAGAGGCTACTGTAATGGCGCTGTAGTGGACTGCTTATGTCTCATTTGTTAAAACAGCTCATTCTCTTATGAAAAAATGCCACAAGATTACGGACACTGGTATTTGAAAATGCATGGTGGTAAATAAAAAGTTATTTTGTCACAGTTTGATTCACCAACATCTAGAGCAGACGTAGTTCCGTTTTCAAATTCACGTTAGGGCTGATGTGTTATATCTCACAACAGGAAATTTCACAAATGTGAACTCAGGAAGTTTCTGTCTTGACCATGATAAGCAAGCTTGCTTCACTGTAGTCACGCTCCTAACAGTTGCCCAAGTTCCTGAGCACATAATCACCAAGTCATCTTACAGAAGGTTAAAAAATGTTCCACCTTAATGCTGTAACAATAGCTGTGAGACATCTTTTAACACTTCTGCTGTCAAATTGTTCCCTGGTCTGAAAATGAATGCAATCTAAATGCAGAAGGGTTTAGTATTATATGAACATTCACTGAATTCAAATTAGGAAAAAGATTTGAATGTCATTTTGTCAAAAGACTGAAACGGTGGTGCTGCTTTGTACTGTCCCATTGAGAAATAAAACATGCATAAAGTGTATGAAGGCTGCCAAATTCCAAAGTGTCTGATTGTCAAATGTAGCTAAGCTATCAATTAGAAAATCCTTTGGCACCTTGTTGTTGAGTTATCATGTTCACATAGTTGGATGTCCACACATCCTGACACCTGAAAAAGACTTTCAGGTTGTCTTGAAGTGACTCTGCAAACTGCTAAGTGATTCAGGAAGGGAAAGCAGGTTCTCCACCTGCAGTGTGTATAGTGCAGGAGGAGCGCTGGTGACGTCAACTGGGGATATTGTCCTCAGCCATAAAAGGATGCAGTGCCTACTCTTGGTCAGGGATGAGTTGCTGCACAAGTGGAGGAGTTTAAGTATCTCAGGGTGTTTTTCAGGAGTGAGTGGAGCGGGTGATCGACAGATGGATTGGTGCTGTGGCTGCAGTGATGTGGATGTAGGGAGAGCTCAGTGGAAGAGCGAAGCTCTTGATTTTACAGGTCAATCTGCGTCTCTAACCTCACCTATGGTCACAAGCTTTAGATAGTGACCAGAAGAATCATGGACACAAGCAGCAGAAATCAGCTTCCTCCAAAGGGTGGCCTGCCTCTCCCTTAGAGATAGGATGTGGAGTTTCACTAGGGCATTGTTCAGGGCAGAGGCGGAGCCAGACATTTGAAACACCCGGGGCTTAGCCCAAAGAGTAGTATGCATGTGGGATTTTTTTTTTTTTTTTTTTTTGGGGGGGGGGGGGGGGGGGGGGTGTAGAAATGACTGAAAGATTAATAGGCTCTGTTCAAAAAAGAATGACTTCATATAGGGAAAAATATATATCACATGTGCAGGACACCTTAAACTAGTTTTTTAATTAAGCAGCAAGGCAGAACAAGGTCAGGGCTGCATCAAGACACAGGGACTAAACCCCAATTCAACCAGACCCAGAACTGATCCAGAATTAAAACAGGACTACAACAGTTCAAAATCAGGACTACTGAGGACTTAACCAAGACAGAACCAGAATCAGAACTAGATGATAGCACTAAAAATCATCATAGACCTGCACTACACTTATTTTTTAATTCTACCAAAGTACACTATTTAGATTGAGAAAAGTTTATATAATTATTTAGCCTTGTTGTGCAAACAAGCCTGCAGAACTTAATAAATACAGAATTTGAAAAATAACAAACCTAAAAAGAAACACTAGGTACGAGATACATGAGGACCTATGATACGGTGATACTTTTGGTAAACAACCATTTGACTAACATGTGTGTCTCACCTGCTCTTGTTCATCTGTTCTGTCCTCGTTCTCCTCTCTCTCCCTCTTTGTGCTGACAATCATCAAATATACAGTTGAAACCAGATATTTACTCTTCAGATAAAAACACTTTTTTAATTGTAACATCAAATCAGACTAAATGTTTATTTTTTTTAGATTGATAAATATAAAAACATATTTGTTAACTTTAAGAGTAAAGAGAGAAACTGTCTGTATTTCTTAATTGCAAATGGCACCAAATTGTATTCAAACTTGAGCCACACTTATGGAGCTCCACAGTTCTTTTCCTGGTGTTTTGGTTGATATCTCTTGATTTTCCCATGTCACAGAAACAGGCTCTGTGTTTTGCCTTATATGCATCCACAGCTGTGCCACCAATTTACTCACATGGACTCTACTAACCTATCAGAAGCTTCTTCAGCTCAGAATGGAATCGTCTGGAGTTTTCTTATTAATTAACAATAAATTTAGTGTACATGTACTCCTAAATTTAATGAAAGTGATAAAAATAGCTCTGTCTCTCTTTATTCTGAAATTTAACTAATTCAAAATATATTTCAATATTTATCTAAAACAAAAATTTACTCTAAATTGATGTTGTACAGTAAAAATGTTTTATGTTTTCTCCCTAAAGTGTATGTAAATATCTGGTTACAAATGTGAATATCCTGCTGTGTACTGAAATCCCTCTTGTTTTGCATAGAAATATACTGAACAACATACAAAGCATAATATATAAAATAACATTTACCTGAGTTTTTTCTTTGAAAGAACCCTCTAATGTCCATTCTTATATTTCAGTACATAACTGAAACCGATTTAGTCGGGGAGGGTAAGAACTGAAAATATGAAATAAACACACGTAAGCTAAGACTCTAAAAAAAATAGCATTTGTTCGGCTTTTCATTTTGCCATTTGTTGATTCACTTGAAGAGCAAGTAACGTAATATTAGTGAAGTGATCAGTTTCATATCAATCTTTCGTGATGCACCGTCATATTTACATTATTTGTACAGTACGAATGATTTGCTTTGGTACCTGGTCAAACTTAAGCTCTCCTTAGTATGGCTGGCTCCGTCTCTCCAACAGCGTACTCACGGGCAGCAGCTGCCCCGCCCCCTCGCTCAGTCGCTTAGTGCCTGAGCTCGGATCATACCAATATCAGGGGGGGATTCACGCACAGTCGTAAATTCCCACAGTGTGCACTATGTGCTTCGAATATTGTGTGTACTTTTTGTTTTATACAGTTGTCAGCCAGGCATCTAACTATGAAAAAATTACACTCCAAAATACCCCGGGCTTCTGACAAAACAACCCGGGCTTAAGCCCCGTAAGCCACCCCCACGCTCCGCCCCTGGTTCAGGGCATGTCCCACCGGGAGGAGGCCTTGTGACAGACCGAGGGAGCCCTGGAGAGAGATCTCTCAGCCGAGATATAATCCTGATTGTTGGATCCACAAAAAATAATTTTTGTTTCTTTATTTTAATTAACAAGAAATACAAAAAAAATAAATAAATAAATTGACAAAATAAAATAATAGTGTTGGGTCTGCGCTTAACAGGCCCGCTAGTTTAGAGACTTATCACGCATGAAGAAAGCAAGACGAATAGCTTAACCGGTTTTTACTTGCTAGCAAGGGGAACCCGCTCGGTAGCACCTCTGCCCTCGGTGTCAGACCACTCCAAAGAACCAGCACCCCCTGCAGCCTTAAAAGCCAGTCATAAAACTGAGGCACTGAGTGTGTGTGGATGTGGGTGTTTTTGTGTGAGTTCCTGGGTCATCTCCCCTCACCCTGTATATGGCTCAACCCTTTTTTAACAGTCTCACCATACACAAGCACAGGCGAGGACATAAAGGACAGGAAGTAAAACATCCTCACTAAATAAGGACAGATAATCTTCACATACTTTTTGTTTTTGAAGGCCTGCCAAATGCTATGCTATCATTTTTCTGTAAAGCAAATTGGGTATGCATAAAGTTACCTTATCTTACCTAGGATGTCTGCAGTTAAACACTATAATGTTAAGTACACATGCCCGTGTATTTAACATTCAAGCACACAAAACAAACACGTATATTACTACTGACATGCCTGCACTGCTGAATTGTGCATTGTGTTTATTCTTTCATGGACGATGTCTTATGAATGCAAAAATATTTCTCAGGTCAACAAGAAAACCACAGAAGGTCAAAGTCCGTTAATAATGTGTAAGTATCCTAAACATTACTACAGAGGAGCCTACTTCTGTTTGCTCTGATCGTTTTCTAAAGTTGATATGTTATATTTTTAAAAATGAAATGAGTGAAATTAAATTTTCTGCTTATTTGCGTCAAAGATTAAAATGAACTGGAGATGTGCTGGAAGTAGAATTCATCAACATCCATCATATGAAAGCATAAAACGTGATATGAATATGTGAGAAAATCAAACAGCTGGTTTGTCTGACTGACCTTTATATCAATTTTTTTTTCTTCCTGTCGTTTAACAGAGATGCTGAATTGCAAGAACTCAGTGAAGACGGTTCTACTCTTAGAAAAAAAAACCCAAACAGAACCTGACCAACCAACAACTGTTTAGGACAGTTGGGACCATATTAAAGGGAAAAAACAGAAGGATACTATTAATTTAAAAGAGCTAAATGTTGAAAGTAAAACTAAAATATTTTTCTTAAATAATGTCCAAATGTTGGAAATGTATTTGAAATACCTCAGTGAAAAGAAATTGAAATAATTGTCTAGATAATCATAAAAAGTGTACAGTTAGCCGGAAGGGAGGGGGGGGGGGGGGAACCAGCTACAATCTGGGTTTGGAGTTTTGTTGCTGTTCCTTTTTTTCTTTGTCTTTATATATATATATATATATATATGTATATATATATATATATATATATATATATATATATATATATATATATATATATTAGGGGTGCAACGATACACAAAATTCACGGTTCGGTTCGGTTCGATACTTTGGTGTCACGGTTCGATATTTTTTCGATACAAAAAAATGTTCATGCATTTTTAATATATATTTTAACTCAAAAGTACAGTTTTTAAATTTAACCCTAACCCTTGTGCGTGTTTTTTATTTTGACAGCGAATGCGCACCTGCGGACCACTTATGTGCAGCCCTGGTTATTTAGCTCATCATATTGCAGCCACAGAAATTCTTTTGTCCATGAAACCATAAAGCTGCACTTTCTTTTTGCCTTATAGTCTGATTTGTCATAACTTCTCCGTTTTGTGGTAAGCTTTTCTTTGGCTGTCACTTCTTCACCCTGACCTGTCTTATTTGGCTCAGCAGAACTGAAATGCTTTTACACGCTCACTCACATAAGCTCAGCGATTCTCTGCGCGATCAACCTCTCACATGTTTAAGCTTGCTGCGGGAGATTTCACTTGTCATGTTTGCATAGTAAGCTAACGATTAATAAGACGATGTCAGAGGAATTGGTGCACAAATTATCATCACTCACAGATCAGTGCTGTCGCTCTCTATACACAGGTCGCACGATTGCAAAGTGAAAGCAAAAAAACAAGCGCAAATTCAAACGCGACTTCAATATGTCACATATTGACAGTGGCTCACCGATGCCAATGACATAATTACCCAGCTACATTTCCGAAAGAATGCAAAAGCATTGACATATATTTTTCCTACAATAGCCCGACGGGCAGGGAAGAGAAAGATTTTGGTAGCCCGACTGAAAAAAATCGCTAGCTCCAGGACGTCGGGCTAGCGATATTGCGAGCCCTGTATCTGATTGAGGAATCACTCATCTTTGGAAAAGAGAGTTTATTACAGAGAAATGGCTCTTTCCAAAATAAAAGCTATACTATCCGCTTCTTCTGGGCTATATTCTCAGCAGCATAAGGAGAATCATGTGCTAACAGCTGTCTAAATGACTCGGCTAAAGTTAGTAGCATGCTTGTTGTTTTTGTCTTTGCACTAGGATGATGTCGGCGTAAATGTGCAGTCATATTCGTTGTGTTCCCACTAGTGCTTTCAGGTTAATCTCGTTGAAATGACCTTAACGCCACAACACGGCAAATCTCCGTTAACGAGCTACCGCCGATCACTCCGTGCATGGGGCTACACGGCCAACACGTTAACGAGCTAACTGCGCTAACACACTAGTTCACACCAATGTAATTGAGCATTGCATGGCACATCCAACATACTGTTTTACTTTAGTCCATGACTCGCTTACCTTCAGGGTCATACGTCACATGAAAACCAAAATAATTCCAAACGCCAGATCTGAATGAGGTTCAATTTGCCTGTTGCAAGGAGAGCTTAACTTCTGTCTCGCTAGCTTGCCCTGCGCTCTTCCTTCTGACTATGCTGTCTGTGTTGAGCGCTCAGTGGATCTGCGCTCGACAGTGCAGCCTAGGCGGAGTAGTCGAACACAGATTCACTGAGCGCTCAACACAGACAGCATCGTCAGAAGGAAAATTGATAAAATAAATTACAAATGTTGTATTGTTCGATACATATGCGTACCGAACCGAAAGCACTGTATCAAACGGTTCAATATCGATACGAATATCGTTGCACCCCTAATATATATATATATATATATATATATATATATATATATATACATATACACACAATGCAGAGTTTGTGTGCTTTTACTGAGAGACACTTATTGTTGGATTTGCAGCTGGTTAGATCCTCATCTGGTGGTCTCAATGGGGACTTTGTGGATCCATGCAGGCCACAGAGGAGGAGAAGGAAAGAGCAGGTGTCCAGGTGAAGCTCAGACTGTTTCAGAAGTGTGGGGTAGCTGGTGAGCAACGCTGAGCTTTTCTGATTGCCTATGTGGAAAATGTCTCAGTGCCTAGATCTTTTCCAAGGAGGGGGATTCTTCTTTCCCTGCCTTCCTTGAATGTGCAGGGCCTGGGTCTCTGAGACCCTGTCACCTCAGGAGTGCTCATCCATACTCTGCAGTTCTTTCTGACATCTGTCTTTAGAAAAAATACAGCAAATATTCAAACCCAAAGTAAAAATGAGGAGATGTGAGTCACAGATGTGAGAGCTGCCTGCTTCTGTACTCCTGTTCCACCTGCTGTTTTTTTTTAAATGAAGCCTCTAAGAAAATGTCTTTCAGTCTGTCAGTTCCTGTGTGCTCACTATAATCAATGCTTCATTTGTCAAGTCCCTTTTATTTTAAATATGCTGCCATGTAAAATAACGTCAACGCTTGACCCTTCTCGTCATAGCAGTGTAGATCTCGAAAAATACCATTTGTTGCTAGAATTTTAGAAAGGGTTGTGGCTAAGCATCTTAAAAAATACTTAATTGTCCTTCTTAGTTCTCCACCTCCTTTTTTTGTTTCTCCATCTGTGTTGATGAAACAGCGATACATAGCTGACACCTGTCAGGACAGACCTGTTTGTCTAGATACAGCTGAGATTAACTACGGCACCAGGAAACGTCTTTTCTCAAATCTCTTTTCTTTTTTGGTGTTTTGGTCTCATGAATTGGAGGAAACATGATGGGCGTCAACTTTGTTATGGTTTTTGTGACTGTGGTGTTTTTGTGGATGATGACTGTTTCCAAAGGAGGTAAATACGATGTTAACACTCCAACTGTTGTTGCCATGATGCTATGACAAATTTTAATACTAACAACTGAAATGTAACTGATTAATTATAATGTTTTTTAGTTAAAAACAATCAACAGAACAAACAGCTGTCATATTCTGGTATGTTTCAGGTAACTAAAAAAGTGCTATTGCTGTTATCTTACAAAAATGAAGCCACTGTAGGACTTAGATTGTGTCTAGTATATGTGTGCGTGTGTGTGTGTGTGCGTGTGTGTGGGTGTGTGTGTGTGTGTGAAGAAAAATGTTGTTTGGTTCTCGCCCAGTGATTCAGATGCCACTCATTTTTCCTGATCTAGCATCGTGAGGTTGATTGACATGTTTACTTTGTGCTGCATTGTGTTGAGCCGAGTTGTAACCAGGTGCTAACAATGGTTTGCAGCTGTTAAGCCTTCCGTGATGACAAACACTTTTGGTTTGCTGATGTCTTTGTTTTGTTGCCTCAGGAGCTAATGTGGGTTGCAGAGCTGCTTTTCCTAAACTGAGCTTTTATGTTTTTAATTATCTGATGTTTCAGATACTGAAGTATCCTGTGTATTTATGGAAAAATGCATCTTACCGTGCACTTTCCAAAGTGACACTGACATAGTCATCCACTGGCTGCAGGAAACTGCAGGAAACATTCATGTCCACTCATTCTACCACAACCAAGACCAGCCCGCACTTCAGGACAAGCATTTCAGAGGCAGGACTTCACTATTCAACAACCAAATCTCCAGAGGAAATGCTTCACTCCTGCTGATGTGGGCAGATGTTCAGGATGAAGGCAGATACAAATGCTACACCAGCACCATCACAGGAAACAAGGAATCGTTTATAAACCTTGAAGTAAATGGTATGGAGTAAAATATGAATATAATAGCACATGAAATAAAAATACAGAAGAATATAAGACAAATCGTGAGCATTCAGGTTATACTTTTTTAATTGATGAGTTTCTCTTCATATTTAGTGAAAATTCGTTGAACTTACACTTAAAGCCTGCAGCTCTGAGTCAATATTGTAACTGTAAGTTGCAATTCATTATGTCTATATATAGCAGGCAAGAAATAAAGCTGATTGTAACATGAGAAATTTGAATACACTTTTGCAGCTCCAGTACAAGAAGTCAATCTTCAGCAAGTAGGAAACACGATGAACTGCAGCTCAGAGGGAATCTTCCCTGAACCCCAGTTAATCTGGTCCACCAGCCCTCCATCCAATGTGTCGCTCCAGTATGAAACCACAGTCCAGCAGACAGAACAGCAGCTTTACAACATCAGCAGTTCTCTGATACTTTCAGACAGTGATAAAGATTCTGTTTTTAGCTGTAACATCAGCACTCGTAGAAACTGGAGGAACGCAACTTTAAGTGAACAAGGTGAGTCTGGAAACCAGCAAATCAAATAGGTGTGCAGAGTGCTAGTTATTTACTTTACTTTACAATTACTCATTCATCAACACGCAAAAATGTGTCAGTTATTTATAAAATGTTTATCATAAATATACATCCGACAGTTTAAATGAAAAATAATCTTTCAATTTAGGGAATGTTGTCCCTGTTAGAGGCTTCAGAGGAGGAGTCTTTGCAGCTTTTTTGGTCGTGGCAGCAGCTGGTCTGGCACTGTACTGCAAATGGAAAAGAAGTTAAAGTTATGTTCTTCTTTCACTTTTTAATTGTATGTTGCTTGTATTGATATTTTATTCAGATAAACAAGGAAAAATATGGGAAGATCAAAGAGCTATTAAAGCAAAATGGAATTAAGTTTTGTTCATGAAAATGTTTAAACCCAATTAAATGGATAGTACTTTTGTCAGCCAGTTTTCTATTAACCTAACTCCTGTCTCAATTTTTTTTAATGATTCAATTCAGATTATGAATGCATGAAATGAAACATAAATTATGTGTATATCTGTTTTTTGAGGGTTTTTTTCTTTTCTCTGTTTAACAGAGAGATGGGAATAAATCCTCCAAACAGACGAACTCTAAACACCCACCAGCTTTAGTCAAATGAAGACTTCAAACCGTGGTTATAGCGGGCTTGAATTAATTCATGCAACAAAGACTAAAATAGAAACAACAACAGCAAAATAGAAAATAAAAGCTGATCTGTTAACAGTATTCATTTGGTAGTCATGTGCAATATTTTTACAGTAATCTATATTTTATGTTCTTTGAGGTATGACACAGAACAGATCACGATTAGATTTTACTGAAATTTTTTAAAGATTGAAAATGAAGTGTACATCATGTTTTGTAAAATTATGTAACCTTTTTTTTCTAGCCATGTGTTGTTGCTGTTTTATTTTTCGAGTTTTCTTTTTCTTACCTACTTTAATCCTGTTTCATTAGGTGTATTTTATCCAGCAGGTGGCAGTGTGGTCAGATGTTTTACAGTGGAAGCAACTTTTTCTTTCATGAATCGTTGAGTTTTTCTGTGGTTTAAATATCCCATTTATTTATTTATGTATTTATTTGCATGTGCATGTAAGCATGTATGGATTTATTTATTGATTTTTTGAATATTTTGTGAAAGCAAAAATATTTTTACTCTGTAGGAGAAGCAAACCTAACTTGGACACAAAACACAATAAAATCCAAATTATGTTGTTGTTTTTTTAAATTCAGCACACAAAGTAAAAATAAATGTAAAATTTAAATTCTCTTGGTACGTAAATATAACGAGAAATAATGAAGTAGAAGTCTGTTCTTATATACTCAGGTGATTGTGTTTTAATAGCCTCTCATTCATAATGAATGAAAACAGTAACATTTGCTGCCATGTGTTCTCATTCTGTTCCTTCTGCTAATCTTCTTTTGGTTACAGTTGGGATTATCAAACTTTTAATAATTTAAACTTTAATAATTTTAGCTAATTCACATACATTTAAACTGTATCACCTGTTTCACTCTGTGCATATGATGTTTCAAGTGATGTCACTTTTTTTTTTATTGTGTGCAGCTTATTCCATTCATATCTTACTACAATAAAATCATGCATTATCATCATGCATAAATGTTTTTTTAAGATGTTGGTCATAAATGGTCTTAAGATATTTTTGTGGTGTATAGTATTAAACTTTTTCACTATATTGTGGTGTAGTGAAATCTGAAACCTGGAGAGATCGTAGAAATATCCTCCTTCTAATAAATTAAAGCATTTTTAACTGTTTTAAAAAGTTTATAAATTATTTGCAGGCTTGTCTGCCTTAACCCCACCTCGTGACCCAGTACAGATGTGGGTGATCCCATATGCAACAGGAGTATGATGCTGTTGGAATCTATATCACTGCCAGGTTTAACACAAAAAACACTTCATTAAAATTTGTGGACTGGCTGAAGCAGGAATGTTGAGCTTTAATTGGAAAGCTGTGGTGGTGGGTGACTAATTAAGCTAGAGGTCTGAATTTGATCGACATGACAGAAAAGCAGGAAGGAAGTCGTTCCATGAGTCAGAGTCATCCCTTTGAGTCAAATCCACACATTTATTGATCCTTATTATCCATATAAAACATTAAGGTTCATTATTGACAGATAACTAAGGCTATGCTCACACTGCAGGCAAAAGCGCATCAAATCCAACTTTTTGACCCTATGCGACCCATATCCGATCATGGTCTGACAGTTTGAACAGCACAAATCTGATATTTCCAAATCCGACCTGGGTCACTTTCATATGTGGTACTGAATCAGCTACATATCTGAAGACAAACCAGTCCCACCACTCCTGGTTCCGACTCCGTGTCAATATATACCTGTGCATGGAGGTAGCAGCCACTGCTGCAAACAAGGCCATTGTTAAAGCATGGGCTCTCTTTTTTCTCAGTGTCCTTTCTGTAATTAATTTATCAAAATTCTGTCGGTTGAGACTGTGCAGAAATTGATAGACTGCTGAACAACCTACTGGCTCTGTAGCCGCCATTTTTACTTCTGCAAACAGAGCGTGTTGTGTGTGACATCTTCTTTTGCACATGCGGGCCGGTTTGAGGGCCGTGAACTGTTCACACTAGAGCGCGTTTGCTGTCACATTGTATTTGAAGTGTGAACAATCAGACAAAAAAAAATCAGATTTGATCAAAAAATTGGAATTGAGACCTGCAGTGTGAACGTAGCCTTATTCATCAGCTGAGGAATTTCAAACTTCAGACTGCTGCCAATTGTCTTCACCCAGGGAAGTCACATGACTGTGTAACATCTCTAACAGTAACAACACAACTGATGGATTTAGCATCCATGAAAAAACCTCTACCTCCTGCACTTCATCTGCTGAACCACTGGATACTTTCATTATCTAAATTACTGAAGATATATAGTACACCAAACTCTGGACAGTTTGCAATTCTCTACAATAGTGTTTATATCACATGATCCCAGTTATTATGTT
Source organism: Mchenga conophoros (assembly GCF_057382185.1). Lineage (NCBI taxonomy): Eukaryota > Metazoa > Chordata > Actinopteri > Cichliformes > Cichlidae > Mchenga > Mchenga conophoros. The sequence continues at coordinate 13,889,643 of NC_140534.1, read as the reverse complement.
AGAAAGTATAAAACAAATCTATCTTTTTTCAATTATTGAACATTTTTTACCTGATCAGTTGCACTATACAGATTATGTCGATGAAAAAAAAAATTACTGTTTCAAGAAGGATACTTGAAGTCATTGTCACACGATAGATTTCAAAACCATGATAAATAACTTAAAATTACATCAATTGTACAAAAGATATTAAAATGTATTTAGGTAACTTTTCAAAGAAAATAAAACTGAACCTAGTGTCTGCAAAAAGACACTGTGATGAAAGAACACAAAGGGATGACGATAGATTCTACATGGTGTCTAACAGAGGAGCTCTCAGAGCATTTTTACAGCACTGTCAGCCATCTGCACGTCTGATTTCTGTCACTGCTGGATGAAGCTCTGCTGTCCACTCCACCTCCCTGTAGCCTGGCCCTGTCACAGCATCACTACACACAAGCTGCTGGTGTTTCAACCTCTCTGGACCATCAGGACACGCACACACACCACACACACACTACACACACAACAAAGACAAACAACTGTGTTTATGGGTCCTTCCGTCTGCAAAGACAAGAAAGGGCAGAGTAGATAAATGAGTGTTTGCAGAGACTGTCTTCATCATTTTTCAGTGTTAAAGCACATCCAGTATTAACTATTATTGATCTTTCTTGGTGCATGCTCAATCATCCAGGTACGTACATCCCAAAAGGTTGATTCTGTTCATCTGAACGTGGTGTTTTCAGTGAGAGAGAATTTACATTAATGATTAAGGAACTGACCTCGTAGCCCATTGTTCAGTGGTGCTAGTTTCAGTGATTGTGCAAATGTCCTGTTTATAAGGTTGGGGAAACCTGCAGTCAGCTGAGACTGAAGAAGTCACATGAACAAGTGATGAAATGTTTCTCCCACTAAAAACGCTACATGAAGATGAACAGAATCAAATTTTTGGGTGTTATTAATATTATTAAGGGCAGCACTGACTTGTTCAGACAAGTCTACAGTGGAGCTTAACCACTGAGAGGCCTGAATTCTTCCTTGCTGCACAAACACTTTACTAAAACAAACAACAGAATTAGAATGAAAACAATGGGATTTGAATGAAAACGATGGAATTTCAATGAAAAGAACAGAATTTGATCAAAAACAAAAGAATTTGCATGAAAACAACAGCATTTGAATGAAAAAAACGAAATTTCAATGAAAAGAACGGAATTATAATGAAATAAATAGAATTTGAATGAAAACAACGGAATTAGAATGAACAGACCAGAATGTGGATCAAAACAATGGAATTAGAAAGAAAAGAACAGAATTTGAATGAAAACAACGGAATTTCAATGAAAAGAATGGAATTAGAAAGAAATGAATAGAATTTCAATGAAAATAACGGAATTAGAATGAAATGAATACAATTTGAATCAAAACAATGGAATTAGAATGCAAAGAACAGAATTTGAATGAAAACAACGGAATTAAAATGAAAACGACGGAATTTGAATTAAAACAACAGAGTTTGAGAACAAACAATTGAATTTGAATGAAAACAATGGAATATGAATGAAAACAACAGAATTTGAATGAAAACAACAGAACTTGATCAAAAACAATGGAATTTGAATGAAAACAATGGAAGTTTAAAACAAACAACAGAATTAGAAAGAAAACAACGGTATTAAAATGAAAACGACGGAATTAAAATGAAAACAACAGAATTTGAGAACAAAAACAATGGAATTTGAATGAAAACGACGGAATTTGAATGAAAACGACAGAGTTTGAGAACAAACAATTGAATTTGAATGAAAACAATGGAATATGAATGAAAACAACAGAATTTGAATGAAAACAACAGAACTTGATCAAAAACAATGGAATTTGAATGAAAACGATGGAAGTTTAAAACAAACAACAGAATTAGAAAGAAAACAACGGAATTAAAATGAAAACGACGGAATTTGAATGAAAACAACAGAATTTGAGAACAAAAAATGGAATTTGAATGAAAACGACGGAATTTGAATGAAAACGACAGAATTTGAGAACAAACAATGGAATTTGATCAAAAACAACGGAATTTGAATGAAAACAATGGAAGTTTAAAACAAACAACAGAATTAGAATGAAAACAATGGAATTAAAATGAAAACGACGGAATTTGAATGAAAACGACGGAATTTGAATGAAAACAACAGAATTTGAGAACAAACAATGGAATTTGAATGAAAACAATAGGATCTGAATGAAAACGACGGAATTTGAATGAAAACGACGGAATTTGAATGAAAACAACAGAATTTGAGAACAAACAATGGAATTTGAATGAAAACAATAGGATCTGAATGAAAACGATGGAATTTGAATGAAAAGAACAGAATTTGATCAAAAACAAAAGAATTTGCATGAAAGCAACAGCATTTGAATGAAAACAATGGAATTTCAATGAAATGAACGGAATTAGAATGAACAGACCAGAATTTGAATGAAAACAATGGAATTAGAATGACAAGAATAGAATTTGAATGAAAACAATGGAATTTGAATGAAAACAACGGAATTTGAATGAAAACAACAGAATTTGAATGAAAACAACAGAATTTGATCAAAACCAAAGAATTTGTATGAAAACAACAGAATTAGAAAGAAAACAACTGAATTAAAATGAAAATGACGGAATTTGAATGAAAACAACAGAATTTGAGAACAAACAATGGAATTTGAATGAAAATAATGGGATTTGAATGAAAACAATGGAATTTCAATGAAAAGAACAGAATTTGATCAAAAACAAAAGAATTTGCATGAAAACAACAGCATTTGAATGAAAAAAAAACGAAATTTCAATGAAAAGAACGGAATTAGAATGAAATGAATAGAATTTGAAAGAAAACAACGGAATTAGAATGAACAGACCAGAATTTGAATCAAAACAATAGAATTAGAATGAAAAGAACAGAATTTGAATGAAAACAACGGAATTTCAATGAAAAGAATGGAATTAGAAAGAAATGAATAGAATTTCAATGAAAATAACAGAATTAGAATGAAATGAATAGAATTTGAATCAAAACAATGGAATTAGAATGAACAGACCAGAATTTGAATCAAAACAATGGAATTAGAATGCAAAGAACAGAATTTGAATGAAAACAACTGAATTAAAATGAAAATGACGGAATTTGAATTAAAACAACAGAGTTTGAGAACAAACAATGGAATTTGAATGAAAACAATGGAATATGAATGAAAACAACAGAATTTGAATGAAAACAACAGAACTTGATCAAAAACAATGGAATTTGAATGAAAACAATGGAAGTTTAAAACAAACAACAGAATTAGAAAGAAAACAACGGAATTAAAATGAAAACGACGGAATTTGAATGAAAACAACAGAATTTGAGAACAAAAAATGGAATTTGAATGAAGACGACAGAATTTGAGAACAAACAATGGAATTTGATCAAAAACAACGGAATTTGAATGAAAACAATGGAAGTTTAAAACAAACAACAGAATTAGAATGAAAACAATGGAATTAAAATGAAAACGACGGAATTTGAATGAAAACGATGGAATTTGAATGAAAATGACGGAATTTGAGAACAAACAATGGAATTTGAATGAAAACAATGGGATTTGAATGAAAACGATGGAATTTGAATGAAAAGAACAGAATTTGATCAAAAATAAAAGAATTTGCATGAAAGCAACAGCATTTGAATGAAAACAATGGAATTTCAATGAAATGAACGGAATTAGAATGAACAGACCAGAATTTGAATCAAAACAATGGAATTAGAATGAACAGAACAGAATTTGAATCAAAACAATGGAAATAGAATGACAAGAATAGAATTTGAATCAAAACAATGGAATTTGAATGAAAAAAACAGAATTTGAATGAAAACAACAGAATTTGATCAAAACCAAAGAATTTGTATGAAAACAACAGAATTAGAAAGAAAACAACTGAATTAAAATGAAAACGACGGAATTTGAATGAAAACAACAGAATTTTAGAACAAATAATGGAATTTGAATGAAAATAATGGAATTTGATTTAAAACGACAGAATTTGAATGAAAAGAACAGAATTTGATCAAAAACAAAAGAATTTGCATGAAAACAACAGAATTTGAACGAAAACAACGGAATTTGAAAACAAACAACGGAATTTGAATGAAAACAACGGAATTAGAACGTATAGAACAGAGTTTGAATGAAAGCAACAGAATTCTAAAATAAACAATAGAATTTTAATAAAAAAGAGTAGAATTAGAATGAAAACAACAGCATTTGAATGAAAACAACAGCATTTCAATGAAAAGAACGGAATTAGAATGAAATGAATAGAATTTGAATGAAAACAACGGAATTAGAATGAACAGACCAGAATTTGAATCAAAACATTGATTTGGAATGATGAAAAAGATTCACAGGCAGGAGCTGAGGCTTTGTTATTGTGCATGAAAACCTTTGGTGCTGAAGAACTGACTAACAGTATACAGTCAGCTGATGAAGCAATGTGCCTCCTGCCAATGAATGGATTTTCTCTTGTTTCACTAAGACCAAAGGTTGCTGTGTATTGTTGAACTTCTTACCTGTTGCTAAAATATCAGCTTACTAATATACATGGAGGCTACTACTGAACAAATGTCAATGAAAGCACTGACAGTAAGACATATGCAATCTTGATTCCTGGAGGTTATGACCCAGGTCATAATTTTGTGTACTGCATTTACTTCTCCACACCTGGAGCAGTGGTGTTCATTTAGTAAGCAGTTTAATGTAATTTACAGGTGAAGGCTGACCACTGGTTCGAGATTAAATGGGTCTGGCTATAAACTGGGACCTGTCAAGACTGACAAATCCTGCCTGCTTCCTGCTTCCAACATATCTCTGTGCGTGTGTTCTTGACTAATTTTCCTGCATCATTTTGGATTTCCATGATAGGCGAGTTGGTTGTTTTCTTTGTAGAATGTTTTGTTTCTTGACAATTTCTTCCTCTAAAAATAAATAAAATATTCTGTAAAATATTTAATACACCTGTGTGATTTGATGTTTCTGTGTTCATGTCTACAGGAAATAAAGCTTGTTTCCAGCTGACACCCTTACAAATCCATTTATTCTCTGTAGATGTGAACATTAGTTATCGTCACATCAACTCAAACACATGATCACAAACTTCTGTGTCATTTGATTGGATGTCTGTTGTCTTTCTGTCGAATATTGAAGCCTGCCACTGTTCTCTTCTTACAGCCTCACTGAGTTAAGAAGACTGCAGATGTACAAGAAACACTGGATCACTGATTTCACACTGTGTTATACTGGGAAAGCAGCCTGGACTGAGTCCAAGCCTCTACTCACTTGAGAACCTCCAGTGTGTGATGTGGGCTGTCCACAAGCTCAGACAGCTGTTTCACATGTGATTCCTGCAGGTTGTTCAAGGTCAGGTCCAGCTCTCTCAGATGGGTGTTGGACTGAAGAGCTTTGAACAGATAATCACAGCTGGTCTCTGACAACTTGCAGCCCCATAACCTGAATGAAGATAGAAGATGTAAGTTTATGAGGCAAAATCTGTGGTAAAATCATTTAAGGTTTGATAATTTGTTCAGAAGATTTGAAATGTTCAAGTTTAAAAAATGTAAAATCCAAACAGTTTGAGCCAACAGGATGGAGGTTCAGACAAAAGGTACAAGTGAAAAAAAGAGCTCTCAATAATCTGACTGATGACATGCTGTTTGTTCACTGAAGAAAAAAGAAAAAAATAGGGTCTTGGAGAGTGGGGGTATGAAATTCTGACAAAAATCCTAATTTTTAGATCAAAATTGTGAAAAAAGTATTTACATTGCTTCAGTTTTAAAGATTTAGTTTGAAAGAAATGTATATATTTGAGGACACTTTTATACCAGACACATTTTAAAAGCTGGCAATTTTTTTATGTGTTATTTTTTTGATGTAACCTGCCAATAAACTCTGATATAATGCATCAAATGGCAACATTTATAGTAATATTGTATATTATCCCTTGTTATTTAAATCAATTAATAATACTTTTTTTAAACTCAAATCTCCCTGAACCCCACCTAAACTTTGTCTTTGTCTTTCAACACACAAGCAGCAGCATGACCAGAAATGAGAGAAAAACAAGTCTGATTGAAAAACCTTTTGTAGCAACGGACTCTTTGGCCACTATTGACAGACCTGTATAGCTAGCATTACCCAGCATGCCATTCAGCAGTACAATTTGTAATTGTGCAATGATTCCTGCCACAAACTGTTTCTGTTCCACAGATTCCTGTGTGTCATGACCTTTGTACCATGAAAACGAGTTAACTGTAAATGATTAATCAATGTGTTGTATACCAAGAGTTGATAGCAATAATGTTAATTGTTGTGAATTTTAGCACTACGGTTAGCATTTACAGGATATTGTTTTATAGTGATATTATACAAAGGACCCTGTTTCTGCAATGTCCTTTGTTTTAAAACTTCATCTCCTCTTCTTGTAACCCCACGGGCATTTCCTTTGGCCTGCTGGCCTGGAAAATCCAACAGTTCATCTATATGTAAACAAGGCACTTAAACTGGGATAGTGCATTCCTCAGTGTACCTCAAGCTTGCAGCCTGCTAAAGAACACACACAATTGATTATGTGCCTCTGGGTATATATGGTTAAACATTTCCTAGATGCAAATAACTACATGCAGTATTCTACCATGTGCAAACTTATATCACTAAAGGATTCTAAATGTCTAGTGTTTAATGGACCTGCATGATAATATTAGACTGAAGATTCTGTAACTTAACAAAGCTCTTTATGCTAACTGTTATTTTCTCTTGCCTTGTTAACTCAAGATTTATGGTGTATACTAAGGTTGGAGGAAAAACACCAACAAATCACTCTTTACCTTGCAGAAAATGTTTATATGAAGACCATCTGGTTTTTGTGTCAGAACTCAGGATGTAGGAGATCTCGGTAAAGATTTATTGTTTTTGTGAGTGTTTTTTTTATTGCCCTTGCTGAACAAAGGAATTTAACTGTCAGGACACCACCCCACCCAGTGGGCAGGGTATGAACTGAAACTTGTCTGCCTATAAAACTGTTGCACAGAGAATAAACCTTTGAGTCAGTTTGGAATGACACCTAGAACAGTCTCCGCGTCTTCTTGTTTTTCCAAACTGCTCCCGGTACTCCAGCTGGTACCGTGATTAACCATTGATCATGCATGAGAATATTTTAATTTTGTTTATGTTAAAGGATGAACTCTGCTTATCACTGCCCATGTCTCGAAGGAAACCCGATCCACGGACGGAGATTTCTTTCATTAATCAGGGTGGAGCCCAGATGAGGGCTGTTTGTCTTAAGATGAGTAACACAGTTTTAATGTTTGAAATGTGAACCATTGTTCTGCCACAGTTAAAGTGTTAATTAGGTTAATGTCAGTATGTATGTGTAGGTTAATGCCAGCTTTCACATCATATATATGTAAGTACAACTAAAACATGGTGTCTGACCTGAGAGTCTCCAGTCTGCAATCTGAAGTCTTCAGATAAACACACAGCTGCTCCACTCCTGAATCCTGAAGGTTGTTCGTGCTCAGGTCCAGATGTTTCAAATGGGAGGGGTTGCACTGAAGGGCTGGAAGCAGATGATCACAGCTGATCTCTGACAAACTGCAGCGCTGCAATCTGCATAAGGAATTTTTAAAAAGTGTTTATTACTAAGAGTCTGTGCTTGAAAGCATCCAGTGTCATAATATGTCAGGAGCTGAAGAAGGTCAGCACTGAGCTAGGATAGTCCTGGTGAGCAGTTGGCACTAGCTCTCCTGGGGGTTTTTTGCTTTGCTTTTTCTAGATGTCATGCAGGTCTACCTCTGAAACTGCTGGTCAGTCATTCCTCACTGGTGAAAACATTCTTAGATCACTGTAACTGTGTGTGGCAAATACCTTCATTAAAATAACTAAATATGTAGCAATGTATTAAATTAGGCACTGATCACAAACTCCAACACTGAAATGAAAGCACTACAAACCCCAGTGAAGGTGTAAAGTACAATTTTAGCTCTGCAGTGGCTCTTTGTGCTTTCTGACACAAATAACTCGTCATCTTTGCTTCATCTAGTTTACTGTCACTGTTCAGCAGTGTCAGTTTGTAAATGTGCCAAAATTCCTGGTACAAACTATGTTCCCAAGATGTTTGTTAATCGACACTATACTACACTTAGACTATAAATACTATACTATCCGGGATTAGGATCTAAGCACAGTTAAAATTTGGTGTCTAACCTCAGAGTCTCCAATAGACAGTGGGGATTCTTCAGAAAACCACAAAGATGCCTCACTCCTGAATTCTCCAAGTTGTTGTAGCTCAGATTTAGATATTTCAGATGAGAGGGGTTGGAATTCAGAGCTGAAGCCAGAGAGCTGATATCTGACAACCAACAGCTCTCCAACCTGAATAAAGAATGAAAAATGCAGATATCAGTCATCAGTGAGGTTCTCTTCAAGATTAACGCCCAGAAGTTTTATCATGGATTCTAAAATCATTATTACATCATTCTAAAAGCATTATTATATCAGTCTTCAAAGTACAAAACTGTTAAAGAATGGTGGACACTAAATAAATATTGAAACAGCTGGATCTGACCACGTGACTTTATCTGTCTGCTGAGCAGAAGTCAAAGTACCAACATGACAGAGTTATCTGAATGTGTTTCCTTTATTCTTAAAATAGAAACAGTGGTCAGTTGATCTTTTTTCATTAGTATTTTTTACATGAACACTATTACGGTTTCAGTCCTAATCTCTACACTAGACTGAAGCTCTAAACCTGAAGTGAACTGAAGTGACATTACCTGAGCTCAACGTCTGAGTTCATGAGAGCCTGAAATGGTCTGCTGAAGAATGTGACTGACAACTCTTTATAAAATGTTCTTTACACTCAAACTGGTCAGTAGTTTTTCTTTAAAGATTTAGTGCTGAAAATATTCTCTATCTACAGAACAGATGATTTAGAACTATACTCTTAGACTCTAGGCAGGCACTACTTCACAAACCATGGTAGTCTGTCTGCCTGGTTAGTGAGGTTATATTGGGCTGGTAAAGGCAGCTTTCAGTCTGCTGTCAATGCAGATATTCTGTTTTTTTATGACTTCTTGTGTTGTTATGTTGCTTTACAACAACATAAGCGATATTTGGTGCTGTAATACTCAAAATGAGTTAAAACAGGATCATTTTTAGAGGAACAGAAACTTTAAAAAAAAACTCTCAGCTTCCCTCTTCTTATAGTCTTTTTAAGAAGCCTCTCTCTTCTCCAGCTGTTTTTAAAAAATCCTCACATACATTCAGAATCCTGCTTTGCTGTTATGTTCCGGACTGTGTCAGGCTGCTGTTTTCTTTAACACATACATCACCAAAGCAGCTGTGTGGGTTGTCAAAATCTCTGTAGCCTGTTTTTATCTGCTATTTATCAGAGTGACTGACACCCCACACAGACCCTAACGCCTCATCACCAATCACCTCATCTTCTCTGACTGACTGAGTTTGACCTGTGGAGGCTGAACAACTGTAAAAATATCTCTCTACCATAACCTGACTTCTGTCAGCTTTTAACTTAACTTTGCTCAAGTCTGTCACGTCTGTTTGGAGCCAAAAGTAAAAATTATCGTTCAGCCATTTGGAAAAGCAAACATTTCTGAAATCAATAACACTTCTATATATTTTTGTTCATACAAATTGTGAACCTTTATTAACCAAGAGTGTAAAACTTAGATCTTTGATTAAACAACAACAGCTCCAGTCAGCAAACTCACCTCAGAGTCTCTAGTCGACAGTCTGGACTAGACAGTCCAGCAGACAAAATATTTAGTCCTGAATCCTGCAACTTGTTTCCAGTCATGTCCAACTCCACCAGATTGGAGTTGTCGGATTTGAGAGCTGAGGCCACAACTTCACAGTGAGTCTCTGAGAGATGACAAGCTTTTAGTCTGTGACAAGAGAAAACATCAAATATGTTATTATAAAAGCAGGAATTTTGCATTGTAAACACAGACTTAGTGAATAGGAAGACAAAACAAAGGGATTTCATATGTAATATACAGATGAAAACAAAATTGTGTTACATTTAAACCATGATCATGTCCACATTTTGTCAGTGAAATCTGATCCTCGTCAATGGTAAATGGATTCATTCTTATATAGGACCTTGCTAATCTACTTGAGTAAAAGTTTTTCTACTCAAAGTGTTTTATAGAACCTGCCTCATTCACCTTTTCTATAAAAATGTTTTAGATTATAAACTAAAGAAGAGAAACATTTGGACTGTTTCCTGTTTTTAATTTGGCTCCAGAAGATTTTGAATAAAGTCAGTTTAATGGAAAGATTCACCTGTAAATGGTAAATGGCCTGTATTTGTATAGCGCTTTACACATCCAGTCATCCACCCATTCACACACACACATTCACACACTGGTGATGGCAAGCTACATTGTAGCCACAGCCACCCTGGGAACTACTGATCTAATCTGATTAATTGTGTTAATGATCACAACAGGACTCACAGAGCCTTTTTGCAGTTGCTCACAGCTGGGATCAGTCTGTGTCGTCCTTCATCTGATGTGTTGAACTTCTGCAGGTCCAACTCATCCAGAACCTCCTCCGACATCTGCAGCATGTAGGCCAGAGCTGAGCAGTGTATCTCACAGAGTTTTGTCTCTGATTTCACGAATTCTTGGATCTCCTGAAACACTGAGCTGTCATTCATCTCAATCAGACAATGAAAGATATTGATGCTTCTGTCAGGAGAAATTTGAGAACGTCTCATCTCTTTTAGGTTGTTGATGATTTTCTGGATAACTTCTGGGTTGTTCTCTGTCTGACTCAGTAGACCTACTAAGAGTCTTTGGTTGGACTCTAGTGTGAGGCCATGCAGGAAGCGAACAAACAAGTTCAGAGTGCCATTTTTACATTGGAGGGACTTTTCCATGACTTTGCTCAGAAAAATGTCCAGAGATGTCTCGTTATATTCTTCCCCCAGGACTTCTTTTAGTACCTCTGTTTTCCTGTTGGTGTAACAGTGAAACGTGTAAACAGCAGCCAGAAACTCCTGAATGCTCAGATGAACAAAGGAGTAGACTGGTTTTTGGAAAATCCCACACTGTCTTTTAAAGATTTCAGTAAAAACCCCTGAATTAACTGAGGCCTCTGTGACATCCAGACCACACTTTTCCAGGTCTTCTTGGTAGAATATGATGTTTCTTTTTTTCAGATTTTCAAACGCCAGCTTCCCCAGCTTCAGAAGAACTTCCCTGTCAGCATCCGTCAGCTCCTGTGGACTCGTTTCATGTTCTTTTTGGCACTTGTGTTTATTTCTTTTTGTCTGAACCAGTAGGAAGTACGAGTACATGTCAGTCAGGGTCTTTGGTAGCTCTCTTCTTTGGTCTGTATTCAATATGTACTCAAGGATTGTGGCAGTGATCCAGCAGAAGACTGGGATTTTACACATGACATTGAGGTTTTTGGATTTCTTAATGTGGGAGATAACTCTGGACAGCTCTTTCTCACTAAACCTCATCCTGAAGTACTCCTCCTTCTGAGCATCAGTGTAGCCTTGCACTTCTGTTACCCTGTCAACACATTTAGGAGGTATCTGATTGGCTGCTGCAGGTCGGGTAGTTATCCAGATGAGAGCCGAGGGAAGCAGATTCCCTTCTATGAGGTTTGTTACTAACTCATTGACTGATGATGTCTGAGTAATGTCAGAAACAATCTTCCGGTTAGTGAACTCCAGTGAAAGTCGACTTTCATCCAGGCCATCAAAGATGAACAAAAGTTTACAAAGAGTCAGTTTCTCTGTGGTGACTTTCTGTAATGTTGGATAGAAAACATGGAGCAGCTCCAGAAGACTGTACCGCTCATCTTTAACGAGATTCAACTCCCTGAATGAAAGCAGAATCACTATGTTGATGTCTTGGTTTTCCAAGCCCTCTGACCAGTCTACAATAAATTTCTGCACTGAGAAGGTTTTTCCAATGCCAGCAATTCCGTTCATCAGAACCACTCTGATGGGTCTCTTCAGGTGAGGTAAAACTTCAAAGAGTTTGTGACACTTGATTGTTGGGGCATGGACGGTATCTGTTTGTGAAGTTGTCTCCAGCTGCCTCACTTCATGTTGAGTATGAACCTCTTCACTCTGTTTGTCTGTGATGTAAAGCTCAGTGTAGATCCTGTTGAGGAGGGTTCCACTTGTTGATTCACCAAATCCTTCAGTCACACGTTCATATTGTCTCTTTAGATGTATTTTATGTTCATTTAAAATCTCCTGCAGACCAACATCTGCTGTTAAAAAAGAGCAAATATAACAAAAAAGAAAACAGTTATACTTTTATTACATCTAACCATAACATTATTTAAATGGTTTGCAATAAGATTTTTTGAGATTTTTTGATTTTTTTTAGACATTTTTAAGAACACATTAGATAAGTTTTTTTTCTCTCAGACCCTCGAGATGTGTTCCTGTGTTTATGTGGAGAACAATTTAATAAGAAATAACAACGTCTGCTAGTCAGCTTACAACAACACAGCATTTCCATTTGACAGTAAAAGCTTCCATGTGTGAAAACCTTTATTGTGAAGGAGCAGAAACAGTCTGATTTTCATCAGTAGTAATTAGCAAAGTTTTTACACCATATGACAAATTTTGAAATAGTCTGTGTGTTATAGCTAATGATGATAATTACTGCTGATTATTATGATTACTACTCTGGCTGCAGCTTGATGTCAGCTGTGCAGTGACCTGTTCCCAAAAGCATGTTTAACTAAACGAGTCCAACAATAAACTCTGAGGTCAATGAACCAACTCTGATCAGCTGTTTTGTCAGAGAAATTATTAAGTTATTCTATTTGTTATTATTCTAATGTTGGCCTGCTAAATTAATCCCAGTAATGTATATGTTTCATGTTTTAACATGTTAAATGACAACAAAATGTTCAGAGCATGCTCACTATGAATTTCATGGATAATGAAAAAAGCTATCGTCACCGGAGCTCTGATGCCATAGTTGTATTCAAACTGGGATCACAATTGTAATGTATAGTAAATGACTAAATGCAGCAATTAAAAATCTAACTGTTGCCTTGTTGGTCACAAAATTACAGAGATGCAGTCTACAGATCTTGTCTCTGCCTTTACATTGATGGCAGGTTGATATAAAAAGTGGTTTTGTTAAATATAAAACATATTTAAAATCTAACTGGGATTCTACTGTTCGTATGTGTTTGTAAAGACATAAACTCGTTCAAATTTGTGTTTTGATGTAAGCTTTAATATTGACTGTCTGAATGAGGAAATGTGGAACAGAAAACCAGAGCTTCCTTCTTCAAGCAGGAACAAACTTAAAGTTTTACTAAACCTGCTTTCTAGAACATGCTCAGCTTTTCTTGGCAGAAGTGTGTTTTGTCTTTATTTTTGTTTTGTTTTTGTTTTGTTTGTTTTTTCTGTTTTTGTTCAGCAAGTGAATCTGCTGAGCAATTTGTGTGAAAATTAGGGAAGTGTAATTACAGAAAAACCTACTGTGGGCTGTTGGTCAAAGTCTGTGGCTCTTGTTTAGGATGATTTATGATGTTTGTTTCTGATACACAATGTTCTTTTGTCTCCATTTTATTATTTCACATGTCTGAGCTCACTGTGAACCTTCATCGGATCATCTTTTCTATTAACTGTAATGTTTGGCCTGCAAAGGGTCTTATTCTTGTTACTTTGTTGGCAGTTGCCAAACAATGAAATTGTGCATTACCACCAACAACTGTTATGCAATGTGGACTGAAATGTCGCTGATAAAAAATATTGCAAATGTTTATGGGAAATGAAGTCCTTATCTAAGCACTTTCATCAAGTCATATGACAGCTGACAGAGAAAGCAGAATAGAACCTCTCTGTTGAGAAAAACTCAGTAAAACTCAGATTTATTATTGTACATATGAAGAGAGAACTGGTGGTTATGGTTAGTTATACTTTCAGATAATCCTTATATAATGTGGCTAATTCATCCAAAAATTAAGCACTTCAGTTTAGGAGAGGGGATTAGAGATGTGCCGTACTCAGAATACAGCTATCCACCATCAATGAATTTTGTAGTGCTTTCTTTCTAAAGATAGACACAAGTATTCCAGTGTGTGCCAAACTGTTACACAAATTGTAATCCTGCATTTTTTTTTATTAGGGCAGTCTGTATCTGTAAAACTGATGGTCAAAGAACATCACACTCTGTCAAAACTTTTAATTTTTCAGTATGTAAGTGGGCAGCTTGGTGCTATTCACTGCACGTGCTTTCATTCCTTGGATTGTTAGAAGTCAGTCAGTGACGGGGGTGGGGCAGGATCCTGGTGTTGTGCAAACCACAAACTGGGAAAGTGGGAGTTGGATGACATTTTATTCTGGCGTCCTGTTTATTTTAAATATCTAATCCCTGAGCAATGTAGGATTAATTCACGCCTTATAATATAGTAATACTATCTAAACATGTTAAAAAATCAGCCAATATTACCTTTTTATTATGATATATTATTATAATATTTGGTAGTAGAATACTGGTTTAACTCTCTTTCTGCAGCTCCAGTTTGTTTTTAATTATTTTCAATCAACTTGCCAATAAAAGCCTGTGTGTCTTTATTACACAATAACACTTATTAAAGATCGACAGTTCCACCTGGAAAACTCAGTTCACTTCCCTCGGCCCCTCCCCTATGCCATATTAAGTACCGAGGATGTATTACATAACTCTGACTGTAACAGTTTTTCTCAGAAATGAGTCCATGAATAAGCGGATGCTTAATCCTACTTTATAGACAGCTGCTCTTACTGGATATCTGCAGTTGTGCTTCAGTCCTGGATTTTTCTGGTCCACAGCTGGTAGAGACTGGATCCTCTGAGATCGCCTTCCTCTCTCTGTGAACACATTTTTTAATTGTTAAAGTCAATTGTTGTTTATCAGTTTAAAAAATGGATCAAAATTTGACAACACTGTGCAGACGGTGTGATGGCCAAAAGAGGAACGAGAAAAGGGAAATACTTTTTAAGATGAAGAAAACTAGAGCTTGAATCATCAATGTGATGTTTGCTTTTGATTTCATCAACAGTAATAAAGTGCTTTCCCTGTCAGCCTGTCTTACTTAACACTGATCTGTGTCCAGTTTTCAACAACTACAACCTCAGCCAGGTGTAGTGATTGTGAGTGCAGGAAAATAATTATTATAATAGAATGTGTTAAATTTTCTTAGATGAGAGGGTCCAGCAGATCAGAGGAATAGGGAAGGATTTGTCTGTGTGTTTTAGTTTGGCTTAGTTGTAGACCTGAGAGTGTGTAATTGTGTAGAGGGAAAGGAATTTATGGACACTGGGGGTCTGCTGTCATAAAAGGAGACAGGAAGCTACAGTTGGGGATTGCTGATGCTTGTGCCTTTAATAAAAGCTCATAATTGTCATAACTTAGAAGTAGGTTTGGAGGAGACTCTCCACATGCTTATCTGTAAAAGTAAGACAACAAGAGGCCAATGGCCCAGTGGATGCAGAGTGGGGATCTCAGTGCTTGTAATCTGTTAACTTTTTTTGTAGAGGAATTTGGTTTAGCTTCCATGAGGGGAGATTACTTTTATGACCGGCAGGAAGTCACACACACACACACACACACACACACACACACACACACACACACACACACACACACACACACACACACACAGTGTTTTAACTGTTACACTCACATACCCACACGCACACTCACTCACGTGCACTCACATAAATACACAGGTAATCACGTGCTCGCACGTACACACACAAACACAGAGTTTGCATCGTCTTTCACTAGCGTAAAGAGCAGTAGGGAAGACGATATACTTCAACTAACAGCTGAATTTCATTTGATTGAGCTGACTGTGAATATTTTATATGTTTGGAAACAAAGTTGTGGGGAGTTGCTTCGTTGTATACTAGCAGCATTAGTCCTCTTAATGCTTCCTTTGTCTTTCACTCAGTATTTTGTATGTGAGGATCATTTATTTTACTCACACTTGTTTATGTAGTGATGTTGCTGACATAAACATTTACATTTAACATAAAATATATTATAATCTTGTGCTAAAACCGTTTTAATTTGAAAATAAAAATGACCTCAGTAAGAACTGGACTAATAGGGTGTACTGTTCACATAAAGGTCAAATTTAAATGGACTCGTGGTTACACACTGAGGGAGGATGAGAAAATCTTAGTAGAAACTGAGTCTTACGTTGTGTCTGAGGGTCCAGGTTCATCCCTGAAGTTTAAAGGATCAACTTTGGAGCTGTCACTTCTCATAGAAGGACAGCTGGATCCTGCAGACTCTGCTCCACTCTTTTCTTCCTCAACACAAATGTTCATCTTGTGAACTTCTGAAAGTCAGTCTGAGAGGTAAACCAGAAACAGTGAGTTCACATTAGCAGAGGTTATTAAGTTACGGTCAGATTTCTCCACTGAGCCAATTTCAGAATTGTCATGTAAACTAAAACCAGATCGTCATGATACACAGGGAATAGAGAGAAACTTAATTCATCTGGTAAATCTGAAGACAGTTTTCAGGAGCAGGCACTAGTTTGTGGATGCTGCTATGTTAACCTGCCGTGTTGAATACATTGGCTGAGATGGGCAGTATCATTACTTCAATCACATTTTATGAATGTACCTAGAGACCAGCCATGCAGGTACTATGCCAAAGTCAGAGAAGAAGAAACCTGTAGGTGTTCAGACCATAGAGGAAAACCTTCAGACTCAAGATATGAATCATACCGATGTTGTATCATCTGAGAACGGGCTCCCTTTACCAAAGACAAGAAAACATGGGACAAAAAAGAGACGACTGACAGTATACTGATATACTGAACAACAAATTGTCATCCTCTTCCTCCTCACCTCAATCTTTATCTTCTGAAGTGAAGTCGGGGCTCTAATACACAAAAATGTGCATAAACATGTATGTTTATGGTGTTGCAAATACTACAACCCGGACAACAACCCAGCTGAAAAATAACAGCTGGTTAAGCGAACATTATGCCAGCAATGTTTAGTCTGAGTGTCCTAAAAATCATTTTTTCACTCTCATCAACTTCTTTGTCCAATTTCACATCGCATGACAGTTTTTTGCTAATTGAAAAACAAGGTTAAGACATTTAATTTGAATTGGTTAAAAAGCAGAAGGATAAACCAGACTTAGCAAAGAACCACTTTTTTAAAGTGTATCTGGGGGACTTTGTTACTGGCAGCCTGCCACACTATCACAAAAACTTAAATTATTCCAATTTTATTAACTGAACCTAAATCTTAAACCTGAATTTTGCATATCTTAACATAGTGTCCAGTGTACCCTTGAAAAGAAACGTGGAAACTGCACAAATGGAGGACAAAAAAAGGAAACTACAGAAGATGAAGAGTATCTGAAAGTGATGCTGTAGCAAATCCCTGTCACCACAAGGTCCCAACACAAACAGTCAGACAGGATCAGATCTTTTGTTTTCACTCTTTTTTCAAATTGAGTCTGATCTAGGGTCACGGACCAGCCACTGCAGGCTTCATGATGCCATGGACTGACCTTTCCAGAGCCCAGACCTCAACATTACTGAAGCAGAGTGAGATCACTTTGATGGACAAGGGAGAAAAGGGAAGACAAACTGAAAAGAAGAGCTTGGAAGTTGAAAACTATTCCAGGCAATAATTTAAAGAAATTACTAGAAAGCTCGTGCGAGTTCACAGTATGTTGAAGGATAAAAGTGGCCGTGACAGTAGTTCTAAGGAGCTGTTTGTTTAACAGTCTTTTGTTTGTAGGTCCAAACATATCAACAGGCCTGAAATTAAAATCTTACTGTTAAAGAACATTTGCATGGTCTGTGTCACTTGTCAAGCATGATTATTGTTTTAATGATCTAGTGGAGAAAACCAGTTCGACCACAATCCTAAATGTTCTTCCTATGTGTGGAAAAGAATCAACAATTTGTCTTACAGTCAGCACACTGTGTATATAGTTTATACCTGTTGAACCAGTTCCACACAGCACAGAGCATAAAGCAGATAACACACACTCGCTCAGTTTGTGCACCCGCTTTGGATGTTATTAGTCCATACAGTGAGCGTTATTTAGCAGAGCTCAGCCATGCAGATATGGGCCATAGGGGCCCATATCTGCCAGTTTTCCCTTCCCATTTACAACAGATCAGACGGCCTCTCTCTGTCTCTCTCTCTCTCTCTCTCTCTGTCTCTCTCTCTCTGTCTCTCTGTCTCTGTACGCACTTTTATTGAATCTTATTTTTAAGAGCCCACAAAGAGCTAAACTGACTGCAAAGCATTTAAACATAGTCTGAACATTAGTGCAGTTCACTTTTTATGTTTTTTAATTATTGTAATTTAGGTCTTATTTAGAGACGGGATGTTAGCAAATGTTGTCATAATAATGGGAAGTAAAGAAGTACAAATACTTACTGTATTTTAGTAGAGTTGTCATGAATTACTGGCTGTGGACCCAAATGAAGGCTGATGAGATGTGCTAACAACATAAAGTGAAAGTGCACCTTTACTGAGTGGGTAGATAGTCCAACAAGCAAAATTAAAAACACATTTGGGAGAAAAATCAATACTAGTACCACTAATTACTAGTAGTAGTAGCAGTACTCCTATACTACTATTAATAATAGTAACAATAGTCAGGATCCTACTGTGGTTGCTTACCTGCGTCAGTTTATCCTTTCTCTTTCTCTCTCTGTGGGGGTGTGTTTGCTGTGAGCGAACATTAAACTACGCCTGTATCCTCTTCTGACGTCCAACAACACAAAAACAAATATTTCCTCAGGCACTCCCTTTAGCAAGAGACTTATACTTTTTTCAGAATCTACTTAATAATATATAAAATGCATTTTACAGTCACTATTTTTCTATCATATCCTTCATTAATTTATTTAAAAAATGAATTCAGCTTTTTTTTTTTTTTTTGCCTGCCCGTTTGGTTCTTTTGCCATCAGAATTATTGTCTAAAGGCGAAGAAAGATGCCCAACGGATTTACTTTATCAAATGGACCATCCCAGCCTTGCCGTAATGGTCCATTTGATTAACCTTTTATTGTTTTTTTTTTTTCATTTTCACTTGCTAAATACGGGACAGACTTGACTGGGGAAAAGAAAGGGGAGAAAGAAAGAGGGAAAGAAAAACAGTGGGAAAGAGGGACGGGGATAAAGGGCAAAAAAACAAAAACCAACTAAATAAGCAGACAAAAATACATCTTTTAATCACCTGGATCACCTGTTGAGAAAGAAAAAAGAGAAAACAACCAGAAGAAGAAAAAAAGAGGACCATAATAAACAACATCACGATGATCTATGGGAATATAACAGTAAATACTAAATTTTAAACATTATTGTGCAGCACATAAGATCAACAGAACACAGTGTGCTTTGAGGTAGGAGCCAAAAAGGGTGTAGTTTGTGTGTGTGAGCACCCGTGTGTACACCTGTGAGCATGGATGCAAGGTTCCTTCATGTAATGATCTGCTAGAGGGTGTGGGGGGGCCACAGCCCCGTCCTCCAGGGCATGAAGCAGGTATGAAGGAGATCAAGACTCCAGACATCCAGAGGCCCCCAGAACACAAGAGACCAAGGAAGACCCACAGAGGGGCAGCCGCACCACTGTCCCAGAAAGAGCTGAGGAGAGTCCAAGATGAGGGCTCACTCAGCAGCCAGGGGGGGTTGCAGTTGCAGAAAATTAATTCATCTTAAATGGCCTGTATTTATATAGCGCTTTACTAGTCCCTAAGGACCCCAAAGCGCTTTACATATCCAGTCATCCACCCATTCACACACTGGTGATGGCAAGCTACATTGTAGCCACAGCCACCCTGGGGCGCACTGACAGAGGCGAGGCTGCCGGACACTGGCGCCACCGGGCCCTCTGACCACCACCAGTAGGCAACGGGTGAAGTGTCTTGCCCAAGGACACAACGACCGAGACTGTCCAAGCTGGGGCTCGAACCGGCAACCTTCCGATTACAAGGCGAACTCCCAACTCTTGAGCCACGATCGCCCCTTAAACAGTGTTAAGAGTGTATTTAAAATAACCTTTGTTGTTGTAACATTTTGAAGCTAGCAAAGTATAAAGCCAGTACCATATATGAACTGGTTAGCCAGTTTTTATGGAGGTTTCAATAATTGGTCAATTTTAATTAAATATCAGAAACTGAGAAAACTGAGAACATTTTTCTCAGACTTTCTTGTTTGTCAAGAGTGTGGACCACAGGCCAGCTCCACTGGGGTTTGTTGTAATGTACCACGTTGTCCTTAAAGAGTGAGAGATCTAATCAGGAGGTCAGAACTGAGTTGGCATGGTCCCTTGGACCTAGAGTTGTGAGTTTTTCTTTGTTAGATTGATTGTGACAAAAACAGTCAACACTGGATTTGCAGTTTATTTGTTTTTAAAATCTGAGTTTACCTACTGTCCTTCATTTTAGTATCAGTTTAGCTGTACATTTGTACAGCTGTACATTTGTACAGCTAAACTGATACTAGCCATGAAGGTACTTAAAAAGTAACTCTAACCAGCTGTAATCACCACAACACAGTGAATATTACATTTGGATTATGTGTGTGGATTATGTGGATTAACTGTGTGCACTGGTTAGAATTTATTCTCATGCTCCAAGTTCTACCTCTACCTCTCTCTCTCTCTCTCTCCCTCATGTTGCCCTGTTTCCATCTTCTCTCTAATTAAGCCCACATGGCTGAATTGATACCAGGTGCAGGTGTTCACAGGGCTGTTACCTGCCTTTGGACTTCCTTTTGTCTCATGTCTGTTTCAGCAGGTTCCATCATGAAGTTGTGCAGGTAAATTGGATACTTTTGGTAACATTAATCATAAAAGCCTGTTCCCCTTAGGGAAAGCTACATTTCTAAAATACAAACAAATCTCTCTGCAGTCCAGTGCTCCATGTGAAATGACATGTTACAGGATCAGGATTACCATGATTGGCAGTACCATGTGTCTGGTGATTGTCATGTTTCTGTGGATTCTGACCATTTCCAGAGGAGGTGAGTGAAGCATTCACTAGCACCAGCTGAGTCAGACTGAGAAATGGCTCACTTTAATATTTCCCTTCATGTTACTGCAAAATATTTTATGTGCAAAACTTCATCAGTCATTAACAGTCTTTATCTGATGTTTCAGATACTGAAGTTTCCTGTGTTTTCATGACAACGTGCATCTTACCGTGCACTTTCCAGGGAAACACTAGAGGAGTATACATCCACTGGATGCACTTGTCAGAGGGACATCCTCTTGTATACTTGTACTATGGCAACAAAGACCAGCTCAGAACCCAGGACCAACAATTCAGAAGCAGGACATCGCTGTTCCAGGACCAGCTCTCCAAAGGAAACGCCTCACTCCAACTGACAGGGGTGCAGGTTCAGGACGAGGGCAGATACAGCTGCTACATCAGCACCATTAATACAGAAAAGGATTCATTTATCAACCTTAAAGTGCACAGTATGAAAAATCTGAGGTTTTGGGGGATTTTCCTTTTCTTTTAAGTGCTCGATATTTCAAAAGATTTATACCAACCTCTAATATATGTAGCAGTTGTAGTGTTACGTTGAAAAGCCACAGGTTTACTCTATATTTTTCAGCCCCAGTCAAAGTCAGCATTCAGCATGCAGGAAACAGGATCACCTGCAGCTCAGAGGGCATCTACCCTAAACCTGAGCTCACCTGGTCAACCAGACCTCCATCCAAGGTGACCTTCAAGAATACAACAACAGTCGAGCAGACCAAGCAGCAGCTCTACAACATCAACGGTTCTTTGATAGCTTCATTCAATGAAAGTGATCGAGTCTACAGCTGCACTGTGAGCACTCAGAGGAACAGGAGGAGAGCCAGTCTGAGGCAGCTACGTGAGTATGACCTCACATATGAGCTAGGAAATGAGGTTGAAAGCTGCTTATTGTTGAATACTGAAACACATGCATTAGATTTACACAGAAGCACTTCATGTGTAGGCTGTTCATCTATACCTGGCATATGCTCAACCTTCTTGTTTCAGCTTCAGTTACTGGCAGCTTCACTGAAACCACAATCCCCTGCCCCAGCTTTAACACTTCTCCAACAAGCCTCATTTGGAGATTCCTTAATCGTGCAATTTTGGAAAAGACTGGGTCTGGTTCCAACTACACAGTCTCAAAGGAGTGGAAGCAGCATGTGAAGGCTGTATCAGAGTTGGGAAGCCTCACATTACTGGGCTTATCTTCAGAGAAGGAGGGAATATACACATGTGAGATTAGTAATGTTGAGGAGATGCTGATTAATTACACCATTATTCGAATAAGTCAAGGTAAAGGAATTTATGTTGCATCCTTCTAATCCACAAAAGCAAGAATCATTCAAAACTTTTAAAATCTCTTTGACATACAAACAAAATAAACATATTAAGGCATCCAGGAGAAATTTAAAAATCAGATTCTTTTACTGTTTCAGGAAATACACACATGACTATTATAGCAATTACTGCAGGGGTGGTAGTACTCGTATGCATCCTATCGTCAGTCTGCCTGGTGCTGTACTGCAAAAGGAAAAGAGGTAAAAGTACATTCTGCCTGTACTACTGAAATAATTTGTATATTTGTATCAATCTTATGGATCCAAAACATGTCTCAGGTCAGCAAGAAAACAGCATGACAGCGTCAGAGAGTGGTGAACCCAACATGTAAGTAAATATTGTGAATAAAAATGCACAACGTGCTATTAGTTATCATATTGGAGAACATTTTTATCATGGAGTTAGGACCAGTTTTCTCACACATGAATCTAAATATTCCCTAGAGCCAGATAAGTCAAATAAGAATTCCCTACTTGAGATCTTACTTTGATGAATTCAGCTTAGCCAAAATAATTTCAGTAAAAAGTTCCAGAATAAGAGTTCAAAAACTCCTTCAGTCTGACAAATGGAAATTCAAACAATAAAGATGAATTCTAATTGTTGTAATGCTTTTACCTCAATTTCAGTTAACAGAGAAGTTGAACTTCATGGATTTAAAGAAGCAAAGTCTCCTGTGAGCTGTTAATAGACTAAACTTCCCTGTGATTCATCCAACTAAAGATTGCATAACTTAATAACTGAATTTTAAGAAAGGTTTGATATGTAAGAGTAAACCACAGCAAGATGAAGGAAAAAAATGATCTTCTGCAGTGGGAAGCCAACTGTCAGCCAGGCACATGAATGTTTTATGCAGTAAAATAATGTGAAAGGAAGCTATTCGGCTTCACATTTGATTGATGGAACTGGAAGTGACCTCATCCCAGTTACCACTATGACTGAGATATTTTACACTTTCACCTACAAACTGCATGATTTTAACTACTAGCTGCAGGTTTTGTCATAATAAAAATGTGATGGACAATCAGGTTTTTGACTTTTTAAAATATTTTTGTATTTAGTTTATTTATCTATTTACATCTGTGTTTGGGTTTCTAAGATAAGAGCATTGCTATCTGCATGCTGGAAAGATTTCTATGGGACTACAAAATTATGACAGACTACTACGGGTACCAAAGATTTTGTAACCATCTACATCACCTCAGTCATTACCAAAGGAAATTCTATATGTGCTTAACTTTTCAGCTATGTCCAACATTTGGTCCATAGTGATCATAAACACAAGCTCTATAAACACCACATCAGCTGAGGCCTACTGATACGGATAAGCCTTGAAGATCAAGATTCAATTTTATTTTTACAGTGCCAAGAAACAATAGTCGCCTCAAGGTGCTTTTTTTTTTTTTTTTTTTTTTTTGTAAGGTAGACCCTACAATACACAACGATTAAATGGCTGGACCAAATTTTTCTCTCAAAGCAACATGAATGAGTGAAGCAGGTGACTGACAGGAGGACTGATGGAGCATCTCCAGTGATCTGGGCTCTGTGTTGATGTCCTGTTTCTCCTTCTGTAATCAAGCAATAACAAGGGTCTTTGCTCTCCATGTGACACTAATATTTGGATTAAAACTTTATTAAGTCGCTGTCTTTACACACAGCTGTTTTCACACCGGTGTGCTGGTCCTCTCCAGTCCCAGCATATACACTATATGGTCAGTGATGACACTTCTGTGACATCGTTGACCATGCGGCTCATAGAGGTGCCATTTAACCCCAGTGTAGTTGGTTTTATGGTGTTTCATCTTACATGTGTACTTGACCTGACAGAATTCAGGTCAAGTACAAGTGTTAATGGAGCTGATTATCATGGTCCCATTAGAGCACTAAAATCTGAGTATTATGCTGTACATAAATGATTTTGAATGGAGTGAACTGTTGAGCAAAAGACCTTCCACACTGGTCCCAGCTGAATCGTTCAACTTCAGCGTACATGATAAAATTCAAATTGTTTTTCTAAGCAGTGAGGGAACTTTGGAAAATGAGCTAAAGATGAAGTTCAATTCTGTGTTTTAAACCCATTTGACTAAAACATTAATTCAGTTTGATCAGGACTGCACAACCTTTACACTGCAAAAAATGTTTTATTTGGGTTTTGGGCAATCAGACTCCCATTTTCACTGTCCAATGCCCCGAATAAAGAGTAAATATGTAAAAACAAAAATGGACACGAAGATAGTTACAAACAGGATGCAATGATTTAAAAGCTTATAAAGACATGTTTTACACGTGATAAAATGTTGAAAACAAAAACTGATAAAAATGTACAATTATAAGAAAAAAGAACATTTTGAATTTTATGGCAACAACACACCAATAAACTGGGGCATGGACCTCAATGTAGCAACTAGCAGCTTATGCTTACAATAAAATGATAGTGTTAATTTGGCAGTTTGTAGCATCAACAGACAGTGTTTATGCAACAGTTTTATGTTAAATGAACACCAGAGAAAAATCTACCAGCAACAAACAGTCAACGCTCACCACACCTATGTGACCAGCAACCAAACCAGAGTCCCAAGAAGCACAAGAAATAAACAATAGCTCAATAAATTTGCATGAACCACTATTAATCTACCAAGTATTGCTTTTTACTTACAAAATAACAAACAAAGTAAAAATACAGAGGTACCGTTTCAATCTGCTTGAAAGCTTCAAAAATGTTTTAACGAACGCATACAGGAACTCTGTCCCTTGTTCTCATATTTTGTTCGTCAAGTTGACCTGAAACACCTGAAGCGAAACGATAGTAACTGAGTTGGTAGCAATACTTCATGGTGCTGTGACCGCAGTAAAATCTTCTAAACAAGTGTTACACAAAACATAACTGAAGTCAGTGAACAGCAATAGATTTGCACCAATATCTGATCCAACTTGTTGACTCATTTGGATCAGACTGATATACCAGCCAAACGTAGAACTGGTGCATTTCTAGTCACAACTTTAAGGTTTTGCTTTACTGTGGATGAGCTGATGTTGTTTCAAGTGACCCTTCACAGTAAAAGACTTCCCACAGTTACCACACATGAATGGTTTAATTCCAGCATGGATGAGTTGGTGTGATTTTAAGTTCCTTTGGTGAGTAAAACACTTTCCACACTCAGCACAGATGAATGGTTTAACTCCAGCATGAATAAGTTGGTGTGATTTTAAGTTCCTTTGGTGAGTAAAACACTTTCCACATTCACCACAGATGAATGGTTTAACTCCAGCATGGATGAGTTGGTGTGATTTTAAGTTCCTTTGGTGAGTAAAACACTTTCCACACTCATCACAGATGAATGGTTTAATTCCTGCATGGATGAGTTGGTGTGATTTTAAGGCACTTTGCCGAGTAAAACACTTTCCACGCTCACCACAGATGAATGGTTTAACTCCAGCATGGATAAGTTGATGTGATTTTAAGTTCCTTTGGTGAGAAAAACACTTTCCACACTCATCACAGATGAATGGTTTAACTCCAGCATGGATGAGTTGGTGTGATTTTAAGTTCCTTTGGTGAGTAAAACACTTTCCACACTCATCACAGATGAATGGTTTAATTCCTGCATGGATGAGTTGGTGTGATTTTAAGGCACTTTGCGAAGTAAAAGACTTTCCACACTGGTCACAGCTGAATGGTTTAACCCCAGTGTGGATGAGCTTATGCCTCGTCAAGTTACTCTTTGTAGTAAAAGATTTTCCACAGTCAACACAAGAGAAGCATCTTTTCTTATTGTGGAAACATTGGTGTCTCCCGAGCTGCCTCCTTGTGATAAAGCTCTTTGCACAAAGACCACAAGTGAATGATTTCTCTCTCTTTGCTTGTGTGAGGTTAGCATTGTCATCATCGGAAGAGTGCCGAGGTCTCTTTCGGTTGTTGCTTCTTTGTTCCTGTAGTGACAGAGAAACAAACCAATGAGATGCAGTAAAGTGTGTGAATGTGTGTGTGAATGGGTGAATGACTGAATGTAGTGTGAAGTGCTTTGGGGTCCTTAGGGACTATAAAAGCGCTATACAAATGCAGGCCATTTACCATTTATTTACCAGTAAAGGAAAAAGGGTAACCTATGATGTGGATGAAGTTAATGCAGTTTGATACCAGAGTTATCAAACTACACTGTGCAGAGTTACTAGCATCTATATAAGACTCTGCTCAGGTACATCAATTCATATATTTTCTTTTGTTTATCTAATTCAGGGTAGCAGTTAGGTTGAAACCTATCCCAGGTGACCCTGGTTGAGATGGGAGGTACACACTGGACACCAGTCCAGTACACCAATCAATTGCAGAGCGAACACAGAGAGAAAAACAGCCATTCACACCTACAGCCAGTTTACAATTTTCATTTAAGGAGGCCAGAGTACCCGGAGAGAACCCATATACACAAGGGAAGAACATGAAGACTTCATTCCAGTGGATTTGAACCCAAGGATCTTTTTGATGTTAGGCGATTGTGCTAACCACCACCGGCCACCCTCAGACACAAATAATAAATATTTATTAGGTTTATTGATTTCAATTTCTCCCACTTTACTTTTGGAATAGTCACTGTGGGTTACCTGTGTCAAAAGGTTCATTTAAAAAACATAATTTAATCTTAAGTTTGATGAAAATGTCACTTAAAGTACAGAGTTTAAAATCTCACTGCTACATGTCAGCAGCAGACTGCAGTCAACTAAATTCTGTCTTCTTATCCCTCCTACTTTAAGTTCATAGTGCTACCTATCACAGCTGCTGTAGGACAAACATCTCTATCTGTAGCGAGTGTAGGCTGTCATGTCAGTCTGACGTTTACATCACCTGGTGTCTGTCTGTATTTACTCTGGAGGAGGATGTAAATCTTTGTAAAAGGAGTCTGATAGTCAGTGAAGCGCACCTCTGACATGTGACAGCAATAGGGAGTCGAGTTGTTGAGAATATTCTGTCCGTTTCTTTGCAAGCTCAGATTATGCATCTGACCCTCACCTCAGCATAGCGGTCACAGGAGTGAGCCTCACTGACTCCCTCTAAATAAAATCCATTCAAAGTTTTGCCTCATCCACAGTAAATAGTGGATGTTCCACTGGCATTATCAAGTAAACGGTGATCTGATAGCATGCGCCCACTAAATAAACGCCAGGCAGAACATTTGAAGTTACTCTGGGGTGACTGAGTAAAATAAAATTTAAAATATCAAAAAATATTTAATTGTCACATATAGAGTACAGAGGGAAGATAATATAGTAGCTTCCACAAACCAGTGCCCAATTCTACGTTTATGAGAACGCATCAGTTTGTTGGAAGATGAAAATTATACACATATTTATGAGCAAAACATTCTGCTGTTATGTAATTGCAACAAAAGAAATACTTGCTGCACCTTTAAATGTAATTTAAATGCAGTTTATGAAGAATGTGAATAAGATATGCATTGTGCTTGACCTTTTTTAATTTACAAATATTCTTTTGCTTTTATTGAATAAGTTACAGGTTTTGAACAGCTGTCTAACAACAACAGATGTTCAACAGATACACACAATAACATTAACAAAAGACAGATTTTTTTTACCTTTTGTGAAGAATCCATTCAAGTCTCCTCTTCCTATCACCAATCACCTGTGAGATTAAACACATTGGAATTACCAGCACCGATTAACCAACCAGCGGGCCGGATTGGAGTAATGACTTATGTTTGAAACCCCTGAGCTTCATGCAAATTTGACTGTTGGGATGGACATCCAACAAAACTCTGCAGATACATTTTGTGCATCCACAAATGCCAGTTGAGGCAGATAATATGATTTGAAAATTAAACTGAATGCTAATTAATGCCCCTCAGTCCAGCAGGTCCAAATCCATCTGAACCCAAGAGCCAAGCTTTTGGGTCTGGGAGTGGCTTTAAAGGAGGTCATCCTGATCCCTCCCTGCAGGAATCACTTCTGTACAAAGTTCAACTTATTTTTCATCACAATAGCAACAGATCAGGTCTTAGTGAAAGCTGCAAGAGCATTCAGCAAACTAAAAGTCACAAAGGCTCTGAGACCGTACTCTCACAATCACAGAAATACCACTTATGTACAGTTTGGTTAAAACATTCAAATAATTGAAACAAATAATAGAAAACACCCTCACACAATAATAATACCTAGTTCTGATGGTTTCTGCTGCTTTTCCAGATTACTCCAGGAAAAAAAACAACCACAATCAACAATCACAGCAAGTTTTCAAATGTATAAAAATAACTATCTATGACAAAACTACAAAGGCTCTCCTCACCTTTAGAAGAGGCCAGGGCACAAACTGAGAAAAACTCTGAAGAAGCTTTAACAATTTTTGGCTCATTAATCAAAGAGCACAAACCGCTTTTCTCACCTCTGCAGATAAACAGACATTACCAACTCGGTTCTCCACCAAGAATTCTCCAGGTGAACAACTTTGGTTTGATTGGAGGTTGTTCCACCAGTTCAGAGCTGATTTGGCTCCACCTGCTGGTCTGGAGTTTAAAGCAACAAGCAGGAAGAAAAAGGTTCTCTTCTTAGTCCTGCTGACAAACGGTGAAATGTAATTTACTCAAATACTGGAGCCTACGACAAACTTGGGCCCCCTTTGTTACTGTTTCTACACCTTGTTTTTTAATTTGGAAAATGCATCCATGCCTATTATAGTAATTACTGCAGGGGTTTGCTGTACTGCAAAAGGAAAAGAGGTAAAACTAGGTTCTGTCTGAACTACTGGAATAATTTGTATATTTGTATTGATCTCATGGATTTAAAAGATGCATGACAGTGTCAGACAGTGGTGAAACCAATAGCTCAGTAAATCTCAGAGTTCAAAAGCCTCTTCAATCTGGAAATTCAAACAATAAAGATGAATTCTAATCGTTGTAATGCGTTTTCCCCTCAATTTCAGTTAACAGAGAAGTTGAACTTCATGGATTTAAAGAACCAAAGTCTCCTGTGAGCTGTTAATACACCAAACGTTCCTCTGATTCATCCAACTAAAGATTCCAAACCTTTATAACTAAAAAGAAAAAAGTTTGATATGTAAGTGTAAATCAAAGGGAGCTGAAGAAAAAAGGATCTTCTGCAGTGGGAACCCAAGTGTCGCCCGGCAACGTCAATGTTTTATGCATCACAATAATGTGAAAGGAAGCTAATCGGCTTCATGTTTGATTGATGGAACTGAAGGTGACCTCGTCCCAGTTATCGATATGACTGGGATATTTTACACTTTCACCTACAAACTGCATGATTTTAACTACCAGCTGCGGTTTTTATTGAGATAATAAAAATGTGATGGTTCATGTTCACTCAAAGCAACATGAATGAGGGAAGAGTGAAGCAGGTGACTGACAGGAGGACTGATGGAGCATCTCCAGTGATCATTGCATGAATAGGATTTCAGTGTTTTTTTAAGTTTAAATCGGTATCTTGAAGAGGTTCTATTCAGATGTTCTGTGTTGCTGTCTGTACTCAAACAATAAAAAGGGTTCTTGCTCTCAATCTGACACTATTTGGATTAAAACTTTATTAACTCGCTGTCTTTACACAAAGCTCTTTTCACACCGGTGTGCTGGTCCTCTCCAGTCCCAGCATATACACTATATGGTCATTGATGACACTTCTGTGAAAGCAGAATCAGAAAACGTTATTTATCCCCATAGGGCAATTAAGCAACACATCAATAAATTTGGGCATGGACCTAATTAAAGTAGCAACTAACAGCTTATGCTAACAATAAAATTATAGTTTTAATTTATCAATCTGTAACAGACGGTGTTCATATAACAGTTTTATTTTCGTCTCAGGGTCCCAGATTGAACCAGAGAAAAACCTACTAGCAACAAACAGTCAAAGCTCACCACACCCTTTGATCAGTAACCAAAACAGGGTCCCAAGAAGCACAAGAAATAAACAATATAGCTCAATAAATTTGCATGAACCAGTATTGCTCTACCTAGTATTGTTTTGTACTTACAAAAAACAAGCAAATAAAAGAAAAAGGAAAATACAGATGTAGAGTTTCAGCCTGCTTGAAAGATTCAAAATGTTTTAATGAATATATACAGAAACACTGTCCCTTGTTCTCATATTTTGTATGTGGAGTTGATCTGAGACAGCTGAGGCGAAATGAAGTTTCTTCAGTTCTAGGTTCAAATGGTGGAGAGTCCCAGATTTAAGCCCTGTGGTGACACTCCCACTCTGTTAAAGTGTTAAGGCTCTGTTAGTGTTAGGGCCTTAACACACCAGAAGTGTGGGCTAAATAAAGTAGGTATCAGACCTCAATTATGAGATAGAGTCAATTAATACATATAAGATATCAGCTAAGAAACTAAAAAATACACAATAATAAGATTAAAATAGATGAGATGACGGCACTAGCTAGTCAGGAATGCCAGATTAAATAGGTAAGTATTCAACCATGATGTGAAAGATTGAATTGAGTTCAAGGCACAAATAGTCGCAGGAAGGTTGTTTGTGAGGTTAGGTGCAGCTGAGACAAAAGCACAATCGCCTCGGGTCCTCAGCTGAGACCTAGGTTGCGCCAAGAGTAACTAACCAGATGATCTTAGTGCTCGACTTGGAGTGTACAGGCTGAGAAGGTCAGTGAGATAGCTCAGTGCAATGTTATTTATGATTTTAAAAGTAAGCAACAAGATTTTAAAATCAATACAATATTTGATGGGTATCCAATATAAGTCAGCTAGAACTGGAGTGATAGAAGCAAACTTTCCAGTTCCAGTTGGGAGGCGAGCTGCAGCATTTTGAACAAGCTGTAATCTGTGAAGAGGGACAGATTGGACATAATAATCTGGAAGTCACAAAAGCATGGATACGTTTTTCGAGATCCTTGTGCGGTACATAATGCTTAGTTTTAGAGATTTGGCGCAGGTGATAGAAGCCAAATTTAACTACAAAAAACACTTGTTCATCAAGATTAAATGAACTTTCCAGGAAAAAAACCCTAGATTGCTTATAGTGTCGGAGAGAAAGCTGACAAGAGGCCCAACTAGAACAGCTCATCCTGAGGAATATGACTGTTCTGAGTCCCTGCCTCCATGTACTTATGTAATTAATCACTGGACAGCTGAACAGGTATGTTTATAAATAATATTATATTAGGCCAATTTTCTTATACACATTTTTGACCTGGGTGTAGAATTAATTGCTGATTGTCACCTTTAGAGTAGGCCAGGGCACAAACTGAGAAAAACTCTATGAGCAAAGAGCACAAACAGCTTTTCTCGCCTCTGCAGATAAACAGACACTAACAGCTCAATTGCTCTACAGGTAAGAATTCTCCAGGTGAACTTTGGATTTATTGGAGGTTGTTCCACCAGTTCAGAGCTGATTTGGCTCCACCTGCTGGTCTGGAGTTTAAAGCAACATGCAGGAGGTTCTCTTCTTGGTACTAATGAACAAAACGTTTTTTATTGAACTGCAATACTGATTTTACAGAGAGGGGGTTTGGGAACTGGTTTCCCAAAAGCATTGCAAACAGGTGCTCTGCTCGAGAGGACAGGGTATGATAGGAGCTAACATAGTTTTGAAATGTTTGTAATTGAGTTTAGAGGCTTAACTAAACACTAAAACTCCTGTTTCAGTTTCTGAGCTACTGCTCCTTCACTTCAGTCCACGACCAGATAATATTTAAAACAGTTGTCCCCATCATGGTCCCTGTAACAATGACCAACCAGTGTTGTATAATAGTTATAATAGCTTACTTACTTTTGAACTCAGACAGCACTCATAGAGATTACATCATGTGACTGTAAAACATTTACCTGCAGTAACAACTTTTTGCCACATGATGTAGCCAGTGAGTCAGATTACATCAAGCTCACTGGGTGTGTTGCAGGTTATTGTTAAATTTTCAACATACAGCTTAAGCCCCATTGAGCCTCATACAGGGGCACTGGGGCTCAAGAGGTATGTGACCCTCTATGATTATACAGAGAGAAAGACCTCAAGCCTTTTATGCAAATATCAGCCTATGTAGCATCCACAGAAACCTTAGAATCTCAGCTAAATGCACATTTAACCCATTTCTACAACCACCAAACACAGCGAAAACAAGCAATGATTAAAAGAGCAGTTATGTAAATACACAAAAGTCCGCTAAAAACACCCAAACTCTCCAGACTTCATGTAACACTATAAATAATGGCTTGTTAGCAGGCAGAGCTATCACCTATTCCAAACATCAAGTTTCACCACGCTCCAACCAAAATTCACTGAACCAGACACAAAAGAAGAACCTAAAAGCACAATATTTATTTATTAATAGTGCTTTAATGTTTCACTGTTTCACTTTAGAAGCATAAATCTTTACACAGATGGTGTTTATATGTTGATTTACTGAATATCTGTATTACAATGTGAACTAAAGCTTGTATTCTGCTGACAGGTGAGTGCCTGGCAGAGTAGTCAAGGAACCAGGAGGAGTCACCTTTGGAGAAAAAGGGAAATAAACATCACTACAACACATACACTGACAGATGGACAGAGAGGAGTTATGCTGCAGCCTTAGCATGCTGTGGGGAATATTTAGTTTTTACTTGTCTCTTTTCACTTCCTGTGTGTTTATACATTAAATATTACATAAGAATCGATACATGAGGATCAAACTCACACATGCACAGAGAGAACATGTAGAATCATGCAGAAAGGCCCAAGATCACATTGCTAATAACTGCACCATCATTGCAAATTTTAACATGGGTAGGCCATGCAAACTTCACTGATGGTGGGGTTGAACCCAGGACGTTCTTGCGGTGAAGCAACAGTGCTAACAACCTCAGATGTTCCTGTATCACTGTAAATCTTGACCAGTGTAGTCAGTCAGTTTATGTTGTGTCCTAGGATGCTTAAGGCGTGTGCTGCTGAACTTGGGGAGCCGCTACAACGAGTCTTCAACCTCAGTCTGCGACTGGGGAGAGTGCCCGCCCTATGGAAGACATCCTGCATCGTCCCGGTCCCTAAAAGGAACCGGCCCAATGAGCTGAATGACTTCCGACCGGTGGCACTGACGTCACATCTTATGAAGACTCTAGAGCGGCTCTTCCTCAACTTCCTCCGACCACAGGTACAACATGCCCAGGACCCACTGCAGTTTGCATACAAGGCGGGTGTCGGAGTGGAGGATGCCATCCTGTACCTCCTACACAGAGCCCACTCACACCTGGATGAGGGAAAAGGCACGGTCAGGATACTGTTTCTTGACTTTTCCAGTGCCTTTAATACCATCCGGCCCTGTATGCTTCAGGAAAAACTGAACAGGATGGAGGTGGACCCCTGCCTGGTGGCTTGGATCTCCGACTACCTCACCGACAGACCACAGTACGTCAGGCTGAAGGACATCACGTCTGACACTGTGGTCAGCAGCACAGGAGCACCACAGGGAACTGTGCTGTCCCCTCTTCTCTTCACCCTGTACACCTCTGACTTCTGCTACAACTCTGAATTATGCCATATTCAGAAGTTTGCAGATGACACGGCCATCATGGGGTGTATCTGGGATGATCAGGAAGAGGAGTACAGAAGTCTGGTGAGGAACTTTGTCGCATGGAGTCACACAAACCACCTGCAACTCAACACCTCAAAGACTAAGGAACTGGTTGTGGACTTCGGGAGGTCTAGAGCAGGTCCACTGCCGGTTCAGATAGAGGGGGAGGAGGTGGAGGTGGTCAACAAGTACAAGTACCTCGGGCTGTGGGTGGACAATAAACTGGACTGGTCATGCAACACAGAGCACCTGTATAAAAAAGCCCAAAGCCGACTGTACTTCCTCAGGAGGCTGAGGTCTTTTAACATCTGCAGGAAGCTCCTGAGGATGTTTTACCAGTCAGTGGTTGCTGGAGTACTTTTCTATGCTGTGGTGTGCTGGGGGAGCAGCACAGCAAAGAGGGACTCATCCAGGCTGGAGAAACTGATCAGGAAGGCTAGCTCTGTGGTCGGCATGAAGCTGGACACTCTGGTGACAGTGGCAGAGAAAAGGACATTAAAGAAACTGCTGGACATTATGAACAATGCTGGGCATCCTCTGCACACGGCCATTAACAATCAGAAGAGTCTGTTCAGTGACAGGTTGCTTCTCCCCAAGACAAGAACTAACAGACTTAAAAACTCCTTTGTCCCACACGCCATCAGACTGTTTAACTCCTCTCTGGAGGGGAGAGGGAGGGGAAACAGGAGGACAAAGGAGGGGGGAACAACTAAGCTGTAGTGCCTCTGCACCTCACTGTACAATACCTTGTGCAATACTTTTTGTAAATAGTCAACAGTGCAATAGACTCAATACTTGAAATGTGCAATTCACTTGTATTTTTATTTTTTATTCCTATTTATTCTATTTATCCCCTTTGTATATTTTATTTATATTTGTCTCTGTATTTATATATGTGTGAGTGTGTATATATATATATATATATATATATATATATATATATATATATATATATATATATATATATATATATATATATATATATATATATAACAATTCTGTAACTGTAACTTCGGTCGTTGCTGTGCTTTTTGGAAGTCGAATTTCCCAGAGGAACCCACCCGAGGGATTAATAAAGTTCTATCTTATCTTATCTTATCTTATTTACTGTTATACATCTGAAAGAATTTGAAAGGTGAAAAGTGAAATATATATAAGTTACAGTAATGGGATACGGATTTTGTTGAAATGCTGTCTTTGAAGTGATGTGTTAAATGTTAAAGGCATTAATTGCCTGTGGAGTAAAGTTGCAAAATCTGGAAGATTTGAGTCTAAAGTGTCTTTAGATGGCACATGTTATGATATGTGTATCCATTCAACCTTTTCTTCTGCTAAAAAGAAAATTTAATAAAACTACAAGATGGGCGGGGAAGATCCTTCATGATCTTATCTCCAAGTCTTCGTGTTCCAACATGACTTTGTGCACAAAACGAAATGCCTTTGACTGCAGGAACTATGGGACTTTGATGTCTGAAGACTTACCCAGAATGCTCAAAATGAACTGTGTTTCCTTCCTTGCAGTCCAGTGATGCATATCATCATTGCTGCCTTGTATGTGGTGATTGTTATAGTTCTTTTAATACCTACGAGGTGAGTAAAACATTTTTCTGCTGTTACCATGATGAGAAAAATGACTCTGTTACACGTTTTGGTCAGTGTTCTTGTTTTCTAAATCTGTGCAGCAATATGTTGCCTCTAAAGGGAAGGAGCTGCTGCATCCATACACGGGCACAGCAGCAGTAACTCAAGCAGTTATTACCCCAGAAATAAAAGCCTGTTGCTTGAATATCTATTAAAGTTACTGTGTCATATGGTGGTCTTTATCCTTCAAGCTCGGGTCCTCTACCAGAGGCATCTTGAGAGTCCTGCGCAGTTATAATAATAGTCAGTTGGCTTGATCTCTTTATCTCTTTTCCTGACTTCTAGCATGGGAGAGTTTATGTACCTTTTTTTTTTAATCATTGAAGTGGCAATGATACTATAAGAAATAACACCTTAGTGAGGATGGGATCTTTCTTTCTTACTTCACCATGTTTAACACAATGCCTTAGTCTGTATATCTTCTGGCAATTGTAATTCAAAGTAACACACAATAGCCTAATTTTGATTACTTTAAGAGACTAAGAAGGCTGTAGATATTGTAAAAGTCCAGATGCCTATACAAACCTCATCATGCAGCCCAGAACGAGGCAGGGTTAGAATTGAGAATTTATATACACCTGGATGTTAGTTCCTACCTAGTAGGCACTACTGTGCATAAAAGGCACGGTTTGCCAATACCCTGTAGCATATGTGTAATAGATGCAATGTGACTGTACATTACACACAATCTTAACAGACAAATAAATTGCAGATTGCTTTCTTTGGACTCCATCATGGAGGAACATTGTCACAAGTAACTTTTTCACATTACAATGTAATCAATTTGAAAACAAAAAACAAAAAAAAATAGTGTAGTGCTATACACTCCTGCCTAAAAAGCACAAGATCTCTTGTTTACTCTGGAGGAAACACCAATCCCTCTGAGTCGTTCACTCAGCATATTCACTCGAACTGCAAGAACTGCAGCCGTCAATTCCAGCCTGGGAATTGTAGTTTGCTTGAGAGGAGCAACTCTAGCCTTTCCCAGGATAAAAGCAACATGCGTGATGTTATTCTTTTCCAACTTTAAATATGACACTGTTCCATAACCATCTTGACTTGCATCAGAAAAATTATGAAGTTGTGCCTTATTTGGTCTTCCAAAGCAACTTGGTTTAATGCAACATTCCACTTTGAACTTTGAAATCAGCTGGAGATCCTCCAGCCAATCACGCCACCGCTGGGAAAGAGAGTGGGGAATAACTTCACCCCACTTCAAATTTTCTTGGCAAAGCTCTTGTAGCAACAGTTTAGCTGGCATACTGAAGGGAGACAAGATTCCCAAAGGATCATACAGTGAGCTGACCACAGACAAAATGCCCCTTCTGGTTGTTGGACGGTCCTGCAGGGAGGTTCTGAACTGGAACTTGTCTGTTTCTATGCACCACTGTAAACCCAGTGCTCTCTCAACTGGAAGTTGATCTGCTTTCCATCATCTTTGTGCAACTCATCTGCAGACACAAGCTTGGCATATCCTTGTTCAAGCATGTTGTTTACACATTCAGTGTATTCATCCTTATAATGAGCATCCTTTTCAAATCTCCGTCTGAGACTCTGGAGACGCTGCTCCGCGACACAGAGGTTATTTGGCAAGCTGGGACCTTCTCTCCTGAAAGGCAAATCAATGTGATAATGATTTCCAATAAGTTTTATTGAACTACTAACAATATCCATGAAACACATATCCTCTCTGGACATTTCAGTCTGCTCCTCTGAGGATCTTTCATTAAAATCACGATTGTACTGTTTAATCAACATTTCTTCAAGACGCTCAAAAGAAATCCTATTGGCTGTTACAGCAGTGCAGTTGTTTTTATTTCCACTGTTACTTCCAGTGCGCAGGGGACCATTTATGACCCAGCCAACTTTTGTTTTTGCAGCATAAGGTCCACCCTCCACACTGTTTATCACCTTGGGGCGATCGTGGCTCAAGAGTTGGGAGTTCGCCTTGTAATCGGAAGGTTGCCGGTTCGAGCCTCGGCTTGGA
Organism: Mchenga conophoros; assembly: GCF_057382185.1. Lineage (NCBI taxonomy): Eukaryota > Metazoa > Chordata > Actinopteri > Cichliformes > Cichlidae > Mchenga > Mchenga conophoros. The sequence continues at coordinate 13,852,075 of NC_140534.1, read as the reverse complement.
CAGTCTCGGTCGTTGTGTCCTTGGGCAAGACACTTCACCCGTTGCCTACTGGTGGTGGTCAGAGGGCCCGGTGGCGCCAGTGTCCGGCAGCCTCGCCTCTGTCAGTGCGCCCCAGGGTGGCTGTGGCTACAATGTAGCTTGCTATCACCAGTGTGTGAATGGGTGGATGACTGGATATGTAAAGTGCTTTGGGGTCCTTAGGGACTAGTAAAGCGCTATATAAATACAGGCCATTTACCATTTACCTTCCATGGCTCTAAAACATTGGAAGCATCAGTGCCTATCAGTAGCTCCACCTCTGCATCAATGTTGTGAAGTTTAACAGGTTTAAGATGAGGCCACTGATCGATGTCGCCTTGCTGGGGAATATTGACTGTAGAAATTGACATGGTCTCTTGAGTCAAAACATCTGGCAACGCCATGAAATCATTTGCTTCCAAACCAGACAGAACTTGTGCACTAACAGTCCTATTTTGACTCATTGTTCTCAAAAGGATATTGGTCTTTTTACCTTTAAGATTCAGTCTTTTTGCCAGGGTTTCTGTACAGAATGTACCTGAACTTCCAGGATCCAAAAACGCATAGGTTTGCACAATTTTATTGCTCTTTTGGCTCTTAACTTCAACTGGAACTATAGGAAAAACTACATTAACTTCATGACCAGCCCCAATATGCCCACATGTCTGAGTGGTTGCAGTTGAAAAGTGGACATCAGAGCTTGTCATATGTTGAGTTTGTTCTGAGGGTACTCCTGGATCTTTTCGCTCTATTTGAAGAACCCCTGGGTGCTTTTGGTGACACACTTTGCAATCCGAACGACTCCTACAGTCTTTGCTTGTGTGACCAACTTTTAAACAACCAAAACAAATTCCCCTTTCCTTGATAAAAGTCAACCTATCCCAATGCATTTTAGCTTTAAACTGCTTACAATTCTCTAGTAAATGATTGCTGTGTGAACAAAACAAACAACTATGCAGAACAGTGGAATTTGTGAACAGTTGATTGAGTTTTGACTCCTGGCACTGTACTGACATTAGTGGCAAAACTACTTCCCTTTTTTCTTTGCTTGGTGGAACTTGAAACTTTAAAGCTGCTTCCAGATTGTGAGTCTTGGATGTTGCCAAACACTGGATCTGATGCTACTTTCACCTGTTTTATTATGAAGGCAACCAGATCAGTGAACACTGCTCTGTGACCATTTTGTTCCTGCAGTTCATAGGCAACAACTCTCCATTTTTCCCTCAATTTGTATGGAAGCTTCATAACAACCATTCTCATATTTGAGGGCAAATCCAACTCCTTCATATAAACAACTTGCTGTGTTAGATTCGAACATCCTTTAAGAAAAAGAGAGAATGACTGAAGACCTTTCACATCCTCACTTTTAATTGGTGCCCAACTCACAATCCTCTCCATATATGCAGAGGCAATTTTATTTTCGTTCCCAAAATGTTCTTCATAAGATATTTGGCTGTGGAATAGCCCTGCTCAGGAGGTAAATGCTGACAACTATGCACCAAGTCTTTAGGCTGCCCCCTAGTGAATTGCTCTAAAATATGCAAACAGTCGCTCCAGTTATCAGTTTTAGCTTCCACTCCATTTTCAAAGGCATTCATAAATGATCTGTATACTGTAAAGGGTCTCCATCAAACAGGGATGTTTCTGGCTGGGAGGACAGAAGATATGTTTTGTTTTACAAGCAAAGTAGTGATGTCATTTTGTTTTTGCATAATATTGACAATCTCCTTCGTGCAATTCTCAGTCAAAGTAGGAGACTGAGGCTGTGTTTGCTGCGTCACTTGAGCTGAAGCATCAACTTTTACCATCATCTCATCCACCTGATGTTGGTTTCGACTTTGTCTAGGTATGATTACTGGTGATTCAGATGCAGAATTTATACCAGAGTAATCTCTTTCTGCCGGAACAAATGTATCAGCACAAGGCGCTTCTTGTACGTGCCCTCTTTCAAAATAAGAGTTCATTCCATCAGAACGCTCAGAGCTACAAACTGAGTTTATTTTTAAGACACGAAGCTTTGCCTTAGTTGCTGACAACTCTGTTTCCAAGGATAATTTCTCCTTTTCTTTTCTCAGTTTTTCCTCTTGCGCTTCAATAGAATGTTTTTCTTTAATGCAGCGAGTCGCTCCATGAGCGCTGCCTTGTCAGCCGCAGCTTTAATGCGTGCGGAAGATGTTGATGAAATTTGACTTTGCTGTGACAATGTTTTCGAAGGTGGCTTTACACTTGAGATATTAGAGACACTGTCTTCAGGATTTATTTCATCCAAACTTTCAACAGCTTGATCATTAAGAGCAGTATTGCTTTGTTCAGTATACGGCTCGCCTGCTTCCTGCAACCAAACCTTTACTTTGTCCATAAAAACAGAGAATGCTGTCACCTTAGACTGAAAATGTGTGCTTTGCCTTGTCACTTCATCTTCTGGCAGTGGCGAACTTAAAAAGGATTCTTGCAAAGCGTTTGCATCTTGATAGCATTTAATAAACTTCCCAAATTCAGAAGACACTTCCTTAACGTTCTCATGTGAGGTCATTAAAGCGGAAATTTTCCCCATGTACTTAGATGCTTGCTTACACATTGAACTCCACTTTTCTTGGCATGTCTTTATATACAAATCCAAACCTTTTGGCGTAAATTTGATGCTTCTTTTCTCTGCTTGCATCTCAGTGTCATCCTCTTGTTTACTCTTAATATCCGACATTTTTATTGTCCTCTTGGATTATTTCAAACATTATAAAGATGCACAGCACACTGAGAATCCATAGCATAAAGCGCAAACACGACATCCATTTACCTGCTGATTGCAGTGAACAACAATTTCCACAGAGGGCGTTGGCATGTTTCAATTAGCGATCCAATTATGCACCAATTTAGTACATCAAAACTCAGTTCATCAGTCTTTGTAGTGAAATAATGTCTTTAAACTCCAATAGCTTCACCGTTTTCCTTTAAGGCTTAAACAATATCATCACTCACCAGCTTTGATGAACGAGTGACATGTTGATCCAGGCCTCAACATCAAATCCGTCTGGATTACTCAGAGACGATCCAGTAACTTTTATTCGAGTTCGACGGTGATCCTTGAAAGCCATATATCCAACATATCCATTAATGAAGGATTATTCCTTTGTCCACGGGCAGGTTTTTTACTTTTTCTAGTGGCAATTCCTTTTGTTTGACAAACCGAACATCCCACAATTAAAAGTCCACAAGCCCCTGCTGCACTGAGATAATATTTCGTACGCAGGCAAAAGAAGTCCACTGTCCAGACTTGAAAGTTGCGTTTTTATGGTTTATTTTATCCAGTTTGGCAATAACAAGATCCATTTTTCTTACTTCCTGCTACTTCTCCTGCTCTGGTAAAAAACCATAGGCCCACCGCAGTGCATGCTGGTCCTATACCAGTCTCTTTATTTATAGAAACAAAATGGCCCTACAGCTCTTACTGACTAATTTAACAAGGTAACATCAAACAAACAAAACATTGAAACAAATATTAACCTACAAATAAACTTGTAAATAAACCCCAAATATAAGTAAACTAACAACAAACTTTAACTAATTTCAAAATAATAAAAAAAATAAGAACAAATAGCTCCAACAAGAATTATTGTCTGAAGGCCAAGAAAACTGCCCAACAGATTTATCTTCCCAAATGGATCATTATGGCTTTTGCCATACTGGGCAACTTGATTGTCATAGTTTTTTCAATCTTTATTATTTATTTATTTTACTTGTAATAAGTTATTACAGTCGAAACAGACAGGACTGCGGGAGAGGACAGAGAAAGACAAAGAAAAGAGAAGCCAGGAAGAGGCTCAACAAAAGGAGAGGGAAAGAAAAACAGAGGGGAAGAGAGAGAGACAGAAAAGACACTAAAAATCTGCTAGATCACCTGCTGGAAATTTTGTGTTTTTGGAGTAATATTTCAGCTTCTGAAAATGTGCATGAGTATGACAACACAATCTCATGCAGTCCCTCAAACATTCAACTCATGTAGAGATTCAACCATAATCAGGTCATCCTGAATAGGACTCTGACCAACTACACAATCTCAGAGAAATGGAAGCAGAAGTTTTCAGGAGGGAATTTACACATGTGAAGTTAGTGATGCTGAAGAGACGACAAAAACTTTTAGAAAAAGTAACTACCCATTTAATAAATCAAATTAATTAGTTTATTTTGTTTAAGGTTGTTTTAACTACTGTCATTGAGTCAAAAAAGACAATGGAACTGATTACTATCTTAATATGAAAGCTGCTGTAATGCTAAACATTGAATTAAACCAAAAGAATACATATTTTTCCCATTTTTTCCTAGTACATATTATCTAGTAAACATTTCTAAAATATAAGCACCTCTTGTTACACTCAATCACATACTTTCTTAATTGTCTGATTTCAGCATCAATGTGGTGCCATTTAATGTTAGCTAACATGTTAGCTTTCAGGTTAAGTGCAGCTGTTTAATGCCAGGTTATTAAGAAGCAAAAGTGACAAACAGGAAAGAATAAAAGACTGAAAAATGCTGGATTTGGTCTGTGTGCCATCTTAAAGACAAGTAAAGGAGAGGCAGCTTGAGTCTGAACCTCCGTACCTGTTTAATTATGTAGGCAGAAGCCAATATTATATGACGTTTACTCCACAGTATGCAACAGAAAACCTGCTTGATTTCATAGTTCAGCAAGTAACCATTGACATCTTTCAAAATTCATTTTACTTGGTCTTCCATCTCCATTTTAAGTTTGTTTATGTGTTTGACGTCAAACCTCTTCCAATAAAGCCATAAAGCAAATTATATAAAAGCTTTATAAATCAAGAAATTATATAATCATTTTGACAAAAAAAAAAAGATCCAGTTCAGAGTTGTGATGAGGTTTGAGCCAAAAGACATTAAAACTGACTCTGTTTCTTTGTGTTTCAGGATATTCCGGAGCTATTTTAGGAGGGGTGATTAGACCTATTGTGGTTACAGAAGAAGCAGTAGGCTTCATCCTTTATAAAAGCAGAAGAGGTAAATGACATTCTCCCTTCACTTTGCAGTTCATTTTGTTTATGTTATCTCTACTGATGATCATATCTTCTAGATTCAATTCCTCAGAGCAACAACGTAAAGACAGCGAAACGCATACCGAATTTCCCAGAGGAACCCACCCGAGGGATTAATAAAGTTTTATCTCATCTTTTATCTTATCTTACATGAGAAAATCTGTTTGAACTACTCTGTAAAAAATCAGTTGTTTGAAAACAGTGTTATGGTCATGAAGATACAATCAGATGTCTATAATGACTCTAATTAAACGGCTGTCTAGTCACAATGATTTAATAGTGTGTCAGACTGAAGCAGCGTTCAACAACATCCATGACATGAAAAAACAGAAAGCCTCTTTCTCTTTAGATTTGAAGGCACAGTCAATAAAACCAACACAAAGTATACGTAGCAAAAGCATTATTAATTTGGAAAATTAAGCAGCTTTGATCAAAGCATTGTGTCTTTAAGGCATAAAGACAAAATGAAAGATATAATTATTATGGGTTTTTCATTGTCCGAAATGTTCATAGTGAGGCATTGCAACCTTAAGTTTTTTCAAAACTTTTGTATCATTATTTTCGCAAAGACAGCAAACTGACCTAAAACATTCAACCGGGATATTGAGAAATGAAATAATTTACTATTTTACTCCAAACTTTAACTTTTATTTTTCTGTTATCTCTTCTGTTTTCTTTTGTCATTGTTATTGATTTAAAAACAAGTTACCAAATTCCACCAATTCCAAAATTTTAAATGTTTCAAACAAGAAAAAGAGGCGGATTTTCACATGTTCACGATTCTGAATAGTTTGAATTCCTAAATTTGTGTGTTTGTGATTTAAATGTGATTTAGCAGCAGTAGTAATACTGTACTATAGACAATCTGCCTACACTGCTGAGTTCTATATTCATTTTAGACAGTTCATCTAAACAAAAGGCACTTAGCCTAAAACAGACATAGACACGTTTATCCTACCATAAAACAATAAGAGAAGGTATGCCCTCTCCCATGCTCCCAGAATGTGGGTGTGAATGCCAGAACACTCTGGAATGCATACAACGTCTCTGCAGACTACTAAGGATCAAACCTCTATCAATCTACAACTAATTATAAAACTCTAAGCATAGATAAGTAGATATTTCTAAGCATAAATGATAATCAACAATACAAATCCAACAGTAATACTGTACTATAGAAAATCTGCCTACACTGCTGAGCTCTGTATTCATTTTAGACATGTGCTCATAATGTCTCATGAATATAAAACATTTTTCAGATCATACAGTAATGAAAGTGTCATTTTCGCTGGAGGGCTAGTGAACTCAAAAGCAGGTGAAAAGAATAGTGAGGAACTTCCAGTGTTCATCGCAAAACTGCTGAGATGTGGGACAGAGGTCAGCACCTCAGTGCTGGGCTGCACCAGTGAGTAGGAGTGGGGTGAAGCATTCCTTCAGAGTGTGAGTTGTTTTTTGAACAATCTCTAGGGATTTGCTCCGACAGGCTCTTCCAATAAGAACACAGAGGGAGACATGAGGTGGAGAAAAAGACGATCAAGTACTTGTGGGAAAATCAAGCTACAAAACTGACTTGTCACATCACTGGATAAGCTAAGAGCAAAAACACATGAGTCTAGTATGTTATAAGAAAAAGTTAAAAGAAGACAAAGCTCTGAAAAAAAATCTTATATTTGTGTTTTGTCCAATTTTTGTAACAATTCACAGATTACCCATAAACACGTTGCATGGAGGGAATCGTAACATTACTGTACTGAAAAGAGGACTGCTGTGGAAAACAATAATGAATCTGTGTATGCCTGATTATGCCTGACAGTTTCAGACCATCACAGTGACGAAGTCTTAGCCAGTTCTCTCAAAGATAAACATCCCTGCTTGTGTGAAACCGAGCAGTGACTCTAGAGGAAACATTTTAATGGAGAATATCTTTCAGGTAAACTCTGAGAACAGATTATCCAAAAAAACAAACAAAACAAAAACTAAGAAAAATAAACCCACCTGACAAACTCTGGACTGCAATTTAGAAGAACGTCAAACACAACCATGTGTGTTAAAATGCTCTGGTGTCTCTGGTGGATACTTTTGTTATGCAGAAGTATATACTTTTTTATTTCTTTAATTGTTAAAACATATACTGAATTATTATCAAGGTTTAACTGAATAGCAGCTTATACAGACACAGTTTTTTAATTAAAGTACATTTTAGCTACTTTTTCTTTACGATATAAAATCTTCCTAACTGCTTTAAATAAAAATAGAAAATAATTTTAACAACACAAAAAGATAAAAACAATGTAAATGTAGCTAATACAGGTAATGTATCAGGTATGTTGGGAAGTTCCAACATGGCCTCAGGCAAGTATGAAATGCCTTTAAAAGAATGCACGAATCATTAAATCCTATTCTCCTTGGTGAAAGCACTGTGCCAAAACCTCAGTGCCTTATTTTTTTGTCGATTGTTGTGGTTCATCCAATTCAGTTCAGTTCAATTCAGTGTTATTTATATACCAACAGATCACAACAACAGTTGCCTCAAGTCACTTGGATGCTGACTATTTCAAGAGGAGGCGAGAAAAGCATCGACTAGCACAATTTGCTGTCACCACTGTGGGGAAAGGACTGAGTTCAAAATTCTGCTGTGTTATTGCAGCATATCGGACGAGTCACAAAAAGTCACAAGCATCAAAATTAAGAATTTCTGGTCCTCCATACAAGACACAACAACAATCACTAGCACAGAAATGAAAGCGTGTTACTTCAATATCTGTAGACGATCATGGTTAAAAACAACAAATGCAAAACAAACTTTGTACCAGTGGCTCAATATTCCATCCATCCATCCATCTTCATCCGCTTTATCCGAGGCCGGGTCGCGGGGGCAGCAGCCTAAGCAAAGAATCCCAGACCTCCCTCTCCCCAGCCACCTCCTCCAGCTTATCCGGGGGAATACCAAGGCGTTCCCAGGCCAGCCGAGAGATATAATCTCTCCAGCGTGTCCTGGGTCTGCCCCGGGGCCTCCTCCCGGTGGGACATGCCTGGAACACCTCACCCAGGAGGCGCCCAGGGGGCATCCTTGTCAGATGCCCGAACCACCTCAGCTGGCTCCTTTCGATGTGGAGCAGCAGCTGCTCTACTCTGAGCCCCTCCCGGATGGCCGAACTTCTCACCCTATCTCTAAGGGAGAGGCCAGCCACCCTTCGGAGGAAGCTCATTTCTGCCGCTTGTATCCGCGATCTCGTTCTTTCGGTCACTACCCACAGCTCGTGGCCATAGGTGAGGGTAGGGACGTAGACCGACCGGTAAATTGAGAGCTTCGCTTTTACACTCAGCTCCCTCTTCACCACGACGGACCGGTGCAGCGTCTGCATTACTGCAGCTGCAGCCCCAATCTGTCTGTCGATCTCCGGCTCCCTTCTCCCATCACTCGCGAACAAGACCCCGAGATACTTGAACTCCTCCACTTGGGGCAGGAACTCATCCCCGACCCGGAGTGGGCACTCCACCCTTTTCCGGCTGAGAACCATGGCCTCAGATTTGGAGGTGCTGATCCTCATTCCCGCTGCTTCACACTCGGCTGCGAACCGCTCAATATTCTCTGAGAAAGTAAATTGGATCTGTTTTTTCTTTACTTCGAGCAGTGGAGAGCTCATTTACCCTTTAACTAAGAACTAAAATCATCCGTAATGTGGCGATGACAGCATCACACTGTGGTAGTAACGTGATGCTGCGGGTTAACGAGGTACTGCATGTTTACAGTTAGTAACTGCAGGTTCACGTGACTGTGAGGTTTTGTTACAAGTTGTTGTCGCTGGTGCAGCTGCTGAGGTTTAGCAGTTTCATTTAACACATTTTCCTGAATCTATTTCTAGTTTACTTTTTTCTCTGAGCTTTTGAACTAAACGTTTTCGCTTTTGTTTGTTCATCTTTATCAAACACTTCTTTCACAAGAAACACTGTGGAGGGGTCTTTTGCGTTAAGAGATTTGATTGGACAATCCAGTGTCAGTAGTGGAAATAAACCAATGGGCTGTTTAGGTGCTCGTAGGTCCTTTATGCAAGAATCTAAATTTCTTATTGAAGCTCATCAGAAAAACTAGAAACTTTCTACCTGCACTCCAAGCTTCTCGGGATCTTGGAGGAATGACACGCTCCTTCCCATCCATAGGCGGAGCTTTCGCATTTTGTTTTTCTCATGTCTGGAACGAACGTCTGGAGCGCAGTGACTCACATGCACAACACATGTGGAGCTACTTCACGGAGTACTAAATCCTGCCTCGTACTGTTCTCCGGTGGGTTTCTGCACACAGGCTGTCGGGAGAGTTATGAAACTAATGTGTGGGTGAGTGATTCTCATTTTCTTGTTCCTCGCTGTGGTCTGACTGGGTGTGATTTCATACTTGCTGTTTTAATTTTAAGTTTCTGGCCGTCGTAGGACAATTTAGATCTAACTAACTCTGTTACTTGTGAACCAGATTATCTGGTTCTAGGTTTGAGACTGTTAAACTCTGCACATTGACATACATTTTAAAAAATAGTCTGTTTTAATCGACACATTTGTTTGTTTGTTGTGGTGATTTCTGATACAGCACCTGAAAAAGTAATGAAATCAGCACACATCTGGGATGTTGTAGAAAATAAACTAATCACCGAAACATATAAAACATTTTTGTTTAATGGCTCGCGTTTCTGTCTTTGTGAGACATAAAATTTAAAATGAATAACTTATTTGTTGGATGTTTCTTTTGCAGACCAAGTAGAAAAACGTTGGAATCATTAACAAATGCATTACACTGCTAACACTGTTTTGGCTTTTCTCGATGTAAATTCCATTTCATTCCTTCAGCTGCTTTGGGGCATTTTCTATTTTCAGGACATATTCCTGAGATTTTTCTGACTTCCATCTACTCATATCTATCTGTAATCTTCCTATTTAGGTTATGCTTGCTTGATGTCTTACATACCACTAACTGGGAAAATGTACATAACGTTGCTACAGTCTGTATTGGACTTTCTTTTTGAAGAACTTATAATAATCATTCAGTTTTTTTCAACTGTAGAAAGAGATTTGTCCTCTGTGTTGCATAGTTGGATTTGTTTTGCAGATTTTTCTGTTGTTCTGTGTGTGAACTGAACTGTTGCAGTTAAAAGAACTGAAAAGGGCAATGACTGTTAACAGCATTTCTTTTTTCAGCATTTGTTTTTTCTTCCTTGTATTTCAGGTATGTTCAAACTTGACTTAAAGGAATGAAAAACCTGCCTATCTGGATGTAACTGCCACCATTTTTTTCTGTTCACTGCTGCACTGTCACATGAAATCTTAGAGAAATATGATCAGGGTCTCCTGCACTATGTTTTTGGTGGTCGTGGAGTTTCTGTGGATACTGAGAGTTTCCCGAGCAGGTAAGTGAAGCAAATACCAGAGCAGCATGATGCCAAAATATTTACTTTGCTTTAACTTGCCCTTGATATCACAATATATTCAACTCTTAAGTGTTAATGAAGTGAAACTTTGCTATTTGACTGAGTTTATTAAATCACTACCAAGTATGTACAAGCGTATGCACATATTAATGCACATGACATAAAAGCAGCATTATCATAACAAATATACAGCTTTCTTACTTCTTACATCACTATATTTATATAAATCTGTAATTCCCTTGTAATTCAGCAGATTATATAAGACAATTCTTACATTTTAGTTTCCATGGAGCAAAGGTAATGTCAAAATATTTTGCTTATCTCAAGCAAAAGGCTGAATGGAAATAATAAAACTTTATACAAGCAGATCTGTAAAACAACAATTTGTAATTTTTAATGGACCAGTTGTAACCACAAGCCACTGTTTTCCAGTTACGGGTCCACAGGGACACATAATGAGACTGAAGTTGTTTAGTTGATCACATTAGCCTGTATGAGAGGTTTGATATTCACACTGTTATCTGTATGTTGAAAACAGTCGCCCAATGTTAGTCTCTGCTTCTCCTGCCGAGACACAAATGACACTAACAGGACAATAATTAAAAGTAAATATCTGCTGTAAATTAAATGTCATCTCCCACTAACACAGTCTTTAACTGATTCTCAGACTCTCAGGTCTCCTGTATTTTTATGGAGAGATGCATCTTGCCGTGCAGCTTCCATGGCAGTTCTGAACCTGTTGTCCACTGGTTTAAGACAGAAGGAAACCTTCGTGTCCATTCATACTACGGTGACCAAGACCAGCTTGTAATACAACACCAGCGCTTCAGAAGTAGGACTTCACTTTTCAAGGATCAGGTCTACAGAGGAAATGCCTCACTCCAGCTGACAGAGGTGAACGTTCAGGATGAGGGGAGATACCAGTGCTACACCAGCACCATCAGTGGATACACAGAAATGTTCATCATCCTGAATGTGGACGGTAAAGAAATAAATATATAAAATGAAAATCAAGTGGCACCTTCTATGGAGTCAAAGCATCATGAATATACATTTATTTTAACTAGCGCTGTCAGCGTTAATGTTGTTAAAATAACATTTACACCATAACCACATTAACGGGGCAAATCTCCGTTAGTGAGTAAGCGCGGATCGCCCTGTGCATGGGACTGCACGCAAACAGAGATTTGCCCCGTTGATGCGGTTATGGTGTAAATGTCATTTTAATGAGATTAACGCTGACAGCACAAGTTTTAACACTTATTTGCACATATGAAGTAAATAACAAGTAAATACCAACAACACAACACTCACAAGCTAACGGATGCAAATTTGGGTGTGCGGGCAGGTGGCACGGACCTGTTTTGTTTTGTTTTTTGTTTTTGTTTTTGTTTTTGTTTGTTTGTTTTAGGGGGGGGGGGGGGTTACAATAATGGCAGCTAATCGGGATACTACATGGTTGTGAAAAGATGGTCACACATCTTCTCCAATAAATACAGTACTGGTGGAGCCTGGAAGATGAGGTCAGGGTTCCAACCTTATGTGTTGGTCTAAATCCTCTGTTGATTGAGAATACTGTATTTTAAAATACTTAAAATATATATCCAGTTATTACCCCTGGTTCTATCAGCACCAGAGCAGAATGACCAGCTCTGATGGAGTTAGGTTAGACTCACTTTGTTATTTCATTTTTTTAAGGGAAAAGACTAATGCTGCCACATTTACACCCCTACACAACAAATTCAAGCATAAACAACCTAAAACCACATCACAAACCCGTTTGCACAATAACCATAAACGTACAGTAGACTCATATCAAGTAGTTCATGTCTTAAAGACCATCTCATGAACTGATGATATTTTTTACTTATACAAGGGGTTGCCAGCTTTCAAAAACCGACTCGTATGTTCTCCAAAATAAGTGTCCTCCTCAGTCATGCTGCTACATTTGGTGTACATGCTCTAATTTACTATTAACTAAATAATTATAATGGACTTGGTTGTTACCATAATAATGTGGGTTTTTTACATTGTCATCACCAAATCATTTGACTTCATCTTGACTTATAGTTGTAAAAGTGTGTCAGCACAATTCAGCTGAGAGGCAAAGGGACCATTTTGGGGTTAGAAGCCCCAGAGCCTGTGTGTAACACCAGGGCTGAGACGTAGTATTTTAATATCACACTTCAAATTATGAAAAGAATACGATACATGCTATGTCATTAATTAATAACTATATTTTGAAATGCTGCGTCAAAAAACTATGACAAATTCTATATTTTATTGTGGTCTGAGATTCACAAATTACACATTTTTTGTTGAATTAAATCATGTTAACTTGAAATAAACAGAAAAGACTAGTTGAGACAACAAACTCTCTTTCTGACCTTTTTAGTAAAGTTTTTTTCTTTTTCAGCTCCAGTCCACTTCAAATACATAAAAAATATATGACACATGCTACATCATTAATCATTATCTGTATTTTGAAATGCTGTGTCAAACACTAAGACAAATGCTATATTTTACTGTGGTATGAGATTCAAGAATTACATGATTTTTGTTAAATTAAATCATGTTAACATGAAATAAACAGAAAAGACAAGAAAATCTCTTTCTGACTTTTTTAGTAATTATTTTTCTTTTGTTTTGTTTTTTTCTTCTTTTTTTCAGCTCCAGTCCGTAAAGTCGATCTCCAACAAGTAGGACAAAGGATCACCTGCAGCTCAGAGGGGATCTACCCTAAACCTGAGATCACCTGGTCCACCAGCCCTTCATCCAGCATCACCAACAACAAAACAACAGTCCATCAGACTGAGCAGCAGCTTTACAACATCACCAGTTCTCCGATACTTCCAAACAGTGACATGGATCTGAATTACAGCTGTGTAGTCAGCACTCGCAGAAACAGGAAGAGCGCAACCTTCAGGCAACAAGGTAAGTTTAACATCTCATTTGGAAAATAAGAGTTCCACCTTTTAAAATCTTCATTTAGGTTTGAAAAGTTGTTGAAGTCATTTTGTTCTTTTCTTAAACGTTAGACCTTACTTTTTTGTATTTCATGTAATCAAAGGAAATATTAGTCTATCCTTCAGAGTTTGGTGTCTGAGGATAAGTCTCTACAGATATTAAAGAAATTAAGTCACGTTGTAATGAGTCATCAGCTTATACACACTAGAAAGGTGAAACCAAACATTTTAAATCAGAATCAAATAAAAAATGGGTTTTTTTGTGTTTGCATCTGTTTTTTCAGGATTAGTGACTGAGAGCCAGTCTGAAACAATAATCCACTGTTCCCCCTCACACACCCCTGTAACAAACCTCATCTGGAGATTCGACCACAGTCAGATCATCCTGACAAAGACTAACAGTCAGTACACAGTCTCAGAGGAGTGGAAGCAGCATGTAAAGGACGTGTCAGAGTCAGGCAGCCTCACACTGCAGGACTTATCCTCAGATCAGGAGGGAACATACACGTGTGAACTCGCTGATGCTGTGGAGGCTAAAATAACTAATATCCTTGTGAAGATCAATGAAGGTAAATTAACATCATTATTTTCCTTTTTATGGGTGTAAGCATAGCAAAAAAAACACACTGCAATTTTTGAATATCAGATATCAGTGGGGAAAATGTTTTGCTCGATACCGTTACTGATATAACTGAGTAATCTGTCAGGAACACTGTCAATATTTTGTTTTGTTTTTTTAATAAAAAAGTTTTTCCCCGCGTGTGATGATGATGGTGGAGTGGACTGAGCTGATCAAACTGACTCTTTTCTTCCCTCCTTTTTAAAGATTAATATCACAGACATTTTTATATTCCCTGGTCCACATTTATTTACAATTTGTTTACCTGTTGCCATGGTGAACTGTGCTAATAAAGCTCCATTGATGATGTTTTGCTGCCAGACTCAGAGTTGTTCATCTCACAGCTAATAAACTCAAAATGCATTTTTAAATTCTTCCAAGGAAAAAAATCTGTTATCTGACCTCTTTTTCATTCCAGGGAATTCATCTAATGTTGGAGCAATCGTAGGAGTGGTCATTGCAGTCATTGTAGTTTTAGGCTTATTAGTAACTCTCCTGGTACTGCGGAATAATCAGGTAAAAAGACATTTTACACACAGTATTTAATTCCATCTTAATATTGTGTTTGTTGTTTGAAGTGATGATTTTTCATGGTTTGTAAAACATTCCTCAGGTTACAAAGAATGTGAGAAAACTTTCAAGAGTGAAACCAGAACATGATTAAATCTTATGTCTTAAAACACAGAGCAGCTCTCTGTGAACAGTGTGGAATCTAAAGGTCTAAACTGTTCTCTGCGTTCAGTCTAGTTTCTAGTTTGTTTTTTTTTATATGATTTAATAAATAATTAATAGATTATTACTAATTCATTTGAATTCAGGATTGAAATTATTTCACCACTATGCATAACTGATATGTTATGGTGGAAGCTGGTGCAGCTGGAATCACTGCAGTTTATTTAAATCTGTAGAAGTTGTGCTTCATGATGAATACACAGTATGTGATTGTTTTTATTGTCATTTAACAGAAATGCTTCTTTTCATGACTCACTGAAGCCAGTTTTCCTGTGAGGAAAGAAATGCCACGTGACACCAAACAATATTTACAAGGGAGTCTTAGGGTCACGTGAAGGTAAAATAATGTTTTATCAGTTTTTACACTAAAAGTGTCCCACAGAGTGCTGCGACTTTTGTCCAAACTTCTGCAGTATTAGAAAAAAACCTCAACAAGCAGACGAGTGAGGACTTTGATGCTGGGAAGGAAACAGAAAGAAGAGTCTGTCTCCTGAATTCAAACTGGGAGCTGGTTCCACTGGAGAAGATTCTGAAAGCTGGTATTGAAATGTTTTTTCATCTGTAATTATTTTTCCATGTAATTCTAAAAGCAGTATTAATATGTTCAGTTTAATGAGTACAGTTTACTTTCGATTTTTTAAATATTTTAAAAAACATTTTCAATGCCAACTTTGAATGCTCACATTGTTTCTGGAATCAAATTAGGAGCTGAAATAATTTTGTCTCTCATGTAAACTCAACAGGAACTTTCATAGATGGTAAACCTGCTTTAGATCTGTTTTTTGAAGTCATCTGTCTAACTCGTGATTTCAGTGTGAATGGTACCACAGTTTGAGCACTTTGCATGGATGTTTTTATGTATTAGACTCTTGTTTCTACTCTGGATTTAAACAGTAAAGACAAAGGCAGGGATAGATGAACTGGAACAGAGGCAGCTGCTATGTAAGTGACCAGTACAGTTGTGGCCAAAAGTTTTGAGAATGACACAAATATTCGTTTTCACAAAGTTTGACGCTAAACTGCTTTTAGATCTTTGTTGGCAGTTGTTTCTGTGATGTACTGAAATATAATTACAAGCACTTCATATGTTTCAAAGACTTTTATTGACAATTACATGACATTTATGCAAAGAGTCAGTATTTGCAGTGTTGGCCCTACTTTTTCAAGACCTCTGCAATTCGACTGGGCATGCTCTCAATCACCTTCTGGGCCAAATCCTGACTGATAGCAACCCATTCTGTCATAATCACTTCTTGGAGTTTGTCAGAATTCGTGGGTTTTTGTTTGTCCACCCGCCTCTTGAGGATTGACCACAAATTATCAATGGGATTAAGATTCCAGGCCATGGACCCAAAATTTCAACGTTTTGGTCTCCGAGCCACTTAGTTATCCCTTTTGCCTTATGGCACGGCGCTCCATCGTGCTGGAAAATAATTCCAATAATTCTTCACCAAACTGTTGTTGGATTGTTGGAAGAAGTTGCTGTTGGAGGCTGTTTTGGTACCATTCTTTATTCATGGCTGTGTTTATGGGCAAAATTGTGAGTGTGGGCTTACTCACAATTTTGCCCATAAACACTCCCTTGGATGAGAAGCAACCCCAGGCATGGATGGATGCTTGACTGTTGGCCTGACACAGGACTGATGGTAGCGCTCACCTTTTCTTCTCCGGACAAGCATTTTTCCAGATGCCCCAAACAATCGGAAACTGGCTTCATCCGAGAATATGACTTTGCCCCAGTCCTCAGGAGTCCATTCACCATACTTTCTGTAGAAGATCAATCTGCCCCTGATGGGTTTTTTTGGAGAGAACTGGCTTCTTTGCTGCCTTTCTTGACACCAGGCCGTCTTCCAACAGTCTTCGCCTCACTGTGCGTGCAGATGCGCTCACACCTGCCTGCTGCCATTCCTGAGCACGCTCTCCGATCATGCAGCTGAGTCCTCTTTAGGAGACGATCCTGGTGCTTGCTGGACTTTCTTGGACGCCCTCAAGCCTTCATATCAAGAATTGAACGTTTTTCCTTGAAGTTCTTGATGATCCTATAAATTGTTGATTTAGATGCAATCTTAGTAGCCACAATATTCTTGCCTGTGAAGCCATTTTTATGCAACGCAATGATGGCTGCATGCGTTTCTTTGCAGGTTAACAATGGAAGAACAATGATTTCAAGCATCACCCTCCATTTAACATGTCAGGTCTGCCATTCTAACCCAATCAGCCTGACATGATAATCTCCAGCCTTGTGCTCATCAACATTCTCACCTGAGTTAAGAAGACGATTACTGAAATGGTCTCAGCAGGTCCTTTAATGACAGCAATGAAGTGCAGTGGTAAGGGGTTTTTTTTGGGATTAAGTTCATTTTCATGGCAAAGAAGGACGATGCAATTCATCTGATCACTCTTCATAACATTCTGGAGTGTATGCAAATTGCTATTATAAAACTTAAGCAACAACTTTTCCAATTTCCAATATTTATGTAATTCTCACCACAACTGTATACTCTTGAAGGAATCACATCCTGACTCACCATTGATCACATCTGGACGTTCACTCGGAGAGACTCTGCTTCAGTTACAAATACACTGGGTGCCCCCATCAGCTCATTAAAGGGGGTACCCATGAAAACCATTCATGGTGTTTTCAAGAGAATTTAAATATTTTAGTCAGCTTTCTACAGTTTCACATTTCAGTTATTTCTTATGAAATATGTCTGTTTAATGTGAGGTAGACGTGGACACTGACTTTGTTGCTCCTTGGCTGTTATGGTACAGTGCAGCTTTTTGAGTTTATTATCTAACACCTAATGAAAACACTTATTCAAAAAATATTTTTGTTTATAATTATTTTTATTATATTTTGTTGTGTGTATATATATATTTTTGCCAAATACAGTATGTTTCACACTTTCAGGTCTGGTCTCTGTTGTTGATTATGTTCTATAGATTTAAATAGCTTAGACTTTTTATTTTTTGTATCACCACCTGGTAAATCAGTCCAACTGTAATCCAAGTGTGATTTTGGAGGAAAGACAGACAGTGTTTTTGTTTCTCAAATCAAATCACTTTTATTGTCACATCACATGTGCAGGTACACTGGTACATTACATGCGAGTGAAATTCTTGTGTGCGAGCTTCACAAGCAACAGAGTTGTGCAAAATACAATAAAATAAAACGAGAAAAATATAAGGATGGCTAAATCTTTTCCTTGGATAAAGCTCGATGTCAAGCAAACAACTACGGGATACAACTGAAATACTTATTCACAACATCTTAATTATATACGTAAAATAAGACAACCGAAACATGTCGAACCCCAGAAGCAAAACCTGAGATACAGATGAAAGGCTGCTGAACACGGATGCACAGCAGACGAGGAGGAGCTCGGTGGATAGATTCATGTTTATATAACTGCTCGATCATATATTACGTCAGAAGTAGGACTTCACTTTCCAAGGATCAGGTCTCCAGAGGAAACGCCTCACTCCAGCTGACAGAGGTGAACATTCAGGATGAGGGGAGATATCAGTGCCACACCAGCACCATCAGTGAAATGTTCATCATCCTGAATGTGGACGGTAACAAAACTCTTTTTAAAAAGAGAGGAAAGACTAAAGCTGCCACGTTTACAGCCTACGCAAGAAATTGAACCACAAACATCTTGAACCCGTATTATTAACTAAATAATTATAATAGTCTGAGTTGTTACTACAATACCTAATCAGTGATGTGGTTATTCAGCATTGTCATTCCCAAATCATATGACCTCTGACCTTTGACTCATAGTTGTTAAAGTGTGTCAGAGGAATTCAGCTGAGAGCCAAAGGGACTTTCTGAGGCCTGTCTGTGACACCAGGACTGATCCAGAGTCATTTTTATAACACTTCAAATACGTAAAGATTACATGACATGTTACATCATTAATCATTATCTGTATTTAGAAATGCTTTGTCAAAACACTAACACAAATGCTATATTTTACTGTGGTCTGAGATTCAGATTCAATTTTCAGAAAAGGAAAATTGTGACATGAAAATCTCTTTCGGACTTCTTTAGAAATATATTTTTCTTTTGGTTTTTTTAATTCTTAGGGGTTTTTTTTTTCAGCACCAGTCCGTAAAGTTAATCTCCAAAGAGTAGGACAAAGGATCACCTGCAGCTCAGACGGGATCTACCCTCAACCTGAGCCCACCTGGTCCACCAGTCCTTCATCCAGCATCACCAACAACAACACAACAGCCCAATAGACTGAGCAGCAGCTTTACAGCATCAGCAGTTCTCTGATACTTCCAAACAGTGACATGGATCTATATTACATCTGTGCAGTCAGCACTGGCAGAAACAGGAAGAGAGCAACCTTCAGAAAAAGAGATTATCCATCCATCCATCCAGTGGAACATTTTCATCAGATCTTTACAGGAGATTCGATCTGAACTCTGTGGAGCCTGATCTCAAGGGTTTTAAGTCTGACACTGAAACCACAGGAACTTTCTGTCTCTTCAGGTTCACTGTGATCCAGTGATGGGAGTGATTTCAGCCCTGAGTGATCACGCTGATGTTTGCACAGAGCAGACAATGAGGTGAATGTTTGGGCACATTGGTAACAGTGAAACAGTTTATTAGTAACGTGGGATCGTTTGTGTTTGGAGTATGAACTGAGATTCCTGAAGCTCTTGTCACACTGGTCACAGCTGTAGTTTCCTTCCATGTGTGCATGTTCATGATAGATACGACTACCGGGATGTGAGAAGCTTTTTTCACAGTGTCTGCACTTGTATGGTTTCTCTCCTGTGTGGACTCGTTTGTGTCTTTTAAGGGTGACTGCGGTGATGAAAGATGACCCACACTGATCACAGAGGTGCTTTTTAACCCCGCTGTGAATCAGTTCATGTTGTTTTAAGTAACTTGATGTGGGGAAGCTTCTCCCACATTCTTTGCAGTATTTCAGTTTGTCTCCAGTGTGTCTACGTTGATGTATTTTTAGGTCAGCTTGCCAACTGAAAGTTTTTCCACAAAAGTCACAATGAAAGTCTTTCCCACCACCACAGTGATGACAGGGTTGAGAACTGGATCCATCTGTGTCGTTCTGCTTCTAAACAAAGACACAAAGACAGTGTAAGTCAGTCCTTCAACATTTTTTTCCTGAACGTCGCCTGAAGGAAAGAGCATCTCTGCAGACGTCCAATTACATTTTACTGTTTCAGTTAACACAGATAAAAATATAAATACATACCTCACAGTAACTGCACTTGTAGAGTCTCTTTCTGGTGTGGATCTGTTGGTGTCGTCTTAGGGAATGTGGAGATTGAAAAGTCTTCTCACACAGGTCACATTTATAAGGTCTCTCCTCAGTGTGGGAAAACATGTGTTGTTGTAACTGTGCGTCTGTTATAAACTGTTTGCCACACTGATCACAGCAGTACACATCATGTCCGGTGTGAATGCGTAGGTGTCTATTTCGATTCCGTATATGGCTGAAAGTTTTGCCACAGATGTCACAGCTGTATGCCTTAATTCCAGAGTGGGTAACTAGATGACTCTGTAAGCTGCTACTGTGAGTAAAAGCTCTGCCACACTGATCACAGCTGTACGCTTTAACTCCACTGTGGATGAGTTGGTGTGTTTTTAGGTAACCCTTCAAGGAAAAAGACTTTCCACACAAGTCACAGCTGAACGGTCTCTCTCCAGTGTGGATGACCTGATGCTGTTTTAGATTACCCTTCTCAGTAAACTCCTTCCCACACTCGTCACAGCTGTATGTTTTGTCCCTCTTTCTTCTGTGAGGTTTGTCGGCCTCCTGAGAGCGCTGACTTCTCGCTCCATGTTGGTCCTGCAGTGACAGAGATACAAACAGAGGCAGTGAGTGAAATGCAGTCGTGGAAAAAAAACTCAACCTTCAAACTCCCTCCATTAACACTAGTTTTAAACCTGAAGGTGGAGTGTGGCACCAAACACCTTAAAGGTCTCTTATCCCCACCTACTGGTAGTTCTAGCACATTACATCCAACCTGCTGTTAAAAAGAATTAATGACTGTTCAAACGTTTCACTGTAGAAAACATTGGATTCATTTTTCATTAATGGCAATTAAATGACCTTCATTTTCAATCTATATTATGGCATTTCGTTTTTCATGAGCAAAAAAAAACATACACACTTAATGTGTTTACTGCCTGATATTGGGCTACCGTTGTGGTACTTTGAATGAGTTTTTTGCAGTGATGAACCAATATTAAGTCTATTTATACAGCAATGATAGCAATAATATTATTAGTAGTAATAATAAAATTCCCCAGCATGTATTTTATCCTGTCTTCCTTTTTTCGCCCCAACCGCTCTCTGCAGATGGCCCCGCCTCTCTGTGAGCCTCATTCTGCTGGAGGTTTCTTCCTGTAAAAAGGGAGTTTTTCCTTCCCACTGTCACCAACGTGCTTACTCAAAGAGGGTCATATGATTGATGGGTTTTCTCTGTATGTATTATTGTAGGATCCACATTACAATAAAAAGCACCTTGAGGTGACTGTTATTTTGATTTGGTGCTGTATAAGTAACACTGAATTGAATTGAAAATGTAATTAATACTACTAATAATAATAATAAAGAATAACAATTGCTTGTGACTTCTTAATGTTTGTAAACACCATTTAAAAATACATAATAAAATGCAACACAGTCATATAACAGGTTGGGAGGATGAGAGTTTTAGACGTGACTGATTATTTGGTGAAACTGTGATATTTTCCTCACCTTCTGTGTTGAGCTCATTGTTTCCTCTGTAGTGACTCAGCTGAGTCCAGATGGCTGAAAATGTTCCTCTGCTGCTCCGTCAGACTCTTCTCCTCCTGCTGATCAGCTGGGACACAAAACAGATCTTTGTTAGGCTCCACACTGCACTGAAGAGTCAAAGTGTCTCATATGTTCATCTGACAACACAAAGTACAAATTTCACTCTGATTGCTTGTAGAAATCTTGTGAGACGTGTTGTGCTGCAAAGTGAGGAAACTCTCTCACTCACTTATACTTCAGGAGGAACTTTGTGACATTGGCTCTAATATTCTAAGCAGCCCTTTACTATGACTGGGCCAGAAAGTCCTATTTGAAGGTTTGGGAGAAGGACCATGTTAAAGGTGGATTGGGGTTTATACACTTTGTTATGATACAGGTAAGGCTGTAAGAGCCTGAGAAGGTGTCCTGAATAAACCTCTAAAACCAGTTTTCAGCTAACGACTCTGCTTCAGTCTGGAAAACAGCAACTACAAGTTTAAAGACTCCATCAACAATTCACACCCAGCAACAGCCTGAACAGCTCCTCCTGTGGTTTCCACAAACAGGGACAGACCTGTTACTCCCCCACCCCACACTTTCAACTCCTTCAGCCCCCCAGTCCCACCCCCCACCCCAACCATTCATAATAACAGAGACCCACACCTGATCACCACTTCACAAGTCTCTCCAGCCCCCATGGTGCCGCTCTCCAAACTCCACCATTCCCCAAACTTTGATTCTGTTCATCTGGACGTAGCTTTTTGTGGGAGAAACGTTTCGTCACTCATCCAAGTGACTTCTTCAGTTTCAGCTGACTGCAGCTTTCCCCAATCTTCAACAGTGCATTTACATAATGACTGAAACTAGAACCACTGAAGGAACAATGGGCTGGGAGGTCAGTTATTGAGCATTAATATGCAAATCCTCATGATCATTGATCAACAACCTCTGATCACTTGCAGCGACTCCCCAACTCTCTCTGAATGGTACTCATGGCCATTGATCAGCGGTCTTTGATTAATGAGCTTTGATCAGTGGTTTCAGTGCTTTCCTTCCTGCTTTGACTGCAGCTGTGTTTGACACAGGAAGACATTTTTACATTCTTCACGATTATACTTTATTCTTTTTGGGGGAAGTGCAGCTTTAAACCTTCACATGATTCAAGTCAACCCAACAAATCAATCTGAACGATCACAAGTGGGAAAAACTTCTGTAGATAAAATAAAATAAAAATTCAATCCACAACGTGATTAAAAACATGATTCTCCCAAATCACCAAGAGCTGCACATTAACCACCACAATATATTTTATTCTCTGTGCTTTCAAATATGAACACTGTTTACTTTCATCTCTGTTTCATTAGTTTTTGTTAACATCTTCCTGTGCATCACTTTACAGCAGCCACACTCATTAAAATGAGACTTTGTAGGAGTTCACTTCCTCTCATGTGTTCATCCACAGCAGCTGGACAATAAAGTTTATTGTGACCCTGATACTGCAGCAGATCGCTCTCATCCATTTCCTGTTATCAATTCAAATAGAAATGAGGCTGTAGAGGTTTGGTGCAGGCAGAAAAACAGCTGCAGGGACAATGAAAAGACTTTTCTGCTCCAACTTCTCCCAGCATGCTGAGCTAATGATTAGTTGGTGTTTTTCTCCAAACACTCTCTCACTCTTCTCTCAACGTGTTCACAATAAACTGTGAACAGACACCAAGGAGAGCAGCAGAAGACCTCATTCAGGAGCTAAACTCAACATGAACTGAACTCACAGTAAAGTTAGCTCGGTGCTTACCTTTAGATGAGCCCACAAACCGAGAGAAACTCCGCGATGAAGCTGGAACTCTTTGCAAACACAGGAAACAGATCAGGGAGCAGAGACCCACGTGGTTCACGCTGATCTCAGCTACGATCCAGGAGACAAGGGTGTGCAGATCGATGCAGATATCGATCCAAGCGTTGGTGCTACTTTATTCTCTTTGAATGAAAAAGCAGCTCTCTGTGCAAACGCCTCCTCTCGTGGAGCATTCTTACTTTGTTCTGCCCCCTCACCCTAACCCTAAAGATTCTGAGAATCCTCTCAGAGAGCTCCTAACTTAACCTAAAAATTCCTTGCCGGGAGTTTTAGCTTAGAAGTGATTCCAGAACATTTTCAGTGAACTCTGAGCAAGGAATGGATGGGAAATCCTATCTTAGTGAGGAGGTGTGGTTGACCCCATTGCTAGGTATGAGTCATCATTTCAAAAGCCGTGATTGGTTGATCCTACAAGTTTGATGGAAATGAGCTTTTGGTGATAATGAGCAAAGGACGTACCCTCAAATCAATAAACATAATTATACACTCTAATCTTATGCTGACTGTAATTGTAAATAATATTTCACATTCAAGAAAATATCTGGAAAATGAATAGTAAGCTGTAGGGGTTATAGCCTAACATTAGAATCTAAAATATGTGAAAACTTAAACTCATTACACCCTGTTCAAATAATGATTCGTGTCCTATTTGCTCATATTAATATCCTAGCTGGCATATTTTGTACTTTCACTCCCATATGGACCCCATTGAAAACAAGATGGCCTATCTTAAGGGGCTGTAGAAATCACAACGTTACAAGTCCAGTGTGGTCTTAACAAGGGTAACACGGCTCAGCTTTTATCAATGTCTGTGATTGCTGGCTGGTCTATTTATAAAGGCTTGTTAACAAATATCCTACAAACACAGAAAATGGAGAAAAAAAAGGACTCACAAGTCGAACTGGACTGAGGAGCAAGGTTTGTTGCTGGCCCAGTTGGTGAACGAACATAAAGGTATGTTACGGGGAAAATTTGGCCCAACTGTCACTAGCCAAGGCAAGAGGCACGCCTGGGACACAATATCAGGATAGCCCGGGGGATCAAACACCATTCCCATCCGCAGCACCTGCTCCGTCAGCCTCCGTCTCCTGCAGGGAGCAGGAGAGCAGATTGCAACTCACAATTGATGTGTTTGAACAACAAAAAAAAAGTCCTTTCCCTTCAGGAGGAGTACTACCGCCTTAAAATTGAACACCTAAAAAAAAAAAAAACATTTACAGATTGTGTTCTGTGTCTTGCATTTAACAATTGCAGGTGATGTGCAGTAAAACTGTGGTAGTTCTTAATACCATCACAAGTTCTCAAAAGACATGGGGCTACAGCTTGCCTGAAATGTAAATTTGTGAAGTTTGCCCTGTAAGGCAGTCCACTCTGGGCTAGGTTCCCCTGTGGAATGTAAATATCTTCTTCACCACCATCCTCATCGTTGTCTTCATCCTCATCCTCATCTCCATCCTCCAGAGGTTCTGCAATCTGTCTAACCTTGCTAATATTGTGTAATATTGCACAGGCTATGATGACTTTGCTGACTTTTTCGGGCCTCAGCCGCACCTCTCCTTGGAGAACATGAAAGCGCCTCTTAAGCTGGCCTATGCCACGCTCCACCACCGTTCTTGTTGTCTTGTGGGCCCTACAATAGAATACAGAGACCTTTAATTATTTGATGGAAATATTGCACTACTTGGATGCTCTAACATATTGCTTGCATTTCATTTCCATGATTTTTGTATTGTTTGGCTTACCTGTTATAGTTTAGTTGGGGCCCTTGGCGTGGCTGGAGGTAAGGTGTAAGGAGCCATGGTTTGCATGGGTAGCCACTGTCCCCTAACAAGTGGCAATTAGCTGGCACATAGCGTCTCTCAAAAAGCTGTCTGATGCCACTCTCGGAGAGCATTCTCGCATTATGTGTGGAGCCTGACCATTTAGCCACAATGTCCAAAATCTTACAGGCCGCATTGACGACTATTTGCACATTGATGCTGTGGAAATTCCTCCTGTTAACAAAGACAGCCTCGTCCTCTGATGGCGCAATTATTCTCACATGTGTTCCATGAATTACACCCACAACGCCAGGGAATCCTGCAATGTCCATAAATGCCCTTTTATGTGTGTGTAAAGTGCGGGCATCCAGCGGGAATGAAATAAATTGTGTCACAATATTAGGTTGTGACAAAGCTGTCAGTGTTTGGGTGATGACTCTGCTGACAGAGGATTGGGACAGACCCAAGTCATCACTGCTGCATTGTTGCATTTTCCCGGTTGCCAAATACCTCAGTGTTGTGATTACTTTCGTCTCCGGTGTAATAGCGTTGTGGCGTCGAGTTGGTGAAGTAATTGCATCTCTAGGGAGATCCACCACAAACATGATTCCTGCACGATCCAATCTGTAGCGTCTCAATAATTCCCTGTCATGCAGTGTTTGCAGGACATCACTCCTGCCTCTTCTGTTGGCCATTTTGTGCAGCTGCTTAGGGGAATTCCTACGCCACTAAAAGTCCTCTTCTTTTCTCTTAGCAGATCTCGCCTTAGGAGCCCTTTTAAGCGCTAGGAATCTTGAGGAATAGCTTTTATATTAACTGGGATTGTCGTGTCACTTTTAGGGGAAATTCTAAGAAAACATCATGATTCTGAGAATTTTCTTAGAATTTGGCCGCTAGGAGCCACTTTTTACACAAAGATTCTTTAGGGATACGGGACTGATCCAGAGTCATTTTTATAACACTTCAAATACATAAAGAATACATGACATGTTACATCATTAATCATTATCTGTATTTAGAAATGCTTTGTCAAAACACTAAGACAAATGTTATATTTTACTGTGGTCTGAGATTCAGATTCAATTTTCAGAAAAGGAAAATTGTGACATGAAAATCTCTGACTTCTTTAGAAATATATTTTTCTTTTGGTTTTTTTAATTCTTAGGTGTTTTTTTTTTTCAGCACCAGTCCGTAAAGTTAATCTCCAAAGAGTAGGACAAAGGATCACCTGCAGCTCAGACGGGATCTACCCTCAACCTAAGCCCACCTGGTCCACCAGTCCTTCATCCAGCATCACCACCAACAACACAACAGCCCAATAGACTGAGCAGCAGCTTTACAGCATCAGCAGTTCTCTGATACTTCCAAACAGTGACATGGATCTATATTACATCTGTGCAGTCAGCACTGGCAGAAACAGGAAGAGGGCAACCTTCAGAAAAAGAGATTATACATCCATCCATCCATCCAGTGGAACATTTTCATCAGATCTTTACAGGAGATTCGATCTGAACTCGGTGGAGCCTGATCTCAAGGGTTTTAAGTCTGACACTGAAACCAGAGGATCTTTCTGTCTCTGCAGATTCACTGTGATGGGAGTGATTTCAGCCCTGAGTGATCACGCTGATGTTTGCACAGAGCAGACAATGAGGTGAATGTTTGGGCACATTGGTAACAGTGAAACAGTTTATTAGTAACGTGGGATCGTTTGTGTTTGGAGTATGAACTGAGATTCCTGAAGCTCTTGTCACACTGGTCACAGCTGTAGTTTCCTTCCATGTGTGCACGTTCATGATAGATACGACTACCTGGATGTGAGAAGCTTTTGTCACAGTGTCTGCACTTGTATGGTTTCTCTCTTGTGTGGACTCGTTTGTGTGTTTTAAGGGTGACTGCAGTGATGAAGGATGACCCACACTGATCACAGAGGTGCTTTTTAACCCCACTGTGAATCAGTTCATGTTGTTTTAAGTAACTTGATGTGGGGAAGCTTCTCCCACATTCTTTGCAGTATTTCAGTTTGTCTCCAGTGTGTCTACGTTGATGTCTTTTTAGGGAGTTTTGCTGACTGAAAGTTTTTCCACAAAGGCCACAACGAAAGTCTTTCCCACCACCACAGTGATGACAGGGTTGAGAACTGGATCCATCTGTGTCGCTCTGCTTCTAAACAAAGACACAAAGACAGTGTAAGTCAGTCCTTCAACACTTTTATCCTGAACGTCGCCTGAAGGAAAGAGCATCTCTGCAGACGTCCAATTACATTTTACTGTTTCAGTTAACACAGATAATAATATAAATACATACCTCACAGTAACTGCACTTGTAGAGTCTCTTTCTGGTGTGGATCTGTTGGTGTTCTCTCAGGTAATGTGGAGATTTAAAAGTCTTCTCACACAGGTCACATTGATATGGTCGTCCCTCAGTGTGGCTAAACATGTGTTGTTGTAACTGTGCGTCTGTTGTAAACTGTTTGCCACACTGATCACAGCAGTACACATCATGTCCGGTGTGAATGCGTAGGTGTGTATTTCGATTCTGTGTATGGCTGAAAGTTTTGCCACAGATGTCACAGCTGTATGCCTTAATTCCAGAGTGGGTAACTAGATGACTCTGTAAGTTGCTAGTGCGAGTAAAAGCTCTGCCACACTCAAATCAAATCAAATCACTTTTATTGTCACATCACATGTGCAGGTACATTGGCACAGCACATGTGAGTGAAATTCTTGTGTGCGAGCTTCACAAGCAACAGAGTTGTGCAAAATACAATAATGTAAACAAGCAAAATACAAGAATGGCTACATCTGAAACTAATAAATATATGTACAATATATAATAGTATATGCATTTCTGGATGTGTATACTAAATATTTTTCTACGTGTGTGTGTGTGTGTGTGTGTGTGTGTGTGTGTGTGTGTACACATATTTTACAAATTAAATAGAGTAAACAATGAATAGAATATATAAAAATATACAGAGTTGAGACATGTGCAAAACAGTGGCATTACTGTACAGTATGGAGTGCATAATGTTGAAGTTCCAGTAGTGAAGCTGAGGTGTCTATGACGTGTTCAGCAGTCTGATGGCCTGATGGAAAAAGCTGTCTCTCAGTCTGCTGGTACGGGACCGGATGCTGCAGAACCTCCTTCCTGATGGAAGCAGTCTGAACAGTTTATGGCTGGGGTGACTGGAGTCCTTGATGATCCTCCCCGCTTTCCTTTTTTTTTTTTTTTTTTTTCTAAATGACATCAGAAACAGCAGTATGCGACATTACGTGATGGCAGAGCTTCAGTTCATCCTTTGTCATTTTTTTTTTTTTTTTTTAAATAAATAGGACAGGGGGAATGAATGAGAGAGAGAGGGGGAGAGAAAGAAAGAAAACCAAAGGGGAGAAGAGACGGTGAGAAGGGGGGGGAAGAGAGAGAAAAAAAAAAAACAAACTCCTGGGTCACCTGTATGGAGAAAAAAAAAAAAACAAACAAACAAAAACAAACAGAGGAGACAGCAAACAACAAAGAGCAACATAATAATAGAGAAAACAAAGCACCATCACAATAAACTAGCTAGTCATAGATATCAGTATTTACTAAGTAATAAACGATATTGTGCAGCACGCAAGATAGACAGGGCACAGTGTGCTTTGAGGCAGCAGCCAAGAAAGCTTTAGTCCGCGTCTGTGAATACCCATGTGTGCATACCTGTGTGGATCAGCATGCTTGCATTCCAAAGGTTTCTCCATGTAATGATCTGCTAGGGAGTGTGGGGGGGCCACAGCCCCGTCCTCCAGGGTGTGAAGCGGGTATGGAGGAGATCAAAACTCCAGACATCCAGAGGCCCCCAGAACACAAGAGACCATGGAAGACCAACAGAGGGGCAGCCGCGCCACTGTCCCAGTAAGAGCTGAGGAGAGTCCCAGATGAGGGCTCGCCCAGCAGCCGCGGAGCAGAAGTCAGGGGGAGTTGCAGTGACGCGCCCGTGAGCTCCGCCGGCCCCCAGCTGCGCCTGAGTGACCGAGCCCTAGGCCGAGAGGCCGGGGGCACCCCACCTCCAAAGGGGCCCGAGCGAGCCCCAGGCCCCGACAAGCGGCCGCCAAGGAGTGAGCCGGTGTGTACCCGGACGCCCACCCCCAGACACAAAGAACCACCAACACACCGACACCTGAGGGAGTCCGCCACCGGCAGGGGAAGTGGTGGTGGGTGGAGATAGGCCTCCAAACCTTGGAGGGCCTGAGGTGTCCCCAGAGAGGTGGCGTCTGATACCCAACCTGACATATAGACACAGACATACAGGCACACACAGACACAAACATCCATTCCCACCCTCATGCTCTCATATGCACTCACTCCACACTCAACCAACGTGGAGACAGACATAAAGAGACGCTGTACACACAATCACACTCCCCAAGCGTACTCTACAAACCGGGTCTAGGTACCCTTGCCCCTGGAGGGGGGAATTGCACCCAGACCCAGGTGGTGTTACCCTTTTCCCTGCGGTGGGAAAAGGCACCCAGGCACCGCTTCCTGTAGATGTCTTGGAGGGAGGGAAGCTCACCTCCAATTATCCGTTCAGAGCACCATTCTACAGAATGGTAAAGCGTACAGCTGATCACAGCTGTACGCTTTAACTCCACTGTGGATGAGTTGGTGTCTTTTTAGAGCATCCTTCCAGAAAAAAGACTTTCCACACAAGTCACAGCTGAACGGTCTCTCTCCAGTGTGGATGACCTGATGCTGTTTTAGATTACCCTTCTCAGTAAACTTCTTCCCACACTCGTCACAGCTGTATGTTTTCTCTCCCTTTCTTCTGTGAGGTTTGTCGGCCTCCTGAGAGCGCTGACTTCTCGCTCCATGTTGGTCCTGCAGTGACAGAGATACAAACAGAGGCAGTGAGTGAAATGCAGTCGTGGAACAAACTCAACCTTCAAACTCCCTCCATTAACACTAGTTTTAAACCTGAAGGTGGAGTGTGGCACCAAACACCTTGAAGGTCTCTTATCCCCACCTGCTGGTAGTTCTAACACATTACATCCAACCTGCTGTTAAAAATAATTCATGACTGTTCAAACACTAAAATCATGCCCATCCCTGCTGCTGTACACAAACATTAAGATTAGCATGCTAACACACTCAGAAAAGTAATAAATGTTTACCAGGTCTATACTTTTTTTTATATTTCACGTTGCTGTTTTCTATTAGATATTTTTATACTGGTGCAACGAATCAAAAATAATTCATGACTGTTCAAACGTTTCACTGTAGAAAACATTGGATAAATTTTTGATTAAAGGCGATTAAATGTCATTCATTTTCAATCTATATTAATAGCATTTCAATTTGTATGAGCAAAAAAAACTAAAAAAAGGGGAAAATATACAGACTTAATGTGTTTACTGCCTGATACCGGGCTACCGTTGTGGTGCTTTGAACGTGTTTTTGCAGTGATGAACCAATATTAAGTCTGGTCGAACGACAATAATACCAATAATAATAATAATATTATTATTAATAGTAATCAGAATAATAAAAACAACAACAACAATAATAATAATGTACTTCCACAGCATGTCTTTTATCCCAACCACTCTCTGCAGATGGCCCCGCCCCTCTGTGAGCCTCCTTCTGCTGGAGGTTTCTTCCTGTTAAAAGGGAGTTTTTCCTTCCCACTGTCGCCAAAGTGCTTGCTCAAAGAGGGTCATATAATTGTTGGGTTTTTCTCTGTATGTATTAATGTAGGATCCACATTACAATAAAAAGCACCTTGAGGCGACTGTTGTTTTGATTTGGTGCTGTATAAGTAACACTGAATTGAAAATGTAATTAATACTACTACTAATAATAAAGAATAACAATTGCTTGTGACTTCTTAATGTTTGTAAACACCATTTAAAAATACATAATAAAATGCAACACAGTCATATAACAGGTTGGGAGGATGAGAGTTTTAGACGTGACTGATTATTTGGTGAAACTGTGATACTTTCCTCACCTCCTGTGTTGAGCTCATTGTTTCCTCTGTAGTGACTCAGCTGAGTCCAGATGGCTGAAAATGTTCCTCTGCTGCTCCGTCAGACTCTTCTCCTCCTGCTGATCAGCTGGGACACAAAACAGATCTTTGTTAGGCTCCACACTGCACTGAAGAGTCAAAGTGTCTCATATGTTCATCTGACAACACAAAGTACAAATTTCACTCTGATTGCTTGTAGAAATCTTGTGAGACGTGTTGTGCTGCAAAGTGAGGAAACTCTCTCACTCACTTATACTTCAGGAGGAACTTTGTGACATTGGCTCTAATATTCTAAGCAGCCCTTTACTATGACTGGGCCAGAAAGTCCTATTTGAAGGTTTGGGAGAAGGACCATGTTAAAGGTGGATTGGGGTTTATACACTTTGTTATGATACAGGTAAGGCTGTAAGAGCCTGAGAAGGTGTCCTGAATAAACCTCTAAAACCAGTTTTCAGCTAACGACTCTGCTTCAGTCTGGAAAACAGCAACTACAAGTTTAAAGACTCCATCAACAATTCACACCCAGCAACAGCCTGAACAGCTCCTCCTGTGGTTTCCACAAACAGGGACAGACCTGTTACTCCCCCACCCCACACTTTCAACTCCTTCAGCCCCCCAGTCCCACCACCTCCACCATTCCCCAAACTTTGATTCTGTTCATCTGGACGTAGCTTTTGCAGTAGGAGAAACATTTCGTGACTCATCCAAGTGACTTCTTCAGTTTCAGCCGACTGCAGGTTTCCCCAATCTTCAACAGTGCATTTGCATAATGACTGAAACTAGAACCACTGAAGGAACAATGGGCTGGGAGGTCAGTTATTGAGCATTAATATGCAAATTCTCATGATCATTGATCAACAACCACTGATCGCTTGCAGCGACTCCCCAACTCTCTCTGAATGGTACTCATGGCCATTGATCAGCGGTCTTTGATTAATGAGCTTTGATCAGTGGTTTCAGTGCTTTCCTTCCTGCTTTGACTGCAGCTGTGTTTGACACAGGAAGACATTTTTACATTCTTCACGATTATACTTTATTCTTTTTGGGGGAAGTGCAGCTTTAAACCTTCACATGATTCAAGTCAACCCAACAAATCAATCTGAACGATTACAGGTGGGACAAACTTCTGTAGATAAAATAAAACCCAACATTCAATCCACAACATGATTAAAAACACGACTTCACCAAATCACGAAGAGCTGCACATTAACCACCACAATATATTTTATTCTCGGTGCTTTCAAATATGAACACTGTTTACTTTCATCTCTGTTTCATTAGTTTTTGTTAACATCTTCCTGTGCATCACTTTACAGCAGCCAGACTCATTAAAATGAGACTTTGTAGGAGTTCACTTCCTCTCATGTGTTCATCCACAGCAGCTGGACAATAAAGTTTATTGTGACCCTGATACTGCAGCAGATCGCTCTCATCCATTTCCTGTTATCACTTCAAATAGAAATGAGGCTGTAGAGGTTTGGTGCAGGCAGAAAAACAGCTGCAGGGACAGTGGCGCGGCTGCCCCTCTGTTGGTCTTCCTTGGTCTCTTGTGTTCTGGGGGCCTCTGGATGTCTGGAGTTTTGATCTCCTCCATACCTGCTTCATGCCCTGGAGGACGGGGCTGTGGCCCCCCCACACCCTCTAGCAGATCATTACATGAAGGAACCTTTTAAAAAAAACAAGCGCGTCCATGCTCACAGGTGTACACACGGGTGATCACACCCACAAACTACACCCTTTTTGGCTCCTACCTCAAAGCACTCTGTGTTCTGTTGATCTTATGTGCTGCACAATAATGTTTAATATTTAGTATTTACTGTCATATTCCCATATATCATTGTGATGTTGTTTATTCTATTACTCTTGTTCTCTTCTGCTTGTTTTCTTTTTTCTTTCTCAGCAGGTGATCCAGGTGATTGATATATGCATTTTTTATTTCTTTTTTTTTTTCTGCTCATACTGTTGGTTTTTGTTTTTTGCCCTTCTCCCCCGTCCCTCTTCTCAGCTGTTTCTCTTTCCCTCTTTCTTTCTCCCCTTCTTTCCCCCAGTCAAGTCTGTCCTGTATTCAGTAAATGAAAATAAAATAAACAATAAAAGGTGAATCAAATGGACCATTACGGCAAGGCTGGGATTAGAGCTGGGCGATATATCGAGTTTTTAAAAAATATCGATATATTTTTATACGAGATATAAGATGTGACAATATCCTTTATATCGATATAGTCTATGTTACGTTATAATTATACTTGTGGAGCCGCAAGTTTGCCTCTCTTTCGTCCACTTTCGTCTTTACGCAACGTTACTCGGCCTCACCTCTCCTTCACTGAACACAACTCCCCCTCCTCCCCCATCGCTTCACCTGCAGGAAGCGACAAGATGGACACGGCAAATCTCCGTTAACAAGTTACTGCGCATCGCCCCGTGCGTGGGGCTGGACAGCGTCAACGTGTTAGCTAGCTAACCATGCTAACGAGCTAACCACGCTAACGCCATGCAGCCCAGAGGTGCTGCACGGACTAAAATCCTTTCGTTTTCTCAAAAGTTGACAGCGCGCCTTATGTATGAATTCTGGTTGTGCTTGATGGCTGCGAACCGATTTTATGTGGAACACGGCGCTCAGCAATCTGTCAAAAAATGTTTTAGTACGACTTTAGTAAGCTACGGAGCTGCACTGCTTGATGGATTGTCGGAGCATTACGGCTGAGCCTCGCGGAGTGATACGTACTGTGCTTCAATGTAATATTACCCTACTGTGTATAAGGACCATAAATGGCACCTGTTAAGAGACGTGGTTGCGAAGCGGATTGCAAACTCCAGGCTGTCAGTCACGCAGTAGAAGTTGGGAAGAGAGCAGCTGTGAAATCTGTCTTTGTTATTGTGCTCAGCGTCTTTTAGTTTACATTTTGACTGCACAATTGTGAGCTTTTTGTTATGCACAAAAACAACATTGTTTTCTTTTATTTATGGAGCATTGTTATTTAATAAATGTTCATAATTTATTTTTGAGTAAATTTTATGTACATCTGCTCTATGTTAATAAAAGTGCCCGTGTGACATCTGGGACACAGCTTTGACTAAGAACTCTCTTTTTGTTCTTATTTTATGGCTTTAAAAAATATATCGAGATATATATCTTATATCGCCATCCAGCTAAAAAATATCGAGATATGAATTTTGGGTCATATCGCCCAGCCCTAGCTGGGATGGTCAATTTGGTAAAGCAAATCCGCTGGGCATTGTAATGTTCTTATTCCTCTATGAATAAAACATCAAGAATTGCTCCTGCTGCTAGCTTCAGCTAGCTGTTTATTATTCTTTCTACCACGATCACTTTCTTCTTCTATTCTGTATATCTCATTGATTACAGAGCGCCCCCTGTGGGTAGCTTCAACAATAGCAACTATCATTACATCCCCTTTCCAAACAGGTTGGTGTTATACTAACCACAATTCCAAAGAGAACTGTTACTCTGTAACATCTGAACATTCTTGTCTAACATTCAACATGTTATAAATTGTGCAACAAGCTACATTCAGTAGTATTCTTTTTTTTTTTTTATAACCAAAAATTGTAGCACAAGTCAAACAAAATAAATCCAAATGTATACCTTACATCTTCCAGAATGAACCAAATGAATCCCATACAGCCCTCAAGCACATTAGAACTCTTCACCTTTGACAGCTTGAACAGTCAATAACACATAACTCAGCAGGTATCAATTAAGTGTGAACAATTACTATTCTAAATGAATTATTATCCGTTGTTTACTTGTGATTTATTATTATTATTTTTTAACAATTCTTTACCACAACAGTTCACACTTGTTCTATGAGCCTCTCTGTAGGTTTCTTAGGTCTGGTAGACCTTCTCAGTATCTCAGACATTGGGGAAGGTGAAGGAGGCTCACTGTGGTGCTCAACAGGGTTAGCACCTCGTTGTTCAGTTCCAGTCTCTGTGTCCTGATGTTTAACATCCTGTGTCTTTAACAGACTTCTCCGGTTTCTTCTTAACACGTGTCCATTCTCTGTCTGAACAGCAAACGATCTGGGCCCTACTTCGCTGAGAACTGTTGCTTTTTTGTCCCAGAAATCTGGACCTGCAATCCTCACAACATCTCTTTCCTGAAGCGGTTCCAGACGCCTTGCAGTTTTGTCATAGTTCCCTTTCTGTCTGTGCTTGAGTTTCATTCTTTTGTCGGTCAGCTTGTTGTCATGTGCATTGTCATTTTCCTTGGAAATGTGTGGAAGTGTGGTGCGGAGCTTGCGATGCATGAGTAGCTCAGCAGGTGATGCCCCACACTCCAGTGATGAAGCTCTGTAGCTTAGCAGAGCCAGGTAAGGGTCGGTCTTACTGTCTCTTGCTTTTTTGAACAATCTCTTTACTATTTGGACTCCTTTTTCTGCCTGTCCATTCGCTTGGGGATACAAGGGACTAGAGGTGATATGTTGAAATCCATATTGTTTTGCAAAGTCACTAAATTCTCTACAGTCATATTGTGGACCATTGTCACTGATGACACACTGTGGAATTCCATGTCTGGCAAAAAAGCCCTTCATGTGTGTGATGACTGACTGTGCTGATGTACTGGAAAGCTGTGCCACTTCTGGATAATTAGAATAGTAGTCAATCACCAAAACATAGTCCTTGCCATCCAGATGAAATAAATCCGTGCCTACCTTTTACCATGGTGCAGTGGGTAGATCTGCTGCCAGTATTGGCTCTTTTGTTTGTTTGTAGTGATGTTTGAGACATGTTTCACATTTCTGTATCATCTCCTCAATATCCCTGTTGATGCCTGGCCAGTAAACTGCTTCTCTCGCTCTCCTTTTACATTTCTCCACTCCAAGATGTCCTTCATGGATACGCTGAAGCATGTCCTTCCGCATGGATTGAGGAATGACAATCTGGTTTTGTTTCAGCACCAGCCCATTAGCCATGCATAAATCAGCTCGCACAGAGTAGAACCCTGGACAGACTCCTTTTGACCACCCATTCTGTATAAGGTGGGATACTTTCTGCAGCACTGGATCTTTTGTCGTCTCCTGTACAATTTGCTGCAACATGACATCTGATGCTGGGAGTGAGGCAGTTACCATGTTTACATGTGTTTCAGCCTCCTCGGCTGTAGTGCTGACTAACCTGTCACCACTTGGTGCTGGCGCTCGGGATAAAGCATCCGCGAGTACGATATATTTCCCAGGCGTGTAGATCAGCTCAAAATCATAGCGCTGCAACACCATCATCATGCGCTGAATTCTGGGTGACATGTCGTTGAGGTTCTTTTTTCTGATCGAGATGAGAGGTTTGTGATCAGTCTCTGCTGTAAAGGTTGGTAATCCATATACATAGCTGTGAAATTTTCCACACCCAAACACTAAGCCCAAAGTCTCTTTTTCAATTTGAGCATAGCGTTGTTCAGTTTCTGTCATTGATCTGGACGCATATGCTACAGGTTGCCACTTGTCTTTGTTCCTTTGGAGCAGAACTGCTCCCAAGCCATCTTTTGAGGCATCTGTTGAAATTTTTGTTGGCTTTGATGGATCAAAGAATGTCAAGACCGGCTCTGTAGTTACAGTTTCCTTCAATTTTTTCCACTCTTTCTCATGCCGGACCGTCCACTCGAACACTGTGTTGTGCTGTAGCAGCTCCCTTAGGCATGCTGTCTTGGAGGTAAGATTAGGAATGAACTTACCCAGAAAGTTGATCATCCCCATTGCTCGCAAGACACCTTTTTTGTCAGTGGGTGCTGGCATATCCAATATGGCTTGTACCTTTGACTGATCAGGTTCCACCCCTTCACTTGTAACCTTCTCTCCCAGGAAGGTCATCTCTGAAACACCAAAGAGGCACTTGTCTCTATTCAGTTTAAGTCCATTCTTGTTAACTCTCCACAAAAGTTTCTCCAGCCTTTCATCATGTTGTTGCCTTGTATTTCCCCAGACTACGAGGTCATCTATGTAGACTCTGGTGCCTTCCAGCCCTTCGATCAGGGACTCCATTGCCCTGTGGAAGATCTCTGGTGCTGATTTAATTCCAAATGGGAGCCTCAAGAAACAGTAACGCCCAAATGGCGTGTTAAAGGTAGTGTACCTGCTGCTTTCTGGGTCTAGCCTCAGCTGCCAAAATCCATGTGATGCATCCAGTTTGCTAAAAAACTTAGCTCCTGCCATTTCACTCATTATTTCCTCTCTCTTAGGGATCTGATAATGCTCTCTTTTAATATTTTCATTTAGATCTTTGGGATCAAGGCAGACTCTTAAGGCACCTGTATTCTTTTTCTTGACACAAGTGATAGAGTTCACCCAGTCTGTGGGCTCTTCCACTCGTTCAATGACACCCATTTGAGTCATTCTTTCAAGCTCTTTTTTCAAACTTGTCCGTAATGGAGCAGGCACTCTCCTTGGGGCATGCACCACAGGCACGGCATCATCCTTGAGCTGGATTTTGTAGGTGTAAGGCAATGTTCCATGTCCTTTGAAGACTGAAGGAAATTTACTGATAATGTCTGAACTTCCTTCATGCCCTTGGTGTTCCAGTCTTTTGCCTTGTTTGGCTTCTTTCGTGGTGTCAGTATTAATCTGATAGATCCTCTTTACTAGTCCCAAATCCTCAGATGTTTTATCTCCTAAAAGTGACTCGTGTCCATCAGGTACGATGGTGAACAAAATGTTATGCTGTTTGCCTTTTGCTGTCACTTTAAGTCTGCATCCTCCTTTTGTTTGTATTGGCTGGTTATTGTAGGCCCTCAGCGGCGTGACTTTCTCTGTAAATCTTCTAGGCTTCTCAGTCAGTGCCTTGAAATCCTTCTCATTGATCAAGTTAGCTTTGGCCCCTGTGTCAATTTTAAATGTTACCAATGTCCCATTGACTAACAGTGGAGCAGTCCATTTATCATCTGTGACTGAACTAACACTTTGGCCAGTGTTATGTCTTGAAGACTGTGCATTGACATCTTCTTCATGTGACACCATCTTAATGAAAAATGTTTCACTTAGATCATCACTGTCATCTGTGTCTTCCTGCACAGTGTGTACTTTTTGTCCCTTGTTTTTGGAGAGACACATTTTTGCATAATGGTTTTGTCCTTTACATTTTGCACATTTTTTTCCATATGCGGGACATTGTTTTGGTCTGTGTTTCTCTCCGCATCTCTTGCAAGTGAACATTTCATTGTCACACGTTTTGTTTTTGTTGTCGTTGTTTTTGAATTTACTCCATGGCTTTCTTTTAATCGACACTGCATTCACTGCCTCATTTTCCTGTTGCGCTGCTCCTTGAACAGGCTCTCTAAACGTCAGTACATGTTGTCGTGCTAGCTCACTGGCTTGACTTATCTTTATAGCACTTTCCAGCGTTAGTTCTGTTTCTCTCAACAGTTTCTCTCGGAGCTTCTTCTCATTAGTTCCAAACACTATTTGATCTCGTATCATAGAGTCTCTGAGATCACCAAAATTGCAGGACTGAGCTTTGATCTTGAGGTCTGTGAGAAAAGTATCAAATGACTCACCCTGATGCTGTAAGCGTGAGCGAAAGACGTATCTCTCGTATGTTTCATTTTTCTTTGACAGACAGTGCTCGTCAAATTTCTTCATGACTTCATCAAAGTTATCTTTGTCCTCGGGCTGAGCAAACACAAAAGTGTTGAAGACCTCTATTGCTTCTGTGCCGGCGATGGTGAGCAGCATGGCTATTTTTCTTTCATCTGCCCGTCGATCCACTCCGACAGCTGCAATATACAGTTTGAACTGCTGTTTGAAAGTCCTCCAACTTGCATCCACGTTTCCAGTCAGTTTCAACGGACTTGGCGGTTTTATTGCATCCATCTTGTTGCGTTGCTTCTTATTCTTAACCCGTCTCCTGGTACCATGTAATGTTCTTATTCCTCTATGAATAAAACATCAAGAATTGCTCCTGCTGCTAGCTTCAGCTAGCTGTTTATTATTCTTTCTACCACGATCACTTTCTTCTTCTATTCTGTATATCTCATTGATTACAGAGCGCCCCCTGTGGGTAGCTTCAACAATAGCAACTATCATTACAGGCATCTTTCTTTGCCTTTAGACAACAATTCTGATGGCAAAAGAGCCAAACGGGACAGGCAAAAAAAAAAAAAACAGCTGCAGGGACAATGAAAAGACTTTTCTGCTCCAACTTCTCCCAGCATGCTGAGCTAATGATTAGTTGGTGTTTTTCTCCAAACGCTCTCTCACGCTTCTCTCAACGTGTTCACAATAAACTGTGAACAGACACCGAGGAGAGCAGCAGAAGACCTCATTCAGGAGCTAAACTCAACATGAACTGAACTCACAGTAAAGTTAGCTCGGTGCTTACCTTTAGATGAGCCCACAAACCGAGAGAAACTCCGCGATGAAGCTGCAACTCTTTCCAAACACAGGAAACAGATCAGGGAGCAGAGACCCACGTGGTTCACGCTGATCTCAGCTACGATCCAGGAGACAAGGGTGGGCAGATCGATGCAGATATCGATCCAAACGGTGGTACTACTTTAGTCTCTTTGAATGAAAAAACAGCTCTCTGTGCCAACGCCTCCTCTCGTGGAGCGTCCTCACTTTGCTCCGCCCCCTCCTTCTTCTTCTTTACATCGTTTTTTGGCGGTTGTCAAACAACAAAATGATGAATTACCGCCACCAACTGGTGTGGAGTGTGAACTGGAACGTCGACCCTCAAATCCTCCCATTTTACTCTTTTAAAAACTGGAATAAGGCCTGATAACTTTCACTTCTTGAGTCATTTTGCAGTAAATCAATAAGATCCAGTTTCATTTTTATGTTACTGAGGTTTTGGATCAGTTACCTTCTCACAGTGTAATATAACATGCTCTACAGTTTCTTCTTTTCTCTTTTTTGAATGATTTGAATGGAGGTTATAATCCACCATCACTGAACTGAAGAGATCTCTAAGTAGGAAGTCATCAGTTCAGTTTTTGATCAATTTCAGAGTATTTTATTTTACTGGCGAAGTTGTTTTGGTGATTTTAGGTTTTCTTAGTGGTTATATTAATGTTATGAAATTGTATTTTATTTATTAATTCATGTATGTATTTCCTTTTAAATATAGCACTAATTTACAATGGGAGTTTCCAAGTTGTGTTATTGCTGGGTAAATGTCATTTAGAGATTTGTAAACATATTCTAATAATATCTTTAACAGGAGTGGCTGATTTTAAAAATTGGATTGTTTATGTCTGTAATATTTCATTAATCTCTGTTACTCTGTTATTTCTCTCCAGACTCAACCTTGTTTTTCCCTATAAAACACAGTTATACATCAAATATTATAAATCTGACTTTGACAAATATTTAGATCTTCACACATTTCAGGGTCCAAGTTTGGGTTGACTGAAGTGTTTGCTTTTATCCCCACAACTTCCTAAACATTTTACTGTTATACATAAACAGAAACGAAAAATCTAAAACATGATATATGCATTACTGTCTTCAGCCTCTAGGGCTGATTATCAGGAAGTACATTCTCCTCCGATAAGCAGCTAAAAGCACTTCTCTAACCAAAGGCTGCAAATAGACAACATAAAAGTTTAGAAACAGTAAAACAGATTCACAGAAGCCACAATGATATTAAACATACAGCACTGACAGTGATGACAGACAACATTACAGGTGAGTTTCAAAAACAATAACACAAATACAGGGTTGAAGTTTATGAAACTGATGAAAGATTTATTACCTTTTAAAATACTAGTACTATTTAAAATACAAAACCTGAGAAACACAGAGGAAAGGCTGCTGAACACAGATGCACAGCAGGTGAGGAGGAGCTCGATGGAAATGAGGAAATAATGCTTGAACACAAATTTTGTTTTGCTGGAAAACTGAACAACCCAGCACATTCAGGAGTTCAAGAACACAGAGCACACAGTCAACACTGAACTCGAGTCTTTACAGTGAGAAAACTCCCACTTTGGAACTAAAAGAACAAAAATGCTTGATTCATCATAATTTCCTTTATATATTTCAAAATATCAGCTAAAGAGAATAAATAAATTAAATTGCTGCACATTTGGCAGACTAACATGTTAAGATTATTCAAAAATCAAATTTATGTTTTTATAACATTAAACGTAAAGATTCAAATGGAAGTTTTTCTAAAGTTATTTCATGATATTTATATTATGAAAAGCAGTTTTGACATTTTAAGTTTTTCCCATTTTCAGATAAAATAAACACGCACAAAACAAAAGCAAACAACAAGAACACAAAGCTGGAAAACCCACCCGATTGACCAAAAGCAACTCAAAATACTCCCACACAACAGAACCTCCTCTATTCCTCGCTGGCTCCAAATCTCTCAGCAGAGGCGGAGGCAAACTTTACATACACCCAGGGTTTAGCCCTAATCCGGGGGGGGGGGGGGGGGGGGGGTGGGCTTTAGAAATGACTGAAAGACAGGACACCTTAAACTAGTTTTTTAATTAAGCAGCAAGGCAGAACAAAATCAGGACTGCATCAAGACACGAGGACTAAACCCCAATTCAACCAGACTCAGAATGAAAACAGGACTACAGCAGTTCACAATCAGGACTACTTAGGACTTAACCAAGACAGAACCAGAATCAGAACTAGATGATAGTAGCACTAAAAATCATCATAGACCTGCACTACACTTATTTTTTAATTCTACCAAAGTCCACTATTTAGATTGAGAAAAGTTTATATAATTATTTAGCCTTGTTGTGCAAACAAGCCTGCAGAACTTAATAAATGTAGAATTTTAAAAATAGCAAACCTAAAGAGAAACAGGTACGAGATACACGAGTACCTATGATACTGTGATACTTTTGGTAAACAACCGTTTTGGAGGAAGGAAGGTTCAGGTTTTCAGTAGTCATCATTATGGGCTCATCCGATTAGAATGAGAATAAGCAGTCATCAATCATTTGCAGGTTTTGTGGTTTTATTGTATAACGGGTAAAGGAAAGAAAGACACACATGGACTGCTCTCTCTAAAAAGAACTTAAAGTACGATTTAAATAACTCAAAATGATACATGAACTCAGGAGACTCAAAGAGAAACTCACCTCAGCTGCCACCCCATGTGGGAGTGAAGAAAGAGTGAGGGGTAGGTGAGTGCAGTCCTTATATATATATATATATATATATATATATATAAGGAAAATACTAATAAAATTAAGATAAACAAAATAAATATTCCCTTTAGAAAATTTTTTGCTCCATAAAATAGTTGTTTTCTTTTAGAATCACGCATCTTAGCGGTAGGATATACATGAAAAGAGACACAAATTAAGTGTTTGAGTGAAAATGTAAATTTTTCCACTCTATGGTCAACTGACTCGGTGAATCAAACGACTCAAAGAAACCGATTCACTTTGGTGAGTGACTCATTAAAACTCGATTCAGTAAAAGGAATCGACTTTACTATCACTATGGCTGTATCCCAATTCAGGATCTGCAGCCTTAAAGGCCGCATTTCAAGGCCAATTACGTCATAGCAGCGCGCCGAAGGCTGTCCCAATTCAAAGGCTGCTCGAAATGCGGCCCTGAAATGCGTCCTTCATTTCCCTGAATTTTAAGGCTGTGGCAGTGTAGACTTCGTGGCCCAACATATCCCAGAATGCATAGCGCGGCGATGGGTGTGGATAAATTTGCAGAAAAAAACGGCGGATGAGGGGCGGCCAAAGAGTACACTTTAAGTACTGAATATTATGTCACTTATTTATGTGCAAATGTTTAATAACAAAGAAAATTAAACATTACTGTTGGCCACATGTCGGCAAAGTTATGTGACATTAGTGACGTTTGTACTAACTTGGTTTTAAAGCCTTTACTTTAAAATATACGCCGTTCAATAGCTGAGCTTAATCTTACAGAGAATGATCAAAGCTCATGTAGAAACAAACAAACAAATGAACAAAAGATTTTCTCCTTCATTTCTGTCAAACAAAGCTGTAGGACACGATTCCAGTGGTTAGTATCATGGTTGCTAGGCAACCTGGGCAGCGCAACGGAGGGTTTTTTTTTTTAACTTTATTGACAAACAACAGTATCAGCGCAACGGAGGCTAGACCGTCCCATTTCACAAGCCTCACACTTTCGGCCTTAGCGGTCTTTGAGTACGCGGCCCTTGAGGATCGTTGAGGCTGCGTACTTTAAGGCTGCAGACCCCGAATTGGGATACAGCCTATTGCTCACTTGCTTTGCTTGACTGAGGGGACTTCCTGTTCAATAAAGTTTTTTTTTTTTCCAAAATAAAGGCGTTTCTAAAGTGCATTACTTGGAGCAACCAGAGAGGATGTTGTAAACACATAACGAATAACAACTGATTGAGAATGATATTTAAGTGATACATTTTACAACTTTTAGTAATAACAGAACAGTGTCAATAATTAAATTACATGTGTCATAAATATTTATGTAATTAATTATTGCCACATTTAATTAATTATTTAAGGGTGTATTTAATTAATTCGATATGGCAGTCCTGGCGTTCCATAAGATTCTAGAATTACAGGATTTCTGTTAAATAAATCATGTTTACATGAAATAAACAGAAAGGAGTTGTGATAACAAAATCTCATCAATCTCAGCAAACTATCTACTGGAGCGGTAGGTCACTGAAAGTGATCCACTTACATTTTGTTAATTTGATGGAGGTTTGTTTGTTTTGTTCCTGTGAAGAAACGTGTGGCGGACTCGGCCACTGTTTGCTGATATTTCTTAAGGGGTGTCGCCAACTTGTAAACAGGTAACTGAACAACACATATGAAGCCATGTGGGAGGAATATTCCTGCTGTGGTCAGTTGTTCAGTGTAGGGGATGTCCTGTTTTCATCCTGTCTCCCACTTACAATTAGAGATAGGCAGTAACGCGTAATCCGATTACTTTTTTCAAGTAACGAGTAAAGTAAGGGATTACTATTGCAAAAACGGTAATTAGATTTCCGTTACTTTCCCGTAGGAACACTGCGTTACTAAAACCATGATTTTTTTTTTTGCGAGAATGTCTCATAACAGTGACGTAAGCAAGTGCGACGTTTGTGACAACAACAGGCTGCAGATCAACAGTGGATCATATATCGAGTGCTGAGAGAGTATGAGCGTGCAGCGTTTAAAGCGTGGAAGTACTGACCTTACTTTGAGTTTGATTCCATAAAAAGTGACAAAAACATTTGTGTCCGTTGACCGTGGGAAGAAAACTTCTTTTTACAGCGAAAAAACCCCTAAACTTCCAAGCAAGCACCGTGTGCGCTACCACGTTATTGGAAATTCACAGAGAAACACGCGGATTCTTTCACTGACCACTGCGGCACACCTGCACCAGGGTAAACCTCCGCCTACCCAACTCCTGCTTTACAGGTGAAAATAGAGCAACAGGACCGCTAGTCTTTGGTTTCATTTATTTTCTGCTTCACTC
Organism: Mchenga conophoros; assembly: GCF_057382185.1. NCBI lineage: Eukaryota > Metazoa > Chordata > Actinopteri > Cichliformes > Cichlidae > Mchenga > Mchenga conophoros. The sequence goes on along the minus strand of NC_140534.1, from coordinate 13,807,486 downwards.
ACATTTAAGGAACCTAGGATCTAATGCCAAAAGGACAAACTATAAACAAAAGAAAACACAGAGCGCTGTGTCATACGATCCAGGACTGTGACACCGTATTTAATAAAATCAAGTTTTTAAATTGTTTTAGGTGCTACTGTTACGTGTTTGATTCTATTTTGATTTAACATGAAACCCTTGTGAACTGAATGTGCCTACGGCTCCACCCTATTGAAATAGGTACCTCCCACAGGTCGCACTTATTCCGCCAACAATGTGGAGGACCAGTTGTTTTAGATTCAGCAAAATCAAGGCACTCAAAAAGATCCTCTGGAAAAGATTAAAATTCTTGGAACAGAGTTTAATACACAGAATTATATCAACAGGAAGAAAATACAGTTTTTCTTGCCTTCTGGCAGCTGAGGCGAGAAAAAAACAATCCCAGGTTGCAAAAACTTCATTAATATAATTGTAGATAATATTTGACCTAAATATGCGGGTCTTGTGATTTTAAACATGTAGGTTAGATGCTTATCACAGTGATTCCATTATTTAACCACTCCAGTGTATGTATAGTGTATACATGTCAGTATAAGTCAAGTGTATACAGGTATATATGTCATACAGTTGCAGTGGCCTCATTGTTCTGACAAAGAAAACAAACCTATCGACTACACTACACAATGGAAACATGGTAACAAATAGGGATGGGAATCCTTTAAGTTTTATCCGATACCGGTGTCAAACTGGAAATTTTGAAACCGTGCCGGTGCTTGAACCGGAGGTTAAAGAATGGAAAACACAAACTTTGTAGAAAAACCTCTTGTGTTTTTATTTTTAGCAGTCTTTTTCTGCAAAATGATAACCAAGTTAGCCTTTTCTGTTGATACAACATACCTCCTTTGGTTGGAACCGGTGCTACACTGGCAGGGCTAGAGGCCAGGACTCCACTCTTCGGGTTCTTGGGGGATATTGCTAACTCCGGGTCCGATAACAGGCACCACATCTGCAGTAGATGTGCTCGGTGTGAGGTCTTGCAGCAAGCTATCAAATACGGTGCATTTTCTAGCTTTTACAAAAACGCTATACATCACCAGGTGCTTCATCAGATTCAAGGTGTTACCTCCTTTGCACAGTATCACCTTAAAGCACTTGTTGCAGACTGCTGAGTTTGCATCTTTTGCTGTGAAGTACAGCCAGACTTTTGAGTGCTTCGCCTTGGGCATTTTCAATCTGTAGCTCTGTTGCAGGGTGTTTTGGTACAATTCTTTATTCATGGCTGTGTTTTGGGGCAAAATTGTGAGCCGACTCCATTGAATGAGAAGCAACCCCACATAAATGGTCTCAGGATGCTTTACTGTTGGCATGACACAGGACTGATGGTAGCGCTCACCTTTTCTTCTCCGCAAAAGACTTTTTCCCAAACAATCGGAAAGATGCTTCATCTGAGAATATGACTTTGCCCCAGTCCTCAGCCGTCCATTCACCGTGTTTACATGTTTTTCAATAAATTAAATCATGTTAACATGAAATGAACAGAAAAGGAAAATTGTGACAACAAAATCTCTTTCTGACTTCTTTAGAAATATGTATTTTTCCAGCTCCAGTCCGTAAAGTTAATCTCCAACAAGTAGGACAAAGGATCTGACCTGCAGCTCAGACGGGATCTACCCTCACCCTGAGCTCACCTGGTCCACCAGCCCTTCATCCAGCATCACTAACAACAACACAACAGCCCATCAGACTGAGCAGCAGCTTTACAGCACTGGCAGAAACAGGAAGAGAGCAACCTTCAGAAAAAGAGATTATACATCCATCCATCCAGTGGAACATTTTAATCAGATCTTTATAGGAGATTCGATCTGAACTCTGTGGAGCCTGATCTCAAGGGTTTTAAGTCTGACACTGAAACCAGAGGAACTTTCTGTCTCTTCAGATTCACTGTGATCCAGTGATGGGAGTGATTTCAGTCCTGAGTGATCACGCTGATGTTTGCACAGAGCAGACAATGAGGTGAATGTTTTGGCACATTGGTAACAGTGAAACAGTTTATTAGTAACGTGGGATCGTTTGTGTTTGGAGTATGAACTGAGATTCCTGAAGCTCTTGTCACACTGGTCACAGCTGTAGTTTCCTTCCATGTGTGTACGTTCATGCTTGTTACGATGACCTGATCGTGAGAAGCTTTTTTCACAGTGTCTGCACTTGTATGGTTTCTCTCCTGTGTGGACTCGTTTGTGTGTTTTAAGGTGACTTGCAGTGGTGAAGGATGACCCACACTGATCACAGAGGTGCTTTTTAACCCCACTGTGAATCAGTTCATGTTGTTTTAACTCAGTTGATGTGGGGAAGCTACTCCCACATTCTTTGCAGTATTTCAGTTTGTCTCCAGTGTGTCTACGTTGATGTCTTTTTAGGGAGACTTGCCAACTGAAAGTTTTTCCACAGAGGTCACAACAAAAGTCTTTCCCACCACCACGGTGATGACAGGGTTGAGAACTGGATCCATCTGTGTCGCTCTGCTTCTAAACAAAGACACAAAGACAGTCCTTCAACATTTTTATCCTGAACGTCGCCTGAAATAAAGAGCATCTCTGCAGACGTCCAATTACATTTTACTGTTTCAGTTAACACAGATAAAAATATAAATACATACCTCACAGTAACTGCACTTGGAGAGTCTCTTTCTGGTGTGGATCTTTTGGTGTTGTTTCAGGTGATGTGGAGCTTTAAAAGTCTTCTCACACAGGTCACATTTATAAGGTCGTTCCTCAGTGTGGGTAAACATGTGTAGTTTTAACTGCCTGTTGGTTGTACACTGTCTGCCACACTGTTCACAGCAGTACACATCATGTCCGGTGTGAATGCGTAGGTGTGTATTTCGGTACCCTCTCTGGCTGAAGGTTTTTCCACAAATCTCACAGCTGTATGCCTTAATTCCAGAGTGGGCAACTACATGCTTCTTTAAGTGGCTACTTTGAGTAAAAGCTCTGCCACACTGATCACAGCTGTACGCTTTAACTCCACTGTGGATGAGTTGGTGTGATTTTAGGGAAGCCTTCAAGGAAAAAGACTTTCCACACAAGTCACAGCTGAACGGTCTCTCTCCAGTGTGGATGACCTGATGAAGTTTTAGTGTAAACTTCCTAGCAAACTCTTTTCCACACTCGTCACAGGTGTGTGTTTTCTCTCTCTTTCTTCTGTGAGGTTTGTCGGCCTCCTGAGAGCGCTGACTTCTCGCTCCATGTTGGTCCTGCAGTGACAGAGATACAAACAGAGGCAGTGAGTGAAATGCAGTCGTGGAACAGACTCAACCTTCAAACTCCCTCCATTAACACTAGTTTTAAACCTGAAGGTGGAGTGTGGCACCAAACACCTTAAAGGTCTCTTATCCACACCTGCTGGTAGTTCTAACACATTACATCCAACCTGCTGTTAAAAATAATTCATGACTAGGGATGGGTATCGTTTAGGTTTTATCCGATACCGGTGCCAAATCGGTACTTTTGAAACGGTGCCGGTGCTCAAACGGTACTCAAACCGGTGCTTAAAGAATGGAGAACACAAAATTGGTCCAAAAACCTCTCATGTTTTTTGTAAAAAGATAACAATGTTAGCCTTTTCTGCAGCTATGGGGCATATATGGTATCACTCTTGGCTGGAAGCAGTGCTTAAACAATGGAAAAAACACAAACTTTGTCCAAAAACCTCTCATGTTTAACTGTTTTCCACTTTTTCTTTGGGCATTTTAGCCTTTTTGGCCAGGGTGAAGGGAGTATCTGCCATCAAACAAGAAGACAGCCGCATGTAGCTATAATGATGTTTGCTAGTTCACCTTACATGCATTAATGTAATAACGTGGTTAGCCTACTCAACGTAAATTACACACGAACAACATTAAACTACTCACGCAGAGAAGAACGGCTACTGCTGCCATCATCATCCTCATCATTTCTGCTACACTGGCAGGGCTAGGGGCCAGGACTCTCCTCTTCATGTTTTTGGGGGATGTTGCATAACAGGCAACCCACCCGCAGTAGATGTGCTCGGTGTGAGGTCTCGCAGCAAGCTATCAAATACGGCGCATTTCTGGGCTTTTAAAAAAAAACGCTATGCGTCGCCAGGTGTTTCATCAGATTCGAGGTGTTACCTCCTTTGACAGTATCACAGTATCAGCTTAAAGCACTTGTTGCAGGCTGCTGAGTTTGCATATTTTGCTGTGAAGTACAGCCAGACTTTGACCGCTTCGCCTTGGACATTTTTAATCTGTAGCTCTGTACCTAGGCCCGCCTATTATCCTCGGAAACGTAAAATGATTGGCTAGAAGTGTATCACAGCTCAGGAAAAAAAAGCACCAAAATAAAGCAGCGAAATGTGCGCTGCTTTTCGGTCTGGTTACTACCGTTTATGTCAGAACGACACCGGTACCCATCCCTATTCATGACTGTTCAAACACTAAAATCATGCCCATCCCTCCTGCTGTACACAAACATTAAGACTAGCATGCTAACACACTCAGAAAAGTAATAAATGTTTACCAGGTCTATACTTTTTTTTATATTTCACGTTGCTGTTTCCTATTAGATATTTTTATACCGGTGCAACGAATCAAAAAGAATTCATGACTGTTCAAACGTTTCACTGTAGAAAACATTGGATAAATTTTTGATTAAAGGCGATTAAATGTCATTCATTTTCAATCTATATTAATAGCATTTCAATTTGTATGAGCAAAAAAAACTAAAAAAAAGGGAAAATATACAGACTTAATGTGTTTACTGCCTGATACCGGGCTACCGTTGTGGTGCTTTGAACGTGTTTTTGCAGTGATGAACCAATATTAAGTCTGTTCGAACGACAATAATACCAATAATAATAATAATATTATTATTAATAGTAATCAGAATAATAAAAACAACAACAACAATAATAATAATAATGTACTTCCACAGCATGTCTTTTATCCCAACCACTCTCTGCAGATGGCCCCACCCCTCTGTGAGCCTCATTCTGCTGGAGGTTTCTTCCTGTTAAAAGGGAGTTTTTCCTTCCCACTGTCGCCAAAGTGCTTGCTCAAAGAGGGTCATATAATTGTTGGGTTTTTCTCTGTATGTATTAATGTAGGATCCACATTACAATAAAAAGCACCTTGAGGCGACTGTTGTTTTGATTTGGTGCTGTATAAGTAACACTGAATTGAAAATGTAATTAATACTACTACTAATAATAACGAATAACAATTGCTTGTGACTTCTTAATGTTTGTAAACACAATTTAAAAATACATAATAAAATGCAACACAGTCATATAACAGGTTGGGAGGATGAGAGTTTTAGACGTGACTGATTATTTGGTGAAACTGTGATATTTTCCTCACCTTCTGTGTTGAGCTCATTGTTTCCTCTGTAGTGACTCAGCTGAGTCCAGATGGCTGAAAATGTTCCACTGCTGCTCCGTCAGACTCTTCTCCTCCTGCTGATCAGCTGGGACACAAAACAGATCTTTGTTAGGCTCCACACTGCACTGAAGAGTCAAAGTGTCTCATATGTTCATCTGACAACACAAAGTACAAATTTCACTCTGATTGCTTGTAGAAATCTTGTGAGACGTGTTGTGCTGCAAAGTGAGGAAACTCTCTCACTCACTTATACTTCAGGAGGAACTTTGTGACATTGGCTCTAATATTCTAAGCAGCCCTTTACTATGACTGGGCCAGAAAGTCCTATTTGAAGGTTTGGGAGAAGGACCATGTTAAAGGTGGATTGGGGTTTATACACTTTGTTATGATACAGGTAAGGCTGTAAGAGCCTGAGAAGGTGTCCTGAATGAACCTCTAAAACCAGTTTTCAGCTAACGACTCTGCTTCAGTCTGGAAAACAGCAACTACAAGTTTAAAGACTCCATCAACAATTCACACCCAGCAACAGCCTGAACAGCTCCTCCTGTGGTTTCCACAAACAGGGACAGACCTGTTACTCCCCCACCCCACAATTTCAAATCCTTCAGCCCCCCAGTCCCACCACCTCCACCATTCCCCGACGACCACTGATCAAAGCTCATTGATCAAATGCTGTGATTGCAGCGACTCCCCAACTCTCTGAATGGCCATTGATCAGCGGTCTTTGATGAATGAGCTTTGATCAGTGCTTTCCTTCCTGCTTTGACTGCAGCCATAGCTGGACTGGCCATTGGGCATTTGCCCGGTGGGCTGCTGGCGATTTTTTGTTTTTATGGGCCGATCGATTTTTTTTTTTTTTTTTTTGGAAGGGTGTAAATAATGAAAGGTGTTGGAAAGGAGGTGCAGAAAAAATTAGGGCCAACAAGAAACAAGGCCTTCAGGCAGACGCTGCTAAATGTGTAAAAATAATTGAAATGTTTGGCGGTAGCTATGGCATAGCTTCCACAGATTTAGCAACATCAGCAAGTGGTGGAGGCCAGCAGGTGGATAAGGGAAAGGGGAGGCAAGAGGAGGAGAGACCCGAGGCGGCCGCCGGTCATAGTGGCTTAGGAACTGAACTTCAGGTAAGAAGTTATGATCTGGGCCCTATTTCAGGAAGCCGGTTTAGAAAACTCAGAGTGAAAAACGATACTCAGGGTTGAGTAACCCCGAACTGTCTAACTCGGAATATTCGGTTTCAGAAAGGCTGATAACAAGTAGTTCAATCAACGCGGAGTTCCTTTAACCCCAAATTAAGCGCGCGCACGAGGATACATAAAGCCCTGATTAGTGGAGCACAGATTAAGCGAGTCACCATGGAGACGGAGGGAAAGAAGGCGCGGTCAATGTATTTTACAGCGCTTGAGGCCGAAATTCTGATGGCAGCATATGCCGATAACATGCAAATTTTGCAGAAAAAAAGTAACACAGCCTCAGCTGCAAAAGAAAGGGAGCACGCATGGCAAAACATAGCCGACAGAGTCAATGCGTGAGTGTAAATTTAGGGATTCCCACCCATTTAACACGTTATTATATTTTATTTTTTATCTCATACATTTTATTTTGTGACGTGATGTGAGTGCAGGTGCAACCCAACAGGCCCCAAACGTGCCTGGCAGCAAGTAAAAATGAAATATAAAAATATAGTCCAAACAGGTAAGGTGAAATTGTATTATGAGCCATAGTGCTTGGTCTGTTTGTCCGATGTAAATCAATTGCAGTTAGAGGCTACATTAATTTTCTTTCTGTAAGCACTTATTGAAATTATCTGAGCACATTTCAAGTACATATTTGCTTACTCTGTATGCTCAAATGTGACCCGTTATAGCCACTAGAAAAAAAGCGGAGGCCCGAAAAACAGGTGGGGGTCCTCCACCACCACCACTCACAGAGCCTGGCCACTTTTGGCTTCCACATTTGTGATAATGTTGGCAGCATCACATATGATCTTCACAGTGCAGAGAACACAAATTAGCATCCATTACTATAATGAAATAATTTGTTAGTTTGAAATGCTACAGGGAACTATGTACCTGTACATTAATGCTGTGGAAAGACTTCCTGTTCACATAGTCTCCTTCATTTACTGAAGGAGCCATGATTGGAATGTGAGTGCCATCTATACAGCCAATCACGCCTGGGAACCCTGAAAATAAATGTAAAATTTAAGTAGTAGTTCAAATATCACCACATCATGAATTAAGTTTTGTTCATCCTGATACCTGCAATTTTGTGGAATCCCTCTTTGATGAATCTTGTGGGTCTATGACCGGGGAACACCACAAACGAGTGCAGGAGACGTTTTTAATGCAGTACAGTTGTTATTATTAAACCCCTGTCACATTCTGACCGTTAAAATGAATAACATTCATATATGAAATGAAATTGTTTCAAGTAAACTGTATATGGTGTTAAATAGGCCTAAACTACTGTACTTTAATGTCGGCATTAAGGGCTGTACTTCAAGAGCCATATATTTTATGAGGTGGTACTCATTGTGATATATAGAGGACAGCAGGAGCAGAACAGACACACAGCAATAACCAACAAAAACCCTGCAAGTGGACCTATTTTGGGGGTACTTGTGTATCATGTAAGCACTGTGCAATGCTCTATGTGACAAATATTAAAAAATAAATTTCATTAGTATAGATGAAATATTTTGTTCTCTACAAATGCCAGGCAGCCCTGAAACCCTCTGAACTCTAATGTTCACAATCCAATAAATCGATAGACTTTGAGGAGCATGAATTAGACTGGATAAGAATTTTTATGGAACTTCTTTTATCCTGGACCTGGAAGAATCCTTGACCCCAAGCAAGCTCATGCCATCCCCCTGTACCCAGCTCCACTTGTTTGTGAAACAAAGCTGTGTCCCATTGGTTCTCCTGTTTGGTCTACCTTAGTAATTTGGACATCCTCAACAAAACGAACAGTAAGTATGGAAAATTCAAGTCCATGTCAAGTTCTTGTTAACAGGAAGAGAAAAAGTGTCTCATCAGTTTGATACCTGCTACGTGAAGGTGTTAGAGAAGATTTGCATCAATAAGATTTCTTTTTCTGGTCTATTGTGGTTACTTGTGAGTTTAGACTATTCAGACATCTATGAGGGCTGTGATAAGAGAAGGAGAAGGTTTTAGAGATGTTAAAAGTTAGCCTATACTTTCACAATTTAAAACACTCTAAACACAGTTACTCCTGCTACAGAACCTGCTGCCTTCTGGTGGTGTCTAATAATCTTAGGCTCCTCCTCAATTCAGAGATGGTCTTTCCCTTTTCACGTAAATGGCCTCCTTGACTCCGCCCTCAAACCAGCATTCCTCCCTGTCCAGGATGTGTACATTCTCATCATTGAAAGAGTGTCCACTGGCCTGTAGGTGTGAATAGACTGCAGAGTCCTGGCCTGACGAGGTAGCTCTTCTGTGTTGTGCCATCCTCTTAGCCAGAGGTTGTTTGGTTTCCCCGATGTATAAATCCTGGCAATCCTCCTGGCACTTAACAGTGTACACTATGTTACTCTGTTTGTGTCGGGGGACCCGATCCTTAGGGTGGACCACTTTTTGGTGCAGCATGTTTTGGGGTTCATAAGCCACAGAGACCCGGTGTTTAGAAAAAATGTGTCTCAACTGCTCCGATACTCCTGAGACACATGGGATCACTACAGGTTTTCGCTTGGGCAGCGGTTGTCCTTCTCTCCTGGATCAGCTGGAGCTTTCTTTAGGTGCCTTTCCCGCTTTGACAAAAGTGCAGCTGGGATAACCACATTTACTCAAGGCCTTCTTGATGTGCTGTTCACCTGCCTCCCTGGCCGCTGTGTCAGTGGGGATGGTGTTCGCTCTGTGTTGTAGCGTCCTGATGACACCCAGTTTGTGCTCCAGTGGATGATGAGTCAAACCTTGGATACTGATCCGTATGTGTAGGTTCCCGGTACACGTCAGCTTTTAGATGTACAGCCATTACTGATGGAAATCTCACAGTCTAAGAAGGCTAACCTTCCACTTTTCATGTCCTTCCTGCTGAATTTGATGTGTCTCCTTATCTTTCCTCATGTGGTGCATTTTCCATTGTTATACCTCTCTGACCTGTCTTCCCCATGTGATGTTTTTGTGTAATGTATGTATGGTTGGAGGGTAAGATGGCTCTGCCCTTGCGTGCAATAGGTCGGCAGCCTTAACATGAAATTTCCCCTTGTGGGACTAATAAAGGTATATCAATCAGTCAATCAATCTATCAATCAACTAGGGAAGCAGATGCCATTTCGGTTGCCAAAGCAATATATAAGAATATCATCCCAGAACACGGGATTCCGGAGACTATTTATAGTGATGATGGTCCACACTTTGTAAATGAAGTGATTGGATTAATGGCACAGCATCTAGGGATAACACTAAAACATCATTGTTCATATCACCCACAAAGTGCAGGGTTGGTAGAGAGAACTAACGGCACAGTAAAGCTAAGACTTAGGAAGTCAATGGAAGAGACAGGCAGGACATGGTTAGACTGTATAGAACTAGTTAAGATGTACATGAGGATTACTCCAACAGAGAACGGTCTGACTCTTTGAGATTATATATGGTAGAGCATTTAGAGTTTTAGTCTTCTGTAGTCGTCTGTAGTGATGATAGAAAAGCAGAAGAGAGAGCACATTAGCAGATTGGATGCTCAAAATGTTTAAAAGTAAAGAAGTCATGAGAACAAATGATCTGCCAGATGATTCTGTTTCTCCTCAGGAGCAGAGTCTGAAGTCTGGAGGTTGGATGTTGATAAGGCCATGGAGACGAAGTACTAAGTTCTTACTGCAGGTTTTCATAGAAAGTATAGAGAATAACAACCTCCCTCCTACTCTTACTCAGGGTCTCATAACACTTATTCCAAAGCCAAACAAAGACTTACTTCTTATTGATAATTGGAGACCCATCTGTCTGCTCAATAATGACTATGAGATTATGGCTTTAGTACTTGCTAACAGAATTAAAGAGTTCTTGGATACAATTATCAATGAGACACAATCAGGCTTAATGAGAAATAGACACATTTCTCATAACATTAGACTGGTTTTGGATCTACTTGATTACTCTGATTTGGTATTTGACAATAGCTTCATTCTCTTCCTGGAGTTTTAAAAGGCCTTTGCAAGGGTGTAGACTTGGTTGTGGCATTGGTGGGGACGGCTGATTCGACCATCGAACCCTGCCCCGTTTCTTATTTTTTCCTTTTTGTTTTTGCTTCTTGATAAAAAAAAAAGGAGAAATATACTTGCCTGCATATGCTATTCTACATGCTTTTAAACCGTTTAAAATTACAATTCATAGTTTTATATGTGCATTATATAATGTTAAATTACTATTAAACAAATGACTGACTAAGTATTTCAGGCTTTAGTTTACTTCAGCCATATATCATATAAATCGGGTATCATACAAAAGTAAAAATACAGTCATGACAATAAAAGAATATGACTTTAAGGACTTAACAACATTACTTCAGTTATAGTACACCAACATCTCTGACACATTAGCACTAAGGGAACACTGAAAGATCTGGTGGGTTTTGTCCATAAAACTACTCATCTAAGATTACCACAAAGTAAAAGATCTCTCAGCAACATTATGCAACATTTTAGGCACTACTGCCCTCTATCAGATAGGGGGCTGAGATGTTTTATTCTAAACATGAACTACTGTTACAGCAACAGACATGGACTACATGCCCCACACAACAAACACATGCCTGCTCCTAGGGATGCACCGATACCGATACCGGCATCGGCCTCGATACCACATTTTCTAAAGTATTCGTACTCGTTAAAAGTCCCCCAATACCGAGGACCAATACCACGGTCTGAGACCTCTCTATGTTTGACTGGCATGTAAGGGGTTAATCACAGGCGCCGAGTGCCCGCCCCCAGGCCCCGGCTGCAGCTCAGAGCGGGGAGAAAGTGAGGCGAGACATATCAGCTCTGTGGAACTATTTCAAAGTGAACGAAGACGCGAAAACAAAGGCGGCCTGCAAATTGTTCTCAGCGAAATTGTCCAGAGGAGGCTCTAAAGGTAGTGCATTTAACACAAGCAATTTAATCAAGCACCTAAAATCCCAACACAACAACGAGTACAAAGAGTTTACCCACGCTTATTTACCCACGCTTATTAGCACAGAGGAGCATAGCTGATGCTATAGCAGTGGGACGGAAAATAGTTGGGCATTTTAAACATTCCGCCTTAGCCTACACCCGCCTCGAGGACATTCAGGGACAGCTCAACTAGCCAATAAAGAGACTACAGCAGGACGTACAGACTCGCTGGAACAGCACGTATTACATGCTCCAGTCCCTCATTGAGCAAAAGCGAGTGCTGGGCGTGTATGTGTCCGAGCACAAACTCCCTGACTATCTCACCGCTCACCAATGGGCTCTTATGGAGACAACTGTTGCCATCCTCGCCCCCTTTGAGAAACTAACCAAAAAAAGTGAGCAGCTACGACGCACCAGCCTCTGATGTCATCCCAGCTGTGACTGTGCTAGTGAGACTTCTAAACAGAGAAACAGACGAACAAATTTAAAATTAAATTTTGTTTTTTTATAATTATTTATTCTGTAATATGTTGCATACAACATGCTTTTCATTTTAAATAAATGTTCTTAATTCCAAACTAGTCCCTTGTTCGAATGCTGTTCGAATTCATATGTTCGAATGCTGTTCATAGACTTCAGTTCAGCATTCAACACTATAATCCCCCAACAGCTCACTCAAAAACTGGTCCAGCTGGGGCTCAACACCTCACTGTGCAACTGGCTGTTGGATTTCCTCACCGGAAGACCTCAAGCAGTACGGGTCGGCAGTAATACATCCAGCACCATCATTTTAAACACGGGGGCCCCGCAGGGATGTGTGCTGAGCCCCCTCCTCTTCACTCTGCTGACCCATGACTGCACTCCATCACACAGCTCCAACCTCTTCATCAAGTTTGCGGACGACACAACGGTGGTGGGTCTCATTAGCAACAGGGATGAGACCGACTACAGAAGTGAGGTGAGACGCCTGGCCACGTGGTGTGCTGACAACAATCTCTCTCTGAATGTGGAGAAGACGAAGGAGATTGTTGTGGACTTCAGGAGAATGTACACCCAACATGCTCCTCTGACCATTGACGGAGCGTCTGTGGAGAGAGTGAGCAGCACCAAGTTCTTGGGTGTGCACATCACAGAGGATCTCTCCTGGACGTACAACACCACAGCACTGGCCAAGAAATCACAGCAGCGTCTCTTCTTTCTCCGCAAACTAAGAAGAGCAGGAGCTCCAGCCCCCATCATGCACACTTTCTACAGAGGCACCATCGAGAGCATCCTGTCGAGCTGCATCACTGTGTGGTTTGGAGCCTGCAATGCGTCCTGCCATAGAACCCTCCAACGCATAGTGAGAGCTGCAGAGAGGATCATTGGTGTCTCTCTCCCCTCCCTCCAGGACATTTACAGCACCCGTCTCACTAAAAAAGCCCTTTGCATAGCGGCTGATCCCACGCACCCAATGCAAAGCTTCTTCAAGCTGCTGCCGTCAGGGAGGAGACTGCGGAGTCTCCAGGCCAGGACCAGCAGACTGAAGGACAGCTTCATCCATCAGGCTGTCAGGAAGCTAAACTCCCTCCCGATTCTGCCCCCCTCTCCCCTCTTCTCCACCACAGTCTCACTGAACTCTGTCACACACACACACACACACACACACACACACACACACACTCACTCTCTGACGCACTCACTGGCCTGCTCCAGTCACTTTGTGGAGCATTGGACTGCCATTACCTCATAAAGACTTTGCTGTTACACTATCTCTTACCGTACGCTACGAAATCTCCATTTGCACTATTTGCCTATTTTGCACCACTATGCCTCCTTACTTGAATATTGTATATTGTATATTGTATATTGCATAGCTTTTTTTTTTGTTATACGTAAAATTGTATTGTATTTATTTAAATTTTTACTTTTTAATTATTTTATTTGCATTTTTCTAATCACTAGGGTTTGAGAGTAATGCAATTTCTATTCTGTGTATGTCCTGTACATGTGGCAGAATTGACAAATAAAGTTGACTTGACTTGACTTGTTTGTTTGTTTTTTGTTAAATTATAGGACTAAAGCTGTTACCTGCAAATTTAAATCATGTTCTTATTAAGTACTCGGTATCGGTATCGGTGAGTATTGAAATGCAAGTACTCGTACTCGTACTCGTTTCCAAAAAAGTGCTATCGGTGCATCCCTACCTGCTCCTCTCGTTAGCTGAAATTAACTGGTGGCATATTTGTTTTACATCTATACTCTCCAGTCTCTCCTTGTGGACATGGCATCACATTATTCATGGTTACATACAATTTTAGACTGATGTGGACCAAACCTAGCTCCTACTTGCCAACCTTGAGACCTCAAAATTAGGGAGACATTCAAAGGGGCTGGGGGGGATATACATGTACATATACATACAAAAAACTTGATTTTACAGTGTTTATTTATCGGATAAAATAAGTTAAATGTCACCGTTATTATTGTCCGACCGGAAACAGGCCGGGGGTGTCCAAATTCAGAGGCTGTGTCCACCTGAGAACCCGGCCTTTGTGGTCTAAGTGGGCCGGGTCCTCCGAAAGCCGGGTAGACCGGAAATGAGCGACTGTGAAATTGGACGGTCTAGCCTTCAGAATTACGTCACCTGCCGTCTGCTCCTTGCTGTCTAAAATATAACCGGACGCTGGTGTAGATGGTCGAATAAACTGCTGTTTTCACACAGCAGTTTATTCAGCTGTGTGAGAACCCTGGAGGAATTCTCCTGAGGGATTAATAAAGTTTTATTTAATCTAATTTAATCTAATAACTTTAATCTCAGCCAAAACCATTTACTCACCAACAAATAAAACACAGAAACAGGCCAAACAATAACATGTTTAAGTTATTTGTGTCATGATCGGCTGTGTGGCAGGTGGGAGGAGGACCCAATCGCAAGATTCACAAACACGGGGATAAACTCAAAAGCAGCTTTATTGCTGACAGGCAGAACATAGGAAATACAGAACTCAACTAAACTGGGAATCAATAAACTAATAGTCGTAGGGAGCCACAGGGAATCCACACAGCAATGAGGGAGAACGCGACGCCGAACAGAGGGAGACGCAGACAGAAATACACAGAGGGTTAACGAGGAAAGTGGGAACACACGGGGAACACAGCTGACACAGATAACCATAACGAGACAGGGCGGGGTGAACATAACACTGACGGGAGACGGGCAGAGTCAAACAGGAAGTACAGAGGTTCAGACAGGAGGAGAGAGAGCACGGGGAAAACACAGACATAACGGGCAGGGGAAACATGGAATAAAACATAAGGAGAGACGAGGGCTCACAGATACACAGAGGGGCACACAGGGGGTAAAAGCCACGAAGGGAAAACACACAGGGAACAACATAACAGGGCAACTCAGGAAACAGAACCTAAACAGGGAACTAAATACAAAAATACAAGAGAACTAAGAATACTGGGCCAACACGGCCCAGGACCATGACAATTTGACTTTTACACAGCTACATTCTCGCCTGAAAATGTGTTAACAGTTTATTTTGCGACCCAGAAAGAGTAATAAGAGTAATATTAAAACTAAGTAGCTGCAGTAATAGTATCCATTGTTGGAAACTGGAATTGGCTGGGCCAGTCTAGGATATGGTTTTCAGTTTTGTTGTCCGGGTGTAAAATCGGGAGAAATTGGGGAGAATGGTCGCCCCGGGAGATTATCGGGAAGGGCACTGAAATTCGGGATTCCCCGGAAAAATCGGGAGTGTTGGCATGTATGTCCTAGCATAGCCTGTAACGTTATTGTGACGGACACATTAAATGAGTGAACTTGACTTTATGTGACTCACAGGTTTCTTTGAAAAATACTTTCTTATATCCAGGTTCTTCCTCTTTGCTGCCATCCTCCTCGCAGCGCAGGTTTGCAGCTGCTGAAACTAAACAGAGCTCCCTGAAAGGCACAGCCAATCACATTGGCCATATTTGTCACATGACGTAGGACTCCAGTAGAGAACTAATTTAACTCTTTCTGCACCACTCGCTGAATGAGAAGCTGACAGATCGTTTTTTACTTACTATCGGGTTTGTTTTTCTTTACTCGAAGAGATCAAATTATTGGTGGGGACAATTCAATAATTGCTGGATATTGGTGGGGACGCGTCCCTTCCGTCCATGCCAAATCTACGCCCTTGCTTTTGACATAACCTCAAAAAAGTGTGAGCTGGCAGGGGACTCCATAATTGGTCATAATGGCTCATTACCTGTGCGGACTCAGACTGTGGAGGCAATAGTAGATACAAAGAGTCAGCACAGAACTTACGAACTTACGGAACTTACGGAGCACCAAAACTGCACACATTCCCTTTATCATGATGGCTTGTTTGAAATTTATTTAAAATACGTTTTGAGTTAAAGTTTAAGTTTCTGAGTTAACCTTGGCTACACCTGACCGTGTAAAATCTGACATTAAAAATCTGAAATTACTCAGATGTTAAAGATTATTTTTCAAAAATGATTATCTAATAATTAACTAATAGAGGCAGTATCTTGGTTACATCTCTTGGATGAATGGATGACAGGGTGCTATAGCAGAGGCTTTCATCTGATTAATGCCAGATATTCATGAACTCATGCAGGATTTAATTTTTACTGAAAGAATGTTAAATATCCAAATCCAGCTGTGTGGGTCTTTGTGCTGTCACTGTGCAATGTGGACTGTGCAGCTATGCAGGAGTTTGTTAAAGTGTTGCTTCAGAGACGTCTATAGCTTGGACACAGTATAACGTGGAGCAGTTGCACACTGTTATAATGATTATTTCTTTGCATCTCTGCAGTGTTTTATGATAAAATAAAAATCAAGTGCAAAACACTTGAAATTGATCCAGTGGTTTGTGGTTAAAAAAAATAGCAGTTTTATAAGCTGAGGTTGTCCATTTTCTGACTTTCTTTATATTCTGATAGTTTGTAACAATCTGAAGTGCAAGAAGAATTGTGAAGTAATTTTAAAATATTGTTCCTAATTTAGGAACAACAACACCTGCTTCCATGTCTTGCATTAATATTTTAATAACTTCTCTGCTTATTGACAATTGTTCCTCAGATAATTATATTATCTCTATTTGTACGATACGATGAAGGGAAAACAGGGTACCGTTTTGAAAGTCTTTTAACATTTATTGTATTATTTATTTTTGCAAAATAGATGCATTATACTCCGTGCATTTTCAAAGACAATGACACTTGGGGTTCAAATGAAAGCATTGGGGTGTAACATTAATGAAATGCTCAATTATGATGAATCAGATTCTCCCGCGTCTTCAGAAAGTAAAAATAAACTAAAAGTAAACTTACTGAAAGTAAAAAAAAAGGGGTGAAAACTAGCGTATGTGGATAAATCTGGTATATTTACACGGTGAATTCAATACACATTCATATCTGACTCTGCTGCTTTGTCAACAGCAGCTGTGTTGCTTCCAGTCAGTATCACGCGCTGAGCTCTTGTGCCCTCCTCCTCCTTTGCATCCTTTCAACATTTTCATGTACAAAAATGTTGATGCAAAAAATCAGCCATGAAAATCCTCATAAAACAATATTGTTTTTTGCTTCTTTTTTCATAAATGACTCATCATCATCATAATCATCTTTGTTTAGATGCAAGAAGAATCATATAGAAATGAAAAAGGTATAAATCTTCTGACCGAATCTGCTGGGACTGTGTGAGGTCCTGAGGCTAAGAGTAAGGATTTATCCACAGGAGAGCTGCGTTCTTACAAACCATCCCACTGTGTAAACCTGACATCTGTGGAACAGCTGAGCTGTATGATGTGTACAAGGACACAAAACATTATTTACCATCAGATCCCGAGCCCTCCATGTGTTAATCAAGAAACTGCTGCTGTGCTACATCCATAAATAATGAATAAATTAGGAGCTGAAGCTAAAAGGACAGTTTATTTGTACCATCTTCATGTCAACACATTCAAGAACATCACAGATGAAAGAAACATTAAAAACTTCTACACTACATAAAGCTAGAAAAATAGTTTTTCTTTCAGGTGGTTTCAGAAAAAACAGAAACATCAAACACCTCCAAGACGCTTTGAAAGAACTAAAAACCTTTATTCTCATGGTCCAATCATGAGTGAACTCCCCGATGAAGCCTTGTGTGCTAAAACATGTCAGAGTTTTAAAAGTTAAACATGAGTTTCCAAAACGTTTTGCTGGAGAACAATGAACTATTTGACTGAGTTTCAATTATTTACAGACGAGCAAAACCAGGACAGAGAAAAAAGGACAAAACTGACTCAGTAAAACGACAGAAAATAAGATCCCATGTAAATCTGTATTATGTAGAAGTTCAGCCCAGCAACCAGTTCAGTTCAACACAAGTTTAAATGATTCTATCTGAACTCTGTGGAGCCTGATCTCAAGCTTTTTGAGTCTGACACTGAAACCAGAGGATCTTTCTGTGTCTTCAGATTCACTGTGATCCAGTGATGGGAGTGATTTCAGCCCTGAGTGATCACGCTGATGTTTGCACAGAGCAGACAATGAGGTGAATGTTTGGGCACATTGGTAACAGTGAAACAGTTTATTAGTAACGTGGGAATGTTTGTGTTTGAAGTATGAACTGAGATTCCTGAAGCTCTTGTCACACTGGTCACAGCTGTAGTTTCCTTCCATGTGTGTACGTTCATGATAGTTATGACTACCTGAATGTGAGAAGCTTTTGTCACAGTGTCTGCACTTGTATGGTTTCTCTCCTGTGTGGACTCGTTTGTGTTTTTTAAGCTGACCTGCAGTGGTGAAGGATGACCCACACTGATCACAGAGGTGCTTTTTAACCCCACTGTGAATCAGGTCATGTTGTTTTAACTCAGTTGATGTGGGGAAGCTACTCCCACATTCTTTGCAGTATTTCAGTTTGTCTCCAGTGTGTCTACGTTGATGTGTTTTTAGGTTCTTTTGCTGACTGAATGTTTTTCCACAGAGGTCACAACGAAAGTCTTTCCCACCACCACAGTGATGACAGGGTTGAGAACTGGATCCATCTGTGTCACTCTGCTTCTAAACAAAGACACAAAGACAGTGTAAGTCAGTCCTTCAACATTTTTATCCTGAACGTCGCCTGAAATAAAGAGCATCTCTGCAGACGTCCAATTACATTTTATTGTTTCAGTTAACACACTCAGTTTACTGGGCTGCAATAACTACAATACTACCACCATAATACTACAGTAATACTAAAATCGTAACTGACATGAAAATCTGAATAATCACTCAGAGCTGCTTTTCCATGCAGTAGAATTGCTAACATGCTAACACAGTTTAATGAGCAGAGTTGTTCCAAACAGTCAGGCTAAAATGACAAGATAACAATATAAATACATACCTCACAGTAACTGCACTTGTAGAGTCTCTTTCTGGTGTGGATCTGTTGGTGTCGTCTCAGGTAACGTGGAGATTTAAAAGTCTTCTCACACAGGTCACATTTATAAGGTCTCTCCTCATTGTGGGTAAACATGTGTTTTTGTAAGTCTGCGTCTGTTGTAAACTCTTTGCCACACTGTTCACAGCAGTACACATCATGTCTGGTGTGAATGCGTAGGTGTGCATTTCGGTACCCTCTCCGGCTGAAAGTTTTTCCACAGATGTCACAGCTGTATGCCTTAATTCCAGAGTGGCTAACTAGATGATTCTGTAAGTGACCATATTGAGTAAAAGCTCTGCCACACTGATCACAGCTGTATGCTTTAACTCCACTGTGGATGAGTTGGTGTGTTTTTAGGGAACGCTTCCAGGAAAAAGACTTTCCACACAAGTCACAGCTGAATGGTTTCTCTCCAGTGTGGATGACCTGATGCTGTTTTAGATGACACTTGGAAATAAACTCCATCCCACACTCGTCACAGGTGTGTTTTTTCTCTCTCTTTCTTCTGTGAGGTTTGTCGGCCTCCTGAGAGCGCTGACTTCTCGCTCCATGTTGGTCCTGCAGTGACAGAGATACAAACAGAGGCAGTGAGTGAAATGCAGTCGTGGAACAAACTCAACCTTCAAACTCCCTCCATTAACACTAGTTTTAAACCTGAAGGTGGAGTGTGGCACCAAACACCTTAAAGGTCTCTTATCCCCACCTGCTGGTAGTTCTAACACATTACATCCAACCTGCTGTTAAAAATAATTCATGACTGTTAAAACACTAAAATCAAGCCCATCCCTCCTGATTGTACACACACACACACACACACACACACACACACACACACACACACACACACACACACTGTTTCTAACACATATTTCTATAATTTTTATAGATTTATACATAATTATTCAGTGATAATAAATCCTGTGTTTGTTTATTTGTTTATTCAAAAGGAACCCCATTAGCTTCCATGTTGCTCGTCTTCCATCAAATACAATCACATAAAATATTATACAATAAAGTGGATTCAAGATATCCACATAATTTGGCTCTTACATCCACAGTGAGGTTTCACAATTAAAATATAAGCAATCAATAATAACTACAACAACAATAACAACAACAATATCAATAACACGGAGGCACATTACAGAAATCTCAAAAACAAATCATCTCTTACAATATTACAACAACTAAAAGTTCTGTAAATCAGCTTTTAAATGTTCATTGAAGTTTTGAATAGTTACTAATTCTCTAATTTTATAAGGTAATTTATTCCACCTGAAAGTTGCTCTAAATATAACAGTTTTACAAAAAGTTACTTTTAACTCGAGGATTTACTAAATTGCAGTTTGTTGAAAATCATGTAATATCATTATGTATTTCATCTGGATACTGCAGCTGAGCAGAAATAAATGTGGTGTGTTTAACAGAATTGAGTTCTTTATAACTGCAAGTAAGCCATAGAATACTTTAGCCTGTACAGGAAGCCAAGAAAGCTGATAATGCATTTCATTGATATTCGTATTAGAGATGGCACCATGCCACTTTTTAATGTCCAATACCGATATCATATGGATATCTGCCGATACGAATCCGATAGTGTTTTTTGTAATCAATAAAACTGTTTTTTAAATAAATATCTTGCTGCATTTTGTATAAGTTCATACTCAAGTTTTAAAAACAAGACACTAAAGCTATTCCGTTATACCAAATGAGCCCTTTCCTCTACTCCCTCTTCACCCACGACTGCAGACCTGCCGATGGTTCTAACACCATCATTAAGTTTGCAGATGACACCACGGTGATTGGCCTCATCAGTGACAACGATGAGGCCGTCTACAGGGAGGAGGTGGATGGTCTGGCTGAGTGGTGCGACACAAACAACCTGCTGCTTAACACCGAGAAGACCAAGGAGCTCATCGTGGACTACAGGAGCAATGCTGACCCACATCCACCCATCTACATTAAGGGGACGGCTGTGGAGCGTGTGAGCAGCTTCAAGTTCCTTGGAGTCCACATCTCCGAGGATCTCATCTGGACGACCAACTGCTCCAAGCTGGTCAAGAAGGCTCACCAGCACCTCTTCTTCTTGAGGACTCCGAGGAAGAACCAAATGTCCTCAGACATCCTGGTGAACTTTTATCGCTGCACCATCGAGATCATCCTGACCAACTGTATAACAGTCTGGTACGGGAACTGGTCTGCCTCGGAGCAGAGGCAGAGGTTGCATTGCAGAGGGTTGTGAAAACTGCCCAGCCCATCGCCGGAGCACCACTTCCTGCCATAAAAGACATCTACAGGAAGCGGTGTCTGAAAAGGGCTGGGAAAATCATCAAAGACCCCAGTCACCCATCACATTGACTCTTCACCCTCCTGCCCTCTGGGAGGCGCTACAGGAGCCTCCGGACTAAGACCACCAGGTACCGGAACAGCTTCTTCCCCACAGCTGTCAGACTCCTGAACTCTGCCTCCTGACATCTGACCCACGTTAAACTCACGGACTGAACATACACACACCCACAACCACCTACACACACACATACAATGGACAACTGTACCCTCAAACACACAATAATAACACAGACTGAACCACCACTCAAAACCACTAGCACTTTATACAGCCTCTGTAGAAATTATCCACATATCTCTCTTATCTTAACTGCACCACTGTATAAATAATCATTCTGTAAAATACGATAATTTTTAATTCAACAACTGTTTATAACTTGCATATTTCCCATTTCTGTATAGCTGTACATCTCATATTTTTGTATAGTTTTTCCTATTTATATCCTGTTCATAGCTTGTACTCACTACAGCCTGTACATACTTATAGTTATAGCATATTCATAACATACTTCATACCGTGTACATTATAACATGCCATAATAGACCCATTTCTGTAATATACTTACATATCTATATTATTGCTAATATATATATTGTAATATATCTATATCAAGGCTAAAGCACTTCTGGATGGAAGCAAACTGCATTTCGTTGCCCTGTACCTGTGACATGTGCAATGACAATAAAGTTGAATTCTATTCTATTCAAATATTTTATAGTTCAGCAACACACATCAATCTAATAAACTTAAACTTGCACCATCCTTCCTATTCTAGTATTATAAAGAGTACTTATCAGAAATATTAAACAACCTAACTAATAGAGTTGCCAACTCCCAGCAAAAATCTCCCAGAACCACCCCCGCCCTCATGAAGCTTAATCGACATAATCAACTTTAATTTAATGCACGTGTACATCAAATGCACAGAAATAATCAATCATGTTTCCACAATAATTACCACATTTCCCGGACTACAATGCGCACCTGAATATTAGCCGCACAAGCTAGAATCAGGGGAAAATCCTGTTTCGCACATACAGTGGGGCAAAAAAGTATTTAGTCAGCCACCGATTGTGCAAGTTCCCCCACTTAAAATGATGACAGAGGTCAGTAATTTGCACCAGAGGGACACTTCAACTGTGAGAGACAGAATGTGAAAAAAAAAAAATCCATGAATTCACATGGTAGGATTTGTAAAGAATTTATTCGTAAATTAGGGTGGAAAATAAGTATTTGGTCACCTCAAACAAGGAAAATCTCTGGCTCTCACAGACCTGTAACGTCTTCTGTAAGAAGCTTTTCTGTCCCCCACTCGTTACCTGTATGAATGGCACCTGTTTGAACTCATCATCTGTATAAAAGACACCTGTCCACAGCCTCAAACAGTCAGACTCCAAACTCCGCCATGGCCAAGACCAAAGAGCTTTCGAAGGACACCAGGAAAAGTATTGTAGACCTGCACCAGACTGGGAAGAGTGAATCTACAATAGGCAAGCAGCTTGGTGTGAAAAAATCAACTGTGGGAGCAATCATCAGAAAATGGAAGACATACAAGACCACTGATAATCTCCCTCGATCTGGGGCTCCACGCAAGATCTCATCCCGTGGGGTCAAAATGATCATGAGAACGGTGAGCAAAGATCCCAGAACCACACGGGGGGACCTGGTGAATGACCTGCAGAGAGCTGGGACCAAAGTAACAAAGGTCACCATCAGTAACACACTACAACGGCAGGGAATCAAATCCCGCAGTGCCAGACGTGTTCCGCTGCTGAAGCCAGTGCATGTCCAGGCCCGTCTGAAGTTCGCCAGAGAGCACATGGATGATACAGCAGAGGATTGGGAGAATGTCATGTGGTCAGATGAAACCAAAGTAGAACTTTTTGGTATAAACTCAACTCGTCGTGTTTGGAGGACGAAGAATACTGAGTTGCATCCCAAGAACACCATACCTACTGTGAAGCATGGGGGTGGAAACATCATGCTATGGGGCTGTTTTTCTGCCAAGGGGACAGGACGACTGATCCGTGTTAAGGACAGAATGAATGGGGCCATGTATCGTGAGATTTTGAGCCAAAACCTCCTTCCATCAGTGAGAACTTTGAAGATGAAACGAGGCTGGGTCTTCCAACATGACAATGATCCAAAACACACCACCCGGGCAACAAAGGAGTGGCTCCGTAAGAAGCATTTGAAAGTCCTGGAGTGGCCTAGCCAGTCTCCAGACCTCAACCCCATAGAAAATCTGTGGCGGGAGTTGAAAGTCCGTGTTGCTCAGCGACAGCCCCAAAACATCACTGCTCTCGAGAAGATCTGCATGGAGGAATGGGCCAAAATACCAGCTACTGTGTGTGCAAACCTGGTAAAGACCTATAGTAAACGTTTGACCTCTGTTATTGCCAACAAAGGTTATGTTACAAAGTATTGAGTTGTATTTTTGTTATTGACCAAATACTTATTTTCCACCCTCATTTACGAATAAATTCTTTACAAATCCTACCATGTGAATTAAAAACATATCATGATATGAAAAAATCTTATATCGCCCAGCTCTAGCTTTAACAAGAAGAAAAGTCAGTCATTCACCATCTTTCTCTTCTTCTTGTGCACTAAAACCACCAAAGTCCTCTCCTCCAGTGTCGGAAACGAACAGGTTCATGATGGCTTCGTCATCACCTCTCCGCTTCTCTCATTCGTTGTCACTTTCAAAACCAAACAAATCCTCGTTGTCAGTGTCGAACACCCTCTGAAGGGCTGTGGCGGTGTCCTCCTCTCCATCATGCAGCAGTCCAGCCCTTCGAAATCCGTTGGTGATCATGGATGTTTTCACACTTTTCCACGCTGTCAGAATCCACTGGTGGAGTTGGGCATAACTTGCTTTTCGCAAGTTTATCGCCGCTCATCATCCACGCCTCCCGCTGAAGGCGTAGCGCTACTTTGAAGTTTGTTTTTCGCGCTACTTCTTACGGCACTACGTTGCCTGGCGGATGGACATGTGACCAACATACCACTCTTGAACCCCGATCCTTCCGCCAGGCAACGTAGTGCCGTAGAACAGCAGAAGAAACAAAACAAATCATCTTACGATATCACAAAAATCATGGACAATCCTTAGAAAAGCCGCACCTGACTAAAAGCCGCAGGGTTCAAAGCTTGTGCAAAAAGTAGCGGCTAGTAGCCCGACAATTACAGTAAATAGATTCAACATCTTTCTTCAACAGAATTGCAGACTGCACAGATGGTACCTTCCCAAAGGAAAAAGGACTATAGCTTACCAGGGTGTAAATTAGACTTAATAGTTAACATATACAGTAATGGATTTCTATACATTTAATCAGATGAACACTTTGGTTGTAAGATTCAGATAATTATTTATTAAAAGTTAGTCCTTTAAATGAAATAACAAAGAAAAGTATTTTTTGTGCCTCCCTTTACTTGTTAATGCCATACCTGCCCCCTGGCAAAGCTTTGCTAGAGCTGCCCCTGCACAGTTACCAGCTGTCAGCTACTTAGAAAACATGAGAGAAGAAGAGGCAGCTGCAGCTTAAGGACACAGACTAACTCCAGAGTCTTTTTCCCCCCATTCTTGCTGAAGTACGGGACAAATCGCTTCCTTTTCGCCTCAGTATGGAAGAGATTAAGATTAAAAATGCTGCGGTTTGGAAGCATGTAGTGAGGCTCCAAATGCTCCACCAGTTCGCCGACAGGTCTTGCAGACAACAGCCGCTCTATCGAGTGACACATACTTCTCTGATAAGCAAAGCTGGGTTACGAATCAGAATTGTTGTCTTAAGGCCAAGAAAGATGCCAAGCGGATTTATTTTACCAAGTGGATCATCATGGCCTTGCCATATTGGTCCATTTGATTGACCTTTATTATAATTATACATTTATTTTATTTTCAGTTGGCCAGCTCTGTTCTAGGATGCCCTCTGGACCCAGTGGAGGTGGTGAGTGACAGGAGAACGGCGGCTAAGCTTTCATCCCTGATGGACAACATCTCCCACCCCATGCAGCAGACTGTGACAGCACTGAGCAGCTCCTTCAGTGGGAGACTGCGGCACCCACGGTGTGGGACGGAGAGATTTCGCAGGTCTTTCCTCCCCACTGCTGTCAGACTCCATAATAAAGACTTTAACTGATCAAGCACACACATCCATACATGTGCAATAATACTAAGTGCAATAATCCTTTCTGTCATCGTTGTATTTTTACTCAGTTGTATATAGTATTTGTATTTGTATTCTATTTTTATCTTATTGTATATTTATTTTATTTTATTCTACTGTATATAGTATTTTATTTTATTCTATTCTGTACAGTTGTGTACTGTATTTATTCTTATTGTATTCTAATTTTTGCCTCATAACTTTTGCACTGTCCACTTCCTGCTGTGACAAAACAAATTTCCCACGTGTGGGACTAATAAAGGTTATCTTATCTTATCTTATCTTATCTTATCTTATCTTATCTTACAAACGGGACAGACATGACTGGGGGGATAGGACAGGGAGAAAGAAAACCAAACGGGAGAAGAGACGGTGAGAAGGGGGGGAAGAAAGAAAAAAAAAACAAACAAAAAAAACAAAACACCTGGGTCACCTGTATGGAGAAAAAAAACAGAAGAGAAAGCAAACAACAAAGAGCAACATAATAAATTTTAAAAAAAGCACCATCACAATAAACTAGCTAGCAGTAGATATCAATAGTTACTAAATAATAAACGATATTGTGCAACACGCAAGATAGACAGCGCACAGTGTGCTTTGAGGCAGCAGCCAAGAAAACTGTAGTCCGCGTCTGTGAATACCCATGTGTACACCTGTGTACACCTGTGTGGATCAGCATGCTCGCATTCCAAAGGTTTCTCCATGTAACGATCTGCTAGGGAGTGTGGGGAGCCACAGCCCTGTCCTCTATGGTATCAAGCAGGTATGGAGGAGATCAAAACTCCAGACATCCAGAGGCCCCCAGAACACAAGAGACCAAGGAAGACCCACAGAGGGGCAGCCGCGCCACTGTCCCAGTAAGAGCTGAGGAGAGTCCCAGATGAGGGCTCACTCAGCAGCCGCGGAGCAGAAGCCAGGGGGAGTTGCAGTGACGTGCCTGTGAGCTCCGCCGGCAGCCAGCTGTGCCTGAGTGACCGAGCCCCAGGCCGAGAGGCCGGGGACACCCCACCTCCGAAGTGGCCCGAGCGAGCCCCAGGCTCCAGGCCCCGATAAGCGGCCGCCAAGGAGTGAGCCGGTGTGTACCCGGACGCCCACCCCCAGACACAAAGAACCACCAACGCACCGACACCTGAGGGAGTCCGCCACTGGCAGGGGAAGTGGTGGTGGGTGGAGATAGGCCTCCAAACCTTGGAGGGCCTGAGATGTCCCCAGAGAGGTGGCGTCTGATACCCAACCTGACATATAGACACAGACATACAGGCACACACAGATACAAACATCCATTCCCACCCTCATGCTCTCATATGCACTTACTCCACACTCAACCAACGGGGAGACAGACATAAAGAGACGCTGTACACACAATCACACTCCCCAAGCGTACTCTACGAACCGGGTCTAGGTACCCTTGCCCCTGGAGGGGGGGAACTGCACCCAGACCCAGGTGGTGTTACCCTTTTCCCTGCGGTGGGGAGAGGCAGACCGCCCCGACTCCGCAGCAGCAGGGAGGCCCCACACTCCAGACCGCAGTCGGACGGCCAACTCCTCCTAGCCCCCCCGCTCCAGCAGGCCGCAGAGAATGGGGGTGAGAGAAGACTCCAAACCTCCCTCCACCCGTTCATTGTAGTGTTGATGCATGTGTGTTCTAAGGTGCAACTCCAGATGAGAAATTACTAGTGCATTAATGACATCTTTCATAATTGAAGAAGTGATACAGAAAGAGCATTTCATAGCCATAGCTATGCCTTGTCCTATTTTCTTAAAAACAATCGATGTGCTGAGACCATGAAAGGTGGTGATTTATGGTAATGCCGAGTAGTTTAATCTGGGTGACGTGTTCTAACACTGGCTATGGACAGACTTAGTTGTGGGCTGTTGACTAATCTGCTTCTAATTAACATAGATTTGGATTTAGATACATTTAAAATCATGTTGTTTTTACTTATCCAGTCAAACACATTCAGCAAATTTTGTTGTGACACGCTGATCAGTTCAGAGTTGTCACTGGCTGAATAAAACATGGTGGAATCATTGGCATACCCAAGATTAAGCCAAGACATATTGCAGATCGTTTGTGATAACTGAATAGAGAAGTGAGGCAACCTTTCATCAAGCACAGAGCAGCTGATGAAAATCAATAACATTTTAGTTTATCAATCAAAAGATCTAAATTTATCCAAGAATACCACTTTCCCATCATCTAGATGTTTATACCATATATTATTGGTCATATGAATTAGAGCTGAGCTGGTAAAATGACCAGCTTGGCTCTGTTAAAGTGAATTGTTAAATGTTGTCATTTTTATGCTACCATCTCTACATTGTTTTAACTCTGTGGTGAAAGGAATTTATTTGTCCCCCTCCCCAGCTTCTCGAGGTCCGGGGGGGGGGGGGGGGGCTAATGACATTTGAAGTGCCTTTCTGAGATACCAACGAGGCCTCACTTGCAAGTAAATCGATCGCTGTTGCCTTGTTTTTCCTTTCACGGGAATAAGTCCTGGAGACAGCGGGGTCTAAGTTTAGACCCAACAGGTTCAGTGAAGAAAAATGTCTGATTGTAACCTGAGGATTTTTTTACATTAAGAAAAAGGCACCAAACATCAAACCAATTTAATCCTAAACAGTAACACATGAACGTAGAGCAGGGCAATATGACCAAAAATATTAACAGTGTAAATGCAAATTCCTCGGAGCAAATGTCGGCCAATTTCCACTGGAAATGCCTTTTGGTTAAACTGTCAGCAAGGAATTTGCATTTGCACTGTTAAATTTTTATATAACTTCAATACACAGAAAAAAAAAAACAGCTGTTTGTTTAAGTGAAAATACATTGATGGGATTTTTAATAAAGTTGTGGAGTTGTAAAGTATTTTGTCTAGTGTCAATTATAGCGTCAGTTATATCATTATCGCAAATTTTCAAATGTATATCGTGATAAATATTTTTGGTCATATCGCCCTGCTCTGTCTGTCACCTTCTGTGTTGAGCTCATTGTTTCCTCTGTAGTGGCTGAGCTGAGTCCAAGTAGCTGAAAATGTTCCTCTGCTCTCCGTCAGACTCTTCTCCTCCTGCTGATCACCTGGGACACAAAACAGATCTTTGTTAGGCTCCACACTGCACTGAAGAGTCAAAGTGTCTCATATGTTCATCTGACAAGTAAAAGAACACATTTTTGCTTCCCGAGGTGGGCAACTTATTGGAAACAAACACAAAAGGTTTGAGCACCGATACAAAATTTAGCAGTATAGCAGGAGAGACTGAGGCCTGTTATTAGACTCAAATGCCCAGTGGGCCGACACACCAATATACACATACACACGTGTTATATGGGAACACCCTCAAATCACGTGATGCCCAGAATTGTACAATACTGATGCTTGAGAGCGCGCGTGTGATCATAGCTGGACTGGCCATCGGTTATACCGGGAATTTGCCCGGTGGGCTGCTGGCGATTTTTTGTTTTTATGGGCCGATCGATTTTTTTTTTTGGAAGGGTATAAATA
The DNA here is from genome assembly GCF_057382185.1 of Mchenga conophoros. Taxonomy (NCBI): domain Eukaryota; kingdom Metazoa; phylum Chordata; class Actinopteri; order Cichliformes; family Cichlidae; genus Mchenga; species Mchenga conophoros. The sequence goes on along the minus strand of NC_140534.1, from coordinate 13,778,567 downwards.
ATGAAAGGTGTTGGATTGGCCAATTGGTCATGATCGACTCTGGGCTGGACCAATTACAGCCGAGGAGGTCGGATGCACCCTCCCCCTTGTTTAGCAATCTTATAGGTGAACTAAAGAAATGGAGAACAAAAAAAGGAAAGGAGGTGCAGAAAAAATTAGGGCCAAAAAGAAACAAGGCCTTCAGGCAGACGCTGCCAAATGTGTAAAAATAACTGAAATGTTTGGCGGTAGCTATGGCATAGCTTTCACAGATTTAGCAACATCAGCAAGTGGTGGAGGCCAGCAGGTGGATAAGGGCAGTGTTGGGAAGGTTACTTTTAAAATGTATTCCATTACAGAATACAGAATACATGCCCCAAAATGTATTCTGTAACGTATTCAGTTACGTTACTCATAGACAGTAACGTATTCTGAATACTTTGGATTACTTAATATATTATCATGCTTTTTACAACAACGTGAATGTACTATTGTTGTGTGATTTATTACTGAAGGTCCGCGACTCCGAACTGTAGTAAAGGGACCTCTGACTAATACGGCGGGGTCCCTGTCGGCTCGTAGCCGAAAAATAGCTTTACTTTGTTGTGTGGCTCAACTTTTCTTGCGAGAGACAGAGAGAGGCGTTGAAAGGCTGCTCCAACAGAACTTATTGTTTTCGGAGGAAAACACGAACACGGTGTACAGTTGAGTCTTAATAGCTTACTTACAACTGGGCTCGTCAGGCACTCTTCTTGGCTGAAGTGGTTATTATTATATTTACATGCTTCCAGCTCCCGTTTTTCCTCGACGACAACTCCTACCTTTCCACTCCCCCTTTTCTCCCTCCTCGAGCTCACAGACCCATAACGTGTATGGCAGTCCATTCTCCCTGCAACACGGACTACACTGCCCATGATGCTACATTCTTTAGAGCTATGCTTGTAGCATTCTGCCTGTTAGCTTAGCACAACAACAACGAAAAGGCGCTCTCTCACCCAGGAAACACACAGTCGCAGAAAGAGAGAGAGAGAGAGTTGCCCTGTAACCATGGCAACCGTAACCCTGCCCCCTGGAACAACAGAACGTAGCTGTCAAACAAAACCCAAACAGTCCTGACCCGCGTGTAACGCTAAGTTATTTAAGGACTAGTTTATGTCAATGGATGAATTTACTGACTGACGCGCAGAAGAAATAGTTCTTTATGGAGCCCAGATGGTGTGAATGATGAGACCAAAAACTGCAATGTCTTGTACCAAAAATATATTGAATAAATAGGGGAAAGGGGAAATGGAACAAAATAATTAACACAACACACAATGTAAATGTCCACAATTAAATAATAAATCAGTGCTGTGATTTTTCTGTGCAAGAGTCCTTTTGCTAAGAGTCCTTTTTTTGGTCCTTTTCTTTTTAAAGTTCACTTTTAAGGTATTCCTCCTTAGGATCCAGCTTCATACAAGGGGGAAATATGTCCGTAATCCAAAGACGGCTAAGTGGGGGAAAAGAAAGAATGGTCCTACCGGCTCGCCACTTCAATATGAAGAAGATCAATTCAAAGAGGGAAAAAAAACCTGACCTGTAGGTCAGAAAAATGTCCATTAGCACATCAAGTTCGATTCAGTTTACCGGTAAACAAGTATATTCTTCTGCATGTCTAGGTAACAATGCAAACCATAAATCATCATCAATCCATGTACAACAGTTAAATCATTAATCATCTTAGCTACGTAGCTTAATCTATACAGTCCAGTAGCGTTCGCTACAAACAATACAAAAACAACAATAAAGGAAAACAACTGTCTAACAGACAGCATAGCCGAATTCAAGGCAACACATAACAATAATCATTCAATCGCACTTTGTTTCAAAGTAAGCCCATAAAAATGCTTAAGTAAAGAAAGTGTTCAAAAACAGCGGTTTTTGAACCGGAGTTCTGCTTGCGGTGGGAGCGCTGCCGCACAAAGTCATTTTTTAATCGCGAAAACGATCGGCTGGTTACTGACAACCAAAGGTTGAAAGATATTAAGGACACTTACCGCTGAGTTTAAAGTTTAAAGATGAATTGAGGGGAGAAAACGCTTTGTTTTCCAACACCGTTCTAAATGCCATAAGCTCACAGCCACAGCAGGAGTCGAACCCGGAAGTATCCCTCCACAGCCGGTTTTCAGAGTTGCCGCGACGTGGGAGGAGCCAATCAGAAGAGGGACCTCAAATCAGCTGACGTGGGTCATGTGACAGGGAGTAGTTGATATGGGTTACACGCGACAAAATGAAACCGGAAAGTACCGCAGTGTAATCCATTTATTTCAACAAAGTAACTGTATTCTGAATACCACCTTTTTAAACGGTAACTGTAACGGAATACAGTTACTCATATTTTGTATTTTAAATACGTAACGGCGGTACATGTATTCCGTTACTCCCCAACACCGGATAAGGGAAAGGGGAGGCAAGAGGAGGAGAGACCCGAGGCGGCCGCCGGTCATAGTGGCAGAGGAACTGAACTTCAGGTAAGAAGTTATGACCTGCTGTCTATCTGTGTCAGATATAAACCAAGTTTAGTTGTAGTTTGTTTTCGTTGTGCTGACTTTTTACAGTTGCTTAGAATAACTGGTACTGCGTACTAGCTAGCATGACGGAGTTTATATACTGCTGGGCGGGTGCTATGAAGTTACTGATAGTAAATTTTATTTTATGCTTAAGGTTAGTTTCTCAAACTCCTCAAAATCTTAACAAATTGTGCCAATCCTTACATGTTGCACCAGGCTGATTTATCATCGAAAGTGGAGAAGTCTGTGACAGAGGAGACAGAAGAGCAGCAGAGAGAGATGGAGATGGAGAGAAGATTTTATGTCATCCATGAGGGATGCATTTGACATGTTTCACATATTATAGCTCAACAAGTTACTTATAGCAATTCAAATACGAGCAATCAGTTTTTGGCACAACACCGGCTATTGCAGTTAATAATACAACAGCGTCTTGCCATTTTTGTGTTTCTTTTTATCACTGTGTAACTGAGTTCAATTGAAAGCCTGCATGCGCTAGTACCTCTTGCCACAAGTTCCCAGAATCCTTTGCGGTTTTACCCCTGAATGACGTCACATTTTTGGTGGGCCGGTCTCTAGTCAAAATGCCCGGGTCGATTTTTTGTCCCAGTCCAGCCCTGTGTGTGATGCAAGTATGTGTAGTGTTGAGCGCGTGATCAGTGGTGAGAAAAACAACTCACGGAGCTTGACCTTTCTATACTTGTGGCTAGTGATGTGACGTTCTGTATCGAGGCTTTGAAGCGTGTGTCGAGTAATGGAGGGGGCGTTTCCGCGAAGCGTGCATCGAGGCTTGCTTCGTTTATGGGAGGAGCTAAAAATGATGACGTCCGAAGCCTCGCTGCCCGGCTGTACCACGTGACTGGTTCATGAAGTGGTTCGAACTTTGCCGCGAGATATGACAGCGATATAAACCCCTCAGACTTCATTCAAAAATGTGGGTGTTTGATGGAGAGTTGCGGTTAGTGAGAGTTTGGAGACAGTTTGGAGGTTTAGGAGAGTGAGGAGAGAAAGTCAGGAGAGAATGGAGCCAGCTAAGAAGAGGAGGATGTCCTCCCCTGTGTGGGAACATTTTGAGCTTATATCTCCCAACAAGGTATGTAAATTTCTACAGAAGATGTATTTTCATAATACTGATGGTGCAATACAATTTATGTTAAGCAGCTTTACTTTTGTACAAGGTGAAGTGTTTGCTATGTGCCAGGGAGCTGGGATATAACAACAACACCTCATCCATGCTTAGGCACTACAGAGCTTTGCATGAGAATAAGGGGGACACCGATTGTGGAGCAAGACCAGATGAGCCATCAAATGCCATGATAATATAGCATGCAGTAATGTTACTAAATGATATAACAATATCATACAATGCAATAAGTGACGTGTGTGATATTTATATTTGTGCTTTGTTTTTATTGTCTTTCCTCAGCAGAACAATCTCAAATAGATGAAGACCTGGTCAGCATGGTGATTGAGGACTCCCAGCCATTTAGCATTGTGGAGGACAAAGGATTCAAAAGATTTGTTAAGTCATTAAATCCTAGCTATGTTCTCCCCACTAAAAAGGTCATAAAAGCAGTGAAGATTTCGTTTCTACAGAGTTAAATGTGAACAGGCGGGACTGAGGCTCAAAGCCTCAGTGTGTAGCTACACTACACACTGCTTCACAGCCACGTCGTACTTTAGAACAAAATGTTTTTACTTTCCTTTAGGCCCTGAAAGTCATGGTGGAGGCCAGGTACCAGGAGATGAAGGAGAAAGCTAAGGCCAGCGTTGAGAAGGCAGCAGCTGTGAGTCTGACATCAGATATGTGGACCTCCATCAACACAGAGGCCTATCTTGCAGTCACCTGCCATTTTGCTGATGAGTCCAGCACATTAAACACCGTTGTTTTAGGAGTGTAATATTTTCCTAATGCACACACTGCAGAAAACATTGCACAGGTGAAAGGCTCACTCATGGCAGAATGGGCAATTACTGACAAAGTCACATGCCTAGTAACAGATGGGGCTGCCAATATGGGGGCTTGTGCAAGGGAGCTAAGACTTAAACATGCCATATGCATAGCTCACACCCTGAACTTACTGGTGAAGAAGGCCCTTGACCAGACCCCTGAGCTCTCTGACATCCAAGCCAAGTCCAGGAAGATCATGGGATATTTCAGGAGCAGTACCTCTGCAAAGGTATGTTCTTAAGTGGCTTAATTACAGTTTCTTTAATGCTACTTATGTGTATTGTCGAGAAAAACATCTTATTTTAAATCTCACTGTGATATCATTTACATGCACTGTCATTATTTCATCATTACTTCATTAGTTTGTATCACTTTATCATTAAATATTATCATGTATCATTTGAATTAACATTTAAATAGATCAGTTAGAAACCACCAGAATAGCTGGACCTCCAGAAGGCTCAGCTGCAGCAGTTCACATAAGGACATTTGAACTCTTTTTAGCCTGATCCCACAATTACACAAAATACACACACTGTATACACAATTGGTTAGGTTCCCAGGAAGCATGAGTGGAAACATCTGGGTTCAATTCTGGGAAGTGGGGTGTTTTGAACATAGAAGGAGATATGGGAATTCTTCTGACGTCATAATGACTATAAAGCTTTCTGCAACGAGCAGGGAAGTCGAAGTCCGGCTCTTCCCACACTGTACTACTGTGTGCTTTAATAAAATAATTTATTGACCCACTATGGACTTTTCAGTCGTATGTCTCTTCCTCAAAATTCGAACCACGACAGTATAGTTCTGCTCCCTTGACAATCTAATGTATGCTTTTTTAAATTGTATTTTGTAAGGAGAGGCTTTCAGTCGTGCAGGAACAACTAAGGCAGCCTCAACACAAACTACTACAGGAGGTGGAAACCCGCTGGAACAGCACTTACAATATGCTGCAAAGACTTTTCGAGCAAAGGGAGCCAGTGGGTGCTGCTTTGGCAAGTCTCACAACAGACATCCCACCTATGTCATCTGAGGAATTTGGTATAATTTCAGAGTGTCTGGTTGTCCTAGCACCATTTAACGATGCAACCACTGAGCTCTCTCAGGAAAAAAGGGTGTCTGGGTCAAAGGTCATACCTTTGCTCACTACGCTGGATCATTGCCTCAATGAACAAATGGAAAAACCACCATCCATTGGATCTTCCCTGGCTCAGAAGCTTAGGATGCTATTGAGAGAGAAGCTAGATAAAATACAGACCATGAGCATTATGTTCCTTGCGACACTGCTGGACCCAAGGTTCAGAAAACTCGGGTTTCTCAGCCCTGCAAGAGCTAGCAAAGCAGAAAAAAGACTGAAAGCAGAATGTGCTTCTGTAATGAGGGCCTCCACCACCTCTTCCTCCACACCACCACCACAGCCATCAACGTCACAATCTGTTGAGGCTGTTTCCCACAGTACCATTGTTATTGCATTTTAGTTGCATTTATATAAACTGAATGTTGGGTTTTCCACTGTATCTATTATTGTATGATCTACTGTACAATATAATGCGCCTTGAGGCGACTGTTGTTGTTATTTGGCACTATAGACATAACATTGAATTGAAAATTGAATTGGTAGTATCTCATAAGACTCTCCTTCTTGTTTAGGTAACAACCTGCGGCGTCGCCTGGATGAGAGTGTCAGGCAGACACAGACACAAAATGTGACAGCAGACGCAAATATTGAGGTCCAACGGTACATGATGGAGCCAAATATTGGAAGGCTGGAGGACCCCCTTAAATACTAGGAGAGACAGAAATATGTCTACCCTCACTTATATAAGTTAGCACTGACATACCTGTGTACCCCTGCCTCATCTGTGCCCTGTGAGCGAGTGTTTTCAAAGGCAGGGGAAATATTGTCCAGAAAAAGAAATCGCCTACGACCTGCCACAGTGGAGAAACTGTTGTTTTTAAATAAAAACCAATGATGTGTCCCCTAAACACTAATCACTGTCCTTGCCTCAATGTTACAAAAGCACAACCACTGTCCACACCTCACCTCACAGCATATGATCATTTCCATTTTAGGCATTTCCAAATAATAATTTTCCATACTGCCAGCATAAATATACACAGTATACTGCCATCACTACAATATAGATGTTTTACACACTCCTTTTGTTGTTGACATTTACAGGCTGTGTGCAAAATGCCACACTCTTCAAATTCATGCCAACTAATATTTTTACATCCAGTAGGTGTCCTGCTAGAGCAAATGAAGCTTCAAGAAACTTCGCGTTGGGGTGAACCAATTGGATGAAAAGCTTCAGTGCTTCATGAGGCTTCATCTGCCCATCACTACTTGTGGCTCACTTACATTTCTAAACTATTCGTTTGCACACTTACACACACCCAGCTGCTGTTTCCTGTTTTGCTACACTCTGGAGAGCCCCGCCTTTAACGGTCTCCTCTCACAGAGAGCAACAGAAAACTTCGAAAAACTCGAGTTTGACTGATCTCAGTTCAAAGTTACCTTGGCACTTACCTTTAGATGTGAGAGATAGTGATGGTCCGCTTGAAGCTGACGCTCCGGTGCGTGTGTCAGAAAACTCAACACGCTGCGTCAGAAGCACCGTGTCGAGGCTTGATTCGTTTGGCCAGAGTCACGTGATTAGTGACGTCTGAAGCTTCATTTAGAACGTACCTTTTTTTTTTTTTTTAAGTTTGACGAGCATCTTGACTTTTGGTCTTTGGATCAAGGGCGTCGATTTGGCATGGACGGAAGGGACGCGTCCCCACCAATATTCAAACCCGATAGTAAGAAAAAAAAACGATCTGTCAGCTTCTCATTCAGCGAGTGGTGCAGAAAGAGTTAAATTAGTTCTAAATAAATAAATAATTCTCTACTGGAGTCCTACGTCATGTGACAAATATGGCCAATGTGATTGGCTGTGCCTTTCAGGGAGCTGCGTTTAGTTTCAGCAGCTGCAAACCTGCGCTGCGAGGAGGATGACAGCAAAGAGGAAGAACCTGGATATAAGAAATTATTGCAGGGTAAATGTCATTTAGAGATTTGTAAACATATTCTAATAATATCTTTAACAGGAGTGACTGATTTTAAAAATATGATTCTTTATGTCTGTGTAATATTTCATTAATCTCTGTTACTCTGTTATTTCTCTCCAGACTCAACCTTGTTTTCCCTATAACACACAGTTATACATCACATATTATAAATCTGACTTTGATAAATATTTAGATCATGTGAAAACACAGAGCAGCTCTCTATGAACAGTGTGAAGCAGGGGTGTCAAACTCATTTTCCATCAGTGTAAAGAAGTTACATATTTAACTGTTTTTCTACATGATGAAGAAAAAGCTGCTGTCAGCATGACTCTGAACCAAAGTGGGGAAAAATGTGCAAGATTACAGAAAAAGTTTTTGTAGCTTATTGCACAAACTGAAAACAGAAACTTTTCTGACATGAATTAGTTTGAATGGGTATAAGGACGGTTTTTATCTGTTGGAAATGCTTGGCAGTCACCAAGAACACTACTGGTACCACACTGCAACATGACCGACTGAAGTGCTGTGCTCATAAGAAACCAACATTTCTCCAGTGGAGAACATCAGAATATTTCAGCTCCACATTTCAGTGCATCAAATGAAAACTCTAATGTGTCATTTGCAAGTTCTCAAAGCCTCGGCATTATGGGAAATGATAAGAGCATTTAAATGATGACATGTAAAGAAAAATTATACAGCCTGAGTTGAGACAGCAGTTCTGGGTTTACAGTAGAGATGGCACGATACCACTTTTTTATGTCCGATACCGATACCGATATCATAAATTTGGATATCTGCCGATACCGATATGAATCCGATATAGTGTTTTTTAATCAACAAAACTGTTTTTTTTTTAATATCTTGCTGCATTTTGTATAAGTTCATACTCAAGTTTAAAACAACAACTACACTAAAGCTATTCTGTTATACCTGTATGCAAAAAAATATATATTTCATAGTTCAGCAATACTGATCAATCTAATAAACTTAAACCTACACCATCCTCCCTATTCTGGTATTTTAAAGAGCACTTAGCGTAAATATTAAGCAACCTAACTAATAGGGTTCCAACTCCCAGCAACAACAAAAATAAATAAATAAAAAATAGGGAACCACCCCTCACACTCCACCTCATGATGCTTAATCAACGTAATCAACCTTAATTTGATGCAGTGTGGAAAAAAAATGCACAGAAATCAATTATTTTTCAAGAAATATTAAATAGATTCAACATCTTTCTTCAACAAAATTGCAGACTGCACAGATGGTACCTTCCCAAAGGAAAAAGTACTATAGCTTACTAGGGTATATATATTAGACTTAATAGTCACTATATACAGTAATTGACTTCTATTCATTTTACATCAAATTAAAACTTTGGGTGTAAGATTCGGATAATTATTTATTAAAAGCTAGACATTTTAAATGAGAATAAGAAAGAAAAGTATGTCTTTGTGCCCCCTTTTCCCTGTTAATGCCCTATCGGCCCCCCTGGCTAAACTTTGCTAGATCCGCCCCTGCACAGTTACCAGCGTCAGCTACGTAGAAAAAAGATCCTTGAGTAGAAAGTAATATTAAATAAATTCTAACAACAGCTGATCAAGCTTAAACGTGCTGCTGTTGTTCAGCCGCTGGTTTCCTCTTTCTGGTGCAAAGTGGGCCAAAAACAAACCAGAGAGACGGACTGGCGACAGAAAAGCTGATCAGCTGATCATTAAGCAGTTTCATGATTGAAGTAGCAGCAAGAAGAGGCAGTCGCTCCATATATCGTTTGGTAAGCTTAACGCAGGAATGCTTTACAAACATTCAGAGATGGACTTACACACTTGCTTTACTTCTCTCGGGGATAACTTTGTCGGAGATGAAATGCCGGGTTGCTAGCAAAGCTCCACATGCTATCCAGACCACCGACAGGTCCTGCATGCCACAGCCGCTCTATCACGTGATGCATACTGCTCCGACGTTCTGAGGTGAGTTACGGCGTGTTGCAAGTTTTGTGAGGTGCTTTCGTGATATTTAATGGATCGGATTACATTTTTTATTTTTCTCCGATATCCGATCCAGTAATTTAGGTCAGTATCGGACCGATACCGATACGTAATATCGGATCGGTCCATCTCTAGTTTACAGTGAACTCTATCAGCTGGTTGTAGAACAAGTACTGCTGCCTGATGTTTGCCACCTAGTTTTCTAAGAAAGCGTGCTTACATGTAGCTGTCATTACGCAAGTGTGCAGGAATGTTTCTGCCTCCGTGCCCACGCACTCTGAACTGAGAGGTTTCACCAATAAGCACCATGAACTGTTCTCTGCTTATTTCACCTCCACTGGTCATTGAATACCTTCCATTGTTCATCCTGTAATAAGAAATACAATCACACAGGCCAGAATCAGACCTCTGTGTCCTATGAAAATGCAGACATGGCCTCTGCTACTCTTTCACTCTTTTCAGTAAGATTAAATGTTTTAGCTGCTTATGTGTTGGCAACGTGTCAGGTTAGATTTTCTTTCCTGATTAGGATGTCACCAGAAACTCAGGAATTTGCATCAGTAGAACTAAACAGTTGGCACACTTCTTACATGAGCATAAACGTGTCATGTTTGCTATTGCAAACATTTAGCCTATGAAAAAAAAATAACAATAACACATCTGTCTCAAACAAAAGGGTACGGTGTATTTCAGGTTAACATATGAAGGATAATACTTTGGATGTTTTTAATTAAATGAGGCTTACTATGAATTCTTTGAATAGATGTGGATGTCAGCCTGTTAGCTACTAAACTGCAGTAGTTCCTCCCTCAACTACATTTTGGAGTAATTCTGTGTTTGTGTGTGTTACTGTGTTCGTCTTTGTTACAGGAAAAATGTTTCTATGTTTCTTTACCTTCTTTTAAATGTGCAAGCATGCCCTTTTGTCTATGGTTAGATTAGTTTAGAATTATCTTTTTAGACTTTCTCAGCAAAGGCATACTGTTTTGGGACATATTGTTTTAGATTGTTTTATCTCTCACAGCCTTCTCCCAGCTCTCTGCTGACGAGACTAGCGCCACATATGGAGTTGTTTATTTTATTTGTTTTGTATTTTCTTATCCTGTTCTCACTGTCTTTCCTATAAAAATTACCAAGCCACTGTGCATGGTGTGAGTTGTTCTTAGCAGCTCACCCGTGTACACGTTTGATAAAGAAAGTAACTTTGTCTCATTGTGTCTTTATTTCTCCTGGGTTTTTTACAGAGTTTTCCCCCAACATTTCTTGGTCCTTCGGAGCCGGAGCGCCTCCATCGTGTCCCATCTCCGTGACCAGTCCACATTGCTCGTCTGTCGACAGCCCACACACTAGGTGTGTGGTCAAAGACCAAGGGCGTTAAATTCGAGTCTTGGCCAACGTTCTTAGAAAGCGACCCACGGTGGTGGGGCCCGATCGAGGTGGACCAGACCCGGCGACACTGACCAGGTAGATACAGACACACTGACACAATCTTGCGTAAAATCGTATTTTAAATTCAGGGAATTTAAAATAGCGAAAGTAGCTCGTCGCGACTGGAAGCTCCCCACTTCTGTGGGTTTAAAGTAGCTCGTCGGCTGGTAGCTTGGAGCTCGTCGACTGGAAGCTCCCCACTCTTGTGGGTTAGGTTTGGAGCTCTGGGTAGCTCCCCCAGCTGGGTCAAGGGAATAAGTAGCTCGTCTACAGAAAGACTGGCAGCTCCCCTTTATTATAAGGGTTCCGATCGCGCGAATAAGTGTGAATGTGAATGTATGCGTGTGTATTGTTGTAACTAACGGAGCAAGCTGAATTTTCACGGTCCGATAAGAGACTGAGCTGCTCCTACTGTGTTTTTCTTTTACTGCTATTCACTGACGTGCTGGTGAGTTGAGAGAACGGTCGAGTTCCGTCTCGTAAAGTTCACACCGCTTTTGGAAATAGTCCGAAAGTAGAAGGGCGTGTGAGCAACCACTCTCGTCTCTAATACCAGCGAAGGTGATAGCAACTGTATTGTGTATATATTACTTAAACAAAAATAAGTAAATACATAAATAAGATGGGTAATCAAGCAAGTGAAATTAAAACTCACTCCTGCTGACGAGCAGTGGTGAGAAAAGAAAAGTCCAGACGCCGGACAAAAACAGTGTCTGTAAACTGAGAGATTTAAGAAAACAAAATATAAACAGTCGGGAGAACAGAATCCAACTGCCAGTTTAGTAAAACCAGAAGACGAGACACTGTGCAGTTCCCACAATCCTTTTAGTAAACCATCACCCATTCCTGCAGCCGCATCTGCAGCAACACCCATATCAGGAAGAACATAATAATCCCTTATTAGGTGAAAACTAGAGATCAAAGTAGTTTGAAGTAGTTTAAAAGGGTTGAAAACAGACCCCACTGAGTAGATATAAATATAAAAAGTACGAAATAAAGATAAACAAAGGGAAAATTACAGTAGAAATGATCTTTAGAGTATTTGAAATTAATAATAGCAAGGATAACAACCTGTAAAGTGATATTAACAATGAAACACAGTTGGCATGATGACCATGCCCAGCATGTATAAAATGAATATAAAGCAAATAATTCACACGAAAATATTTTAATAAAATAAATAAAGTATATTAAGGCTGTGTCACTGTTCAGCCAAGGACAGTGTGTGAAAAGGTAACTGTCTCCACCCTGGGAAAAGGATGATTCTGCAGGTCATCTGAAGCCCTTGATGGATACAAAATAAAATATAAATAATATATTATAATAGAACTGCCTGGTCCGCCATGCAACAGAGAGAACAAATGTGACCGCAGATTGGATGAATTCTAAATTATCTGTTTGCTGAATAAGATGATCCTAACTAACAAATTGGCTCAGGAGTAGTATAATGGTACACACTAATAAAACATTATAATATGCTATTGCTGTTATATAAGACAAAGATGATAATATTAACAATGACATAATATTAATATGAAGAGGCACCTTAATCGGTTATGATGTGAGGTGGATAATTGTTAAGCAGTAGTCTGCATCAAGCTTAAGGTTTGCTGAAACTCAGTGTAATGACATGTGAGATGAAGACAATACGGAGAATAACTAAACTAATGAAGTGCATAGAGGCACTTGACCAGCTTGAAACCTATCATCCTAGAATGACACATTGCTGAGATATAGAGCACACCTATAATAACAACCAATAAACAAAACCCTGTAGACAACAGCTACAACTACAGGATTGAGAAGCTGAATTAAATATGTAGACACTGCTAAGCTGATGAGCATGTTACACATTTTCTTTTCTTTTTATTTATTTGTTTCTTTTAGAGCAGAAGCTGCTGTAACACACCCAAAGAAAGACTCTAGGTCTGACCAACCGTCTCAGTCATGGGCAAAAAGATGTCAGTCAATAAAATTCTAAAAGATAATTTATTGATGAAAAATATATCAAGAGATAAAAGATAAAACAGTCCAGTGTCCCACTTATGAATTGTATAAAAACACACAGTCCCAAGGCCAGAGCCAGCTATGCCACACGGCCAAGTTGCACCCCACATGTTGCCTTTAACAGGGTTAGAAGTTGTCCTTGGAGACCCACCACCCTGCAAGCATATAGTCAGTGGTCACTCAAGCCTCTGGAACTCTGCTGCCTTTAGGCTGTGGCATATAATAGGCCCTGGCCTGCACAGAGAGACAAAACAACACAGCAGTGTTTGTAGTGTGGGCTATATGTAGACCAGTGTATCAGTGCAATCAAGTACACCTGCCTCTAATTAGTCCAACCCCATTCCAGCCATTGGCTCACCAAAAATGTGACAACCACAAAACCACTCCCAACCCAGTGCAACTTCACACAATAATATGGAGCTGAATTAACACAGGCACATTAGTCTACCATGTTACAAGCTGCATGCTATTAAAAGCCAACATATGGAGACTTCTGCCTTGTTCGGGTGGCAGCATTTTTCTTTTTCTTTTGTGTCCTGACACGTTTATGTTTTTTGTTTTTGTTTGATTATTTTGTTGGTTTTGGAAACGATTTTAAACGAACTTGTGACAATACTTGAGAATCACAGTGACACATAGTGATTAGGCATATGATTGAAAAATGCCTAGGTTTAGAGCTGTGAGCTATGAGCTGTGAGCAATGCAAAGTTAAATATATATATATATATGTATAAATGGGAAACAACCCTAACTTGAAAGTTTGAAATGTGTGAGATCCATGAATTGTTTGAAAAACTAGAAATTATTCAAAACTGCCTTAAGTGAAAATGTAGTGTTGCATCTATTCTCCCAAACCAAGACAAACAAAAAAGAAGAAGCTTTCTGTAACTTCAAAATAAGGCTGACTGTTGACAATAGACTAAAACACTAATTCGCAGGTGGCTATCAGGAACAGAGAGGCGAGCAAAGTCACAAACACCAAGGCTGCAGACAGCCATGCAGAAACAGCAGATAACATAGAGACAACGCCTGCTAGAACCGTGGAGAGGAAGGTCACTTCCCACGAGATTGTAGGAGTAGAGGACAAATTAGTTGTAAAGTCAGCTTCAGGCCACACAACTGTACAACAATTAACTGCCCTTTTAGAACTAGTACACACAGCAAGTGGCCGCAGGTGCTTTATTAAATGCATATGACCCGTCGTGTCCAGTAAATTTGCTAGGTAGAGACGCTCTGACAAAACTTAAGATAGCAGTCATGCCATTCTTTTCTGGTATTAAACCTGAGTGCATGCTAAATGACACCCGCCACATCCACTTTCCAGAAACCGACCGAGTATCACAACATTCTGAGATTTAAACAAACTCCAGGCCCAGATCCACCTTATGATCAGCAAGTGTGGAAGCTAGGAGAACAGCATTTGACCTTACAGCACAGGCCGAAATTGTGTAGGTTACGCAGTAACCACAGATAGTAAAATAATAGAAGCAAAACCCCTTTCTTCTTCGTGTTCTGCACAGAGCGCTGAGCTGATAGCTGTGATACGCGAAAGTGAAATACACAAAGACAAACTAATAAATATACATACAGACAGCCAGTATGTTTTCTCTGCTGTACATCATTTTGCAAAAAATTTGGCATAACAGAGGAATGATTACACCAACTGGAAACCTGGTTCAGCATGCCAACCTCTTACAACGCCTACTGACTCTTTCATTACTACAGGCAACAACTTTGCCGACAGAGCAGCAAAATAGGCGGCACAAAAGACAATCATCACATTGATGGCAGTAAACACACATCAGATTCCACTGGATGTGTTGAAAAATGAACAAAAGCAGCAAGCACAGCAGAGCAGGCAAAATGGCTAAAACATGGTGCAGTTCTGACAAACGACTTAATGATGTGTTATGGCAAGCCAGTGTTGCCAAAATTCCTCCACAAAGTGGCGGCATTAGTGACTCATGGCTGTACGCATTTGTCAACGGGGGGACTGACCAGTATTGTCAACTCTCATTTCTACACTGTAAATTTTGAAACCTCAGCAAAACAATTTGTCAGAACGTGCATGACGTGTCAAAAATGTAATGCTCAGGGAAACCTGAGACCACACAATCCATATGGACTTTATTGAGCTAAATGAATGCCAAGGGTAAAAATACACCCTAGTGGTTATAGATGTATTCTCAAAGTGGCCAGAAATCTACCCAGTGAAAAAGGCAGATACAATTTCAGTAGCAAAATGTATGTCTAAGTTGTAGGAAAATAAAGAGATGATTGTAAATGACGAAGAATGTAATGATGTCTATCAAGTGTCTTGCAGATCACAGCCCGGTGACTGGGTTCTGATCAAAGTGCTCCAAAGGAAAAACTGGAGCTTGCAAAATAGCGGAACGACCATCTTGCATCCATCAGAGCCAGTAAGTGAAGCCATCTAAACACAGCTGACAGCAGGCTTGCCCACTTGTTGTGATCTCGCCCGGTGGAGGGGTCAGCTTTCCTGGCCGGGGGGTCTACTCGCGACAGCAGGGTGTGTCCCGTCGTCATGAGGTGGTGGCTCTTAACAACTGCAGCGGCCCTGACCATGGCTGGGCTCCTCACCTTTGCTTCCGTGAGGGACAACAAGTCACGTTATATGGAGAAAAGGCAGACACTGTATGACAAAGGAAAGTACACCAAGTTTCCCCATGGCTATGCCACTAATTTCTGGTGGCAGTTTATGAACACTACAGCTTACTTGAATAATAAAACTGACTGCTATGCAAATACATATACACTTTCTGCCCACCAAGGAACGAGAGGAAGTGTATGGACTGTTCACTCAACGAAACCTGTGCCAGTAACGCGACACTGATGAGCCTCAACTGTCGCTCCAACTACAGCTACCGAATGATACTACAAACAAAGACTCATTACCAGACAGGATGTGCACGGACGGCACCAAGCAGTAAAGGAACCAGAGTTTCGCATCTGAGGAGGAGTGAAATTCTTACAGAGCTTGATCCCCGGCATTGGAGTTGCCGAGGTGCGGGATCACGTGGAAATCAACCGATATGCTCTGCTACGACACATCAACTTGACTAAGACCCTGGGAACCGCCTTAGCAGGAGAACACCAGGCCATCAGAACGATGGTGCTGCAGAACAGACTGACACTAGACCTGCTAACAGCATCACAAGGAGGAGTTTGCAAGCTGATCGGGGAAACATGTTGCACTTTTATCCCTGATGGATACGAAACTGGAGGAGACATTTATGAAGCTTTGCAGAATTTGACCGCTCTGCAAAAATATGTCACTGAACACACACCTGGAGCAGCTACAGCACAAAGCTGGCTGGACTGGCTGTTCAGCGGTTCATGGCTGGCTGCTGTAGCAAAGCCATTTTTCCTTCTAGGTCTCATCATGATAGCACTGCTCATATTAGTGTTGTGTGTGTTGCCATGTCTAAGAGTAATGATTTCACAGATGATAACAACTACAATGACTGCTTATGTTGCCGTGCCTGAAGAAGAACAACATCCCGTTGCAATTCTGTTAGAGGAGAACTTGTACTAGCTGCTAATAAATGACGTGGTGATTAAAAATGACTTGTCAAGTGATCATGCACTGATTAAAACATTAGTAGGTTATGCAAGTTTTCATGCTTTTATTTTTTTTTGAAGTCTTGAGTTTTAAACAAAGTTTTTCATTTTGAATATAAAGTTTTCATGCTTTTATTTTTTTGAAGTCTTCAGTTTTAAACATAAAGTTTCCATTTTAAATATGAAGTTTTCATTATTTTACATATAAAGTTTTCAATTTAAGGTTTGCATCGTTTTAAGTATAAGGTTTCATGCTTGTATTTTTTGAAGTTTTCATTTTATAATATAAGGTTTTCATCCTTGTATTTTTTGAAGTTTTCATTTTATAATATAAGGTTTTCATCCTTGTATTTTTTGAAGTTTTCATTTTATAATATAAGGTTTTCATCCTTGTATTTTTTGAAGTTTTCATTTTACATATTAGGTTTTCATCATTTTTAAATATAAAGTTTTCATTTTACTTTTCATCCTTTTATTTTTTGTAAGTTTTCGTTTTAAAATATAAGGTTTTTATCCTTTATTTTTTGTAGTTTTAGTTTTATTATTTTTTCTTGTTTATTCCACTTGTTATTTCATTTACTATGATTTTCATTTACTATGTTTTTCTTTTTATTATTTTCTTTTGTTTTATTCTTTAGACCAAATGACTGCCATTTCTGCTATGCTGACATTTTGAAAATTTAAAAATTGCTTAAGATACTTAATAAATAACCTTCACAGACAATTGTTGTATACATTTAAAATAAGTTAAAACAGGAGGGAATGTTACAGGAAAAATGTTTCTATGTTTCTTTACCTTCTTTTAAATGTGCAAGCATGCCCTTTTGTCTATGGTTAGATTAGTTTAGAATTATCTTTTTAGACTTTCTCAGCAAAGGCATACTGTTTTGGGACATATTGTTTTAGATTGTTTTATCTCTCACAGCCTTCTCCCAGCTCTCTGCTGACGAGACTAGCGCCACATATGGAGTTGTTTATTTTATTTGTTTTGTATTTTCTTATCCTGTTCTCACTGTCTTTCCTATAAAAATTACCAAGCCACTGTGCATGGTGTGAGTTGTTCTTAGCAGCTCACCCGTGTACACGTTTGATAAAGAAAGTAACTTTGTCTCATTGTGTCTTTATTTCTCCTGGGTTTTTTACAGAGTTTTCCCCCAACAGTCTTTTAGAGAACAAATGTGCAGATGTTGCTTCCTGCAGGAACTGCAGAAACCATCTTCAGCTACTAAACATGGACTGAAAAAAATTGTTCTTAATATATTTTAGTCAAGTTGTTTATTTAGTTAAGTTTCTTATGCATTATATACACACATACACACAAAACATTCATTTTCGAGATGGCAGCATTTGAAAAGACACAAAGAAACCTACGAGTTACTAGTTGCTGCTCCTGGGGTCCGTTCTTCGTACCTCGCTTATTACATCCAAGATCAAATCATCGCACCAACTCTGAGCTCGCTATTCCGGTTCTCCGAACACACCTGTTGTTGACGATTAGTACAGCTGGATGAAGTAATGTGAGATCACTGGGTTGCTTAACAGGGGCTACGCATCGATAGTAGAAACATTGATCGGCAACCCTTTGATTGGTCGTCGAAAATGTCGAAGGAGCGCGCTCAGTATTTTTCGGCAGCAGAGCAAGAACTCTTGATTGAGGGATTTCAGGATTTTCACAGTTTAATTAAAACGATGCTAAGTAAATAATACCCTCACGGGAAAATCGATATCTCTCTATGAGCACACTGTCGCGCTGAGCTAAAGGATCCTGTCTATCCCGTAATATACGCTGAATTCTGAAAACTCTCCTTATCAATCTTGCACCTTCCGCAATGGGTGGCTCGCGTATACGGACAGGACATGGCTGCGACAGACTTCCCAAATCCACCTTCGCTTTTATAGCCGTGGTCTCTCATCTTGATTACACGAAGTAATTTGCAATTACTGCTCTGAAATATGAATTACATCTGTAATAATCACATACATGTAATAGAATGTTAATAGTACATTTCCCTTTTTTAGGAAGTGACCTGTATGTATCTGTGTGAAATCAATAAATGGATCAAATGCTGCATTATCTTTAGTTACATTGATAATATTTATTTATGGTGAAACAGTGGTGGAATATCGCTGTTGCTTTCGTATAAATGAAGCGGACATACCTGAGTGGCCGCGATCTAATCCTGTTTACATAAAGTAAACCTGCTCCCGAGCAGGTTTACGCTTACGGCTCTGTTGCTATGACAGCAAGTCCCGGATGAGCTTCGGGGAACCGAACGATCCAAGATCACGCGAAATCGTCAACAATCAAATCCAGCTAACTTACTTAGTGAGGTACGAAGAACGGACCCCTGGGTCTGTGTCCCTGTGTTTTGTGTTGTTGGGTTAATTCTGTTCTTCAAATTCTGGTTTTCTGTTATATTTATTGTTCCTGGTTTCTGTTCTCTTCCTCACCTCATGTTACCATTTCTCAGTGTTGAGACTGCGTCTCTGTGTCTGTCTTGTATTTCCTGTTTTACTTTGACAGTCTGTGTCTTGTGTCATGTCTTCAGCTCTGCTCCCCGCCTCGTCACATCTATTTAATTAAAGCTGTGTTCCCACCTGTTCTCCATCCTCTCGTTGTCCTCTTTGTGTATATTTGCTGTGCGTTTCCTTCTGCTCCACGTCGGATCGTCTGTTTGTCATCCCGGTGTTTCACTCTGCATTTCCTCCTTAGTGTTTGTCTTGTGCTCCTCCTTCCCGATTGTCAGGTTTTTGCTATGTTCTCCGTGTTTCACTTGATCCTTTGTTTAGCTGTTTGCAGTTTAGGTTTTCCTTCAGTTCCCTGTTTGCTTCTTACTGTGTAGCGTTGTGTCCAGCCAATAATAAAGGCTCACTTTCTTTGTTTTTGTTAAATTCACCTCTCCACAGATTCTGCCTCACTGACTGTCACTATTTCTGTATCTCTCCCATTCAAAAACACTCCATACACAGTTTATTTTATGTAATATTCAATATTAACCTATAAATTTAGTCTTTTCAAGGAAGCATTTTTTTTCTTTTTATGGCATTCAAGCCTTTTTCTGTGTGGATTTTCTACTGCTAAGCAGAACACACAAACTTTAAGACCTGGACATATTTGAAACCTGTTGTTTCTTCATTATCAGCTATTTGAGTTTGCACCGCTGCAGTAAACCTCAACAAACAGACGACCCCCTATGAGCAAACACTTTGTGAAGGTGGTAAGAAAAAGCAGAGAGAAGAGTCTGTTTCCCAAATCCAAACTGGAAGCTGGTTCAACAGGAGAGAGGCCTGATATCTGACGGCTCTGCTCTCATTCTAGTTTTCAAAACTAATAACCAAAAGTACGACTGCAGTCTGAGAGCGACGTGCTCTGTTGCAATCATACGGTACTACAGTATAAGGTCTTTAAGAAATGATGGGGCCTGATTATTCAGGACTTTATATTCAATTCTAGATTTAACATGGAGCCAGTGAAGAGAAGCTAACAAGGTAGAAAGATGATTTGTCTGCTGTCAGGACTCTAACTCCAGCATTTTGGATTAACTGGAAGCTTTTTAGAACATGGTTATATTAAGTACGTTATGTTGTGTTTTGTCAACATAGTGAAAAACACTAATAAAAACAAACAGCTGCTTATGTTGATTATGAGTTTAACCCTTTAACACCTAGCATAGAACCTGTGTAGTGCCATTTTTGGGAGCATTTCAAGTTGATATACATCAATATAACCATTATAGCCCAAATTTTAATAATATGTATGCATTAAGTGCATAGTAATTACAAAAAATTAATTAAAAAAATTTAATTAAAAATTAATTACAGTTTTCAAAAATATCCACGCTGGACGGAGTTTTTAAAAACGCTGTTTACGTGTGGATGAAAGGTGCAAACGCATAGAAAAATCTGCGTTTTCAAAAATACTCGGGTATGTGTGGACGTAGCCTTAATGAGTGGAAAAAAAGTTGGCGTTCATCCTCCAGCTTCACTGTGCTAATGTTATGCTAACATGGCTGTGTCGCTAGCAATCACGTAGCACAGCATTATATTCCAGGTATTCCAACTTCAGTAACCCTACAAACGCCACTGCTGTGTAGTTTTCTGTCTTCATTTATGTTGGAAGTGGTAGCAGAGCTGTATGTTTTAATTAGTTTCAAACATCTCTCAGTCAGAACATGGAATGTCATGTTTAGGTGTAAACTAGCGAGCTAACTTCCTGTTAACTTCTAACTCCGTTAAATTTAATAAATTCTGTTTTCATGGATGCATGGATGTAAAACTTAATTGTTACACCCGATAAAGCAGCAATGCTGATGATTTAATTAAAGATCAAAGAATTTAGACCGTTTTTAACTCTTAGTGTTCGTTTGACTTTGGGACCTGAAGTTGACGGAGTTTTGGACCCAGATTACTCCGCAAAGCTCCTCACTACGGCAGCCATAATGCTCTGACAATCCATCAAGCAAGAAATGCGGCTTACCAAAGTTGTACTAAAACATTTTTAACAGATTTCTGCACGCCCAAATCAGTTCGAGGTCAGTAAGCACAACCAGAATTCATACATAAGGCACACTTTCGATTTTTGAGAAAATTAAAGGATTTTAAGTGTGCCTTATAGTGTGGAAAATACGTTATACAGAAGAAAAGAATATATCGTGATATATATCGTTACCGCACATGCTTCAAATTATATCGCGATATGAATTTTAGGCCACATTGCCCAGCCCTATTTCCCACCACATGAAATTTATTTTAAGTGTCTTCATAGTTTTATTTTTAAAATACACCAATTTTTATATACTGCAGGAAAAACAAAAATAAATATTATAATGAAAATTTGCAAAAAAAAACAGCAGGTGCATCAAAATAAACTATTTCCAGCAGTGCAATATGAGTCCTAAGCATCCCAGAAACAATGCAGAAAGTCACAAAGTCAAACATAACTTTTAAAAACCAAATTCAAGTGCAATTTTCTAACCGCAAAGGCTGCGATTATACTGCGATTATATTATACAATTCATGGGCTGCATCCTCCTGAGGCCGCATTTGTAGACCGATTACGTCACAGCGACGCGCCGAAGGCTGTCCAAATTCGCAGACTCCTCCGAATGCAGCCAACAAATGCGTCCTCCTTTTCTCCGAATTCGAAGGATGGGTCGGGTGTGTCCTTCGTGGCCTACCATATCCCAGAATTCATAGCGCGGCCCAGCCAAACTCCAGTTTCCAACAATAGCGGCCACTACTAAGTTTTAAATTTACTCATACTAATCTTTCTGGGTCAGAAAATAAACTTAGCTGTGTAAACATCAAATATCTGCTCGGTTTATCAAGATATCGCATATTTGCAAAAGTGCTTCGACGTTTTCGGAGCATGCCCCGACCGGCTTTAAAGGGTTAATATCCAGCTGTTGGAGCCCTAAATGAAAAACACTTAAAATGAGCAGTGTTACGATTTATGAAGCTAATGAAAGATTTTATTACTAAAACATGCAGGAGTGGTTTTTAACTTAAAGGAGCCATAATAAGTCATGATACATTCATACAATATGCATAAGAGGGCAGACCATGTTTCATTCATACATCCTTCTACCAGTAATCTAGTTCATCAGTTTGTAGCTTCACATAACAAAAGTAATTTTTGTTACAGGTTTTTCAATCACGTTTGTTTTTGTGTGAAGACGAACTACACGTACCAGACCTTTCTTATCTGCAAAGGTTGTTATAATTTTTCAGAATACCCAAGACCCTTGAGGTTTTTACATTGGGATCTAACCATGACAACATCTCCAGGCACAAAACAACTTTTTATCCATTTCTGTCATTCTTGTAGCAATGGTAAATATTCTCAAATCCACAGTTTCCAGAGAGGTCTGAAATGTACTGGATTTGTTCCCACCTTCTTCTAGAAGTAAAAAGTCTTTTTTTGGTCAAATAGTCCTGGAGGGAGAGCTGGTTTTCACTTCATGACAAGCAATAACTTTGTGATGTTGCATTAAACATGAGTCAGTATCTAAAAAGTAATCCCTTCAAGGTGCACGGCCCTGCTTGTCATGCAAGTGAACACTACTACATACCGTTTTACAATACTACGCTGTACTGTTGGCTGGGTTTTCCTCCATACAGTTTACAGAATAAACATTTTGCTATGACCCTTTGCACAGCTGAAACTCCATTTGTTATCCAAAATCTGGGAAACATGCTCTTTGGCCAGTCCTCTTGAAGATCCTATTTCATTTTTCTCTCAGTTTAAATGGAAACTTTTGAATCAGAATTTTAATGTTAGCTGGCATGTTTAACTCCTCCAAACACTGCAGTTCCTTCATAGCATTGCAACACTATGTATAGATATAGACAATATAGATGTCCTTGTCATGGTTCTGGGTCATTTGACCCAGCGTTTTGAGTTTGTTGTTTATTTGGTGTCTATCATGTATTAAGCCAGCGGTCCCCAACCTTTTTTGCACCACAGACCTTTTTAATGTTAAAACATTTTCTCAGACCAGCATTTAAGGTGTTGCAGATAAATACAACAGAATAAAATGATATGACCAAGACAAAAACTGTGGTATTTTGTAAATACAACAATAAACCTGTATTCACTAACGTTATTAGAAGCCTCCTTCTGAAAATGGGCCAACAACAGATTAACATCCTCCTCTCTGCCTCTTAATGCTCTCTGGTCGCTATGGTAACACGTAAATATTTGACATTTATTCAGAACACACGGGAGAAGTCGCAGGGGAACAGAGTTGATGATTAAAAACTCTGAAAACCATAAATTTCATGCCCGAGCCTAAACTCTCGCGACCTGGTATGAAACAAATGACGGACCGCTGGTCTAAGCTCACATCCATCATGGACAACACCTCCCACCTCTGCATGAGACGGTACAAGCACTGAGCAGCTCGTTCAGCAGTACTTTTACACCCACAGTGTAGGAAGGAGCGTTACTGCAGGTCATTCTTACCAGCAGCTGTCAGACTCTAACCAGGGGTGCACATAACTTTTTTAGTGAGCTACTCAGGTGAGTACCAGGACGGTTTTTAGTACGCATTGAAAACGATCTTTTTCAGATATGCTACAAGTCACTCTCGAAGCCAGTTGCATTATAATGGCTGGCAGGTGGTCTTCATGCCTCCATGTATTATGAGACTTACCCAGTTTTACAAAGGGGATCCCATTTTCTTCACACAGCTTCTTCAGTGTAGCATTTTTTTTTGTTCCACTTTTTTTTTTTGGAGCATCAGCTTGACCACACAGCGATTAAATGTCTCACAGTAAGGATCCTTGTGATCATCTGAATTTAAGAAATCTCCCAGTGTGTGTGCTGTGCAGAGAATGTGCACAAGGGAGTCTCCAACTGTAGCAAGTTGCCGGAGTTTTGGCACAACGCCATTGGACATACCCACGTTGATAGCAGCCTCGTTTGTGCACGCAGCGACCAACTTTGTTGTCCAGTCATCCAAGCCTGTGTCCTCAAGAAGTCTCACAAGTCCACCCCTATGCGGTGCGGTCAGCACCCAGTTTAATCAGTCACACAGACACAATGTAAATGATTTCCTGCTCAACTTTTGTGATGTCAACAGATCCATCGGAAAGCATCCCCCAAAAATCGGCAGACTGCAATTTGGCTCCTAACTCCCAGCTGATGGTGTGATGCTCTGCACGATCCGTGCCCCCTTCACGTGAATGATATGCACATCTGACATTTACTCCTAGCCGCTAAAATAATAATATCCTCAGAATATAAATATGGACATTTCTTCTCAGCTAGCTTGTTTATTAGCAATGACTTGCACCACATTTCAGTGCACTCATTGTTAGCTTTAAGCCACGGCAGTTTGGAGCCAGTTTGGAACCAGTTTTTTTTTCTTCGGCTCTGCCTTCAGTTGGTGTTTCTTAGGTGGTTGCGAAACACCAAAGAAGCTGTAGGAACACGTGTCAGGTTGAATGAGATGTGGAGCTCTGTG
Source organism: Mchenga conophoros (assembly GCF_057382185.1). NCBI lineage: Eukaryota > Metazoa > Chordata > Actinopteri > Cichliformes > Cichlidae > Mchenga > Mchenga conophoros. Next base: position 13,754,065 of record NC_140534.1, on the reverse strand, counting down.
GAGCCTGATCTCAAGGATTTTGAGTCTGACCCTGAAACCAGTAGAGGTTCTTTCTGTCTTTTCAGATTCACTGTGATGGGAGTGATTTCAGCCCTGAGTGATCACGCTGATGTTTGCACAGAGCAGATAATTTAGTAAATGTTTTGGCACATTGGAAACAGTGAAACAGTTTTTTAGTAATGTGGGATCGTTTGTGTTCGGAGTATGAACTGAGATTCCTGAAGCTCTTGTCACACTGGTCACAGCTGTAGTTTCCTTCCATGTGTGCACGTTCATGCTTGTTACGACTACCTGAATGTGAGAAGCTTTTTTCACAATGTCTGCACTTGTATGGTTTCTCTCCTGTGTGGACTCGTTTGTGTCTTTTAAGGGTGACTGCAGTGATGAAAGATGACCCACACTGTTCACAGAGGTGCTTTTTAACCCCACTGTGAATGAGTTCATGACGTTTTAAGTGATGTGATGTGGTGAAGCTTCTCCCACATTCTTTGCAGTATTTCACTTTGTCTCCAGTGTGTCTACGTTGATGTATTTTTAGGGCGGCTTGCCAACTGAAAGTTTTTCCACAAAGGTCACAATGAAAGTCTTTCCCACCACCACAGTGATGACAGGGTTGAGAACTGGATCCATCTGTGTCGCTCTGCTTCTAAACAAAGACACAAAGACAGTGTAAGTCATTCCTTCAACATTTTTATCCTGAACATCGCCTGAAATAAAGAGCATCTCTGCAGACGTCCAATTACATTTTACTGTTTCAGTTAACACACTCAGTTTACTGGGCTGCAATAACTACAATACTACCATCATAATACTACAGTAATACTTATTTCATGTTACAGTAACATCTGAGTTACACTAAAGTACTACTTTGCTAATATTTGCAGGGTACCAACACAGTGCTAAACTACTAATGTAACACTGTAGTAATACTCATTTATTACTGCATTAATAATACTGTAACTGTGCAGTTATAACACTCAGCTGAATGGGACACAACACAAACACTACTACCCCCATGACACTGCAATTATAACATTAAATTAGTATTTTAACACTAATGTCTAAAAGTACTAAAGTTAAAAACAAGCAATGATACTACTGCTACAATATTACAATACCATTACGTAACGATACAACTTTGTTAACCATAAGAGAAGATTACAGAATGTTTTGGTTTTGAGCTTATTTTCATTGTGTTTTATTTTATTACATGTGCTCCTAACAGAGGAATCAGGCTCTGTAAACAAAAGGCCTTTTATGCTGAAATAATAACAATATCATTATATACCAGGAAACTGCCTGAACATTAAATAACACCATCATATTAATTTTCACCACTTTTAGTTTTTCATGATCGTGTAAACAAAAATCATAACTGAAATGAAAATCTGAATAATCACTCAGAGCTGCTTTTCCATGCAGTAGAATTGCTAACATGCTAACACAGTTTAATGAGCAGAGTTGTTCCAAACAGTCAGGCTAAAATGACAAGATAACAATATAAATACATACCTCACAGTAACTGCACTTGTAGAGTTTCTTTCTGGTGTGGATCTGTTGGTGTTGCCTCAGGTAACGTGGAGCTTTAAAAGTCTTCTCACACAGGTCACATTTATAAGGTCTCTCCACAGTGTGAGTAAACATGTGTTGTTGTAACTGTGTGCCCGTTATAAACTGTTTATCACACTGTTCACAGCAGTACACAACGTGTCTGGTGTGAATGTTTAGGTGTGTATTTCGGCTCCTTATGTGGCTGAAAGTTTTTCCACAAATCTCACAGCTGTATGCCTTAATTCCAGAGTGGGTCACTAGATGATTCTGTAAGTGGCTCCTTTGAGTAAAAGTTCTGCCACACTGATCACAGCTGTACGCTTTAACTCCACTGTGGATGAGTTGATGTTGTTTTAGGGAACGCTCCCAGGAAAAAGACTTTCCACACAAGTCACAGCTGAACGGTCTCTCTCCAGTGTGGATGACCTGATGACGATTTAGTTCAGCCTTCACAGTAAACTCCTTCCCACAATCATCACAGCTGTATGTTTTCTCTCCCTTTCTTCTGTGAGGTTTGTCGGCCTCCTGAGAGCGCTGACTTCTCGCTCCATGTTGGTCCTGCAGTGACAGAGATACAAACAGAGGCAGTGAGTGAAATGCAGTCGTGGAACAAACTCAACCTTCAAACTCCCTCCATTAACACTAGTTTTAAACCTGAAGGTGGAGTGTGGCACCAAACACCTTAAAGGTCTCTTATCCCCACCTGCTGGTAGTTCTACCACATTACATCCAAACTGGTGTTAAAAATAATTCATGACTGTTCAAACACTCTAAAATTATGCCCATCCCTCCTGCGTTACACAAATATTAAGACTAGCATGCTAACACACTCAGAAAAGTAATAAATGTTTACCAGGTCTATACTTTTTTATATTTCACGTTGCTGTTTCCTATTAGATATTTTTATAGTGGTGCAACGGATCAACAATCTCATGGTTAGTATCGAATCACGGTTTTAAGTCACGGATCGGATCAATTTTCGGATCAGCAAAAGAGGAAAAGAAAGACAAAATTTTTACATTTACTTATTAACTTATTTAAGTATATTTTTGCCTATTAAAAACATTCAACTCAAGACTCATTCCACGCAATTATATAAAAACATATTAAGGTGCAATATAGGGCAGTACAGGGCTTTGTATCTAACACTCCGCTGTGATATAATGAGCGGTCACGGTCACGTAGCTGTTCGTTGACCTGGAGGTCCACCCATTTGTAGTTAGGGCAACAGAAGATGACTGGGACAGTTCAGCCATAACTTTAAACTTTTCCTACTCATACCTGCCTGGATACGATCTTGTCACTGAAGTGGACGCGCAACGGGATATTATTATTTGGCTCAAGCACGTTCATCATAGTTTAAACCCCTTGTTTTGCCCAACGGAAAACGGCCTCCCGTCTGCAGCTAAACACACCAGTAGCTTTTGTAATAGCTTTAGCCCGGTCGGACTGGGCAGCAAAGGGCTGCTTAAATGCTGCAAACTCCTCTGCTCCTCCACTTGGACCGCTAGCACTGGCCATGATTATCACTTGACAGACTGACCATGTGCACCATACACATACTTTTTTTCCTTCTTTTTCGAATGTTCGGATCACGTGCGTGCCGAAACGTGGAGTGGGATCGGTTCGGATTATGGATCAACCGTGATCCGTTGCACAACTGCTAGCTTGGTTCAGTGAAGGAGAACATCAGAGTCTGATTGTAACCTGAGGAATTTTTTACTTTTACTCCCTACATTAAAAATATATCTGTATTTTCTACAACTTACATTTACAAAACAGACTTTTTACTTTTGGTTTAAGGCATTTGCGGGGAGTTATTTCATCACTGCAGGCATCAAACATTAAACCGATTTGAGCCTAAACAGTAACACATGAAAGCTAAGATGAACATGAAAGAGGCAAAACTGTGTGCCATAGCCAGGGGTTAAAATGGGCTGGTTCCCCCCCTCTTGCACAGCACTAAACAAATGCAGGTGCTCATAAGTTGCAGTCACAGTACTTCAGTACCTAGCTAGCCTGTTGTGTGCAGTTTGTCTCACAGTGTGTTGCTGGCTAAAGGTCCAGCTGCTGTACATCACAGGGAGAGAAAAGAAAGAGAGCTAACTTCACTCAGAGATGGAGAAAGATAAGACACACAGGACAGGAGAGGAAGAAGAGAGGTTAGATTTAAAGGGAAGGACTGCTCAGTGGGATTTGATCAACTCAATGTTAATTCAGTTGTACATTGTTGTACATTTGTACACAGTGGATTTAATAAACTGGAAATGTAAAGCTTACATGCAAGTCCTAATGTGTTGAAATCAGATATTGAGTCTTTACATGTGACATTATGTTTTTTCATATATTGAAAGATGCTGCAAAACAATCTGAGACAAACTATTTAGTGAAGTGATTGTATATATAATAAAATACAGAGTCATATAACAGGTTGGGAGTATGAGAGTTTTAGACGTGACTGATCAGGGCAAAATTGCTAGCCCGAAGTCCCGGGGCTAGCGATTTTTCCAGTCGGGCTACCAAAATCTATCTCTGCCCTGCCCGTTGGGCTATCATAGGAAGGAAAAATATATATCAATGCTTTTGCATTCCTTCGGAAATGTAGCTGGGTAATTATGTCATTGGCATCGATGAGCCACTGTCAATATGTGACATATTGAAATTGCGTTTGAATTTTCGCTTGTTTTTTGCTTTCACTTTGCTATCGGGCGTACTGTGTATAGAGAGCGACAGCACTGATTGGTGAGTGACGATAATTTGCGCACCAATTCCTCTGACATCGTCTTATCAATCATTAGCTTACTACGCAGACATGACAAGTGAAATCTCCCGCAGCAAGCTTAAACATGTGAGAGGCTGATCGCGCAGCGAATCGCTGAGCGTTATGTGAGTGCGTGTGTAAAAGCAACAGGATATATATTTTAGTTCTGCTGAGCCAAATAAGACAGGTCAGGGTGAAGAACTGACAGCCAAAGAAAAGCTTACCAGAAAACGGAAAAGTTCTGACAAATCAGACTGTAAGGCAAAAAGAAAGTGCAGCTTTTTTTTTTTTTTGTCCCGTTTGGATCTTTAGCCATCAGAATTGTTGTCTTAAGGCCAAGAAAGATGCCAAGTGGATTTATTTTACCAAGCGGATCATCATGGCCTTGCCATATTGGTCCATTTGATTGACCTTTATTATAATTATGTATTTATTTTATTTTATTTTCAGTTGCTACAAACAGGACAGACATGACTGGGGGATAGGACAGGGAGAAAGAATGAAAGAAAGAGAGGGAGAGAAAGAAAAACAGAGGGGAGAATAGACGGTGAGAAAGGGGGGAAGAAAGAAAGAAAAACAAACAAAACACCTGGATCACCTGTATGGAGAAAAAAAAACAGAAGACAAAGCCAAAAAAAAAAAAAAAAGGAGCAACATAATAAATACAGCACCATCACAATAAACTAGCTAGCAGTAGATGCTAAATATTAAACGCTATTGTGCAGCACGCAAGATAGACAGCGCACAATGTGCTTTGAGGCAGCAGCCAAGAAAGGTGTAGTCCGCGTCTGTGAACATCCGTGTGTACACCTGTGTGGATACCCGTGTGGATCAGCATGCTTGTATTCCAAAGGTTTCTCCATGTAACGATCTACTAGGGAGTGTGGGGAGCCATAGCCCCGTCCCCCAGGGCATGAAGCAGGTATGGAGGAGATCCAGGCCCCAGACATCCAGAGGCCCCAGAGTACGAGGACCCGAGGAAGACCACCAAAAGGGGGGGGAACCGTGCCACCCTCCTGGGAAGAGCTGAGTAGAGCCCCAAACGAGAGGTCACAAGGGGTTGCAGTGGCGTGCCCGCGGGCTCTGCTGGCAGCCAGCTGTGCCAAAGAGGACTGAGCTTCAGGCCCAGAGGCCAGAGGTCTGAGACAAGAACCACCAACACACCAACGTCTGAGGGCATCAGCCACCAGCAGGGAGTGTGGTGAGGGGAGATAGGCCTCCGTACTTTGCAGGGCCTGAGATGTACCCAGAGAGGCTGAGTCTAAGACCCAACCTGACATATAGACAGACGAACAGGCGCACGCGGACACAAACGTGCATTCCCACCCCCATATACACAACCAAATACTCGGCACTCACCCAACGTGTAGACAGACACAAATAGACACTGCACAGACAGTCACACTCCCCAAACATACTCTATATCCCAGGTCCAGGTACCCCTGCCCCCAGAGGTGCAAGCCGCACCTAGACCCAGGAGATGTAACGCTTCTCTCTGGGGTGGAGGCAAGCGGACCACCTCCTTATCTGCAGTAGCAGGGAGGCCCCGCATCCCAGACCCCAATCTGAGGGCCAGCACCTCCTCCCAGCCCCCCAGCCCTGACGGCTAACAGAACCGGAGTGAGTGAAGACCCCGAACCTCCCTACGCCCGCTCATATGTAGTGTTGCTGTGTGCTGTTCTAAAGTGCATTTAAAACACAGGAGAGCATGGTACTAGCTTCCTCTCAGAGAGCAGCACGGCTCTTCCCGAAAACTCTTAGTGTCTAAATGCATTTAAAATTGAGGGTAGGGCACCAGCGCCAGAGGTGGGTTGGAGTACACCGACCATCCTCTGGATGCTGTAAAACGTGCCCACCCCCAAGGCCCTATATGTATGTGTTATGTGAGAGTGTGAGTAATGTGTCTAGGTTGCAGAATAAAATTGAGGCACAGGCGGCCAGAAGGGGACAGAGGGGGAGTGCCTCCCCTGCACCCTGGTGACAAACCTGCACCCCAAGCCCTGCGTGTGCGGGTGGGTGTGGTAGAGCGGGAATAGGGAGGCAGCTGAGGACAGGGAGGGAAGAAAGGGAGGGGCAAGCGGCCCCTCCCTGGGGCCAGCTCCCCCACTGACCCCAGTAGGCACCCACACACTCTGGAAACCACCAGGGCAAGGGGGCCCAGGCCCATCCGGACCGGGGCCCGCAGCAGCAGCACCGCCCAGCCCCACAGAGTCCGGGGCAGCCCACCCGACTCCACCCCAGAGAAAACTGCACCCACCCCATCATCCAATCATCTCCCAAACTACACAAGACAATAGACACCCAGGTTGAGTTCATTCTCCACCTCTCCTATATCTCTCCCCCCACCTGCAGAGTGAGCTCCTGTAGAGAGGAGACCACCTGCAAAGATATAACAGCCTCCCCACCAGTTAGAGAGACCCCTAGTTGGGCCGATGCACCAGAGGTCCCCTGCACTGGGACTGAGCCCCCCCTGCACCCACCCCCCCGCAGCTCCGGCGACACAACAGCCAGGACCCAAGCCCCCAAGGCCCAGCCAGCACCCCAGACCGGGGGCGGAGCACCCCCAGACCCCCAAGCCTCCACGCCCATCCCGGACCCACCCAGGGGCAGCCAGGCTACCAGGCCAGTAACCAACATCCGCCAGCACAGACCCTCCCCCATCTCCGCTGTACGCAGCAACAAGGAAAACACCATCTAAGAGCCACCAGAGCCCCTAACCAGGTCATGGCCACATCCCCCGGGTTAGGCCCTCCAGGGAAACATCCCTAGGAACTCCCCAGACGCCCTAAGGCCGTCCCTACCCCCATATCAACCACAATAGCGAAGGCAGGACCAAACCATGACCCCCCACCCCCACTAGGTGATGGAGCCCAAAGGAATTGATCAAATGTGATGGCAGAGGCTGTATCAAGACTAATGTGATCTATTAGAGGGTTTTTATATTGGTTAGAATTAAGATTATTTTTATTTTTCCAGTTAATGAGGACCATTTTCTTGGCAATGCATAGGGCCGTAAAAACAACGTGTTTATTTCTGCAGTGACCTCATCCAAGTTGCCAAGCAAGCATACTAAAGGGGAGGCTGGAATGTTACATTTCAGACACTTTGATAAGTCTTCACATATCTCACGCCAAAACTTCTGCACTGGTGGACAGAACCAAAGAGCGTGGATGTAATTGTCCGGTGTATTTGCTGTGCAGTGTGAGCAGTTGTTGGAAGGCGTATAGCCCATCTTGAACATCCTATGACCAGTATAGTGCACTCTGTGTAATATTTTGTATTGTATTAATTGCAAACTGGGATTTCTGATCCATTGAAAGGTTTTTAAGCATATCTGAGACCAAAGGTTTGGGTCTAAGCTTATCGATAAATCTGCTTCCCATTTTGCAATAGGAAGGGATATTGATTCATCTATTTTAGAAAGTGTTCTGTATATTTTAGACAATAATTTGGGGGGTTTTAGACTAAAAAATAAATAAATTGTACCACACTTGGTGGTGTTTGTAATTCAGCTTCACTGGGATTAAATGTATTTTTTACTATGGGTTTAATTTGTTGATATTCCAAAAATTGTTTCTTGTTGATCCCATATTGTGTCTGTCAAACGAAATAAAGTCTGTTCCTTCCAATATATGTTCCAAGTATTTAATTCCTTTGCAACTCCAATCTGGAAAGTTTATCATATTATTGTTTTGTAATATGTCCGGATTGTTCCAGATAGGTGTACGTTTGCATGGGATTAATGAAGACTCTGTCATTTTTAGAAACTCCCACCATGCTGTCAGAGAAGAGCTGATGTTGATGCTTTTAAAGCATTCATGTCGTTGGATGTTTGAGCTGATAAATGGTAGGTCTGAAATTTCTTTTTTTTTTTTTTGGCCTGTCCCGTTTGGCTCTTTTACCATCAGAATTGTTGTCTAAAGGCAAAGAAAGATGCCCAACGGATTTACTTTACCAAATTGACCATCCCAGCCTTGCCGTAATGGTCCATTTGATTCACCTTTTATTGTTTATTTTATTTTCACTTACTGAATACGGGACAGACTTGACTGGGGGAAAGAAGGGGAGAAAGAAAGAGGGAAAGAGAAACAGCTTAGAAGAGGGACGGGGGAGAAGGGCAAAAGACAAAAACCAACAGAACGGGCAGAGAAAAAAAATGCATATATCGATCACCTGCTGAGAAAGAAAAAAGAAAGCAAGCAGAAGAGAACAAGAGTAATAGAATAAACAACATCACAATGATATATGGGAATATGACAGTAAATACTAAATGTTAAACATTATTGTGCAGCACATAAGATCAACAGAACACAGTGTGCTTTGAGGTAGGAGCCAAAAAGGGTGTAGTTTGTGGGTGTGATCACCCGTGTGTACACCTGTGAGCATGGACGCGCTTGTTTTTTGTTTTTTAAAAGGTTCCTTCATGTAATAATCTGCTAGAGGGTGTGGGGGGGGCCACAGCCCCGTCCTCCAGGGCGTGAAGCAGGTGTGGAGGAGATCAAAACTCCAGACATCCAGAGGCCCCCAGAACACAAGAGACCAAGGAAGACCAACAGAGGGGCAGCCGCGCCACTGTCCCGGAAAGAGCTGAGGAGAGTCCCAGATGGGGGCTCACTCAGCAGCCGCGGAGCAGAAGCCAGGGGGAGTTGCAGTGACATGCCCGTGAGCTCCGCCGGCAGCCAGCTGCGCCTGAGTGACCGAGCCCCAGGCCGAGAGGCCGGGGGCACCCCACCTCCGAAGTGGCCCGAGCGAGCCCCAGGCTCCAGGCCCCGATAAGCGGCCGCCAAGGAGTGAGCCGGTGTGTACCCGGACGCCCATCCCCGGACACAAAGAACCACCAACGCACCGATGTCTGAGGGGGTCCACCACTGGCAGGGGAAGTGGTGGTAGGGGGAGATAGGCCTCCAAACCTTGGAGGGCCTGAGATGTCCCCAGAGAGGTGGCGCCTGACACCCAACCTGACATATAGACACAGACATACAGGCACACACAGATACAAACATCCATTCCCACCCTCATGCTCTCATATGCACTTACTCCACACTCAACCAACGTGGAGACAGACATAAAGAGACGTTGTACACACGATCACACTCCCCAAGCGTACTCTACAAACCGGGTCTAGGTACCCTTGCCCCTGGAGGGGGGAACTGCACCCAGACCCAGGTGGTGTTTCCCTTTTCCCTGCGGTGGGGAGAGGCAGACCACCCCAACTCTGCAGCAGCAGGAAGGCTCCACACTCCAGACCGCAGTCGGACGGCCAACTCCTCCTCCTAGTCCTAGCCCCCCTGCTCCAGCAGGTCGCAGAGAATGGGGGTGAGAGAAGACTCCAAACCTCCCTCCACCCGCTCATTGTAGTGTTGATGCATTTGTGTTCTAAGGTGCAATTAAAACCCAGGAGGGCATGGAGCTACCTGCCAGAGAGCAGCAGGTAAGCGCATGGTCCCTCCTGCTAGCCCTCAATGTCTACGTGTATTTAAAGGTCTGAAATTTCTAGGTTATTACATAGTGCCTGTTCTACATCTATCCAAGGTTCATCTAAGAGGGTGTGTTTAAACCATCTAGAGATGAACTGAAGCCTGTTGGCTAAAAAATAGTGATTAAAGTTAGGCAGATCTAATACTCCTTATCCTTGGTCTTTTGTAGTGTTTTTAAGCTGATACGTGGGGGTTTATCTTTCCAAAGGAATTTAGAAATATACGAGTCTAGAGATCTGAACCAATCTTGTTATGGCTTTTTTGGGATCATTGAAAATAAATAGTTTATTTTTGGCAAGACCATCATTTTTACAGCGGCAACCCTTCCCATGAGTGATGTGGGTAGATATTTCCACCTAGCCAGATCGCCTTCTACCTTCTTTAAAAGTGGGATGTGGTTTAATTTAGTTAATTCTGAAAGCTTAGGAGAGACATTAATACCTAAATATTTAATATTTCCAGATTGCAGTGGGGAAGGAGAAGAATTATGGAAGGAGCAATTAATCGGAAGAACTGTAGATTTTGACCAGTTAATTGAATAATCTGAGACACTTGAGAAAGAATTTATCAATGCAATTACCCCATTGAGCAGCTTTATGGTTTCATGGACAAAAGAATTTCTGTGGCTGCAATATGACACGCTATATAACCAGGGGTGCACATAAGTGGTCCACAGGTGCGCATTCGCTGTCAAAATAAAAAACGCACACAAGATAAGAAGTTGCAACGCGTGTTTGCGTACATAAGATTTTCTGGAGGAGGACAGACATTTGTTTAGAACTCTTAAAGATGTCGAAGAAGCAAGCTCCTTTAAGCAATTACTTTGGCGTTCCTCCACCGCCAAAGAAATGTCAGAAGGAGTCCAAACCACAAAAGAAACGCGTATTCTCGGAAAAGTGGTTGCAGGAGGTGAGCTGGCTTCAAACAAATGATGAATGCACAGAGATTTGGTGCAGAATGTGTCATGAAAATCCCACTCTAGCGGACAAAAACAGCTTTTTATATGGACGCAAACGCGCGTTGCAACTTCTTATCTGGTGTGTGTTTTTTATTTTGACAGCGAATGCGAACCACTTATGTGCACCCGTGTAAATAACATAATGTTCTGCCGGATGTGTTGTTGGTTTTCCCTCAAGAAATGCATTATTGCTCAGTCTGCAATATCTTTCCCAGAACAAACACCAATTGCAAATAACATACTAAAAATAAACCTGAAAATCAGTTTAAAACAGCGAACTATGTTGCAAAGAGTGAACTACCACTGGCACAATTTAGCAGTCTTTGCAAACTTCAAAAAGCAAATGGCCTAGATTTTGGTTCCACTTGTCTCTTACCCGTGACTTCAGGATCTGACGCAGACGGATTCATGTTCTACACAGTTCTTGCATGTTCATAGAAATTTCTGTTCAATTAGAACCAAGTATTTGAGTTGATGATTGAAATTTTAATACAATGTTGTAATTTGTGTTTCAATAATTTTTTAATTAATGTTTTGTTTCCGTTAAAATATTATACTTTAATGTGGTGAAACTGTGATATTTTCCTCACCTTCTGTGTTGAGCTCATTGTTTCCTCTGTAGTGACTCAGCTGAGTCCAGATGGCTGAAAATGTTCCTCTGCTGCTCCGTCAGACTCTTCTCCTCCTGCTGATCAGCTGGGACACAAAACAGATCTTTGTTAGGCTCCACACTGCACTGAAGAGTCAAAGTGTCTCATATGTTCATCTGACAACACAAAGTACAAATTTCACTCTGATTGCTTGTAGAAATCTTGTGAGACGTGTTGTGCTGCAAAGTGAGGAAACTCTCTCACTCACTTATACTTCAGGAGGAACTTTGTGACATTGGCTCTAATATTCTAAGCAGCCCTTTACTATGACAGGGTCATAAAGTCATATTTTTCTACCAAATCACCAGGAGCTGCACATTAACCACCACAATATATTTTATTCTCTGTGCTTTCAAATATGAACACTGTTTACTTTCATCTCTGTTTCATTAGTTTTTGTTAACATCTTCCTGTGCATCACTTTACAGCAGCCACACTCATTAAAATGAGACTTTGTAGGAGTTCACTTCCTCTCACGTGTTCATCCACAGCAGCTGGACAAGAAAGTTTATTGTGACCCTGATACTGCAGCAGATCGCTCTCATCCATTTCCTGTTATCACTTCAAATAGAAACGAGGCTGTAGAGGTTTGGTGCAGGCAGAAAAACAGCTGCAGGGACAATGAAAAGACTTTTCTGCTGCAACTTCTCCCAGCATGCTGAGCTAATGATTAGTTGGTGTTTTTCTCCAAACACTCTCTCACTCTTCTCTCAACGTGTTCACAATAAACTGTGAACAGACACCGAGGAGAGCAGCAGAAGACCTCATTCAGGAGCTAAACTCAACATGAACTGAACTCACAGTAAAGTTAGCTCGGTGCTTACCTTTAGATGAGCCCACAAACCGAGAGAAACTCCGCGATGAAGCTGCAACTCTTTCCAAACACAGGAAACAGATCAGGGAGCAGAGACCCACGTGGTTCACGCTGATCTCAGCTACGATCCAGGAGACAAGGGTGGGCAGATCGATGCAGATATCGATCCCAACGGTGGTACTACTTTATTCTCTTTGAATGGAAAAACAGCTCTCTCTGCAAAAACCTCCTCTCGTGGAACATTCTTACTTTGCTCCGCCCCTTCTTCTTCTTCTTCATATCGTTTATTTGCGGTTGTCAAACAACAAAATGGTGAATTACCGCCACCAACTGGTGTGGAGTGTGAACTGGAACGTCGACCCTCAAATCCTCCCAAATAATTTACTCTCTTTGAATAACTGGAATAAGGCCTGATAACTTTCACTTCTTGAGTCCTTTTGCAGTAAATCAATAAGATCCAGTTTTGTTTTTATGTTACTGAGGTTTTGGATCAGTTACCTTCTCACAGTGTAATATAACATGTGCTATAATTTTCTCTTTTTTGAATGATTTGAATGGAGGTTATAATCCACCATCACTGAACTGAAATGAATCTCTAAGTAGGAAGTCATCAGTTCAGTTTTTGATCAATTTGAGTGTATTTTACTGTGCAGGCTGAGTTTGATTCGATGAGTTAGGGTTTCTTATTGGTTATATTAATGTCATTAAATAGTTTTTTATTAGTTTTTTTTAATTAATTCATGTATGTATTTCCTTTTATATATAGCACTAATTTACAGTGGGAGTTTCCAAGGTGTGTTATTGCAGGGTAAATGTTATTTAGAGCCTTTTAAAAGTATTCTAATAATATCTTATCTTTTAACAGGAGTGACTGATTTTAAAAATGTGACTCTTTATGTCTGTTTAATATTTCATTAGTCTCTGTTACTCTATTATTTCTCTCCATACTCAACCTTGTTTTTTCCTATAACAGTTATATATCAAATATTATAAATCTGACTTTGATAAATATTTAGATCTTCGCACATTTCAGGGTCCAAGTGTGGGTTGACTGAAGTGTTTGTTTTTATCCCCACAACATAATAAACATTTACTGTTATATGTACAGAACCAAAAATCAAAAATATGATATATGCATTACTGTCTTCGGCCTCTAGGGGTCATTGTTGTTCAGGAAGTGCATTCTCCTCTGACAAGCTGCTAAAAGCGCTTCTCTAACCAAAGACTGTAAACAGAAGATGCGAGAGTTCAGAAACAGTAAAACAGATTCACAGAAGCCACAGTGACATTAAACATACAGCACTGACAGTGATGACAGACAACATTACAGGTCAGTTGCAAAAACAATAACACTAATACAGAACACTGACTATAAATAATGACATTAGACCTCACTAAGATCAGGATAACTGGTGACCTTCAGGGCATCAATCCAGTATGCCTCTGATGACATGACATGAGCAGTGTTACAATTTATGAAACTGATGAAAGATTTTATTACAAAAAACTAAAGGAGTGTTTGTAAAATAGAATCTCTCGGGAAAATGAAGGTGTGGCAACACACAAATATATATTAGCAATTTGAGATGGACCGATCCGATATTAGGTATCGGTCCGATACTGACGTAAATTACTGGATCGGATATCGGAGAAAAATTTAAAAAAATGTAATCGAGCCATTAAATATCAAAAAAGCACCTCACAAAACTTGCAACATGGCGTAACTCGGCTCATAACCGTAGCACATTGCAGCAGTACGGGTCACGTGATAGAGCGGCTGTGTGTATTTGTAGCCTCGCTACCAATCCGGCATTTCATCTCCGAGGAAGTTTTCCCAGAGAGAAGTAAAGCAAGTGTGTAAGTTCATCTCTGAATATTTGTAAAGCATTCCAGCGTTAAGCTTAACAACCGATATATGGAGCGACTGCCTCTTCTCTCTCCTGCTGCTACTTCAATCGAAACTGATTAATGATCAGCTGATCGGCTTTTCTGTCACGAGTCCGTCTCTCTTGTTTGTTTATTGCTCACTTCGTGCCAGAAAGAGGAAACCAGCAGCTGAACAACTGCAGCACGTTTTAGCTTGATAAGCTGTTGTTAGAATCTATTTATTATTACTTTCTACTCCAGGATCTTTTTCTACGTAGCTGACGGCTGGTAACTGTGCAGGGGCGGATCTAGCAAAGTTTAGCCAGGGGGGCCGATAGGGCATTAACAGGGAAAAGGGGGGCACAAAAACATACTTTTCTTTCTTATTCTCATTTAAAATGTCGAGCTTTTAATAAATAATTATCCGAATCTTACACCCAAAGTTTTAATCTGATGTAAAATGTATAGAAGTCCATTACTGTATATAGTAACTATTAAGTCCAATATACCCTAGTAAGCTGTAGTACTTTTTCCTTTGGGAAGATACCATTTGTTCAATCTGCAATTCTGTTGAAGAAAGATGTTGAATCTATTTAATTATTCTTGAAAAATTACTGGTTTTTGTGTTTGTTTGTTTGTTTTTCCACACTGCATCAAATTAAAGTTGATTACGTCAATTAAGCATCATGAGGTGGAGGGTGGGTGGTTCCCTATTTTTTTTTTTTTTTTGCTGGGAGTTTTAGAACCCTATTAGTTAAGTTGCTTATTATTTCTGCTAAGTACTCTTTAAAATACCAGAATAGGGAGGATGGTGTAGGTTTAAGTTTATTAGATTCATCAGTATTGCTGAACTATGAAATATTTTGGGTGCAGTGCAGTTTTTTTGCATACAGGTATAACAGAATAGCTTTAGTGTTTGTTTGTTTTTTTAACGTGAGTATGAACGTATACAAAAAGCAGCAAGATATTAAAAAACTGTTTTATTGATTAAAAAACACTATATCGGATTCATATCGGTATCGGCAGATATCCAAATTTATGATATCGGTATCGGACATAAAAAAGTGGTATCGTGCCATCTCTATTAGCAATTACATTTCAGCTCGCCTGGACTTTTGTAATAGTCTTTACTCTGGTGTTAGTCTGTCGTCAGTCAGCCGACTGCAGCTGGTCCAAAATGTTGCAGCAAGGTTACTAACGGGCACACGCAACCGAGACCACATATCTCCCATACTGGCATCCTTACACTGGCTGCCAGTCAGTTTTTGAATTCATTTTAAGATTTTATTATTTGTTTTTAAGGTGTTGCATAGGTCTGAACTCTCATACCTTTCAGATAATTTAAATTGGTACATTCCTGCAATATCACGGAGGTCTGTGGATCAGATGCTCTTGGCTGTCCACGGTCCACATTAAACACAGAGGAGACCAGGCCTTTGCTGTGACTGCTCCTTAAATTGTGGAACAAACTGTCCCTTCACATCAGGACCTCCTCAACATTAGACAGTTTTAAAACCCTTCTAAAAAAGGAATGAGTTTGTACTACTTTTGTCTTACTCAAATCGTATAGAAGTATTGTGTTGTATAGCTGGAGACAGCGTTAATACCGCTGTCTGCTTTGGTCGCAAAGCCATCATGGATCTCTGTGGAGATCCGGCTTTTTTTTTAGAGTCAGTTAAAATCAAGGCACTCAAAAAGATCCTCTGGAAAAGAGTAATATTCTTGGAACAGAGTTTAATAAACAGAATTATATGGACAGTAAGAAATTACACACAGAATATAGCGAGACAGTTAGCAGAAAGCAAAGTGAAGCGAACCCCATGGTGAAGAGCCTTTAAGCACAAACATAACAAATTTGCAAAGGGATAACAAACAGTCGTTATAATTAATCACACATTGAAATATCAGACAAATCAACAATACAGCTCTTCCAATTAGCGGCTCGTTAATATTATGCTGAACACAGTCCAAAAGATTCAACAAGTCACATCAGTCTCTACTGTCTGTCTACTGTTTACTATAATAGCCAAGTGGCTAACAAAGGTAAACAGCAGTTTTCTCAATCCCTACTAATGAATGTTATCTTGTTTCAGGACAATACCAGGTAAGCAGATGTGCAGTTTTTTCTGGGATTTCACACAACCCAGAAAAAATAATTAATACATAATAGGCTTGGAGTGAAGATATGAATCATAATCAAGCAGCCCGCCCCCTCCCCTTTCGACAGGTTGTGTGTGAGACTTCAGCACAGCATCAAGCAGGCGCACCGAGGGCCCTGACACACGTTAACGCTGTCATCAAGATTGACACAATTGACACAATTACAATTTTTAACCCATCTGGAGCGCAGAATGCACGAACTTTGGACAAACTGTCCGAAATACATTGACAGAGACATTTCAGGGATTTCTGATTTCAGCGCTCCAGAACGGATTAATTGTGTAAAATTTTTAATCACGTAATCGTGATGTCAGCATTGACATTAAGTTTAACCCTCGAACCTCAAGAGGATCTTTCTTTCTCTTCAGATTCACTGTGATCCAGTGATGGGAGTGATTTCAGCCCTGAGTGATCACGCTGATGTTTGCACAGAGCAGACAATGAGGTGAATGTTTGGGCACATTGGTAACAGTGAAACAGTTTATTAGTAACGTGGGATCGTTTGTGTTCGGTGTATGAACTGAGATTCCTGAAGCTCTTGTCACACTGGTCACAGCTGTAGTTTCCTTCCATGTGTGTATGTTCATGAAGGTTACGATGACCTGAATGTGAGAAGCTTTTGTCACAGTGTCTGCAATTAAATGGTTTCTCTCCTGTGTGGACTTGTTTGTGTGTTTTAAGGTTGACTGCAGTGGTGAAGGATGACCCACACTGATCACAGAGGTGCTTTTTAACCCCACTGTGAATCAGTTCATGGCGTTTTAACTCACTTGATGTGGTGAAACTTTTCCCACATTCTTTACAGTATTTCAGTTTGTCTCCAGTGTGTCTACATCGATGTACTTTTAAGGTGTATTGGTGACTGAAAGCTTTCCCACAAAGGTCACAACAAAACCCTTTCCCACCACCACAGTGATGACAGGGTTGAGAACTGGATCCATTTGTGTCGCTCTGCTTCTAAACAAAGACACAAAGACAGTGTAAGTCAGTCCTTCAACATTTTTTTCCTGAACGTCGCCTGAAATAAAGAGCATCTCCGCAGACGTCCAAATTTTTTTTTTTTTTTTTTTTGTGTCCCGTTTGGATCTTTAGCCATCAGAATTGTTGTCTTAAGGCCAAGAAAGATGTCAAGCGGATTTATTTTACCAAGTGGATCATCATGGCCTTGCCATATTGGTCCATTTGATTGACCTTTATTATAATTATGAATTTATTTTATTTTCAGTTGCTACAAACGGGACAGACATGACTGGGGGATAGGACAGGGAGAAAGAATGAAAGAAAGAGAGGGAGAGAAAGAAAACCAAAGGGGAGAAGAGACGGTGAGAAGGGGGGGAAGAAAGAAAAAGAAAAAAAACAAAAAAAACAAACAAAACACCTGGGTCACCTGTATGGAGAAAAAAAGACAGAAGAGAAAGCAAACAAAGCAGACGTCCAATTACATTTTACTGTATCAGTTAACACACTCAGTTTACTGGGCTGCAATAACTACAATACTACCACCATAATACTACAGTAATACTAAAATCATAACTGACATGAAAATCTGAATAATCACTCAGAGCTGCTTTTCCATGCAGTAGAATTGCTAACATGCTAACACAGTTTAATGAGCAGAGTTGTTCCAAACAGTCAGGCTAAAATGACAAGATAACAATATAAATACATACCTCACAGTAACTGCACTTGTAGAGTCTCTTTCTGGTGTGGATCTGTTGGTGTCGTCTCAGGTAACGTGGAGCTTTAAAAGTCTTCTCACACAGGTCACATTTATAAGGTCTCTCCTCAGTGTGGGAAAACGTGTGATGTTGCAACTGTGTGTGAGTTATAAACTCTTTGCCACACTGTTCACAGCAGTACACATCATGTCCGGTGTGAATGCGTACGTGTCTATTTCGATTCCGTATCTGGCTGAAAGTTTTGCCACAGATGTCACAGCTGTATGCCTTAATTCCAGAGTGGGTAACTAGATGCTTCTGTAAGCTGCTACTGTGAGTAAAAGCTCTGCCACACTGATCACAGCTGTGTGCTTTAACTCCACTGTGGATGAGTTGGTGTTGTTTTAGGGAACGCTTCCAGGAAAAAGACTTTCCACACAAGTCACAGCTGAACGGTCTCTCTCCAGTGTGGATGACCTGATGCTGTTTTAGTGTAGACTTCCTAGCAAACTCCTTCCCACACTTGTCACAGGTGT
Source organism: Mchenga conophoros (assembly GCF_057382185.1). Lineage (NCBI taxonomy): Eukaryota > Metazoa > Chordata > Actinopteri > Cichliformes > Cichlidae > Mchenga > Mchenga conophoros. The sequence goes on along the minus strand of NC_140534.1, from coordinate 13,735,634 downwards.
GTTTTTTCTCTCTCTTTCTTCTGTGAGGTTTGTCGGCCTCCTGAGAGCGCTGACTTCTCGCTCCATGTTGGTCCTGCAGTGACAGAGATACAAACAGAGGCAGTGAGTGAAATGCAGTCGTGGAACAAACTCAACCTTCAAACTCCCTCCATTAACACTAGTTTTAAACCTGAAGGTGGAGTGTGGCACCAAACACCTTAAAGGTCTCTTATCCCCACCTGCTGGTAGTTCTAACACATTACATCCAACCTGGTGTTAAAAATAATTCATGACTGTTCAAACCAATGACTGTAGAAAACGTTGTCTCTATCACTCACTAGTGTCTGGCTAGATCATAAGCCCCGCCTCCTCTATGTTAGCAGACGGGAGTGGGGTCAGACAAAAAATAAAGAAATCTGCTCAGATAACTTTTCAATCATTAACTATAGATTAAAATAGTAAAGCCCAATATTTATGCATGAAACCAGCTACAGCTGTTTGGTAGCTTACGTTAAAATAAAGTTTGTTTCAAATATTCTGGTTAAAAGAAACAGTCTGGATGATTCTTAATAAGTTATTGTTCACAGTTACATGGACATTACTCTGTACAGCTTACATGCTCTGAGAGAAATAATTTGAAGCTTTAATATTTCTTGTCCAATACCCAGGCAACCGCTGAAACACCAGTTATAATGCCTGCGTATGTTGGTGACCACAATGCAGCTGCAGACTGAACAAGGACTGAAACCTGCTCCATCTCATTTTTATCAATTTACATAGCACCTACAACTCAAAGGTAAACATATTGCAAAATCTGTTAGTATATAAGGCTTTGTCCTTATCTAATAAACAGCTCATATGTCAGCTGTCAGCAGAGCTGTAGAAAGGAAAATATGTAAGAGAAGAACTTCAGATCCCGAGTGTGTGAGGACAGAGAGGATCAGCTTTATTTCAGATTTGAGGGATAAACTTTATTTTTCAGTTTGTGATGGTTCTGTTGTCTTTGTGATTCCAGGAGCTGCCCTCAGATTCAGACCTCAGCACCACCCAGTGACAGCAGACAGATCATCCAACATGTTCACATGTTAACTGCAAAATTAATTGATGAAAACAGTACAAAAGTTAAAGTACCACATGATGTGCTGTCAGTGAAAGCTGCAGCTCTTTTATTGATACAAGTAGTGCTGTCAATAGATTAAAAATAATAACCTCATAAATAATCTAATAAATCGCTCAATTTTCTGTATTTAATCGCAATCATTGATCAATAAGCCAGAATGCAATTACACTTTTTGAACTTTATATTTAAGCATGTAACAGACATTCATGCAATATAATGAAATAAATAAAGAATATTTGCGTCAATCTTTTAACACAGGTTCTCTCCTGTGAAATACAACTTTTTAAAAAGCCTATTTACTAATATGTAAGTATACATTAATATATAATATATATGAGTGCTGTCAAACAATTAAAATGTTTAATCATATTCATCACAGGGTTACTGTGGATTCATTTATTCTTTATGTTTCCTTTTATATATTTCCATAAATTTCTAATTTCTTCAGGCTGGAGAAACTGATCAGGAGGGCTAGCTCTGTGGTCGGCATGAAGCTGGACACTCTGGTGACAGTGGCAGAGAAAAGGACATTAAAGAAACTGATGGACATTATGGACAATGCCAGACATCCTCTGCACACGGCCATTAACAACCAGAAGAGTCTGTTCAGTGACAGGTTGCTTCTCCCAAAGACAAGAACTAACAGACTTAAAAACTCCTTTGTCCCACACGCCATCAAACTGTTTAACTCCTCCCTGGAGGGGAGAGGGAGGGGAAACAGGAGGACAAAGGAGGGGGGAACAACTAAGCTGTAGTGCCTCTTCACCTCACGGTGCAATACCTTTTGTGCAATACTTTTGTAAATAGTCAACGGTGCAATAGACTCAATACTTGAAATGTGCAATTCACTTGTATTTTTATTTTTATTCCTATTTATTCTATTTATCCCCTTCGTATATTTTATTTATATTGTCTCTGTATTTATATATGTGTGTGTGTATTATTTATTTATATATATATATATATATATATATATATATATATATAAATAATATTCTGTAACTCTGTAACTTCTGTCGGTGCTGTGCTTTTTTGGAAATCGAATTTCCCAGAGGAACCCACCCGAGGGATTAATAAAGTTCTATCTAATCTAATCTAATCTAATCAATGATAACAAACTCAAATTAACAGTTACTATTTTGGTTTAATGAAGTAAAATATCTGTTTGTAACCTGAGGGTTTTTACTTTTACTCCTTACATTTAAAAAACAGATGTGTTACTTTTGGTCTGAGGAATTTAAGGAGAGTTATTTCATCACTGCAGGCATCAAACATCAAACCAATGTGAACCTAAAAAGTAACACATGAAAGGCAATCCGGATCATGTACTAATCACCAGGGTGTGAAATATAAAAAGTACGGTGGCCCTGAGAGGCCAAACGGACTGCAACTTCAGAAAAAACTTGCAAAAAGAAAAACGCTGCAAAAAGAAAAACACTGCAAAAGCACACAAAGCACAACGGAAAAAGGAAAAAAGACAACGGAAATGTTTCTGGGGAGACAATAACCGGACGGACCAGTTGCACGAACCAAAACATGCTAACAAGTGCACTGGGACTGGGAGACACTTCAAAGAAGTGGAAGCGGTGCGGCCAAAGAGTAAACTTTCAAAAGTAAGTTCTGAATATTATGTCACTTATTTATGTGCAAATGTTTAATAATGAGGAACATTAAAACATTACTGTTGGCCACATGCCGGCAAAGTTATGTGACATTAGCGATGTTTGTACTTTCAGCATTTACTTTGTTTTAAAGCCTTTACTTTATACGCCGTTAGATAGTCGACCTTAATCTTACAGAGATTGTGATGATTTTATGGATAATTAAAGTCAGTCATATATACACAAACTCAACAAGCTGAAAGTCAGTGATGCTGCTCGGTTTGCAGTCCTGAATATCACGGCACAAGCAGGATTCACTGCACTGTTAATGTTAGCTATGTTATATTGCTGCCTCTGTTCGGTGGTGTCGAGCCAAACGGACTTTAACGTGTGTTTGAACGAGCTGACGGTTCACTCCTTAAGCTGAAAGAAAGATGCTTTAATCACAGGAGTCGCACATGTGTCCACTGTACCATCTGGGAACTCTTCTTGTTTAACACTCGTAATAACACAAACACTAAATCCTCCTGTTTGTAGCAGTGTGTACACCTGAGACTGTCACCTGTCTGTCTGTCCTGCACTCTCTCTTTCTTTCTCTCTGATTGTGGAATAAAAGTATGAACATGTGTTTATAAGTTACACTTGTGTTTGAAACTTGCAGCTTATCACACATTTGATTTCCATGTGTGACGACTGCAAGTGTCCAGAGTGAGGACAGACTGAGGGACACGCTGCTGCACATCATCTGTGAGGCTTTGCACCCCTGATGATCCACCAGGACAAACTCAGCAGTGTGTGAGGAAGAGGAGGAGGAAGAGCCAGCAGCAGCTGACAGATGGAGAGAATAGACAGACTGTTCCCTGTTTGTGAAGGACTGCTAGGAAAGTTTAACATAACTAACTGTCTGTCCTGAATCGGTCTTATTAGGTAATGTTCAAATAATTTAATCATTCCAGTGTTTTCAGTGTGGGAGAAAGTACTCAGGGCCTTCAAGTTACACACTATGAAAGGCAGCAACAAGTTTAATGTTCAGAAACCTAAAGTCTGTATCAGCAGCAGAATGGAGCTAAAAATAAATGTTTGTTCCAGTTCTATGAAGCTTTGAGTATTTTGGATTAGTAGCACTGCTGTGTTTGTTGCATCATATTGCTGTAATTGTTTATATGCTTTATATATTCTGAGCTAAGTTGATCTATAGTGTTACATCATATTCTATAAGGATGTTATGTGTTTGTATACTTTCTGCCCAGTTTGACCCATTTAGCAGAAGCCAGCCTGTTTAAGGCTCTGATATCTATTCTGTATGACTTAAAGCAGTTATGACATGGTCTGATTTTCTCACCCAATAAAGGAATATTTAATATATCAGTCTACTCTTCATTCTATCAGACACAGTTTTCACAGCTCGTACATTTTCTTTTTCCACACATATATGTAAGCATTGAGCCAAATTTAGTAATGCCAACATATTAAAAGAACAATATTTGTCTCTTATATATAATACATCTATATATATATATATATATACACTGTCACAGATACTTGTCTTTAAGTGAAGATTTAAGGTGATAGGAAATATAAATAAATGCAACTTGAATCTTTACTGAAGCTCAGTGTTTGGCACAGAGTTCATGTTCACTGCTGTAATAACTAATAATGATTAATATAATATTGGCCATATTATATTTACATTACCAAATTGAGATGACTTTAGTCTCATGAACAACATTAGCTAATTGTTATTTACTAGCTAATCTTAAATGACTGTTCATGTTCAATCATGTTTTACAGTCCTGTGGTCTCAGCCTCAGATACTTATTAAATCACACAGAGCTCATGTAGAAACAAATGTGCAAAATATGTTCTCCTTCATTTCTGTCAAACAAAGCTGTATGAAACGTTTCCAGCTGTTAGTATCATGGTTGCTAGGCAACCTGGGCAGCGCGATGGAGGCTAGCCCGTCCCATTTCACAAGCCTACAAGCCTCGCACTTCCGGCCTCAGCGGTCTTTGAGTACGCGGCCCTTGAGGACCGTTGAGGCTGTGTACTTTAAAGCTGCAGAACCTGAATTGGGAAACAGACCCTGAATTGGGAAACAGCCATACATACATGTTTTGGTTCGTGCAACTGCTCCGTCCGGTTATTGTCTCCCCAGAAACATTTCCGTTGTCTTTTTTCCTATTTTCGTTGTGCTTTGTGTGCTTTTGCAGCGTTTTTCTTTTTGCAAGTGTTTTCTGAAGTTGCAGTCCGTTTGGCCTCTCAGGGCCACCGTAAAAAAGAGATGAAAGGGGGAAACTATGAGTTAAGTGTTTTTCTTCTTTTTGTTTTTGCACAACAACTGAACGACTGCAGGTGCTCATAGGTTGCAGTAACAATACTTCAGCATCTAGCTATCCATGCAGAAGATGAGCGAGCATAACTGGAGTAATATTTTTAAGTGGCAGGTAATTTCAAATGCAGCATTTCTATCAGCTCAACAAACATCAGCAAACAAACAAACTGTTTGTGTGCAGTTTTGTCTCACAGTGTGTTGCTCGCTAAAGGTCCAGCTGCTGTACATCACAGGGAGAAAAAAGAAAGAGCTAACTTCACTCAAGAGATGGAGAAAGATAAGACACACAGGACAGGAAAGGAAGAAGAGAGGTTAGATTTAAAGGGAAGGACTGCTCAGTGGGATTTGATCAACTCAATGTTAATTCAGTTGTACATTGTTGTACATTTGTACACAGTGGATTAAATAAACTGGAAATGTAAAGCTTACATGTAAGTCCTCGTGTGTTGAAATCAGATATTGGGTCTGTACATGTGACATTGTGTTTTTTCAGGTTTTGAAAGATGCTGCAAAACAATCTGAGACAAACTATTTATTAAAGTGATTGTATATATAATAATATACAACACAGTCATATAACAGGTTGGGAGGATGAGAGTTTTAGACGTGACTGATTATTTGGTGAAACTGTGATATTTTCCTCACCTCCTGTGTTGAGCTCATTGTTTCCTCTGTAGTGACTCAGCTGAGTCCAGATGGCTGAAAATGTTCCTCTGCTGCTCCGTCAGACTCTTCTCCTCCTGCTGATCAGCTGGGACACAAAACAGATCTTTGTTAGGCTCCACACTGCACTGAAGAGTCAAAGTGTCTCATATGTTCATCTGACAACACAAAGTACAAATTTCACTCTGATTGCTTGTAGAAATCTGGTGAGACGTGTTGTGCTGCAAAGTGAGGAAACTCTCTCACTCACTTATACTTCAGGAGGAACTTTGTGACATTGGCTCTAATATTCTAAGCAGCCCTTTACTATGACAGGGCCAGAAAGTCCTATTTGAAGGTTTGGGAGAAGGACCATGTTAAAGGTGGATTGGGGTTTATACACTTTGTTATGATACAGGTAAGGCTGTAAGAGCCTGAGAGGGTGTCCTGAATGAACCTCTAAAACCAGTTTTCAGCTAACGACTCTGCTTCAGTCTGGAAAACAGACGTCAAGGCGACAGGTCTGTAGTCATTCAGTCCTGTGATGGTGGGTTTCTTGGGAACAGGGATGATGGTGGAGCATTTGAAGCAGGATGGAACTTCACACAGCTCCAGGGATCTGTTGAAGATGCGAGTAAAGATGGGAGCCAGCTGTTCAGCACAGGTTTTGAGGCAGGAGGGTGAGAAATCGTCTGGTCCGGGGGCTTTCCTGCGCTTCTGTTTCTGAAATATGTCTGTGAAGGTTCTCAGTCATCCAGGTCATCGTAGTCAAAGGAGCTTGCAAAGAAAAGCGTCTGGACTTCTTTAAGTTACTTGCAGACGTTTCACCTCTCATCCGAGAAGCTTCTTCAGTTCTAAGGTCAAATGGCGGGGAGTCCCAGATTTAAACCTAGTGGGAGTTTCCCCCCAAAGAGGGACAAAAGGACCCCCTGATGATCCTCTAATCGCCTGAGCCAAGGTGTGAAACTGGGTGTGGGTCCCAATCAGCCAGAGTTTCGGGTGTGCTCTTTGTGAAACGTGGCCCCACCTTATCATGTGATTTCCTGAGGTCAGATGGCCCAGGATGTGAGTGTGAGGGTTAAGGCGTCTGGGGAGGGATCTCAAAACTGGATTATAGATGGCAGACAGCTGGTGTCCTAAACCCCCGCCTCTGTTCAAAGACTCAGCTGTCCATTTTAAGGACAAAGGTCACTCTTTCGAGGATGCCAATGTTCACATTTTGGACAGAGAGGACAGATGGTTTGAAGGAGGAGTGAAAGAAGCCATCTATGTCCACTGTGAGCGACCATCTTTGAACAGAGGCGGGGGTTTACGACACCAACTCTCTGCCATCTATAATCCAGTTTTGAGATCCCTCCCCAGACGCCTTAATGCCCACTAACATCCTGGGCCATCTGATCTCAGGAATTCGCATGATAAGGTGGGGCCAGGTTTCACAAAGAGCTCATCCGAAACCCTGGCTGATTGGGACCCACGCCCAGTTTCACACCTTGGCTCAGGCAATTAGAGGATCATCAGGGGGTCCTTTTGTCCCTCTGTGGGGGGATACTCCCACTAGGTTTATATCTGGAACGCTTCACGAATTTGCGTGTCATCCTTGCGCAGGGGCCATGCTAATCTTCTCTGTATCGTATCCAATTTAGCGTACGCGCTTGCCGAAGCAAGCCGAAGCAAGTTTATATCTGGGACTCTCCGCCATTTGACCTTAGAACTGAAGAAGCTTCTCGGATGAGAGGTGAAACGTCTTCAAGCAACTTAAAGTCCAGACGCTTTTCTTTGCAAGCTCCTTTGACTGTTTCTGAAATAGTTGGCTCACGTCCTCAGAGAGTATTCTGAGTTTCAGGGAGAAGGAAAGGGGGGTGAGAAGTGTGACGGAGATCGTTGAAGAGGGTGGTGGTGGTCGTTGATATTTACATAATGACTGAAAAGAGCACCACTGAAGGAACAATAGGCTGGGAGGTCAGTTATTTAAGAATTAATATGCAAAATCAGTGGTTTCAGTGCTTTCCTTCCTGCTTTGACTGCAGCTGTGTTTGACACAGGAAGACATTTTTACATTCTTCACGATTATACTTTATTCTTTTTGGGGGAAGTGCAGCTTTAAACCTTCACATGATTCAAGTCAACCCAACAAATCAATTTGAACGATCACAGGTGGGACAAACTTCTGTAGATAAAATAAAACCCACATTCAATCCACAACATGATTAAAAACATGATTTCTCCAAATCACCAAGAGCTGCACATTAACCACCACAATATATTTTTATTCTCTGTGCTTTCAAATATGAACACTGTTTACTTTCATCTCTGTTTCATTAGTTTTTGTTAACATCTTCCTGTGCATCACTTTACAGCAGCCACACTCATTAAAATGAGACTTTGTAGGAGTTCACTTCCTCTCATGTGTTCATCCACAGCAGCTGGACAATAAAGTTTATTGTGACCCTGATACTGCAGCAGATCGCTCTCATCCATTTCCTGTTATCACTTCAAATAGAAATGAGGCTGTAGAGGTTTGGTGCAGGCAGAAAAACAGCTGCAGGGACAATGAAAAGACTTTTCTGCTGCAACTTCTCCCAGCATGCTGAGCTAATGATTAGTTGGTGTTTTTCTCCAAACACTCTCTCACTCTTCTCTCAACGTGTTCACAATAAACTGTGAACAGACACCGAGGAGAGCAGCAGAAGACCTCATTCAGGAGCTAAACTCAACATGAACTGAACTCACAGTAAAGTTAGCTCGGTGCTTACCTTTAGATGAGCCCACAAACCGAGAGAAACTCCGCGATGAAGCTGGAACTCTTTCCAAACACAGGAAACAGATCAGGGAGCAGAGACCCACGTGGTTCACGCTGATCTCAGCTACGATCCAGGAGACAAGGGTGGGCAGATCGATGCAGATATCGATCCAAACATTGGTACTACTTTAGTCTCTTTGAATGGAAAAGCAGCTCTCTCTGCAAAAACCTCCTCTCGTGGAACATTCTTACTTTGTTCCGCCCCCTACTTCTTCTTCTTTTTCCTAGAAATTGTATTTGCGGTTGTCAAACAACAAAATGGTGAATTACCGCCACCAGCTGGTGTGGAGTGTGAACTGGAACATCAACCAGCAACGATTTACTCTCTTTTAAAAAACTGGAATAAGGCCTGATAACTTTCTCTTCTTGAGTCCTTTTGCAGTAAATCAATAAGATCCAGTTTTGTTTTTATGTTACTGAGGTTTTGGATCATTTACCTTCTCACAGTGTAATATAACATGTTCTACAGTTTCTTCTTCTCTTTTTTGAATGATTTGAATGGAGGTTATAATCCACCATCACTGAACTGAAATGAGTCTCTAAGTAGGAAGTCATCAGTTCAGTTTTTGATCAATTTGACTGTATTTTACTGTGCAGGCTGAGTTTGATTCGATGAGTTAGGGTTTCTTATTGGTTATATTAATGTCATTAAATAGTTTTTTTTTTTTAAATTAATTCATGTATGTATTTCCTTTTATATATAGCACTAATTTACAATGGGAGTTTCCAAGGTGTGTTATTGCAGGGTAAATGTTATTTAGAGCCTTTTAAAAGTATTCTAATAATATCTTATCTTTTAACAGGAGTGACTGATTTTAAAAATATGATTCTTTATGTCTGTGTAATATTTCATTAATCTCTGTTACTCTATTATTTCTCTCCATACTCAACCTTGTTTTCCCTATAAAACACAGTTATACATCACATATTATAAATCTGACTTTGATAAATATTTAGATCTTCGCACATTTCAGGGTCCAAGTGTGGGTTGACTGAAGTGTTTGTTTTTATCCCCACAACATCCTAAACATTTTACTGTTATATGTACAGAACCAAAAATCAAAAATATGATATATGCATTACTGTCTTCAGCCTCTAGGGGTCATTGTTGTTCAGGAAGTGCATTCTCCTCTGACAAGCTGCTAAAAGCGCTTCTCTAACCAAAGACTGTAAACAGAAGATGCGAGAGTTCAGAAACAGTAAAACAGATTCACAGAAGCCACAGTGATATTAAACATACAGCACTGACAGTGATGACAGACAACATTACAGGTCAGTTTTTGCAACTGACCTGTAATGCTGGTAAGGAGAGTTCGTCCGTTAGTCGAACCTCGGATACAGGAGGAACAATGCGGTTTTCGTCCTGGTCGCGGAACACTGGACCAGCTCTTTATCCTCTCCAGGATACTTGAGGGTGCATGGGAGTTTGCCCAACCAGTCTACATGTGTTTTGTGGACTTGGAGAAGGCATTCGACCGTGTCCCTCGGGGTGTCCTGTGGGAGGTGTTGCGGGAATATGGGGTGTCTGGCCCATTGCTACGGGCCATTCGATCCCTATACAACCGTTGCAAGAGCTTGGTTCGCATTGCCGGCAATAAGTCGGACTCGTTCCCGGTGGGTGATGGGCTCCGCCAGGGCTGCCCTTTGTCTCCGGTTCTGTTCATAATTTTTATGGACAGAATTTCTAGGCGCAGCCAAGTGGCGGAGGGCTTTCGCTTTGGTGGCCTCAGAATCTCATCTCTGATTTTTGCAGATGATGTGGTTCTGTTGGCTTCATCAGGTGAGGGCCTCGCACTGGAACGGTTTGCAGCCGAGTGTGAAGCAGCGGGAATGAGGATCAGCACCTCCAAATCTGAGGCCATGGTTCTCAGCCGGAAAAGGGTGGAGTGCCCACTCCGGGTCGGGGATGAGTTCCTGCCCCAAGTGGAGGAGTTCAAGTATCTCGGGGTCTTGTTCGCGAGTGATGGGAGAAGGGAGCCGGAGATCGACAGACGGATTGGGGCTGCAGCTGCAGTAATGCGGACGCTGCACCGGTCCGTCGTGGTGAAGAGGGAGCTGAGTGTAAAAGCGAAGCTCTCAATTTACCGGTCGATCTACGTCCCTACCCTCACCTATGGCCACGAGCTGTGGGTAGTGACCGAAAGAACGAGATCGCGGATACAAGCGGCAGAAATGAGCTTCCTCCGAAGGGTGGCTGGCCTCTCCCTTAGAGATAGGGTGAGAAGTTCGGCCATCCGGGAGGGGCTCAGAGTAGAGCAGCTGCTGCTCCACATCGAAAGGAGACAGCTGAGGTGGTTCGGGCATCTGACAAGGATGCCCCCTGGGCGCCTCCTGGGTGAGGTGTTCCAGGCATGTCCCACCGGGAGGAGGCCCCGGGGCAGACCCAGGACACGCTGGAGAGATTATATCTCTCGGCTGGCCTGGGAACGCCTTGGTATTCCCCCGGATAAGCTGGAGGAGGTGGCTGGGGAGAGGGAGGTCTGGGCCTCTTTGCTTAGGCTGCTGCCCCCGCGACCAGGCCCCGGATAAAGCGGATGAAGATGGATGGATGGATGGATGGATGGATGGATAAAGGAGTGTTTGTAAAATAGAATCTCTCGGGAAAATGAAGGTGTGGCAACACACAAATATATATTAGCAATTACATTTCAGCTCGCCTGGACTTTTGTAATAGTCTTTACTCTGGTGTTAGTCTGTCGTCAGTCAGCCGACTGCAGCTGATCCAAAATGCTGCAGCAAGGTTACTAACGGGCACACGCAACCGAGACCACATATCTCCCATACTGGCATCCTTACACTGGCTGCCAGTCAGTTTTTGAATTCATTTTAAGATTTTATTATTTGTTTTTAAGGTGTTGCATAGGTCTGAACCCTCATACCTTTCAGATTATTTAAATTGGTACATTCCTGCAATATCACGGAGGTCTGTGGATCAGATGCTCTTGGCTGTCCACGGTCCACATTAAACACAGAGGAGACCAGGCCTTTGCTGTGACTGCTCCTTAAATTGTGGAACAAACTGTCCATTCACATCAGGACCTCCTCAACATTGGACAGTTTTAAAACCCTTCTAAAAAATGAATGAGTTTGTATAACTTTGGTCTTACTCAAATCGTATAGAAGTATTGTGTTGTATAGCTGGAGACAGCGTTTATACCGCTGTCTGCTTTGGTCGCAAAGCCATCATGGATCTCTGTGGAGATCCGGCTTTTTTTAGAGTCAGTTAAAATCAAGGCACTCGAAAAGATCCTCTGGAAAAGAGTAATATTCTTGGAACAGAGTTTAATACACAGAATTATACAGACAGTAAGAAATTACACACAGAATATACACAATTTAACATGTTTATCTTACTCATCACCTGTTTAATTTTTCTCAGTACACTAGAAGAACATGTTCATTCACAGCTGCCTCATCACATTTTTACACCTGAACTCTGTGGAGCCTGATCTCAAGCTTTTTGAGTCTGACCCTGAAACCACAAGAAGATCTTTCTGTCTCTTCAGATTCACTGTGATCCAGTGATGGGAGTGATTTCAGCCCTGAGTGATCACGCTGATGTTTGCACAGAGCAGACAATGAGGTGAATGTTTGGGCACATTGGTAACAGTGAAACAGTTTATTAGTAACGTGGGATCGTTTGTGTTCGGAGTATGAACTGAGATTCCTGAAGCTCTTGTCACACTGGTCACAGCCGTAGTTTCCTTCCGTGTGTACGTTCGTGCCTGTTACGATTACCTGATTGTAAGAAGCTTTTGTCACAGTGTCTGCACTTGTATGGTTTCTCTCCTGTGTGGACTCGTTTGTGTGTTTTAAGCTCCCATGCAGTAATGAAAGATGACCCACACTGATCACAGACATGCTTTTACACCCCACTGTGAATCAGTTCATGTTTTTTTAAGTGATGTGATGTGGTGAAGCTTCTCCCACATTCTTTACAGTATTTCAGTTTGTCTCCAGTGTGTCTACGTTGATGTACTTTTAAGGTGTATTGGTGACTGAAGGTTTTTCCACAAAGGTCACAACGAAAGTCTTTCCCACCACCACAGCGATGACAGGGTTGAGAACTGGATCCATCTGTGTCGCTCTGCTTCTAAACAAAGACACAAAGACAGTGTAAGTCAGTCCTTCAACACTTTTATCCTGAACGTCGCCTGAAATAAAGAGCAAATAAAAAACAAACAAAATCATAACTGAAATGAAAATCTGAATAATCACTCAGAGCTGCTTTTTCATGCAGTAGAATTGATGAAACATCAGAATCAGTGAGCTGCAAACTTTCAGCCCCGACCGTGTCCGTGCTATCAGGTGAGAAAGGTGACATCTCACTGATTCTGATCTGCGGGTCGGCGCTTTGTGTTTATGTCTTCGTGCAGAATCCGTGTACCTGCTCTCATTTACTGTTTGGTGGTTGTCGAAATTTTGTGATGTTTCACCTGAGATTCGGGTGTTTCGGGCAAAATAAAATTATATTTAAAAAATCGATTCAGGAGTTTAATGAATCGATGTCACGTTATCCAAGCCAGAATCGATTTTAATCGGTAAATCGATTATCAAAACCCACCCCTAGCTAACACAGTTTAATGAGCAGAGTTGTTCCAAACAGTCAGGCTAAAATGACAAGTTAAAAATATAAATACATACCTCACAGTAACTGCACTTGTAGAGTCTCTTTCTGGTGTGGATCTGTTGGTGTCGTCTTAGGTAATCTATAGATTTAAAAGTCTTCTCACACAGGTCACATTTATGAGGTTGTTCCTCAGTGTGGGTAAACATGTGTTGTTGTAAATGCTGGTTTCTTGTAAAATGTTTGCCACACTGATCACAGCAGTACACAACATGTCTGGTGTGAATGCGTAGGTGTGTATTTAGGTTCCCTCTCTGGCTGAAGGTTTTCCCACAGATGTCACAGCTGTATGCCTTAATTCCAGAGTGGGTAACTAGATGCTTCTGTAAGTAGCTACTGTGAGTAAAAGCTTTGCCACACTGATCACAGCTGTATGCTTTAACTCCACTGTGGATGAGTTGGTGTATCTTTAGAGTACTCTTCCTGGAAAAAGACTTTCCACACAAATCACAGCTGAACGGTTTCTCTCCAGTGTGGATGACCTGGTGACGTTTTAGATCATCCTTCCCAATAAAACCCATCCCACACTCGTCACAGGTGTGTTTTTTCTCTCCCTTTCTTCTGTGAGGTTTGTCGGCCTCCTGAGAGCGCTGACTTCTCGCTCCATGTTGGTCCTGCAGTGACAGAGATACAAACAGAGGCAGTGAGTGAAATGCAGTCGTGGAACAAACTCAACCTTCAAACTCCCTCCATTAACACTAGTTTTAAACCTGAAGGTGGAGTGTGGCACCAAACACCTTAAAGGTCTCTTATCCCCACCTGCTGGTAGTTCTAACACATTACATCCAACCTGCTGTTAAAAATAATTTATGACTGTTTAAACACTCTAAAATCATTTTTTCCTTATTTTCCTTACTTTTACTCCCCACATTTAAAAAAAGGACTTTCTACTCATTGTATTTTCAAAACAGACTTTTTACTTTTGATTTGAGGAATTTGAAGGGAGTTATTTCATCACTAAGGGCATCAAACCAATTTGAGCCTGAAAAGTAACACATGAAACATAACGACTTATGTTGTGATTTGGCGCTATATAAATAAAATTGAATTGAAAGACAATCCTGATCGTGTACTAATCATCAGGGTATGAAACATAAAAAGAGATGAAAGAGGCAAAACTGTGAGTCATAGTCAGGAGTTAAAGTGAGATGTTAGGGCTGCACAATCAATCGTTAGAAAATCGCAATCTCAATTCATACTTATGTGCGATCTCATTTACAAATGACAACGATTAAAAAAAAAAGGAGAAAAAAAAGATGACGATTGTACCGCATTTTGATCCGGGACATGAAAACAAGCGCTCACTCTTCCTGCTCAACAAATGACATGGGCGGAGCCTTATACCACGTGATACAGAAGCCAGCTTGCTGATAAAATTGGCAGGGGAAAAAACAACGGAGAGCATGTGAGAGATGAAGCTGTAAAGGCCAAGAAAGTGACAGGAGAAAATCCGTCCCGGTCAACCACCCAAACATCAATAACGGGAACCTTATACAGCGCCGTCGAACTCCCGCAGGCACAAAGAAATTACAGAGGCTTTCACTTATCACCTGGCTAAAGATATGGCTCCCATCAACACTGTGCAAAACGAGGGATTTAGGAAAATGATCAACACCCTAGACCAGGGGTCGGCAACCTGCGGCTCCGGAGCCGCATGTGGGTCTTTAGTCCTTACAGTGCGGCTCCGCGTGGTTTGGGAAATAAATTAGAAGTATTTAGCTGAAGTGTATTTTATTTATGTTAGTTCTTTTTTAACTTGTAGTTCTAAATTGGAAGATTATTGTGATATTGAAATATAAAAATAAAATTATATTCTATTTTTTTTTTTCGCTCAAAATAAGCGTCACACTAGCGGAAGCCGATATACCGCCCGAAATGCCGTGCAATTTATCGAGACTTTCAACCCCAGGTAGGCCAATTATGGATCTTCGGATCCACATTATGTCAGCAGCTGTTCTCCACCATGAACTATGTTAAAAACAAACGCCGCTCACGCCTCACAGATGACAGCTTACAGTCCTGTGTAAAGATGAAACTGACTTCGTACAACCCCGATCTGCAGACGCTGTGCGCAGAGGTTCAGGAGCAGAAGTCCCATTGTAAACATATCAGGGCAGACCCGACGATGTTTGTATGAAGATGCTTTTCAGCATCTCTTTATTGAGCACTTTTCACACACGGTTGCTGTACGCATACAGCCGGCTGTAGCTTTTCAGCTCATAGCCCAACACACACCAACACAACAGCATAGAGAGCACAGACGTTAAGGCGGCGAGGCGTGATTGCGAATCCCGCTCAGGTGCATCTGCCTCCCCTGCAGCAGCGCTGCAGACCACGCCTCGCCACACACATTAACCAGGTAAAATACATATTTAGGCAGAATTTTGCAAATATCTATTTTTCATCTTTTAGCAGCATAGTGCTTTTTTCCAGTTTTTTTTTTTAAAGTCAGGTCAAGGCTCCAAAAGCCCAAAGGCGATATAAGGGTGGCGGCTCACAGCAGTTTTTCTTTGCTACATGGATCATTTTAGTTCAGCTGGGTGTCTTTCCTTTTGTTATATTTCTTTAAGAGTTCAAAATGTGTTAATTACAGAAATAAAATGTAATTTTCTCTGTAGCACTTCATGGACTTCATAAGCAACACACCTTAGTTGTTCACACAAAGCATAAAGGTAAAAACAATATATACAGTGTTATCTTCATTTGAGATGTCAAAAAGTATTTGCGCCCCCATCGTTTTCTTTTGCGTGGAACCCGGGTCCAAATGGCTCTTTGGGTGTTAAAGGTTGCTGACCCCTACCCTAGACAAACGCTACACAGTGGCATCCCGCAACTATTTTTCAAATGTTGCACTACCTGCTGTGTACACGTAGTGTCGAGCAACGGTGGAGACGAAATTGTTCTTATGTTCAGTCTCAACTATTACGAAGTTGATGTGCAGTTAATAAGTGCAATAAATATTTATATTAGAAAAGAAAATCGTGACAGAATCGTGATCTCAATTCTAAGCAAAAAAATTGTGATTCTCATTTTATGCAACATCGTGCAGCCCTATGAGACGTTGTTCTTCTTTCTTTTTTGCACAGCACCTGAACAAACAGGTAATTTCAAATGCAGCGTTTCTATCAACAAACATCAGCAAACACACAAACTGTTTGTGTGCAGTTTGTCTCACAGTGTGTTGCTGGCTAAAGGTCCAGCTGCTGTACATCACAGGGAGAGAAAAGAAAGAGAGCTAACTTCACTCAGAGATGGAGAAAGATAAGACACACAGGACAGGAGAGGAAGAAGAGAGGTTAGATTTAAAGGGAAGGACTGCTCAGTGGGATTCGATCAACTGCAGATTAAAGCTTACATGTAAGTCCTCATGTGTGGAAATCAGACATTGGGTCTGTACTAGAGATGGCACGATACCACTTTTTTTATGTCTGATACTGATATGAATTCGATATAGTGTGTTTTAAATCAATAAAAGTGTTTTTTTAATATCTTGCTGCTTTTTGTATAAGTTCATGCTCAAGTAAAACAAACAAACAAAAAAAAATACACTGCACCCAAAATATTTCATAGTTCAGCAATATTGATCAATCTAATAAACTTAAACCTGCTCCATCCTCCCTATTCTGGTATTTTAAAGACTAAGCACCCTAACTAATAAAGTTCTACAACTCCCAGCAAAAACAAAACAAAACAAAAAAACAAAAAACAAAATGGGAACCACCCACCCTCCACCTCATGATACTTGCAAGGAAATCAATTATTTTTCAAGAACATTTAAATAGATTCAACATCTTCAACAGATTTGCAGACTGCACAGATGGTACCTTCCCAAAGGAAAAAGTGCTATAGCTTACTAGGGTATATTAGACTTAACAGTTACTATATACAGTAATGAACTTCTATACATTTTACATCAGATTAAAACTTTGGGTGTAAGCTTCGTATAATTATTTATTAAAAGCTAGACATTTTAAATGAGAATAAGAAAGAAAAATATGTCTTTGTGCCCCCTTTTCCCTGTTAATGCCCTATCGGCCCCCCTGGCTAAACTTTGCTAGATCCGCCCCTGCACAGTTACCAGCCATCAGTTACGTAGAAAAAGATCCTGGTGTGGAACGTAAATAAATTCTAACAACAGCTTATCAAGCTAAAACGTGCTGCAGTTGTTCAGCCGCTGGTTTCCTCTTTCTGGTGCGAAGTGGGCCAAAAACAAACAAGAGAGACGGACTCGCGACAGAAAAGCCGATCAGCTGATCATTAATCAGTTTCATGATTGAAGTAGCAGCAGGAGAGGGAGGGAGAGAGAAGAGGCAGTCGCTCCATATATCGGTTGTTAAGCTTAACGCTGGAATGCTTTACAAACATTCAGAGATGAACTTACACACTTGCTTTACTTCTCTCTGGGAAAACTTCCTCGGAGATGAAATGCCGGATTGGTAGCGAGGCTCCAAATGTTCAAACAGACTGCAGACAGGTCCCGCGCGCCACAACCACTCTATCACGTGATGCATACTGCTGCCACATGCTATGGTTATGAGCCGAGTTACGCCATGTCACAAGTTTTGTGAGGTGCTTTGTTGATATTTAATGGATCAGATTACATTTTTTATTTCTCTCCGATATCCGATCCAGTAATTTACGTCAGTATCAGACAGATACCGATACATAATATCGGATCGGTCCATCTCTAGTCTGTACATATGACATTATGTCTTTTTTTCAGATTATGAAACTTGCTGCAAAACAATCTGAGGCAGATTAACTGTGCCACCTCAGATGCAGCCTTTTTCATGCAGTAGAATTGCTAACATGCTAACACAGTTTAATGAGCAGAGTTGTTCCAAACAGTCAGGCTAAAATGACAAGATAAAAACATAAATACATACCTCACAGTAACTGCGCTTCGAGAGTCTCTTTCTGGTGTGGATCTGTTGGTGTTGTCTCAGGTAATGTGGAGATTTAAAAGTCTTCTCACACAGGTCACATTTATAAGGTCTCTCCTCAGTGTGGGTAAACATGTGGCGTTGTAACTGCGTGTTGGTTATAAACTGTTTGCCACACTGTTCACAGCAGTACACAACATGTCTGGTGTGAATGCGTAGGTGTTTATTTCGGTTCCCTAACTGGCTGAAGGTTTTCCCACAGATGTCACAGCTGTATGCCTTAATTCCAGAGTGGGTAACTAGATGAGCCTTTAAGTTGCAACTGTGAGTAAAAGCTCTTCCACACTGATCACAGCTGTACGCTTTAACTCCACTGTGGATGAGTTGGTGTCTTTTTAGAGTACTCTTCCAGGAAAAAGACTTTCCACACAAGTCACAGCTGAATGGTCTCTCTCCAGTGTGGATGACCTGATGATGTTTTAGTGACTCTTTCCCAATAAAATCCTTCCCACACTCGTCACAGGTGTGTTTTTTCTCTCCCTTTCTTCTGTGAGGTTTGTCGGCCTCCTGAGAGCGCTGACTTCTCACTCCATGTTGGTCCTGCAGTGACAGAGATACAAACAGAGGCAGTGAGTGAAATGCAGTCGTGGAACAAACTCAACCTTCAAACTCCCTCCATTAACACTAGTTTTAAACCTGAAGGTGGAGTGTGGCACCAAACACCTTAAAGGTCTCTTATCCCCACCTGCTGGTAGTAGAAACACATTACATCCAACCTGCTGTTAAAAATAATTTATGACTGTTCAAACACTCTAAAATCATTTTTTCCTTATTTTCCTTACTTTTACTCCCCACATTTAAAAAAAGGACTTTCTACTCATTATATTTTCAAAACAGACTTTTTACTTTCGGTTTGAGGAATTTGAGGGGAGTTATTTCATCACTAAGGGCATCAAACTGATTTGAGCCTGAAAAGTAAGACATGAAACACAATCCTGATCGTGTACTAATCACCAGGGTATGAAACATAAAAAGAGATGAAAGAGGCAAAACTGTGAGTCATAGTCAGGAGTTAAAGTGAGATGTTAGGGCTGCACAATTAATCGTTAGAAAATCGCGATCTCAATTCATACTTATGTGCGATCTCATTTACGAATGACAACAATTAAAAAAAAAAAAAAAAAAGATGACGATTGTACCGCATTTTGATCCGGGACATGAAAACAAGCGCTCACTCTTCCTGCTCAACAAATGACATGGGCGGAGCCTTATACCACGTGATACAGAAGCCAGCTTGCTGATAAAATTGGCAGGGGAAAAAACAACGGAGAGCATGTGAGAGATGAAGCTGTAAAGGCCAAGAAAGTGACAGGAGAAAATCCGTCCCGGTCAACCACCCAAACATCAATAACGGGAACCTTATACAGCGCTTCCCTATACCCGTCGAACTCCCGCAGGCACAAAGAAATTACGGAGGCTATCACTTATCACCTGACCAAAGATATGGCTCCCATCAACACTGTGCAAAACGAGGGATTTAGGAAAATGATCAACACCCTAGACCAGGGGTCGGCAACCTGCGGCAACACCCTAGACAAACGCTACACGGTGCCGTCCCGCAACCATTTTTCTATTGTTGCACTACCTGCTCTATACACGCAGCGTCGAGCAACGGTGGAGACAGAATTTCAAGCAGTACAACATTTTGCGGCAACAACAAAACGTGAGACATTTGTTGTTTTTATGTTTATTTATTGTTTTTATGTTCAGTCTCAACTGTTACGAAGTTGATGTGCAGTTAATAAGTGCAAGAAATATTTATACTGGAAAAGAAAATCGTGAGAGAATCGTGATCTCAATTCTAAGTCAAAAAAATCGTGATTCTCATTTTATGCAAAATCGTGCAGCCCTAGTACATCCACAGAGAGCAGCAGGTCAGCTGATCACAGCCTGTACTTGAAGAAAATCTACTGGAGCTCTCAACAGAAATTATTGTGAGCTGTGATTCTTTTCCCCACGCTGAGCCACTACAGCTGATTTTAGGGTTCCCACCTGCTCAATCCCACTTTAACCTCTTCCCTGCTCATGTTCCTGTTTAGAGGCAAAGTCACCCTCTACAATGTAGGCAACAGAAAATACACATATGTTTTATTTTCCTTCATTTTCTACTTAACTGATTCAAACAGAGAACCTTTATTAGAAATAAATAGTTTGTACTTCATCTACTAATCTTAGTTTATTATTACATTAATAAAGCACAAGGTTCAGTTAACTTTGGATAAAAACATGTGGTTAAAAAGTTCTTCAAGGAGCTACTTTTACTTTTTTACTCTGATTACATTTCAGAGCCTCTACTTTTTCACTGTTACTTAAGGAAAGAAGGTGAATGAATACTTTTACTGAAGTATTTTTTAACACTAATATCTGTACTTCTACTTAAGTATAGAGTAAATGTACTTTTGCCTCCTCTGATCATTTCTATAATATTATTTATATCAGTGATGGCCAAATGAAGCTTTCTGAAACACTGAAGCTTGTATTGAAAAAGGTTCATTACTCAAAGCTTTTCAACACAGTCCTCTTTGGTGACATCTGCTGGCCAAACATATGAAGAGCAGCTTGAATCTACAAATCAAACTGAAGAGCTTCATTATAATTGCCCACTCTACAGAGCTCAGCTGACAGCTTCTGTCTGATATCGGGCTGCTGTTGTGGTGCTTTGAATGTGTATTTTTGGGGATGATGAAAAAAATGTTTTGTCTGTTTGATTAATAAATATTTTTTATGAATAAACCTTCCTTATTTTAACATGTGCTGTGGTCTCTAAAAAACAACATAATATATAATAATATGCAACACAGTCATATAACAGGTTGGGAGGATGAGAGTTTTAGACGTGACTGATTATTTGGTGAAACTGTGATATTTTCCTCACCTCCTGTGTTGAGCTCATTGTTTCCTCTGTAGTGACTCAGCTGAGTCCAGATGGCTGAAAATGTTCCTCTGCTGCTCCGTCAGACTCTTCTCCTCCTGCTGATCAGCTGGGACACAAAACAGATCTTTGTTAGGCTCCACACTGCACTGAAGAGTCAAAGTGTCTCATATGTTCATCTGACAACACAAAGTACAAATTTCACTCTGATTGCTT
The DNA here is from genome assembly GCF_057382185.1 of Mchenga conophoros. Taxonomy (NCBI): domain Eukaryota; kingdom Metazoa; phylum Chordata; class Actinopteri; order Cichliformes; family Cichlidae; genus Mchenga; species Mchenga conophoros. The sequence goes on along the minus strand of NC_140534.1, from coordinate 13,714,502 downwards.
GTAGAAATCTTGTGAGACGTGTTGTGCTGCAAAGTGAGGAAACTCTCTCACTCACTTATACTTCAGGAGGAACTTTGTGACATTGGCTCTAATATTCTAAGCAGCCCTTTACTATGACAGGGCCAGAAAGTCCTATTTGAAGGTTTGGGAGAAGGACCATGTTAAAGGTGGATTGGGGTTTATACACTTTGTTATGATACAGGTAAGGCTGTAAGAGCCTGAGAAGGTGTCCTGAATGAACCTCTAAAACCAGTTTTCAGCTAACGACTCTGCTTCAGTCTGGAAAACAGCAACTACAAGTTTAAAGACTCCATCAACAATTCACACCCAGCAACAGCCTGAACAGCTCCTCCTGTGGTTTCCACAACTAGGGACAGACCTGTTACTCCCCCACCCCACACTTTCAACTCCTTCAGCCCTCCAGTCCCACCACCTCCACCATTCCTAAAAGTTTGATTCTGTGCAGCCATTCCCCAACTCTCTGAACGGTACTGTCCTGATTCTTTGATGTTGGGCTGAGAACAAAAAAACATTACTCAGATCTTGTCCAGTCAACAACAATTATTTATTAAGCACATATGTGGGAGATGTACACGACACCACCCTCAGCGTAGTCCAGTAGATCTCAAAGAGGAAGCACTTCAATACACAGTTTTACATGTCAGGGTTCACGCCCCTTCATGCGTAAGCAGATAACATAACATGCGCGGCAGTTGTCTGCAACTCCTTTTATAGTATTGATGTTTGTTCCTCACTAACGGTTTCAGCACTCTCTCACCTCCATCTGTTTCCTGTTTCTCGTTGTGAGGCCCCATGATCGTATATGACACATCCTGAGTACATCCTGTTCTAATCTGCGCAGGCACGTATGCAGTTACAAGCAAAACACTACTTTAAATGTCTTCCAGTTTAAACCTTCTTAAACCTCTTGATTAATGTTGTTTTATTTAAAATTACAACATTTATATTTCCCACAGTACTCGTGGTCATTGATCAGTGGTTTCAGTGCTTTCCTTCCTGCTTTGACTGCAGCTGTGTTTGACACAGGAAGACATTATTACATTCTTCATGATTATACTTTATTCTTTTTGGGGGAAGTGCAGCTTTAAACCTTCACATGATTCAAGTCAAACCAACAAATCAATCTGAACGATCACAGGTGGGACAAACTTCTGTAGACAAAATGAAATAAAACCCAACATTGAATCCACAACATGATTAAAAACATGGTTCTCCCAAATCACCAAGAGCTGCAAATTAACCACCACAATATATTTTTATTCTCTGTGCTTTCAAATATGAACACTGTTTACTTTCATCTCTGTTTCATTAGTTTTTGTTAACATCTTCCTGTGCATCACAGCAAACACTCAACTTCTCCCAGCATGCTGAGCTAATGATTAGTTGGTGTTTTTCTCCAAACACTCTCTCACTCTTCTCTCAACGTGTTCACAATAAACTGTGAACAGACACCGAGGAGAGCAGCAGAAGACCTCATTCAGGAGCTAAACTCAACATGAACTGAACTCACAGTAAAGTTAGCTCGGTGCTTACCTTTAGATGAGCCCACAAACCGAGAGAAACTCCGCGATGAAGCTGCAACTCTTTCCAAACACAGGAAACAGATCAGGGAGCAGAGACCCACGTGGTTCACGCTGATCTCAGCTACGATCCAGGAGACAAGGGTGGGCAGATCGATGCAGATATCGATCCAAACGGCGGTACTACTTTATTCTCTTTGAATGAAAAAGCAGCTCTCTGTGCCAACACCTCCTCTCGTGGAACGTTCTTACTTTGCTCCGCCCCTTCTTCTTCTCCTTTATGGTTTATTGGCAGTTGTCAAACAACATAATGGTGCTTTACCACCATAAACTGGTGTGGAGTGTGAACTGGAACGTCGACCCTCAAATCCTCCCAAACAATTTTTTCTCCTATTCTCTGGTGGTGGTCAGAGGGCCCGGTGGCGCCAGTGTCCGGCAGCCTCGCCTCTGTCAGTGCGCCCCAGGGCAGCTGTGGCTACAATGTAGCTGCCATCGCCAGTGTGTGAATGTGTGAATGACTGAATGTAGTGTGAAGCGCTTTGGGGTCCTTAGAAAAGCGCTATACAAATGCAGGCCATTTACCATTTATTAAAAAGTAGAAAGTAAAAAGTTATTACAATATACATTATTATCATGTTCGTACAATATAAATATTATATTGCACGAACATGAAAAGTATATTGTTAGAACAATAAAATTTTCACATTATAACATGATATAGCTCTATTTTTCTTTTGCCTGGGTGGCAGCTCTACGCTTACGTACTCAGATGAGCTTGCCTCATCCTACAAGTTGTGCCTCCATCTCTTGTGTCCAGATCACACGCTGCACTGCCGTGCTGCTCCACCTTTTCTCTGTCATTTCTGTGTTTGTGCATGCGCAGTGTGAGAGGCTGCGTTGAGGGGCGACAGGATTTCAAACAGGTTTGATTATCATGTGACCATACGATTGATGATTGGGAGCTGGTCGTGAGGTGTTAACTGCTTTTCATTACCCCATGTATACGACACGATGCACACACGATTAAGGCAAAACACGGGCCGATCCCCAAAACGGTTGCGCAACTGACAAATCGGCTCAAAATGGGCCAAAAGTCGCACAGTGTATGGCCAGCTTTTGGAGGCTAGCTCCAAACAAACATCTGCAGCTTTGCAGTGTATACAGCAATATAATGACCAGACCTAATTCTTTTGAAAACCATACATCTTTCCACAGGTCTCCACTTCATCAGACATCACCTAGACACAGAGCTGGATGAGGCCAGCACAAACAGCAGCCTATTCGACGAAGATGATGGATCCATGGGGTCAGGAAAGCCAGAAGCAGGGCTGGAGCGGTACCTTTCATGTCCATTCACTGGAGGCGTGGATCTATTGCATGGCGTTCCTCACATCAAGAAGCTGTCAATCAAAGTCAACACAGCTCTTCCTGCATCTGGAGCTTGTGAAGGACTTCTCAGTCATGCAGGACTCCTGTTCACTGCTAAACAGTCACAACTTCACAGAAAGAACCTTGAGAGCAAACTGCCGCTGAAGCTTAACCATCACCTCACTGAGTGAAGAAATGGCACATGTTTGCTAAATATGCAGAAATAGATGCACACCCATACAATTTATGGTAAAGTGAGCTGGCTTGTATGTACATATGTTCAAGATGCCTCGTTCTGTTTTCTCTGAGGCTGCTGTGGCATTTGGAGCAAAATTAATATAAAGTTTACAGCAAATCTTGTCACTGGAAATTGTTTGCACTGTTTATATATTTATATTATTTACTGTAGGTATTGGTGAAAAAAGCTTTATGTTGTGAAAAACTGAAATCTGGAAATTAGAATTGTTGTGCCTTATTTTGTTGATGTTTTTACATATATTCCTTTTGAAAATGGTAAAATTTGTATATTTATTTATTTTTGTTTGTCTGATAACATTTATTTAAAAAATAAATCGGACATTTCAAACAGTTACTCACTACTTGAGTAGTCTTTTCGCCAAGTACTTTTTTACTCTTACTTGAGTAACTTTTTTGACGACTACTTTTCACTTTTACTTCAGTAATAATATTTTAAAGTAATGCTACTCTTACTTGAGTACAATTTTTGGATACTCGACCCACCTCTGATTGTTCCTGGTTTCTGTTCTCTTCCTGCGGCTCACCTCACCTATTCTCATGTTACCATTTCTCAGTGTTGAGACTGCATCTGTGTCTGTCTTGTATTTCCTGTTTTACTTTGACAGTCTGTGTCTTGTGTCATGTCTTCAGCTCTGCTCCCCGCCTCGTCACATCTATTTAATTGAAGCTGTGTTCCCACCTGTTCTCCATCATCTCATTTCTTTGTGTATATTTGCTGTGTGTTTGCTTCTACTCCATGTCGAATCGTGTGTTTGTCATCTCGGTGTTTCACTCTGCATTTCCTCCTTTGTGTTTGTCTCATGCTCCTTGTTCCTGGTTGTCAGGTTTTTGCTATGTTCTCCATGTTTCACTTGATCCTCTGTTTAGCTGTTTCCAGTTTAGGTTTTCCTTCAGTTCCCTGTTTGCTTCTTATTTTGTAGCGTCATGTCCAGCCAATAATAAAGGCTCACTTTCTTTGTTTTTGTTAAATTCACCTTTCCACAGATTCTGCCTCACTGACTGTGACTATTTCTACATCTCTCCCATTCAAAAACACTCCATACACAGTTTATTTTATGTAATATTCAATATTAACCTGTAAATTTAGTCTTTTCAAGGAAGCATTTTTTTTCTTTTTATGGCATAGAAGCTTTATTTATGTAGATTTTCTACTGCTAAGCAGAATAAGAAGAACAAACATGAACATTAAAGGCCTGGACAAACTTGAAACCAGTATTAGATAAAAACCTCAACAAGCAGACGACCCCCTATGAGCAAACACTTTGTGAAGGTGGGAAGAAAAAGCAGAGAGAAGAGTCTGTTTCCCAAATCCAAACTGGAAGCTGGTTCAACAGGAGAGAGGTCTGATATCTGAAAGCTCTGCTCTCATTCTAGTTTTCAAAACTAATAACCAAAAGTACGACTGCAGTCTGAGAGCGACGTGCTCTGTTGCGATCATACGGTACTACAGTACAAAGTCTTTAAGAAATGATGGGGTCTGATTATTCAGGACTTTATATTCAATTCTAGATTTAACATGGAGCCAGTGAAGAGAAGCTAACAAGGTAGAAAGATGATTTGTCTGCTGTCAGGACTCTAACTCCAGCATTTTGGATTAACTGGAAGCTTTTTAGAACAACGTGATCATAAAGGAATTACAAAAGTCGAGTCGAGTCAAGTATGTGTGAACAAAACAAGATAAAAATGAACAAAATCTCACTTTAACGTGCACGTTTACTAATTCTGTACTATCTAGTTTTACATGAAATATCAACTTTATATTGACATTTTTACTTTACTCTTGAATTAGTATTTCATCTGTTATTGTTTTTTCCATGTAATTCTCAAAGCAGTAATAATATGTTGGGTTTAATGAGTATGGTTTACTTTAGATTTTTTTCATATATATTTTTGACCTTAAACTAAAAACATTTTCTATGACAGCTTTGAACGCTCACGTTGTTCCTGATAGATGGAAAACCTGCTTTAGATTTGTGTTTTGACGTCATCTGACTAACACAGCCTAATCTGCACTACACAATGCCTTTGAATGGGTGTTTTCATGTATCAGACTCTTGTTCACACTCACAAATTTACGACAAAGTACAGAACAAAACACAGTTAAAGAGATGGAGGAACTTTCTTCTGTTTTACATTGGGATTAAAGTTTCAGCCATTTCAGTTATTTGATATCTAATATGTCAGTTTTATCTGAGGTAGACGTCTCTGGCTGGACACAGACTTTGATGCTCAGCGTTTACGGTACAGAGCAGCTTTTCCTGCACAAAATACAAAATACATCTCATGGCTATATTATGTTTGCTGCTTATGTTGATTATGAGGTTAATATCCAGCTGTTGCACTAAATGAAAAACACTTAAAATGAGCAGTGTTACAATTTATGAAACTGATGAAAGATTTTATTACTAAAACATGCAGGAGTGGTTTTTAACTTAAAGGAGCCATAATAAGTCATGATACATTCATACAATATGCATAAGAGGGCAGACCATGTTTCATTCATACATCCTTCTACCAGTAACCTAGTTCATCAGTTTGTAGCTTCACATAACAAAAGTAATTTTTGTTACAGGTTTTTCAATCACGTTTGTTTTTGTGTGAAGACGAACTACACGTACCAGACCTTTCTTATCTGCAAAGGTTGTTATGATTTTTCAGAATACCCAAGACCTTCGAGGTTTTTACATTGGGATCTAACCATGACAACATCTCCAGGCACAAAACAACTTTTTATCCATTTCTGTCATTCTTGTAGCAGTGGTAAATATTCTCAAATCCAGTTTCCAGAGAGGTCTGTAATGTACTGGATTTGTTCCCACCTTCTTTTCTGTCAAATAGTCCTGGAGGGAGAGCTGGTTTTCACTTCATGACAAGCAATAACTTTGTGATGTTGCATTAAACATGAGTCAGTATCTAAAAAGTAATCCCTTCAAGGTGCACGGCTCTGCTTGTCATGCAAGTGAGCACTACTACATACCGTTTTACAATACTACGCTGTACTGTTGGCTGGGTTTTCCTCCATACAGTTTACAGAATAAACATTTTGCTATGACCCTTTGCACAGCTGAAACTCCATTTGTTATCCAAAATCTGGGAAACATGCTCTTTGGCCAGTCCTCTTGAAGATCCTGTTTCATTTTTCTCTCAGTTTCAATGGAAACTTTTGAATCAGAATATTAATGTTAGCTGGCATGTTTAACTCCTCCAAACACTGCAGTTCCTTCATAGCATTGCAACACTATGTATAGATGTAGACAATATAGATCTCCTTGTCATGGTTCTGGGTCATTTGACGCAGCGTTTTGAGTTTGTTGTTTATTTGGTGTCTATCATGTATTAAGCAAGCGGTCCCCAACCTTTTTTGCACCATGGACCAGTTTAATATCAAAACATATTTTCCCAGACCAGCATTTAAGGTGTTGTAGATAAATACAAAAGAATAAAATGATATGACCAAGACAAAAACTGCGATATTTTGTAAATATAATAATAAACCTGAATTCACTATGTAATTGTGTAACTTTATTAGCAGCCTCCTCCTTAAATGCGCCAACAACATTGAGAGTAACATCCTCCTCTCTGCCCGTTAATGCTCTCTGGTCGCTATGGTAACATGTAAATATTTAAAAATTATTCATAACACACGGGAGAAGTTGCAGGGAAACTGAGTTAATGATTAAAAACTCTGAAAACCATACATTTCATACTTGAGCCTAAACTCTCGCGACCTGGTATGAAACAAATGACGGACCGCTGGTCTAAGCTCACATCCATCATGGACAACACCTCCCACCTCTGCATGAGACGGTACAAGCACTGAGCAGCTCGTTCAGCAGTACTTTTACACCCACAGTGTAGGAAGGAGCGTTACTACAGGTCATTCTTACCAGCAGCTGTCAGACTCTAACCAGGGGTGCACATAACTTTTTTAGTGAGCTACTCAGGTGAGTCCCAGGACGGTTTTTAGTACGCATTGAAAACAATCTTTTTCAGATATGCTACAAGTCACTCTCGAAGCCAGTTGCATTATAATGGCTGGCAGGTGGTCTTCATGCCTCCATGTATTATGAGACTTACCCAGTTTTACAAAGGGGATCCCATTTTCTTCACACAGCTTCTTCAGTGTAGCATTTTTTTTTGTTCCACTTTTTTTTTTTGGAGCATCAGCTTGACCACACAGCGATTAAATGTCTCACAGTAAGGATCCTTGTGATCATCTGAATTTAAGAAATCTCCCAGTGTGTGTGCTGTGCAGAGAATGTGCACAAGGGAGTCTCCAACTGTAGCAAGTTGCCGGAGTTTTGGCACAACGCCATTGGACATACCCACGTTGATAGCAGCCTCGTTTGTGCACGCAGCGACCAACTTTGTTGTCCAGTCATCCAAGCCTGTGTCCTCAAGAAGTCTCACAAGTCCACCCCTATGCGGTGCGGTCAGCACCCAGTTTAATCAGTCACACAGACACAATGTAAATGATTTCCTGCTCAACTTTTGTGATGTCAACAGATCCATCGGAAAGCATCCCCCAAAAATCGGCAGACTGCAATTTGGCTCCTAACTCCCAGCTGATGGTGTGATGCTCTGCACGATCCGTGCCCCCTTCACGTGAATGATATGCACATCTGACATTTACTCCTAGCCGCTAAAATAATAATATCCTCAGAATATAAATATGGACATTTCTTCTCAGCTAGCTTGTTTATTAGCAATGACTTGCACCACATTTCAGTGCACTCATTGTTAGCTTTAAGCCACGGCAGTTTGGAGCCAGTTTGGAACCAGTTTTTTTTTCTTCGGCTCTGCCTTCAGTTGGTGTTTCTTAGGTGGTTGCGAAACACCAAAGAAGCTGTAGGAACACGTGTCAGGTTGAATGAGATGTGGAGCTCTGTGGAGCCTGATCTCAAGGATTTTGAGTCTGACCCTGAAACCAGTAGAGGTTCTTTCTGTCTTTTCAGATTCACTGTGATGGGAGTGATTTCAGCCCTGAGTGATCACGCTGATGTTTGCACAGAGCAGATAATTTAGTAAATGTTTTGGCACATTGGTAACAGTGAAACAGTTTATTAGTAATGTGGGATCGTTTGTGTTCGGAGTATGAACTGAGATTCCTGAAGCTCTTGTCACACTGGTCACAGCTGTAGTTTCCTTCCATGTGTGCACGTTCATGCTTGTTACGACTACCTGAATGTGAGAAGCTTTTTTCACAATGTCTGCACTTGTATGGTTTCTCTCCTGTGTGGACTCGTTTGTGTCTTTTAAGGGTGACTGCAGTGATGAAAGATGACCCACACTGTTCACAGAGGTGCTTTTTAACCCCACTGTGAATGAGTTCATGACGTTTTAAGTGATGTGATGTGGTGAAGCTTCTCCCACATTCTTTGCAGTATTTCACTTTGTCTCCAGTGTGTCTACGTTGATGTATTTTTAGGGCGGCTTGCCAACTGAAAGTTTTTCCACAAAGGTCACAATGAAAGTCTTTCCCACCACCACAGTGATGACAGGGTTGAGAACTGGATCCATCTGTGTCGCTCTGCTTCTAAACAAAGACACAAAGACAGTCCTTCAACATTTTTATCCTGAACATCGCCTGAAATAAAGAGCATCTCTGCAGACGTCCAATTACATTTTACTGTTTCAGTTAACACACTCAGTTTACTGGGCTGCAATAACTACAATACTACCATCATAATACTACATAATACTTATTTCATGTTACAGTAACATCTGAGTTACACTAAAGTACTACTTTGCTAATATTTGCAGGGTACCAACACAGTGCTAAACTACTAATGTAACACTGTAGTAATACTCATTTATTACTGCATTAATAATACTGTAACTGTGCAGTTATAACACTCAGCTGAATGGGACACAACACAAACACTACTACCCCCATGACACTGCAATTATAACATTAAATTAGTATTTTAACACTAATGTCTAAAAGTACTAAAGTTAAAAACAAGCAATGATACTACTGCTACAATATTACAATACCATTACGTAACGATACAACTTTGTTAACCATAAGAGAAGATTACAGAATGTTTTGGTTTTGAGCTTATTTTCATTGTGTTTTATTTTATTACATGTGCTCCTAACAGAGGAATCAGGCTCTGTAAACAAAAGGCCATTTATGCTGAAATAATAACAATATCATGATATACCAGGAAACTGCCTGAACATTAAATAACACCATCATATTAATTTTCACCACTTTTAGTTTTTCATGATCGTGTAAACAAAAACCATAACTGAAATGAAAATCTGAATAATCACTCAGAGCTGCTTTTCCATGCAGTAGAATTGCTAACATGCTAACACAGTTTAATGAGCAGAGTTGTTCCAAACAGTCAGGCTAAAATGACAAGATAACAATATAAATACATACCTCACAGTAACTGCACTTGTAGAGTCTCTTTCTGGTGTGGATCTGTTGGTGTTGCCTCAGGTAACGTGGAGCTTTAAAAGTCTTCTCACACTGGTCACATTTATAAGGTCTCTCCACAGTGTGAGTAAACATGTGTTGTTGTAACTGTGTGCCCGTTATAAACTGTTTATCACACTGTTCACAGCAGTACACAACGTGTCTGGTGTGAATGTTTAGGTGTGTATTTCGGCTCCTTATGTGGCTGAAAGTTTTTCCACAAATGTCACAGCTGTATGCCTTAATTCCAGAGTGGGTCACTAGATGATTCTGTAAGTGGCTCCTTTGAGTAAAAGTTCTGCCACACTGATCACAGCTGTACGCTTTAACTCCACTGTGGATGAGTTGATGTTGTTTTAGGGAACGCTCCCAGGAAAAAGACTTTCCACACAAGTCACAGCTGAACGGTCTCTCTCCAGTGTGGATGACCTGATGACGATTTAGTTCAGCCTTCACAGTAAACTCCTTCCCACAATCATCACAGCTGTATGTTTTCTCTCCCTTTCTTCTGTGAGGTTTGTCGGCCTCCTGAGAGCGCTGACTTCTCGCTCCATGTTGGTCCTGCAGTGACAGAGATACAAACAGAGGCAGTGAGTGAAATGCAGTCGTGGAACAAACTCAACCTTCAAACTCCCTCCATTAACACTAGTTTTAAACCTGAAGGTGGAGTGTGGCACCAAACACCTTAAAGGTCTCTTATCCCCACCTGGTGGTAGTTCTACCACATTACATCCAAACTGGTGTTAAAAATAATTAATGACTGTTCAAACACTCTAAAATTATGCCCATCCCTCCTGCGTTACACAAATATTAAGACTAGCATGCTAACACACTCAGAAAAGTAATAAATGTTTACCAGGTCTATACTTTTTTATATTTCAAGTTGCTGTTTCCTATTAGATATTTTTATAGTGGTGCAACGGATCAACAATCTCATGGTTAGTATCGAATCACGGTTTTAAGTCACGGATCGGATCAATTTTCGGATCAGCAAAAGAGGAAAAGAAAGACAAAATTTTTACATTTACTTATTAACTTATTTAAGTATATTTTTGCCTATTAAAAACATTCAACTCAAGACTCATTCCACGCAATTATATAAAAACATATTAAGGTGCAATATAGGGCAGTACAGGGCTTTGTATCTAACACTCCGCTGTGATATAATGAGCGGTCACGGTCACGTAGCTGTTCGTTGACCTGGAGGTCCACCCATTTGTAGTTAGGGCAACAGAAGATGACTGGGACAGTTCAGCCATAACTTTAAACTTTTCCTACTCATACCTGCCTGGATACGATCTTGTCACTGAAGTGGACGCGCAACGGGATATTATTATTTGGCTCAAGCACGTTCATCATAGTTTAAACCCCTTGTTTTGCCCAACGGAAAACGGCCTCCCGTCTGCACCTAAACACACCAGTAGCTTTTGTAATAGCTTTAGCCCGGTCGGACTGGGCAGCAAAGGGCTGCTTAAATGCTGCAAACTCCTCTGCTCCTCCACTTGGACCGCTAGCACTGGCCATGATTATCACTTGACAGACTGACCATGTGCACCATACACATACTTTTTTTCCTTCTTTTTCGAATGTTCGGATCACGTGCGTGCCGAAACGTGGAGTGGGATCGGTTCGGATTATGGATCAACCGTGATCCGTTGCACAACTGCTAGCTTGGTTCAGTGAAGGAGAACATCAGAGTCTGATTGTAACCTGAGGAATTTTTTACTTTTACTCCCTACATTAAAAATATATCTGTATTTTCTACAACTTACATTTACAAAACAGACTTTTTACTTTTGGTTTAAGGCATTTGCGGGGAGTTATTTCATCACTGCAGGCATCAAACATTAAACCGATTTGAGCCTAAACAGTAACACATGAAAGCTAAGATGAACATGAAAGAGGCAAAACTGTGTGCCATAGCCAGGGGTTAAAATGGGCTGGTTCCCCCCCCCCCCCCCCCCCTCTTGCACAGCACTAAACAAATGCAGGTGCTCATAAGTTGCAGTCACAGTACTTCAGTACCTAGCTAGCCTGTTGTGTGCAGTTTGTCTCACAGTGTGTTGCTGGCTAAAGGTCCAGCTGCTGTACATCACAGGGAGAGAAAAGAAAGAGAGCTAACTTCACTCAGAGATGGAGAAAGATAAGACACACAGGACAGGAGAGGAAGAAGAGAGGTTAGATTTAAAGGGAAGGACTGCTCAGTGGGATTTGATCAACTCAATGTTAATTCAGTTGTACATTGTTGTACATTTGTACACAGTGGATTTAATAAACTGGAAATGTAAAGCTTACATGCAAGTCCTAATGTGTTGAAATCAGATATTGAGTCTTTACATGTGACATTATGTTTTTTCATATATTGAAGGATGCTGCAAAACAATCTGAGACAAACTATTTAGTGAAGTGATTGTATATATAATAAAATACAGAGTCATATAACAGGTTGGGAGTATGAGAGTTTTAGACGTGACTGATCAGGGCAAAATTGCTAGCCCGAAGTCCCGGGGCTAGCGATTTTTCCAGTCGGGCTACCAAAATCTATCTCTGCCCTGCCCGTTGGGCTATCATAGGAAGGAAAAATATATATCAATGCTTTTGCATTCCTTCGGAAATGTAGCTGGGTAATTATGTCATTGGCATCGATGAGCCATTGTCAATATGTGACATATTGAAATTGCGTTTGAATTTTCGCTTGTTTTTTGCTTTCACTTTGCTATCGGGCGAACTGTGTATAGAGAGCGACAGCACTGATTGGTGAGTGACGATAATTTGCGCACCAATTCCTCTGACATCGTCTTATCAATCATTAGCTTACTACGCAGACATGACAAGTGAAATCTCCCGCAGCAAGCTTAAACATGTGAGAGGCTGATCGCGCAGCGAATCGCTGAGCGTTATGTGAGTGTGTGTGTAAAAGCAACAGGATATATATTTTAGTTCTGCTGAGCCAAATAAGACAGGTCAGGGTGAAGAACTGACAGCCAAAGAAAAGCTTACCAGAAAATGGAAAAGTTCTGACAAATCAGACTGTAAGGCAAAAAGAAAGTGCAGCTTTTTTTTTTTTTTGTCCCGTTTGGATCTTTAGCCATCAGAATTGTTGTCTTAAGGCCAAGAAAGATGCCAAGTGGATTTATTTTACCAAGCGGATCATCATGGCCTTGCCATATTGGTCCATTTGATTGACCTTTATTATAATTATGTATTTATTTTATTTTATTTTCAGTTGCTACAAACAGGACAGACATGACTGGGGGATAGGACAGGGAGAAAGAATGAAAGAAAGAGAGGGAGAGAAAGAAAAACAGAGGGGAGAAGAGACGGTGAGAAAGGGGGGAAGAAAGAAAGAAAAACAAACAAAACACCTGGATCACCTGTATGGAGAAAAAAAAACAGAAGACAAAGCAAAAAAAAAAAAAAAAAAAAAAAAAAAAGAGCAACATAATAAATACAGCACCATCACAATAAACTAGCTAGCAGTAGATAACAGTAGATGCTAAATATTAAACGCTATTGTGCAGCACGCAAGATAGACAGCGCACAATGTGCTTTGAGGCAGCAGCCAAGAAAGGTGTAGTCCGCGTCTGTGAACATCCGTGTGTACACCTGTGTGGATACCTGTGTGGATACCCGTGTGGATCAGCATGCTTGTATTCCAAAGGTTTCTCCATGTAACGATCTACTAGGGAGTGTGGGGAGCCATAGCCCCGTCCCCCAGGGCATGAAGCAGGTATGGAGGAGATCCAGGCCCCAGACATCCAGAGGCCCCAGAGTACGAGGACCCGAGGAAGACCACCAAAAGGGGGGGGAACCGTGCCACCCTCCTGGGAAGAGCTGAGTAGAGCCCCAAACGAGAGGTCACAAGGGGTTGCAGTGGCGTGCCCGCGGGCTCTGCTGGCAGCCAGCTGTGCCAAAGAGGACTGAGCTTCAGGCCCAGAGGCCAGAGGTCTGAGACAAGAACCACCAACACACCAACGTCTGAGGGCATCAGCCACCAGCAGGGAGTGTGGTGAGGGGAGATAGGCCTCCGTACTTTGCAGGGCCTGAGATGTACCCAGAGAGGCTGAGTCTAAGACCCAACCTGACATATAGACAGATGAACAGGCGCACGCGGACACAAACGTGCATTCCCACCCCCATATACACAACCAAATACTCGGCACTCACCCAACGTGTAGACAGACACAAATAGACACTGCACAGACAGTCACACTCCCCAAACATACTCTATATCCCAGGTCCAGGTACCCCTGCCCCCAGAGGTGCAAGCCGCACCTAGACCCAGGAGATGTAACGCTTCTCTCTGGGGTGGAGGCAAGCGGACCACCTCCTTATCTGCAGTAGCAGGGAGGCCCCGCATCCCAGACCCCAATCTGAGGGCCAGCACCTCCTCCCAGCCCCCCAGCCCTGACGGCTAACAGAACCGGGGTGAGTGAAGACCCCGAACCTCCCTACGCCCGCTCATATGTAGTGTTGCTGTGTGCTGTTCTAAAGTGCATTTAAAACACAGGAGAGCATGGTACTAGCTTCCTCTCAGAGAGCAGCACGGCTCTTCCCGAAAACCCTTAGTGTCTAAATGCATTTAAAATTGAGGGTAGGGCACCAGCGCCAGAGGTGGGTTGGAGTACACCGACCATCCTCTGGATGCTGTAAAACGTGCCCACCCCCAAGGCCCTATATGTATGTGTTATGTGAGAGTGTGAGTAATGTGTCTAGGTTGCAGAATAAAATTGAGGCACAGGCGGCCAGAAGGGGACAGAGGGGGAGTGCCTCCCCTGCACCCTGGTGACAAACCTGCACCCCAAGCCCTGCGTGTGCGGGTGGGTGTGGTAGAGCGGGAATAGGGAGGCAGCTGAGGACAGGGAGGGAAGAAAGGGAGGGGCAAGCGGCCCCTCCCTGGGGCCAGCTCCCCCACTGACCCCAGTAGGCACCCACACACTCTGGAACCCACCAGGGCAAGGGGGCCCAGGCCCATCCGGACCGGGGCCCGCAGCAGCAGCACCGCCCAGCCCCACAGAGTCCGGGGCAGCCCACCCGACTCCACCCCAGAGAAAACTGCACCCACCCCATCATCCAATCATCTCCCAAACTACACAAGACAATAGACACCCAGGTTGAGTTCATTCTCCACCTCTCCTATATCTCTCCCCCCACCTGCAGAGTGAGCTCCTGTAGAGAGGAGACCACCTGCAAAGATATAACAGCCTCCCCACCAGTTAGAGAGACCCCTAGTTGGGCCGATGCACCAGAGGTCCCCTGCACTGGGACTGAGCCCCCCCTGCACCCACCCCCCCGCAGCTCCGGCGACACAACAGCCAGGACCCAAGCCCCCAAGGCCCAGCCAGCACCCCAGACCGGGGGCGGAGCACCCCCAGACCCCCAAGCCTCCACGCCCATCCCGGACCCACCCAGGGGCAGCCAGGCTACCAGGCCAGTAACCAACATCCGCCAGCACAGACCCTCCCCCATCTCCGCTGTACGCAGCAACAAGGAAAACACCATCTAAGAGCCACCAGAGCCCCTAACCAGGTCATGGCCACATCCCCCGGGTTAGGCCCTCCAGGGAAACATCCCTAGGAACTCCCCAGACGCCCTAAGGCCGTCCCTACCCCCATATCAACCACAATAGCGAAGGCAGGACCAAACCATGACCCCCCACCCCCACTAGGTGATGGAGCCCAAAGGAATTGATCAAATGTGATGGCAGAGGCTGTATCAAGACTAATGTGATCTATTAGAGGGTTTTTATATTGGTTAGAATTAAGATTATTTTTATTTTTCCAGTTAATGAGGACCATTTTCTTGGCAATGCATAGGGCCGTAAAAACAACGTGTTTATTTCTGCAGTGACCTCATCCAAGTTGCCAAGCAAGCATACTAAAGGGGAGGCTGGAATGTTACATTTCAGACACTTTGATAAGTCTTCACATATCTCACGCCAAAACTTCTGCACTGGTGGACAGAACCAAAGAGCGTGGATGTAATTGTCCGGTGTATTTGCTGTGCAGTGTGAGCAGTTGTTGGAAGGCGTATAGCCCATCTTGAACATCCTATGACCAGTATAGTGCACTCTGTGTAATATTTTGTATTGTATTAATTGCAAACTGGGATTTCTGATCCATTGAAAGGTTTTTAAGCATATCTGAGACCAAAGGTTTGGGTCTAAGCTGATCGATAAATCTGCTTCCCATTTTGCAATAGGAAGGGATATTGATTCATCTATTTTAGAAAGTGTTCTGTATATTTTAGACAATAATTTGGGGGGTTTTAGACTAAAAAATAAATAAATTGTACCACACTTGGTGGTGTTTCTAATTCAGCTTCACTGGGATTAAATGTATTTTTTACTATGGGTTTAATTTGTTGATATTCCAAAAATTGTTTCTTGTTGATCCCATATTGTGTCTGTCAAACGAAATAAAGTCTGTTCCTTCCAATATATGTTCCAAGTATTTAATTCCTTTGCAACTCCAATCTGGAAAGTTTATCATATTATTGTTTTGTAATATGTCCGGATTGTTCCAGATAGGTGTACGTTTGCATGGGATTAATGAAGACTCTGTCATTTTTAGAAACTCCCACCATGCTGTCAGAGAAGAGCTGATGTTGATGCTTTTAAAGCATTCATGTCATTGGATGTTTGAGCTGATAAATGGTAGGTCTGAAATTTCTTTTTTCTTTTTTTTTTTTTTTGGCCTGTCCCGTTTGGCTCTTTTGCCATCAGAATTGTTGTCTAAAGGCAAAGAAAGATGCCCAACGGATTTACTTTACCAAACTGACCATCCCAGCCTTGCCGTAATGGTCCATTTGATTCACCTTTTATTGTTTATTTTATTTTCACTTACTGAATACGGGACAGACTTGACTGGGGGAAAGAAGGGGAGAAAGAAAGAGGGAAAGAGAAACAGCTTAGAAGAGGGACGGGGGAGAAGGGCAACAGACAAAAACCAACAGAACGGGCAGTGAAAAAAAATGCATATATCAATCACCTGCTGAGAAAGAAAAAAGAAAGCAAGCAGAAGAGAACAAGAGTAATAGAATAAACAACATCACAATGATATATGGCAATATGACAGTAAATACTAAATGTTAAACATTATTGTGCAGCACATAAGATCAACAGAACACAGTGTGCTTTGAGGTAGGAGCCAAAAAGGGTGTAGTTTGTGGGTGTGATCACCCGTGTGTACACCTGTGAGCATGGACGCGCTTGTTTTTTGTTTTTTAAAAGGTTCCTTCATGTAATAATCTGCTAGAGGGTGTGGGGGGGGCCACAGCCCCGTCCTCCAGGGCATGAAGCAGGTGTGGAGGAGATCAAAACTCCAGACATCCAGAGGCCCCCAGAACACAAGAGACCAAGGAAGACCAACAGAGGGGCAGCCGCGCCACTGTCCCGGAAAGAGCTGAGGAGAGTCCCAGATAGGGGCTCACTCAGCAGCCGCGGAGCAGAAGCCAGGGGGAGTTGCAGTGACGTGCCCGTGAGCTCCGCCGGCAGCCAGCTGCGCCTGAGTGACCGAGCCCCAGGCCGAGAGGCCGGGGGCACCCCACCTCCGAAGTGGCCCGAGCGAGCCCCAGGCTCCAGGCCCCGATAAGCGGCCGCCAAGGAGTGAGCCGGTGTGTACCCGGACGCCCATCCCTGGACACAAAGAACCACCAACGCACCGATGTCTGAGGGGGTCCACCACTGGCAGGGGAAGTGGTGGTAGGGGGAGATAGGCCTCCAAACCTTGGAGGGCCTGAGATGTCCCCAGAGAGGTGGCGCCTGACACCCAACCTGACATATAGACACAGACATACAGGCACACACAGATACAAACATCCATTCCCACCCTCATGCTCTCATATGCACTTACTCCACACTCAACCAACGTGGAGACAGACATAAAGAGACGTTGTACACACGACCACACTCCCCAAGCGTACTCTACAAACCGGGTCTAGGTGCCCCCGCCCCTGGAGGGGGGAACTGCACCCAGACCCAGGTGGTGTTTCCCTTTTCCCTGCGGTGGGGAGAGGCAGACCGCCCCGACTCTGCAGCAGCAGGAAGGCTCCACACTCCAGACCGCAGTCGGACGGCCAACTCCTCCTCCTAGTCCTAGCCCCCCTGCTCCAGCAGGTCGCAGAGAATGGGGGTGAGAGAAGACTCCAAACCTCCCTCCACCCGCTCATTGTAGTGTTGATGCATGTGTGTTCTAAGGTGCAATTAAAACTCAGGAGGGCATGGAGCTACCTGCCAGAGAGCAGCAGGTAAGCGCATGGTCCCTCCTGCTAGCCCTCAATGTCTACGTGTATTTAAAGGTCTGAAATTTCTAGGTTATTACATAGTGCCTGTTCTACATCTATCCAAGGTTCATCTAAGAGGGTGTGTTTAAACCATCTAGAGATGAACTGAAGCCTGTTGGCTAAAAAATAGTGATTAAAGTTAGGCAGATCTAATACTCCTTATCCTTGGTCTTTTGTAGTGTTTTTAAGCTGATACGTGGGGGTTTATCTTTCCAAAGGAATTTAGAAATATACGAGTCTAGAGATCTGAACCAATCTTGTTATGGCTTTTTTGGGATCATTGAAAATAAATAGTTTATTTTTGGCAAGACCATCATTTTTACAGCGGCAACCCTTCCCATGAGTGATGTGGGTAGATATTTCCACCTAGCCAGATCGCCTTCTACCTTCTTTAAAAGTGGGATGTGGTTTAATTTAGTTAATTCTGAAAGCTTAGGAGAGACATTAATACCTAAATATTTAATATTTCCAGATTGCAGTGGGGAAGGAGAAGAATTATGGAAGGAGCAATTAATCGGAAGAACTGTAGATTTTGACCAGTTAATTGAATAATCTGAGACACTTGAGAAAGAATTTATCAATGCAATTACCCCATTGAGCAGCTTTATGGTTTCATGGACAAAAGAATTTCTGTGGCTGCAATATGACACGCTATATAACCAGGGGTGCACATAAGTGGTCCGCAGGTGCGCATTCGCTGTCAAAATAAAAAACGCACACAAGATAAGAAGTTGCAACGCGTGTTTGCGTACATAAGATTTTCTGGAGGAGGACAGACATTTGTTTAGAACTCTTAAAGATGTCGAAGAAGCAAGCTCCTTTAAGCAATTACTTTGGCGTTCCTCCACCGCCAAAGAAATGTCAGAAGGAGTCCAAACCACAAAAGAAACGCGTATTCTCGGAAAAGTGGTTGCAGGAGGTGAGCTGGCTTCAAACAAATGATGAACGCACAGAGATTTGGTGCAGAATGTGTCATGAAAATCCCACTCTAGCGGACAAAAACAGCTTTTTATATGGACGCAAACGCGCGTTGCAACTTCTTATCTGGTGTGTGTTTTTTATTTTGACAGCGAATGCGAACCACTTATGTGCACCCGTGTAAATAACAATGTTCTGCCGGATGTGTTGTTGGTTTTCCCTCAAGAAATGCATTATTGCTCAGTCTGCAATATCTTTCCCAGAACAAACACCAATTGCAAATAACATACTAAAAATAAACCTGAAAATCAGTTTAAAACAGCGAACTATGTTGCAAAGAGTGAACTACCACTGGCACAATTTAGCAGTCTTTGCAAACTTCAAAAAGCAAATGGCCTAGATTTTGGTTCCACTTGTCTCTTACCCGTGACTTCAGGATCTGACGCAGACGGATTCATGTTCTACACAGTTCTTGCATGTTCATAGAAATTTCTGTTCAATTAGAACCAAGTATTTGAGTTGATGATTGAAATTTTAATACAATGTTGTAATTTGTGTTTCAATAATTTTTTAATTAATGTTTTGTTTCCGTTAAAATATTATACTTTAATGTGGTGAAACTGTGATATTTTCCTCACCTCCTGTGTTGAGCTCATTGTTTCCTCTGTAGTGACTCAGCTGAGTCCAGATGGCTGAAAATGTTCCTCTGCTGCTCCGTCAGACTCTTCTCCTCCTGCTGATCAGCTGGGACACAAAACAGATCTTTGTTAGGCTCCACACTGCACTGAAGAGTCAAAGTGTCTCATATGTTCATCTGACAACACAAAGTACAAATTTCACTCTGATTGCTTGTAGAAATCTTGTGAGACGTGTTGTGCTGCAAAGTGAGGAAACTCTCTCACTCACTTATACTTCAGGAGGAACTTTGTGACATTGGCTCTAATATTCTAAGCAGCCCTTTACTATGACAGGGTCATAAAGTCATATTTTTCTACCAAATCACCAGGAGCTGCACATTAACCACCACAATATATTTTATTCTCTGTGCTTTCAAATATGAACACTGTTTACTTTCATCTCTGTTTCATTAGTTTTTGTTAACATCTTCCTGTGCATCACTTTACAGCAGCCAGACTCATTAAAATGAGACTTTGTAGGAGTTCACTTCCTCTCACGTGTTCATCCACAGCAGCTGGACAAGAAAGTTTATTGTGACCCTGATACTGCAGCAGATCGCTCTCATCCATTTCCTGTTATCACTTCAAATAGAAACGAGGCTGTAGAGGTTTGGTGCAGGCAGAAAAACAGCTGCAGGGACAATGAAAAGACTTTTCTGCTCCAACTTCTCCCAGCATGCTGAGCTAATGATTAGTTGGTGTTTTTCTCCAAACACTCTCTCGCTCTTCTCTCAACGTGTTCACAATAAACTGTGAACAGACACCGAGGAGAGCAGCAGAAGACCTCATTCAGGAGCTAAACTCAACATGAACTGAACTCACAGTAAAGTTAGCTCGGTGCTTACCTTTAGATGAGCCCACAAACCGAGAGAAACTCCGCGATGAAGCTGCAACTCTTTCCAAACACAGGAAACAGATCAGGGAGCAGAGACCCACGTGGTTCACGCTGATCTCAGCTACGATCCAGGAGACAAGGGTGGGCAGATCGATGCAGATATCGATCCCAACGGTGGTACTACTTTATTCTCTTTGAATGGAAAAACAGCTCTCTCTGCAAAAACCTCCTCTCGTGGAACATTCTTACTTTGCTCCGCCCCTTCTTCTTCTTCTTCATATCGTTTATTTGCGGTTGTCAAACAACAAAATGGTGAATTACCGCCACCAGCTGGTGTGGAGTGTGAACTGGAACATCAACCAGCAACGATTTACTCTCTTTCAAAAAAACTGGAATAAGGCCTGATAACTTTCTCTTCTTGAGTCCTTTTGCAGTAAATCAATAAGATCCAGTTTTGTTTTTATGTTACTGAGGTTTTGGATCATTTACCTTCTCACAGTGTAATATAACATGTTCTACAGTTTTCTCTTTTTTAAATGATTTGAATGGAGGTTATAATCCACCATCACTGAACTGAAATGAGTCTCTAAGTAGGAAGTCATCAGTTCAGTTTTTGATCAATTTGACTGTATTTTACTGTGCAGGCTGAGTTTGATTCGATGAGTTAGGGTTTCTTAGTGGTTATATTAATGTCATTAAATAGTTTTTTTTTTTAATTAATTCATGTATGTATTTCCTTTTATATATAGCACTAATTTACAATGGGAGTTTCCAAGTTGTGTTATTGCAGGGTAAATGTTATTTAGAGCCTTTTAAAAGTATTCTAATAATATCTTATCTTTTAACAGGAGTGACTGATTTTAAAAATATGATTCTTTATGTCTGTGTAATATTTCATTAATCTCTGTTACTCTATTATTTCTCTCCATACTCAACCTTGTTTTCCCTATAAAACACAGTTATACATCACATATTATAAATCTGACTTTGATAAATATTTAGATCTTCGCACATTTCAGGGTCCAAGTGTGGGTTGACTGAAGTGTTTGTTTTTATCCCCACAACATCCTAAACATTTTACTGTTATATGTACAGAACCAAAAATCAAAAATATGATATATGCATTACTGTCTTCAGCCTCTAGGGGTCATTGTTGTTCAGGAAGTGCATTCTCCTCTGACAAGCTGCTAAAAGCGCTTCTCTAACCAAAGACTGTAAACAGAAGATGCGAGAGTTCAGAAACAGTAAAACAGATTCACAGAAGCCACCGTGATATTAAACATACAGCACTGACAGTGATGACAGACAACATTACAGGTCAGTTGCAAAAACTGACCTGTAATGCTGGTAAGGAGAGTTCGTCCGTTAGTCGAACCTCGGATACAGGAGGAACAATGCGGTTTTCGTCCTGGTCGCGGAGCACTGGACCAGCTCTTTATCCTCTCCAGGATACTTGAGGGTGCATGGGAGTTTGCCCAACCAGTCTACATGTGTTTTGTGGACTTGGAGAAGGCATTCGACCGTGTCCCTCGGGGTGTCCTGTGGGAGGTGTTGCGGGAATATGGGGTGTCTGGCCCATTGCTACGGGCCATTCGATCCCTATACAACCGTTGCAAGAGCTTGGTTCGCATTGCCGGCAATAAGTCGGACTCGTTCCCGGTGGGTGATGGGCTCCGCCAGGGCTGCCCTTTGTCTCCGGTTCTGTTCATAATTTTTATGGACAGAATTTATAGGCGCAGCCAAGTGGCGGAGGGCTTTCGCTTTGGTGGCCTCAGAATCTCATCTCTGATTTTTGCAGATGATGTGGTTCTGTTGGCTTCATCAGGTGAGGGCCTCGCACTGGAACGGTTTGCAGCCGAGTGTGAAGCAGCGGGAATGAGGATCAGCACCTCCAAATCTGAGGCCATGGTTCTCAGCCGGAAAAGGGTGGAGTGCCCACTCCGGGTCGGGGATGAGTTCCTTCCCCAAGTGGAGGAGTTCAAGTATCTCGGGGTCTTGTTCGCGAGTGATGGGAGAAGGGAGCCGGAGATCGACAGACGGATTGGGGCTGCAGCTGCAGTAATGCGGACGCTGCACCGGTCCGTCGTGGTGAAGAGGGAGCTGAGTGTAAAAGCGAAGCTCTCAATTTACCGGTCGGTCTACGTCCCTACCCTCACCTATGGCCACGAGCTGTGGGTAGTGACCGAAAGAACGAGATCGCGGATACAAGCGGCAGAAATGAGCTTCCTCCGAAGGGTGGCTGGCCTCTCCCTTAGAGATAGGGTGAGAAGTTCGGCCATCCGGGAGGGGCTCAGAGTAGAGCAGCTGCTGCTCCACATCGAAAGGAGCCAGCTGAGGTGGTTCGGGCATCTGACAAGGATGCCCCCTGGGCGCCTCCTGGGTGAGGTGTTCCAGGCATGTCCCACTGGGAGGAGGCCCCGGGGCAGACCCAGGACACGCTGGAGAGATTATATCTCTCGGCTGGCCTGGGAACGCCTTGGTATTCCCCCGGATAAGCTGGAGGAGGTGGCTGGGGAGAGGGAGGTCTGGGCCTCTTTGCTTAGGCTGCTGCCCCCGCGACCAGGCCCCAGATAAAGCGGATGAAGATGGATGGATGGATGGATGGATGGATAAAGGAGTGTTTGTAAAATAGAATCTCTCGGGAAAATGAAGGTGTGGCAACACACAAATATATATTAGCAATTACATTTCAGCTCGCCTGGACTTTTGTAATAGTCTTTACTCTGGTGTTAGTCTGTCGTCAGTCAGCCGACTGCAGCTGATCCAAAATGCTGCAGCAAGGTTACTAACGGGCACACGCAACCGAGACCACATATCTCCCATACTGGCATCCTTACACTGGCTGCCAGTCAGTTTTTGAATTCATTTTAAGATTTTATTATTTGTTTTTAAGGTGTTGCATAGGTCTGAACCCTCATACCTTTCAGATTATTTAAATTGGTACATTCCTGCAATATCACGGAGGTCTGTGGATCAGATGCTCTTGGCTGTCCACGGTCCACATTAAACACAGAGGAGACCAGGCCTTTGCTGTGACTGCTCCTTAAATTGTGGAACAAACTGTCCATTCATATCAGGACCTCCTCAACATTGGACAGTTTTAAAACCCTTCTAAAAAATGAATGAGTTTGTATAACTTTGGTCTTACTCAAATCGTATAGAAGTATTGTGTTGTATAGCTGGAGACAGCGTTTATACCGCTGTCTGCTTTGGTCGCAAAGCCATCATGGATCTCTGTGGAGATCCGGCTTTTTTTAGAGTCAGTTAAAATCAAGGCACTCGAAAAGATCCTCTGGAAAAGAGTAATATTCTTGGAACAGAGTTTAATACACAGAATTATACGGACAGTAAGAAATTACACACAGAATATACACAATTTAACATGTTTATCTTACTCATCACCTGTTTAATTTTTCTCAGTACACTAGAAGAACATGTTCATTCACAGCTGCCTCATCACATTTTTACACCTGAACTCTGTGGAGCCTGATCTCAAGCTTTTTGAGTCTGACCCTGAAACCACAAGAAGATCTTTCTGTCTCTTCAGGTTCACTGTGATCCAGTGATGGGAGTGATTTCAGCCCTGAGTGATCACGCTGATGTTTGCACAGAGCAGACAATGAGGTGAATGTTTGGGCACATTGGTAACAGTGAAACAGTTTATTAGTAACGTGGGATCGTTTGTGTTTGGAGTATGAACTGAGATTCCTGAAGCTCTTGTCACACTGGTCACAGCTGTAGTTTCCTTCCATGTGTGTACGTTCGTGCCTGTTACGATTACCTGATTGTAAGAAGCTTTTGTCACAGTGTCTGCACTTGTATGATTTCTCTCCTGTGTGGACTCGTTTGTGTGTTTTAAGCTCCCATGCAGTAATGAAAGATGACCCACACTGATCACAGAGGTGCTTTTACACCCCACTGTGAATCAGTTCATGTTTTTTTAAGTGATGTGATGTGGTGAAGCTTTTCCCACATTCTTTACAGTATTTCAGTTTGTCTCCAGTGTGTCTACGTTGATGTACTTTTAAGGTGTATTGGTGACTGAAAGTTTTTCCACAAAGGTCACAACGAAAGTCTTTCCCACCACCACAGCGATGACAGGGTTGAGAACTGGATCCATCTGTGTCGCTCTGCTTCTAAACAAAGACACAAAGACAGTGTAAGTCAGTCCTTCAACACTTTTATCCTGAACGTCGCCTGAAATAAAGAGCAAATAAAAAACAAACAAAATCATAACTGAAATGAAAATCTGAATAATCACTCAGAGCTGCTTTTTCATGCAGTAGAATTGATGAAACATCAGAATCAGTGAGCTGCAAACTTTCAGCCCCGACCGTGTCCGTGCTATCAGGTGAGAAAGGTGACATCTCACTGATTCTGATCTGCGGGTCGGCGCTTTGTGTTTATGTCTTCGTGCAGAATCCGTGTACCTGCTCTCATTTACTGTTTGGTGGTTGTCGAAATTTTGTGATGTTTTACCTGAGATTCGGGTGTTTCGGGCAAAATAAAATTATATTTAAAAAAATCGATTCAGGAGTTTAATGAATCGATGTCACGTTATCCAAGCCAGAATCGATTTTAATCGGTAAATCGATTATCAAAACCCACCCCTAGCTAACACAGTTTAATGAGCAGAGTTGTTCCAAACAGTCAGGCTAAAATGACAAGTTAAAAATATAAATACATACCTCACAGTAACTGCACTTGTAGAGTCTCTTTCTGGTGTGGATCTGTTGGTGTCGTCTTAGGTAATCTATAGATTTAAAAGTCTTCTCACACAGGTCACATTTATGAGGTTGTTCCTCAGTGTGGGTAAACATGTGTTGTTGTAAATGCTGGTTTCTTGTAAAATGTTTGCCACACTGATCACAGCAGTACACAACATGTCTGGTGTGAATGCGTAGGTGTGTATTTAGGTTCCCTCTCTGGCTGAAGGTTTTCCCACAGATGTCACAGCTGTATGCCTTAATTCCAGAGTGGGTAACTAGATGACTCAGTAAGTACCTACTGTGAGTAAAAGCTTTGCCACACTGATCACAGCTGTATGCTTTAACTCCACTGTGGATGAGTTGGTGTATCTTTAGAGTACTCTTCCTGGAAAAAGACTTTCCACACAAATCACAGCTGAACGGTTTCTCTCCAGTGTGGATGACCTGGTGACGTTTTAGATCGTCCTTCCCAATAAAACCCATCCCACACTCGTCACAGGTGTGTTTTTTCTCTCCCTTTCTTCTGTGAGGTTTGTCGGCCTCCTGAGAGCGCTGACTTCTCGCTCCATGTTGGTCCTGCAGTGACAGAGATACAAACAGAGGCAGTGAGTGAAATGCAGTCGTGGAACAAACTCAAACCTTCAAACTCCCTCCATTAACACTAGTTTTAAACCTGAAGGTGGAGTGTGGCACCAAACACCTTAAAGGTCTCTTATCCCCACCTGCTGGTAGTAGAAACACATTACATCCAACCTGCTGTTAAAAATAATTTATGACTGTTTAAACACTCTAAAATCATTTTTTCCTTATTTTCCTTACTTTTACTCCCCACATTAAAAAATGGACTTTCTACTCATTGTATTTTCAAAACAGACTTTTTACTTTTGATTTGAGGAATTTGAAGGGAGTTATTTCATCACTAAGGGCATCAAACCAATTTGAGCCTGAAAAGTAACACATGAAACATAACGACTTATGTTGTGATTTGGCGCTATATAAATAAAATTGAATTGAAAGACAATCCTGATCGTGTACTAATCATCAGGGTATGAAACATAAAAAGAGATGAAAGAGGCAAAACTGTGAGTCATAGTCAGGAGTTAAAGTGAGACGTTAGGGCTGCACAATCAATCGTTAGAAAATCGCGATCTCAATTCATACTTATGTGCGATCTCATTTACAAATGACAACGATTAAAAAAAAAAGGAGAAAAAAAAGATGACGATTGTACCGCATTTTGATCCGGGACATGAAAACAAGCGCTCACTCTTCCTGCTCAACAAATGACATGGGCGGAGCCTTATACCACGTGATACAGAAGCCAGCTTGCTGATAAAATTGGCAGGGGAAAAAACAACGGAGAGCATGTGAGAGATGAAGCTGTAAAGGCCAAGAAAGTGACAGGAGAAAATCCGTCCCGGTCAACCACCCAAACATCAATAACGGGAACCTTATACAGCGCCGTCGAACTCCCGCAGGCACAAAGAAATTACAGAGGCTTTCACTTATCACCTGGCTAAAGATATGGCTCCCATCAACACTGTGCAAAACGAGGGATTTAGGAAAATGATCAACACCCTAGACCAGGGGTCGGCAACCTGCGGCTCCGGAGCCGCATGTGGCTCTTTAGTCCTTACAGTGCGGCTCCGCGTGGTTTGGGAAATAAATTAGAAGTATTTAGCTGAAGTGTATTTTATTTATGTTAGTTCTTTTTTAACTTGTAGTTCTAAATTGGAAGATTATTGTGATATTGAAATATAAAAATAAAATTATATTCTATTTTTTTTTTCGCTCAAAATAAGCGTCACACTAGCGGAAGCCGATATACCGCCCGAAATGCCGTGCAATTTATCGAGACTTTCAGCCCCAGGTAGGCCAATTATGGATCTTCGGATCCACATTATGTCAGCAGCTGTTCTCCACCATGAACTATGTTAAAAACAAAATCCGCTCACGCCTCACAGATGACAGCTTATAGTCCTGTGTAAAGATGAAACTGACTTCGTACAACCCCGATCTGCAGACGCTGTGCGCAGAGGTTCAGGAGCAGAAGTCCCATTGTAAACATATCAGGGCAGACCTGACGATGTTTGTATGAAGATGCTTTTCAGCATCTCTTTATTGAGCACTTTTCACACACGGTTGCTGTACGCATACAGCCGGCTGTAGCTTTTCAGCTCATAGCCCAACACACACCAACACAACAGCATAGAGAGCACAGACGTTAAGGCGGCGAGGCGTGATTGCGAATCCCGCTCAGGTGCATCCGCCTCCCCTGCAGCAGCGCTGCAGACCACGCCTCGCCACACACATTAACCAGGTAAAATACATATTTAGGCAGAATTTTGCAAATATCTATTTTTCATCTTTTAGCAGCATAGTGCTTTTTTCCAGTTTTTTTTTTTTAAAGTCAGGTCAAGGCTCCAAAAGCCCAAAGGCGATATAAGGGTGGCGGCTCACAGCAGTTTTTCTTTGCTACATGGATCATTTTAGTTCAGCTGGGTGTCTTTCCTTTTGTTATATTTCTTTAAGAGTTCAAAATGTGTTAATTACAGAAATAAAATGTAATTTTCTCTGTAGCACTTCATGGACTTCATAAGCAACACACCTTAGTTGTTCACACAAAGCATAAAGGTAAAAACAATATATACAGTGTTATCTTCATTTGAGATGTCAAAAAGTATTTGCGCCCCCATCGTTTTCTTTTGCGTGGAACCCGGGTCCAAATGGCTCTTTGGGTGTTAAAGGTTGCTGACCCCTACCCTAGACAAACGCTACACAGTGGCATCCCGCAACTATTTTTCAAATGTTGCACTACCTGCTGTGTACACGTAGTGTCGAGCAACGGTGGAGACGAAATTGTTCTTATGTTCAGTCTCAACTATTACGAAGTTGATGTGCAGTTAATAAGTGCAATAAATATTTATATTAGAAAAGAAAATCGTGACAGAATCGTGATCTCAATTCTAAGCAAAAAAATTGTGATTCTCATTTTATGCAACATCGTGCAGCCCTATGAGAAGTTGTTCTTCTTTCTTTTTTGCACAGCACCTGAACAAACAGGTAATTTCAAATGCAGCGTTTCTATCAACAAACATCAGCAAACACACAAACTGTTTGTGTGCAGTTTGTCTCACAGTGTGTTGCTGGCTAAAGGTCCAGCTGCTGTACATCACAGGGAGAGAAAAGAAAGAGAGCTAACTTCACTCAGAGATGGAGAAAGATAAGACACACAGGACAGGAGAGGAAGAAGAGAGGTTAGATTTAAAGGGAAGGACTGCTCAGTGGGATTCGATCAACTGCAGATTAAAGCTTACATGTAAGTCCTCATGTGTGGAAATCAGACATTGGGTCTGTACTAGAGATGGCACGATACCACTTTTTTTATGTCTGATACTGATATGAATTCGATATAGTGTGTTTTAAATCAATAAAAGTGTTTTTTTAATATCTTGCTGCTTTTTGTATAAGTTCATGCTCAAGTAAAACAAACAAACAAAAAAAAATACACTGCACCCAAAATATTTCATAGTTCAGCAATATTGATCAATCTAATAAACTTAAACCTGCTCCATCCTCCCTATTCTGGTATTTTAAAGACTAAGCACCCTAACTAATAAAGTTCTACAACTCCCAGCAAAAACAAAACAAAACAAAAAAACAAAAAACAAAATGGGAACCACCCACCCTCCACCTCATGATACTTGCAAGGAAATCAATTATTTTTCAAGAACATTTAAATAGATTCAACATCTTCAACAGATTTGCAGACTGCACAGATGGTACCTTCCCAAAGGAAAAAGTGCTATAGCTTACTAGGGTATATTAGACTTAACAGTTACTATATACAGTAATGAACTTCTATACATTTTACATCAGATTAAAACTTTGGGTGTAAGCTTCGTATAATTATTTATTAAAAGCTAGACATTTTAAATGAGAATAAGAAAGAAAAATATGTCTTTGTGCCCCCTTTTCCCTGTTAATGCCCTATCGGCCCCCCTGGCTAAACTTTGCTAGATCCGCCCCTGCACAGTTACCAGCCATCAGTTACGTAGAAAAAGATCCTGGTGTGGAACGTAAATAAATTCTAACAACAGCTTATCAAGCTAAAACGTGCTGCAGTTGTTCAGCCGCTGGTTTCCTCTTTCTGGTGCGAAGTGGGCCAAAAACAAACAAGAGAGACGGACTCGCGACAGAAAAGCCGATCAGCTGATCATTAATCAGTTTCATGATTGAAGTAGCAGCAGGAGAGGGAGGGAGAGAGAAGAGGCAGTCGCTCCATATATCGGTTGTTAAGCTTAACGCTGGAATGCTTTACAAACATTCAGAGATGAACTTACACACTTGCTTTACTTCTCTCTGGGAAAACTTCCTCGGAGATGAAATGCCGGATTGGTAGCGAGGCTCCAAATGTTCAAACAGACTGCAGACAGGTCCCGCGCGCCACAACCACTCTATCACGTGATGCATACTGCTGCCACATGCTATGGTTATGAGCCGAGTTACGCCATGTCACAAGTTTTGTGAGGTGCTTTGTTGATATTTAATGGATCAGATTACATTTTTTATTTCTCTCCGATATCCGATCCAGTAATTTACGTCAGTATCAGACAGATACCGATACATAATATCGGATCGGTCCATCTCTAGTCTGTACATATGACATTATGTCTTTTTTTCAGATTATGAAACTTGCTGCAAAACAATCTGAGGCAGATTAACTGTGCCACCTCAGATGCAGCCTTTTTCATGCAGTAGAATTGCTAACATGCTAACACAGTTTAATGAGCAGAGTTGTTCCAAACAGTCAGGCTAAAATGACAAGATAAAAACATAAATACATACCTCACAGTAACTGCGCTTCGAGAGTCTCTTTCTGGTGTGGATCTGTTGGTGTTGTCTCAGGTAATGTGGAGATTTAAAAGTCTTCTCACACAGGTCACATTTATAAGGTCTCTCCTCAGTGTGGGTAAACATGTGGCGTTGTAACTGCGTGTTGGTTATAAACTGTTTGCCACACTGTTCACAGCAGTACACAACATGTCTGGTGTGAATGCGTAGGTGTTTATTTCGGTTCCCTAACTGGCTGAAGGTTTTCCCACAGATGTCACAGCTGTATGCCTTAATTCCAGAGTGGGTAACTAGATGAGCCTTTAAGTTGCAACTGTGAGTAAAAGCTCTTCCACACTGATCACAGCTGTACGCTTTAACTCCACTGTGGATGAGTTGGTGTCTTTTTAGAGTACTCTTCCAGGAAAAAGACTTTCCACACAAGTCACAGCTGAATGGTCTCTCTCCAGTGTGGATGACCTGATGATGTTTTAGTGACTCTTTCCCAATAAAATCCTTCCCACACTCGTCACAGGTGTGTTTTTTCTCTCCCTTTCTTCTGTGAGGTTTGTCGGCCTCCTGAGAGCGCTGACTTCTCACTCCATGTTGGTCCTGCAGTGACAGAGATACAAACAGAGGCAGTGAGTGAAATGCAGTCGTGGAACAAACTCAACCTTCAAACTCCCTCCATTAACACTAGTTTTAAACCTGAAGGTGGAGTGTGGCACCAAACACCTTAAAGGTCTCTTATCCCCACCTGCTGGTAGTAGAAACACATTACATCCAACCTGCTGTTAAAAATAATTTATGACTGTTCAAACACTCTAAAATCATTTTTTCCTTATTTTCCTTACTTTTACTCCCCACATTTAAAAAAAGGACTTTCTACTCATTATATTTTCAAAACAGACTTTTTACTTTCGGTTTGAGGAATTTGAGGGGAGTTATTTCATCACTAAGGGCATCAAACTGATTTGAGCCTGAAAAGTAAGACATGAAACACAATCCTGATCGTGTACTAATCACCAGGGTATGAAACATAAAAAGAGATGAAAGAGGCAAAACTGTGAGTCATAGTCAGGAGTTAAAGTGAGATGTTAGGGCTGCACAATTAATCGTTAGAAAATCGCGATCTCAATTCATACTTATGTGCGATCTCATTTACGAATGACAACAATTAAAAAAAAAAAAAAAAAAGATGACGATTGTACCGCATTTTGATCCGGGACATGAAAACAAGCGCTCACTCTTCCTGCTCAACAAATGACATGGGCGGAGCCTTATACCACGTGATACAGAAGCCAGCTTGCTGATAAAATTGGCAGGGGAAAAAACAACGGAGAGCATGTGAGAGATGAAGCTGTAAAGGCCAAGAAAGTGACAGGAGAAAATCCGTCCCGGTCAACCACCCAAACATCAATAACGGGAACCTTATACAGCGCTTCCCTATACCCGTCGAACTCCCGCAGGCACAAAGAAATTACGGAGGCTATCACTTATCACCTGACCAAAGATATGGCTCCCATCAACACTGTGCAAAACGAGGGATTTAGGAAAATGATCAACACCCTAGACCAGGGGTCGGCAACCTGCGGCAACACCCTAGACAAACGCTACACGGTGCCGTCCCGCAACCATTTTTCTATTGTTGCACTACCTGCTCTATACACGCAGCGTCGAGCAACGGTGGAGACAGAATTTCAAGCAGTACAACATTTTGCGGCAACAACAAAACGTGAGACATTTGTTGTTTTTATGTTTATTTATTGTTTTTATGTTCAGTCTCAACTGTTACGAAGTTGATGTGCAGTTAATAAGTGCAAGAAATATTTATACTGGAAAAGAAAATCGTGAGAGAATCGTGATCTCAATTCTAAGTCAAAAAAATCGTGATTCTCATTTTATGCAAAATCGTGCAGCCCTAGTACATCCACAGAGAGCAGCAGGTCAGCTGATCACAGCCTGTACTTGAAGAAAATCTACTGGAGCTCTCAACAGAAATTATTGTGAGCTGTGATTCTTTTCCCCACGCTGAGCCACTACAGCTGATTTTAGGGTTCCCACCTGCTCAATCCCACTTTAACCTCTTCCCTGCTCATGTTCCTGTTTAGAGGCAAAGTCACCCTCTACAGTGTAGGCAACAGAAAATACACACATGTTTTATTTTCCTTCATTTTCTACTTAACTGATTCAAACAGAGAACCTTTATTAGAAATAAATAGTTTGTACTTCATCTACTAATCTTAGTTTATTATTACATTAATAAAGCACAAGGTTCAGTTAACTTTGGATAAAAACATGTGGTTAAAAAGTTCTTCAAGGAGCTACTTTTACTTTTTTACTCTGATTACATTTCAGAGCCTCTACTTTTTCACTGTTACTTAAGGAAAGAAGGTGAATGAATACTTTTACTGAAGTATTTTTTTAACACTAATATCTGTACTTCTACTTAAGTATAGAGTAAATGTACTTTTGCCTCCTCTGATCATTTCTATAATATTATTTATATCAGTGATGGCCAAATGAAGCTTTCTGAAACACTGAAGCTTGTATTGAAAAAGGTTCATTACTCAAAGCTTTTCAACACAGTCCTCTTTGGTGACATCTGCTGGCCAAACATATGAAGAGCAGCTTGAATCTACAAATCAAACTGAAGAGCTTCATTATAATTGCCCACTCTACAGAGCTCAGCTGACAGCTTCTGTCTGATATCGGGCTGCTGTTGTGGTGCTTTGAATGTGTATTTTTGGGGATGATGAAAAAAATGTTTTGTCTGTTTGATTAATAAATATTTTTTATGAATAAACCTTCCTTATTTTAACATGTGCTGTGGTCTCTAAAAAACAACATAATATATAATAATATGCAACACAGTCATATAACAGGTTGGGAGGATGAGAGTTTTAGACGTGACTGATTATTTGGTGAAACTGTGATATTTTCCTCACCTCCTGTGTTGAGCTCATTGTTTCCTCTGTAGTGACTCAGCTGAGTCCAGATGGCTGAAAATGTTCCTCTGCTGCTCCGTCAGACTCTTCTCCTCCTGCTGATCAGCTGGGACACAAAACAGATCTTTGTTAGGCTCCACACTGCACTGAAGAGTCAAAGTGTCTCATATGTTCATCTGACAACACAAAGTACAAATTTCACTCTGATTGCTTGTAGAAATCTTGTGAGACGTGTTGTGCTGCAAAGTGAGGAAACTCTCTCACTCACTTATACTTCAGGAGGAACTTTGTGACATTGGCTCTAATATTCTAAGCAGCCCTTTACTATGACAGGGCCAGAAAGTCCTATTTGAAGGTTTGGGAGAAGGACCATGTTAAAGGTGGATTGGGGTTTATACACTTTGTTATGATACAGGTAAGGCTGTAAGAGCCTGAGAAGGTGTCCTGAATTAACCTCTAAAACCAGTTTTCAGCTAACGACTCTGCTTCAGTCTGGAAAACAGCAACTACAAGTTTAAAGACTCCATCAACAATTCACACCCAGCAACAGCCTGAACAGCTCCTCCTGTGGTTTCCACAAACAGGGACAGACCTGTTACTCCCCCACCCCACACTTTCAACTCCTTCAGCCCTCCAGTCCCACCACCTCCACCATTCCTAAAAGTTTGATTCTGTGCAGCCATTCCCCAACTCTCTGAACGGTACTGTCCTGATTCTTTGATGTTGGGCTGAGAACAAAAAAACATTACTCAGATCTTGTCCAGTCAACAACAATTATTTATTAAGCACATATGTGGGAGATGTACACGACACCACCCTCAGCGTAGTCCAGTAGATCTCAAAGAGGAAGCACTTCGATACACAGTTTTACATGTCAGGGTTCACGCCCCTTCATGCGTAAGCAGATAACATAACATGCGCGGCAGTTGTCTGCAACTCCTTTTATAGTATTGATGTTTGTTCCTCACTAACGGTTTCAGCACTCTCTCACCTCCATCTGTTTCCTGTTTCTCGTTGTGAGGCCCCATGATCGTATATGACACATCCTGAGTACATCCTGTTCTAATCTGCGCAGGCACGTATGCAGTTACAAGCAAAACACTACTTTAAATGTCTTCCAGTTTAAACCTTCTATAACCTCTTGATTAATGTTGTTTTATTTAAAATTACAACATTTATATTTCCCACAGTACTCGTGGTCATTGATCAGTGGTTTCAGTGCTTTCCTTCCTGCTTTGACTGCAGCTGTGTTTGACACAGGAAGACATTATTACATTCTTCACACTCTCCTGCACATTAACCACCACAATATATTTTTATTCTCTGTGCTTTCAAATATGAACACTGTTTACTTTCATCTCTGTTTCATTAGTTTTTGTTAACATCTTCCTGTGCATCACTTTACAGCAGCCACACTCATTAAAATGAGACTTTGTAGGAGTTCACTTCCTCTCATGTGTTCATCCACAGCAGCTGGACAATAAAGTTTATTGTGACCCTGATACTGCAGCAGATCGCTCTCATCCATTTCCTGTTATCACTTCAAATAGAAATGAGGCTGTAGAGGTTTGGTGCAGGCAGAAAAACAGCTGCAGGGACAATGAAAAGACTTTTCTGCTCCAACTTCTCCCAGCATGCTGAGCTAATGATTAGTTGGTGTTTTTCTCCAAACACTCTCTCACTCTTCTCTCAACGTGTTCACAATAAACTGTGAACAGACACCGAGGAGAGCAGCAGAAGACCTCATTCAGGAGCTAAACTCAACATGAACTGAACTCACAGTAAAGTTAGCTCGGTGCTTACCTTTAGATGAGCCCACAAACCGAGAGAAACTCCGCGATGAAGCTGCAACTCTTTCCAAACACAGGAAACAGATCAGGGAGCAGAGACCCACGTGGTTCACGCTGATCTCAGCTATGATCCAGGAGACAAGGGTGGGCAGATCGATGCAGATATCAATCCAAACGGCGGTACTACTGTATTCTCTTTGAATGAAAAAGCAGCTCTCTGTGCAAACACCTCCTCTCGTGGAACGTTCTTACTTTGCTCCGCCCCTTCTTCTTCTCCTTTATGGTTTATTGGCAGTTGTCAAACAACATAATGGTGCTTTACCACCATAAACTGGTGTGGAGTGTGAACTGGAACGTCGACCCTCAAATCCTCCCAAACAATTTTTTCTCCTATTCTCTGGTGGTGGTCAGAGGGCCCGGTGGCGCCAGTGTCCGGCAGCCTCGCCTCTGTCAGTGCGCCCCAGGGCAGCTGTGGCTACAATGTAGCTTGCCATCGCCAGTGTGTGAATGTGTGTGTGAATGGGTGAATGACTGAATGTAGTGTGAAGCGCTTTGGGGTCCTTAGGGACTAGAAAAGCGCTATACAAATGCAGGCCATTTACCATTTATTAAAAAGTAGAAAGTAAAAAGTTATTACAATATACATTATTATCATGTTCGTACAATATAAATATTATATTGCACGAACATGAAAAGTATATTGTTAGAACAATAAAATTTTCACATTATAACATGATATAGCTCTATTTTTCTTTTGCCTGGGTGGCAGCTCTACGCTTACGTACTCAGATGAGCTTGCCTCATCCTACAAGTTGTGCCTCCATCTCTTGTGTCCAGATCACACGCTGCACTGCCGTGCTGCTCCACCTTTTCTCTGTCATTTCTGTGTTTGTGCATGCGCAGTGTGAGAGGCTGCGTTGAGGGGCGACAGGATTTCAAACAGGTTTGATTATCATGTGACCATACGATTGATGATTGGGAGCTGGTCGTGAGGTGTTAACTGCTTTTCATTACCCCATGTATACGACACGATGCACACACGATTAAGGCAAAACACGGGCCGATCCCCAAAACGGTTGCGCAACTGACAAATCGGCTCAAAATGGGCCAAAAGTCGCACAGTGTATGGCCAGCTTTTGGAGGCTAGCTCCAAACAAACATCTGCAGCTTTGCAGTGTATACAGCAATATAATGACCAGACCTAATTCTTTTGAAAACCATACATCTTTCCACAGGTCTCCACTTCATCAGACATCACCTAGACACAGAGCTGGATGAGGCCAGCACAAACAGCAGCCTATTCGACGAAGATGATGGATCCATGGGGTCAGGAAAGCCAGAAGCAGGGCTGGAACGGTACCTTTCATGTCCATTCACTGGAGGCGTGGATCTATTGCATGGCGTTCCTCACATCAAGAAGCTGTCAATCAAAGTCAACACAGCTCTTCCTGCATCTGGAGCTTGTGAAGGACTTCTCAGTCATGCAGGACTCCTGTTCACTGCTAAACAGTCACAACTTCACAGAAAGAACCTTGAGAGCAAACTGCCGCTGAAGCTTAACCATCACCTCACTGAGTGAAGAAATGGCACATGTTTGCTAAATATGCAGAAATAGATGCACACCCATACAATTTATGGTAAAGTGAGCTGGCTTGTATGTACATATGTTCAAGATGCCTCGTTCTGTTTTCTCTGAGGCTGCTGTGGCATTTGGAGCAAAATTAATATAAAGTTTACAGCAAATCTTGTCACTGGAAATTGTTTGCACTGTTTATATATTTATATTATTTACTGTAGGTATTGGTGAAAAAAGCTTTATGTTGTGAAAAACTGAAATCTGGAAATTAGAATTGTTGTGCCTTATTTTGTTGATGTTTTTACATATATTCCTTTTGAAAATGGTAAAATTTGTATATTTATTTATTTTTGTTTGTCTGATAACATTTATTTAAAAAATAAATCGGACATTTCAAACAGTTACTCACTACTTGAGTAGTCTTTTAGCCAAGTACTTTTTTACTCTTAATTGAGTAACTTTTTTGACAACTACTTTTCACTTTTACTTCAGTAATAATATTTTAAAGTAATGCTACTCTTACTTGAGTACAATTTTTGGATACTCGACCCACCTCTGATTGTTCCTGGTTTCTGTTCTCTTCCTGCGGCTCACCTCACCTATTCTCATGTTACCATTTCTCAGTGTTGAGACTGCGTCTCTGTGTCTGTCTTGTATTTCCTGTTTTACTTTGACAGTCTGTGTCTTGTGTCATGTCTTCAGCTCTGCTCCCCGCCTCGTCACATCTATTTAATTGAAGCTGTGTTCCCACCTGTTCTCCATCATCTCATTTCTTTGTGTATATTTGCTGTGTGTTTCCTTCTGCTCCATGTCGAATCGTGTGTTTGTCATCTCGGTGTTTCACTCTGCATTTCCTCCTTAGTGTTTGTCTCATGCTCCTTGTTCCTGGTTGTCAGGTTTTTGCTATGTTCTCCATGTTTCACTTGATCCTCTGTTTAGCTGTTTCCAGTTTAGGTTTTCCTTCAGTTCCCTGTTTGCTTCTTATTTTGTAGCGTCGTGTCCAGCCAATAATAAAGGCTCACTTTCTTTGTTTTTGTTAAATTCACCTTTCCACAGATTCTGCCTCACTGACTGTCACTATTTCTACATCTCTCCCATTCAAAAACACTCCATACACAGTTTATTTTATGTAATATTCAATATTAACCTGTAAATTTAGTCTTTTCAAGGAAGCATTTTTTTTCTTTTTATGGCATAGAAGCTTTATTTATGTAGATTTTCTACTGCTAAGCAGAATAAGAAGAACAAACATGAACATTAAAGGCCTGGACAAATTTGAAACCAGTATTAGATAAAAACCTCAACAAGCAGACGACCCCCTATGAGCAAACACTTTGTGAAGGTGGGAAGAAAAAGCAGAGAGAAGAGTCTGTTTCCCAAATCCAAACTGGAAGCTGGTTCAACAGGAGAGAGGTCTGATATCTGAAAGCTCTGCTCTCATTCTAGTTTTCAAAACTAATAACCAAAAGTACGACTGCAGTCTGAGAGCGACGTGCTCTGTTGCGATCATACGGTACTACAGTACAAGGTCTTTAAGAAATGATGGGGTCTGATTATTCAGGACTTTATATTCAATTCTAGATTTAACATGGAGCCAGTGAAGAGAAGCTAACAAGGTAGAAAGATGATTTGTCTGCTGTCAGGACTCTCACTCCAGCATTTTGGATTAACTGGAAGCTTTTTAGAACGACGTGATCATAAAGGAATTACAAAAGTCGAGTCGAGTCAAGTATGTGTGAACAAAACAAGATAAAAATGAACAAAATCTCACTTTAACGTGCACGTTTACTAATTCTGTACTATCTAGTTTTACATGAAACATCAACTTTATATTGACATTTTTACTTTACTCTTGAATTAGTATTTCATCTGTTATTGTTTTTTCCATGTAATTCTCAAAGCAGTAATAATATGTTGGGTTTAATGAGTATGGTTTACTTTAGATTTTTTTCATATATATTTTAGACCTTAAACTAAAAACATTTTCTATGACAGCTTTGAACGCTCACGTTGTTCCTGATAGATGGAAAACCTGCTTTAGATTTGTGTTTTGAAGTCATCTGACTAACACAGCCTAATCTGCACTACACAATGCCTTTGAATGGGTGTTTTCATGTATCAGACTCTTGTTCACACTCACAAATTTATGACAAAGTACAGAACAAAACACAGTTAAAGGGATGGAGGAACTTTCTTCTGTTTTACATTGGGATTAAAGTTTCAGCCATTTCAGTTATTTGATATCTAATATGTCAGTTTTATCTGAGGTAGACGTCTCTGGCTGGACACAGACTTTGATGCTCAGCGTTTACGGTACAGAGCAGCTTTTCCTGCACAAAATACAAAATACATCTCATGGCTATATTATGTTTGCTGCTTATGTTGATTATGAGGTTAATATCCAGCTGTTGCACTAAATGAAAAACACTTAAAATGAGCAGTGTTACAATTTATGAAACTGATGAAAGATTTTATTACTAAAACATGCAGGAGTGGTTTTTAACTTAAAGGAGCCATAATAAGTCATGATACATTCATACAATATGCATAAGAGGGCAGACCATGTTTCATTCATACATCCTTCTACCAGTAATCTAGTTCATCAGTTTGTAGCTTCACATAACAAAAGTAATTTTTGTTACAGGTTTTTCAATCACGTTTGTTTTTGTGTGAAGACGAACTACACGTACCAGACCTTTCTTATCTGCAAAGGTTGTTATGATTTTTCAGAATACCCAAGACCCTCGAGGTTTTTACATTGGGATCTAACCATGACAACATCTCCAGGCACAAAACAACTTTTTATCCATTTCTGTCATTCTTGTAGCAGTGGTAAATATTCTCAAATCCACAGTTTCCTTAGAGGTCTGAAATGTACTGGATTTGTTCCCACCTTCTTTTCTGTCAAATAGTCCTGGAGGGAGAGCTGGTTTTCACTTCATGACAAGCAATAACTTTGTGATGTTGCATTAAACATGGGTCAGTATCTAAAACGTAATCCCTTCAAGGTGCACGGCTCTGATTGTCATGCAAGTGAGCACTACTACATACCGTTTTACAATACTACGCTGTACTGTTGGCTGGGTTTTCCTCCATACAGTTTACAGAATAAACTGAGAGAGAAACTCCGCGATGAAGCTGCAACTCTTTCCAAACACAGGAAACAGATCAGGGAGCAGAGACCCACGTGGTTCACGCTGATCTCAGCTACGATCCAGGAGACAAGGGTGGGCAGATCGATGCAGATATCGATCCAAACGGTGGTATTACTTTAGTCTCTTTGAATGGAAAAGCAGCTCTCTGTGCAAACGCCTCCTCTTGTGGAACGTTCTTACTTTGCTCCGCCTCTTCTTCTTCTTCTTCTTCTTCTTCCTAGAAATTGTATTTGTGGTTGTCAAACAACAAAATGATGAATTACCGCCACCAACTGGTGTGGAGTGTGAACTGGAACGTCGACCAGCA
Organism: Mchenga conophoros; assembly: GCF_057382185.1. Classification (NCBI taxonomy): domain Eukaryota; kingdom Metazoa; phylum Chordata; class Actinopteri; order Cichliformes; family Cichlidae; genus Mchenga; species Mchenga conophoros. The sequence goes on along the minus strand of NC_140534.1, from coordinate 13,674,877 downwards.
ACAATTTACTTTACTTTTAAAAACTGGAATAAGGCCTGATCACTTTCTCTTCTTGAGTCCTTTTGCAGTAAATCAATAAGATCCAGTTTCATTTTTATGTTACTGATGTTTTGGATCAGTTACCTTCTCACAGTGTAATATAACATGTGCTATAATTTTCTCTTTTTTGAATGATTTGAATGGAGGTTATAATCCACCATCACTGAACTGAAATGAGTCTCTAAGTAGGAAGTCATCAGTTCAGTTTTTGATCGATTTGACTGTATTTTACTGTGCAGGCTGAGTTTGATTCGATGAGTTAGGTTTTCTTAGTGGTTATATTAATGTCATTAAATAGTTTTTTATTTTTTATTAATGCATGTATGTATTTCCTTTTATATATAGCACTAATTTACAATGGGAGTTTCCAAGTTGTGTTATTGCTGGGTAAATGTCATTTAGAGATATGTAAACATATTCTAATAATATCTTTTAACAGGAGTGACTGATTTTAAAAATAGGATTCTTTATGTCTGTGTAATATTTCATTAATCTCTTTTACTCTGTTATTTCTCTCTATACTCAACCTTGTTTTGGTTTTTCCCCTATAAAACACAGTTATACATCAAATATTATAAATCTTACTTTGACAAATATTTAGATCTTCACACATTTCAGGGTCCAAGTGTGGATTGATTGAAGCGTTTGTTTTTATCCCCACAACATCCTAAACACTTTACTGTTATGCATAAACAGAAAAGAAAAATCTAAAACATGATATATGCATTACTGTCTTCAGCCTCTAGGGGGCATTTTTGTTCAGGAAGTACATTTTCCTCTGATAAGCAGCTAAAAGCACTTCTCTAACCAAAGGCTGTAAATAGAAGACGCGAGAGTTCAGAAACAGTAAAACAGATTCACAGAAGCCACAATGATATTAAACATACAGCACTGACAGTGATGACAGACAACATTACAGGTCAGTTTCAAAAACATTAACGCTATGCAGGAGGGGGAGATACAGGAGAGGTGGAGGAAGATCTCAGCCTGGGTGTTTATTGTCTTATGTAGTCTGGAAGATGAGTGGATGGTGGGGTGGGTGCAGTTTTCTCTGTGGTGGGGTTGGGTGGACTGTCCCGGGCTCTGTGGGGCCGGGCGGCGCTGCTGCACTGGGCCCCGGTCTGGATGGGCCTGGGCCCCCTTTCCCTGGCGGGTCGCGGAGTATGGGGGTGCCTACTGGGGTCAGCGGGGGAGCTGGCCCCAGGGAGGGGTCACTTGCCCCTCCCTTCCTTCCCTCCCCATCTCCAGCTGCCTCCCTCTTCCCGCTCCACCACAACCACCCACACATGCAGGGCCTTGGAGTAGGGGTATGTCACCAGGGTGCAGAGGAGGCTACCCCCCCCTCTGTCCCCTTCTGGCTGCCTCTGCCTCAATTTTATCCCACAACTTAGACATTCACATTACTCACACTCTCATTACACATACATATAGGATCTTGGGGGTGGGCACGATACACGGAGTCCAAAGTACCATCAGGGTGTACACCCCACCCCTGGCGTCGTTGCCCACCTCTCAATTTTAAATACACGTAGACATTGAGGGCTATCAGGAGGGACCATGCGCTTACCTGCTGCTCCTTGGCAGGTAGCTCCATGCCCTCCTGGGTTTTAAATGCACCTTAGAACACACATGCATCAACACTACAATGAGCGGGTGGAGGGAGGTTTGGAGTCTTCTCTCACCCCCATTCTCTGCGGCCTGCTGGAGCAGGGGGGCTAGGACTAGGAGGAGGAGTTGGCCGTCCGACTGCGGTCTGGAGTGTGGAGCCTTCCTGCTGCTGCAGAGTCGGGGCGGTCTGCCTCTCCCCACCGCAGGGAAAAGGGAAACACCACCTGGGTCTGGGTGCAGTTCCCCCCTCCAGGGGCGGGGGCACCTAGACCCGGTTTGTAGAGTACGCTTGGGGAGTGTGATCGTGTGCACAGCGTCTCTTTATGTCTGTCTCCACGTTGGTTGAGTGTGGAGTAAGTGCATATGAGAGCATGAGGGTGGGAATGGATGTTTGTATCTGTGTGTGCCTGTATGTCTGTGTCTATATGTCAGGTTGGGTATCAGACACCACCTCTCTGGGGACATCTCAGGCCCTCCAAGGTTTGGAGGCCTATCTCCCCCTACCACCACTTCCCCTGCCAGTGGCGGACCCCCTCAGACATTGGTGCGTTGGTGGTTCTTTGTGTCCAGGGATGGGCGTCCAGGTACACACCGGCTCACTCCTTGGCGGCCGCTTATCGGGGCCTGGAGCCTGGGGCTCGCTCGGGCCACTTCGGAGGTGGGGTGCCCCCGGCCTCTCGGCCTGGGGCTCGGTCACTCAGGCACGGCTGGCTGCCGGCGGAGCTCACGGGCGCGTCACTGCAACTCCCCCTGGCTTCTGCTCCGCGGCTGCTGAGTGAGCCCTCATCTGGGACTCTCCTCAGCTCTTTCTGGGACAGTGGCGCAGCTGCCCCTCTGTTGGTCTTCCTTGGTCTCTTGTGTTCTGGGGGCCTCTGGATGTCTGGAGTTTTGATCTCCTCCACACCTGCTTCATGCCCTGGAGGACGGGGCTGTGGGCCCCCCCACACCCTCTAGCAGATTATTACATGAAGGAACCTTTTAAAAAACAAAAAACAAGCGCGTCCATGCTCACAGGTGTACACACGGGTGATCACACCCACAAACTACACCCTTTTTGGCTCCTACCTCAAACCACACTGTGTTCTGTTGATCTTATGTGCTGCACAATAATGTTTAACATTTAGTATTTACTGTCATATTCCCATATATCATTGTGATGTTGTTTATTCTATTACTCTTGTTCTCTTCTGCTTGCTTTCTTTTTTCTTTCTCAGCAGGTGATCCAGGTGATTGATATATGCATTTTTTTTTCTCTGCCCATTCTGTTGGTTTTTGTCTTTTGCCCTTCTCCCCCGTCCCTCTTCTCAGCTGTTTCTCTTTCCCTCTTTCTTTCTCCCCTTCTTTCCCCCAGTCAAGTCTGTCCCATATTCAGTAAGTGAAAATAAAATAAACAATAAAAGGTGAATCAAATGGACCATTACGGCAAGGCTGGGATGGTCAGTTTGGTAAAGTAAATCCGTTGGGCATCTTTCTTTGCCTTTAGACAACAATTCTGATGGCAAAAGAGCCAAACGGGACAGGCCAAAAAAAATAAATAAATAAATAAATAAATAAAAAACATTAACGCTAATACAGGGTTAAAGTTTATGAAGCTGCTGAACACAGATGCACAGCAGGTGAGGAGGAGCTCAATGGAAATGAGGAAATAATGCTTGAACACAAATTTTGTTTTGCTGGAAAACTGCACAACCCAGCGCATTCAGGAGTTCAAGAACACAGAGCACACAGTCAACACTGAACTCGAGTCTTTACAGTGAGAAAACTCCCACTTTGGAACTAAAAGAACAAAAATGCTTGATTCGTTATAATTTCCTTTATTTTCTTTATATTTCAAAATATAAAGGATATAATAAAGGCTTATCGTATTATTTTATTATATTATTTTACTGTATTATTTTATTTATCAAAAAACATAGAAAAGTCCAATGAGACCATCACATAAACTGATGATGATCTTTATGTATTCTATTTTGATCCTATTGTATATTTTGTTCTATTTTATTCTACTGTATATAGTATTTTATTCTATTCTATTCTGTACAGTTGTGTACTGTATTTATTCTTATTATATTCTAATTTTTGCTGCATAACTTTTGCACTGTCCACTTCCTGCTGTGACAAAACAAATTTTCCACGTGTGACCAATAAAGCTTATTGCTTATCTTATCTTATCTTATCTTATCTTATCGTCCACAGTGGGTGGCTGGAATTTCCATGTAGCTCCTGAACCTACCTGGGATCCGCCGCTGGGCAGTGCCACCTCCTCCAGCTCCTTTCACACCTGGAGCCAATTGCAGGCAATCAAGCCAGAGTGATTTAAGCCAAACGCTGACCTTCGTTCATCGCCAGTTTGTCATCTACACATGTTGGTAACTGGTGCTTATGTTTCAAGTTCTCTCTGTGATTTACCTTGTTACCTAAACTTTCTTGTGCTGCAGTTTCTGGATTAATCTTGGCTCAAACTAGTGATGGCCAAATGAAGCTTTCAGAAGAACTGAAGCTTGTATTGAAAAACGGTTCATTACTCAAAGCTTTTCAACACAGTCCTCTCTGGTGACATCTTGTGGCCAGAAATATGAAGAGCAGCTTGAATCCACAAAATAAAACCAACTGCTTCATTATGATTGCCCACACTACAGAGTGGAATTTTGTCTGATATTGGGCCGCCGTCGTGTTTCTTTGAACGTGTATTTTTTGGTCGTTAAAAAAAGTGGTTTATTTGTTTAATAAATAATTTTGACCAGTAAACTTTGCTTGTTTAAACATGCACCATTGTGTGGTCTTTCTTTGCTCATTTCTTCTTGATGTTGGCAAATACAATAATTGAAAAATACCACGTTACACATAATATATATATAATAATGTACAACACATTATGGAGTATTCTTCTGCTGTGAGGTCCCACCTCCATGCACGTATGCAATTAATCGCTAGACGGGTGTATTTATAAATAATATTATATTAGGGAAATTTTCCTATACATATTTTTGACCTGGGGGTAGAATTGATTGTGAAATGGAAAGGGAAAGTGCTTATAAACTTGCAAATTACAACGTGATGCATTTAAGGTAACCCTTTTTCATTTTTATTTAAGAAGAGAATTAGTTCCACTGTGCGATGGCTGAACCTGTTCCTTTTCGTGGAGATAATTTCTCCTGCCTTAGAAAATCCCTTCATGTGTCACAGAAGAGGCTGGAGTGCAGAGAAACTGGTGGAGATGCAGTTATACAGTCTACCTGGGCCCCACAAACTATCAGATAAAGAGAATAAATTAATTAAATTGCTAAACCTAAAAGGCTTAAACATAAACCATAAACATGAACATAAACTAAAACTCCAAAACGCTGGATCAAAAGACCCAGGATCATGACACAGTGAAGAGAAGCTAACAAGGTAGAAAGATGATTTGTCTGCTGTCAGGACTCTCACTCCAGCATTTTGGATTAACTGAAAGCTTTTTAGGGAATTTTTAGAACAACATGATCACAAAGGAGTTACAAAAGTCGAGTCGAGTCATGTGTGAACATAACAAGATAAAAATGAACAAAATCTCACTTTAACGTGCACTTTTACTAATTCTGTACTATCTAGTTTTACATGAAACATCAACTTTATATTGACATTTTTACTTTACTCTTGAATTAGTATTTCATCTGTTATTGTTTTTTCCATGTAATTCTCAAAGCAGTAATAATATGTTGGGTTTAATGAGTATGGTTTACTTTAGATTTTTTTCATATATATTTTAGACCTTAAACTAAAAACATTTTCTATGACAGCTTTGAACGCTCACGTTGTTCCTGATAGATGGAAAACCTGCTTTAGATTTGTGTTTTGAAGTCATCTGACTAACACAGCCTAATCTGCACTACACAATGCCTTTGAATGGGTGTTTTCATGTATCAGACTCTTGTTCACACTCACAAATTTATGACAAAGTACAGAACAAAACACAGTTAAAGGGATGGAGGAACTTTCTTCTGTTTTACATTGGGATTAAAGTTTCAGCCATTTCAGTTATTTGATATCTAATATGTCAGTTTTATCTGAGGTAGACGTCTCTGGCTGGACACAGACTTTGATGCTCAGCGTTTACGGTACAGAGCAGCTTTTCCTGCACAATATACAAAATACTTCTCAAATCACATCTCATGGCTATATTAAGTTTTTTATGCTCTGTTTTGTCAAGATAGTGAAAACACACTAATAAAAACAAACAGCTGCTTATGTTGATTATGAGGTTAATATCCAGCTGTTGCACTAAATGAAAAACACTTAAAATGAGCAGTGTTACAATTTATGAAACTGATGAAAGATTTTATTACTAAAACATGCAGGAGTGGTTTTTAACTTAAAGGAGCCATAATAAGTCATGATACATTCATACAATATGCATAAGAGGGCAGACCATGTTTCATTCATACATCCTTCTACCAGTAATCTAGTTCATCAGTTTGTAGCTTCACATAACAAAAGTAATTTTTGTTACAGGTTTTTCAATCACGTTTGTTTTTGTGTGAAGACGAACTACACGTACCAGACCTTTCTTATCTGCAAAGGTTGTTATGATTTTTCAGAATACCCAAGACCCTCGAGGTTTTTACATTGGGATCTAACCATGACAACATCTCCAGGCACAAAACAACTTTTTATCCATTTCTGTCATTCTTGTAGCAGTGGTAAATATTCTCAAATCCACAGTTTCCTTAGAGGTCTGAAATGTACTGGATTTGTTCCCACCTTCTTTTCTGTCAAATAGTCCTGGAGGGAGAGCTGGTTTTCACTTCATGACAAGTGTAACACAGTAAGGGGAATTGTTGAAAAGAATATATCAATGGGCCAATAGGCTCGACTATAGGAGCACAGGGGTGTGTTCAAATGAGACACAGAGACAAGAATGTAACTCAAAAGAACCAGCCAACTTTAGTGACATAAACCATAAGGTTGACAAGCACAGGTTAAAGACACTTTACAATGGTAGAAAGGAAACTTACAAAAATTAAAAGAAAAGTAAAACACAAACTACTAAAGCAATGACTTGGCCAAGTGTTATTTTTGGTTTTCAATGTTCGGGTTTCAATGCTCGGGTGCACCCTAGTAACCTGACTCCTTAACTCTTATAGAACAGATTACACAAATCCAATGTACATTCAAATGAAAATCTCACACTCTTTTCACATGTGGAGAATGCTCTACACAACAGCTCATTATTTAAAGTCCCAAATAAACAATGTCCAAGGGGTAAAGTCCAAAAAATTCCCAGGGTGTGAAAGAGAATAGGGATGAGAGAATGTCAGTCAGTGGTCTTATGTATAACCAGCTGTGCGTGAAAGTGTGAGTGATACAGTCCTACCACACCGCAAGGTGCAGCAGATTATCAAGTGGAAAAGAAGCGAATCTCAGTCTCGCCATCTATTTCACTGGAGGAATCCTATTTCACTGGAGGAATCCACCTCAGGAACAATTCAGCATACAAAAAAAACCTGACCTGTCAACAGACAGGGTCAGAAGAGCAATTCAAATATTAATTATGCTGTTCTAGCTATAATTCACAACTTAGGATTTTGTTTAAATCACATTCAACATAAATTTGCAATAAAAATACTCAATTTTGCAAAAATAAAACATCTCTCTTACATAAACTATGCATTAAACCAAGTAAAGTCAGTGCATATGCATATATGTCGCATATGCGACAATTATTAATCAAACAATTGAGATTAATTCAGTTTCTCAACGATAAAATGTGAAACAGACATGAACTAACTGAGACATACAACATGTGCTCACCGATCTCAGCGCATCACGGCCGAAGACAATGGCATAGTGTCTCTCGGTCGGAAAATGCAGGGCTCTAAATAACGTAACAGGACATGTTTTCTCTTTAATAACCGTAATACGACATGAAGGAAAAATAAACATAAGTTGCGCTTCAAGTGTTACCTTACTTCTGGAAGCAGATTGAGATGAACTCCCAGGCAGTTGATAGCAACCAGAGCTAACAAAGGCTAACAGTTTAGCTCCACGCGGTACTTTTTAAAGTCACCAGAAAAATGCAGCATTTGCCTGCTTACTCACTGTGGCTACTTTTAACATGAAAGGTAGCTGATAACCAGTGAACTTATGTGCAACACAGTTGGTTGCAACTTATATCTAATACTTTTTTCCAGCTCAAAAGCTTCAGTCTCTCTTTTCTCCTGCCAGCACGCGACTACCTCCACACATAGCAGCGAACACAGAGCACGTAGGTGGGACATACAGCGGCAGGCTGCTCTCCCATTGGTCAAAACATACTGGGACCTGTGCATTTCGATTGGTTGGGCAGGCTGTCCATCTCTCCTCATATCAGTCCTTAAAGTGGTACCCCCATTTTATGTGGGTTACACAAGCAATAACTTTGTGATGTTGCATTAAACATGGGTCAGTATCTAAAACGTAATCCCTTCAAGGTGCACGGCTCTGCTTGTCATGCAAGTGAACACTACTACATACCGTTTTACAATACTACGCTGTACTGTTGGCTGGGTTTTCCTCCATACAGTTTACAGAATAAACATTTTGCTATGACCCGTTGCACAGCGGAAACTCCATTTGTTATCCAAAATCTGGGAAACATGCTCTTTGGCCAGTCCTCTTGAAGATCCTGTTTCATTTTTCTCTCAGTTTCAATGGAAACTTTTGAATCAGAATATTAATGTTAGCTGGCATGTTTAACTGTATTTGGTGTCTATCATGTATTAAGCAAGCGGTCCCCAACCTTTTTTGCGCCACGGACCAGTTTAATGTCAAAAAATATTTTCCCGGATCGGGAAAGCAGCCTCCTCCTGAAATGTGCCAACAACATAGAGAGTAACATCCTCCTCTCTGCCCGTTAATGCTCTCTGGTCGCTATGGTAACATGTAAATATTTAAAATTTATTCATAACACACGGGAGAAGTCGCAGGGAAACCGAGTTAACGATTAAAAAACCCTGAAAACCATACATTTCATGCCCGAGCCTCAACTCTCGCGACCTGGTACGAAACAAATGATGGACCGCTGGTCTAAGCTCACATCCATCATGGACAACACCTCCCACCTCTGCATGAGATGATACAAGCACTGAGCAGCTCGTTCAGCAGTACTTTTACACCCACAGTGTAGGAAGGAGCGTTACTGCAGGTCATTCTTACCAGCAGCTGTCAGACTCTAACCAGGGGTGCACATAACTTTTTTAGTGAGCTACTCAGGTGAGTACCAGGACGGTTTTTAGTACGCATTGAAAACGATCTTTTTCAGATATGCTACAAGTCACTGTTATCACTTGTAGCCAGTTACATTATAATGGCTGGCAGGTGGTCTTCATGCCTCCATGAAGACCACGTGGTATTATGAAACTTACCCAGTTTTACAAAGGGGATCCCATTTTCTTCACACAGCTTCTTCAGTGTAGCATTTTTTTTTTTACAAATAAAACTGCATCAGCTTGACCACACAGCGATTAAACGTCTCACAGTTAGGAACCTTGTGATCAACTGAATTTAAGAAATCTCCCAGTGTGTGTGCTGTGCACAGAATTTGCACAAGGGAGTCTCCAACTGTAGCAAGTTGCCGGAGTTTTGGCACAATGCCATTGAAGATACCCACGTTGACAGCAGCCTCGTTTGTGCACGCAGCGACCAACTTTGTTGTCCAGTCATCCAAGCCTGTGTCCTCAGGAAGTCTCACAAATCCATCCCTGTGCGGTGCGGTCAGCACCCAGTTCAATCAGTCCAAGAGAGTCAGAGGTAAACTCTCCTTTGCTGGACACAGACACAATGTAAATGATTTCCTGCTCAACGACCACAGATCCATCGGAAAGTATCCCCCAAAATTCGGCAGACTGCAATTTGGCTCCTAACTCCCCGCTGATGGTGTGATGCTCTGCACGATCCGTGCCCCCTTCACGTGAATGATATGCATGTCTGACATTTACTCCTAGCCGCTATAATAATAATATCCT